>NC_142516.1:64519318-65134090 GCF_057876585.1 Rhinolophus sinicus | reverse complement strand
AGTTTTTACTTACTGTATTTGTATTTTTAATCACTGGACACAGATTCAATGGTTGACACTTTTTATGCTATTGGACTTGTGATGCGACTTTGCCAATCCATTTCCATCTTGGAGTTGCTGCACATATATATCGGCATTGAATCAAGCCATCTTCTGCCTAGGTTTCTGCAGGTAGGTTTTAATCATGTTTTATTATTATTGAATCTGTTTCATACTTAACATGTCTTTTTTAAGACTCTCATGACTTTATGGCAGTTAAAAAGCCAATCCTTGCTAACTTGCAACCCAAGTCATTAATAAGGAGAATTCCATGAAAAAAATCACCTCATCCTCAAACACTGCATAGTTGGAAGGGCCAATTGGAAACATTTGGGGGCAATGAGGCGTGTTGGTCTGTGCAACCCAGCAGTGCTCTGCTTCTCTCTTGTGAGGAGGTTTCACTGACTCTTCCCACTCTCACTCTGCCAGCGCCCTGACAGCATAGGACAGGGCAGAGGCATAGGGTTGGAGCCATTCAGAGTTGGGTTTGATGCCTGGTTCCTCTACCTACCACTGTGGGATTGAATCACCCACAGTCATTGGGCTGTTTTGGGCGGAAAGGACACCCACACATAATACCTGGCAAAGAGTAGATGATAAAAACAAAAACAAAAACTATCCTTAACTTTTTGAGAAACCTCTATACCGTTTTCATAGGGGCTGCACTAATTTACATTCCCACCAGCAGTTCCCTTTTTGTCCACAACCTCTTCAACGCCCCTTTCTTGTCTTTTTGATAATAGCCATTCTGAAGGTGTGAGGTGGTCTCTCATTGTGGCTTTGATTTCCATTTCCCTTATAACTAGTGATGTTGAACATCTTTTCATATGTCTGTTGGCTATCTGTATGTTGTCCTTGGAAAAGTGTAATAATTCAGTTCCTCTACTCAATTTTAAATCAGATTATTTGTTTTCTATGTTGTTGAGTTGTGTGAGTTCTTTATATATTTTGGATATTAGCCCCAGATGTCAAATTATAAACTTGTACATCTGAAAATTATACAATGCTATTAACCAATGTTACTCCAATACATTTAATTTTTTAAAAAAGTTCCTTTCACCCCTGTTTAGAGAATAGACTACTCCCGAGCCATTTCTTGTTCATGCTGTCACTTTTACTGAGTACAAAGGGGAAGGAGAGATCATTCATGGTTGTCTAGTGTAGTGTCTAATCATAGACTTAGGGATCGATCAGACTGGGATTCAAATCCCAGTTTTAAACAAATCATGCAATTTTTCTGAACTTCATTTTCTCATGTGATATGAAAATAACATGTATCTCATGGAGTAACTGAGAAAATGGGTGGGCTAAGTTCCCAGCACTTAAAGAATACAATACCTGGTAGCTATTGCTATTATTTTACTTATTATTTGTTCCCTCTACTATGTCTCTCTCTAGCCCTAGATGACCATGTTCCTTTCACAGGCAGGTTGAAGGAAGATGGGAAATCCATAGACAGAGATTCAATATCAGAAATTCTTGCTGGATTAAGGCAAGAAAAATTTAAAAAGTGGTATTTTCCATAAAAAAAGAGAGAGAAGAGTTTGGTGACTATATGAACATATATTTAAGATCTACAGAAAAAGGCATTTACATGAATATGTAAATAACTGCACAAAATAAATTAGAAAAATGAATAAATAACTAAATTTGACAAATTTGCATTGTAAAAATAATTAAAATGTGAAAATCTGATGGTATTGCTAGCACTTAGTAAAGTGCTTAGAACATAAACATGCACCTTCCAGTTTTGTTGAATAAAGGAGTGACATAGACCCTTGTATTAAAATTTGCTTGAAATACCATGAAAGTTTAAAAGACAGAAATAATACAAGCGTAAGGAGCCTAATAAGAACTCAGTATTAGAAGTTCGTGGGAGCTTTCAATTTTACTTATTAACTAAAAGTAGAGAAATCGTATTCATTAGGATGAAGACATTGTAAGTGTTGAAATATCAAATGTAAAATAAAAATCAGGGCAATACTTAGAATATGAACTATTAATAACAAAGCAGTCAGTTAGCTAGCCAAGACCTAGATGAAATTCCCTTAAATGTATTTTCTTACAAAATAAAAGGGGTACATATTTGTCCCAGAAGAAGCATATTATTTGGGAATAAGATTTATTGGTGTTTATTACTTGTTAACAACCAGAATGCATATAGTACCAGTATCCCACAATGCTAATTTTAGAGAAAAGAATTAACAACCCAGGTTTAAATGAAAGTTGTATTTTTCACATGGAATTAATTTTCTTGGAGCATGATCAAATTCATCTAAAATTTAAGTCATGTTTTCTTTTGGTTTACTTTTTTAGACTTTTTACTTTTGTAGGCTAAATTGGCTAATATTAATTTCAGCATTTTCAAAATTAAGAGTGGTGTTATTTTTTTTTTTTTTTTTTTTTTTACTGCCAATGTAGGGAATGCAAGTGACAAACAGTACAGGTAAATTTTTAAGAAAGAAAGTAGAGCACCTTGAATAGGCCTAGAAAATCTGCACATTTTTTATGCTTTCCAAAATGATGTAGGTTTGCCTAATAATAGACATTATTGTACAAACTAGAAATTTTATTTCTTGAAGTTCCAGATATTCCAGAATATTCAATTGTGATTTTAATCCTATTAATTAAAACTGAAATGACTTACAGAAATATGATGATTGTAAGCAAACTATATCCTGGTTTGGTAATTAAAGAACATTGGCAAGTATGCACTGAAGCTTTTTATTCAAAGGCGAGATTGCAAAGTTTGCTGTTAATAAGGCTCAAATGATTTTTAAGTTTTTATTGTTGAGCGGGCTAACAAGTCAGGGATCACCACAGCAGGGAGGACACTTACCATTTTTGTCGTAGGCTGATTATTAACAATTTTTGTTGATTGTTTGGCTTCTTTTTATCTCTTTGACATTTTATCTGTCTTCTCTTTTACTCATTTATTATCTTGTCTATGGTTTTCAGAATGGATGTGGTATTGGAGAAAACTTCAAGAACACACGTCATCATATCCAAAGTTTCATTTTCTCCCCCTTCCTTCGTTAGCATTCTGCAGACAATTAGAATTCACTCATTAGGAGATGACTCTGAGGCCCCTACTTTAAAACAGTCAAGGAAAACTCTAATCTTTCCAAACGAAACTTGTGTAATCTTTCTTGGTTTTCTCGTTTCCTCATTTTTTAAGACACAGTAGTTAAGAATGTGGCTAAGCTACTTACACAGTAATTCTAGCTGATTGCATACTGTATCTTGAAAAATGCATGGTGCACATGGATTCAAGTAGGCTGAAAAATTTGTCTGCACATTTGGGATGTTATTTTGCCGTTACCTTCGTGAGATTGCTAAGTCTCACAACTGAAGTCTCTTTCTGGGAGCTGGGCTTCCAAAATATCAAGATAAGTAATTCCAAAAAGTAGTAAGCATGATAAGCCTGCTGAGCAGTTAGAATTACATATATCAAATGGTGGTGGTATGTGTGTAGGGGCTGTTTGTTTTCTGCGTTTTGTTCTGTTCATTTTTTAAATGTTTTATACACACATTTTTCTTTTGACACTTAAAGAAAAGCCATTATAAATTTCTAGAATTACACACAACTGCCAAATAATGAAGAGGGGTAAACCCACTGATAATAAGACTATACTAATTTAACACACAGATGTATATTTTTGTGTTCAATAAATACACGTTAGGGGGAAAGAGCAAAACTAAAACATAGTTGTTTATAGACATCTGTTTTTGGAAATAATTACATACCAATTAAAATTATATAAGGAAATATAGTTAACTTTTGATATTTTA
Organism: Rhinolophus sinicus; assembly: GCF_057876585.1. Taxonomy (NCBI): domain Eukaryota; kingdom Metazoa; phylum Chordata; class Mammalia; order Chiroptera; family Rhinolophidae; genus Rhinolophus; species Rhinolophus sinicus. The sequence continues at coordinate 65,130,259 of NC_142516.1, read as the reverse complement.
AATTTATAAAACGAGAAAGTAAAAAGGTCCAAAAGATGCATATAACTATTATAAGAAATGATAATATAAGTAGGCATCTCACCTCTCCAATCCCTTCCTCCCAAATGAGCTTGCATATTTTATTAGCTTGGTGAAAAAGAAATAGTTGAATTGAGAAATTAGTTTATTTCCGTAGGTTTAATCACAACAATTTGGCTTTTACAGCGCAGTAATACTACCAACCCGGAAGTATTGATTTTGTTCTGACTTTGCTTGAATGGAAGCCTGAGAAAGGTTTTTATTGATATAGTTTGAGGTTGCTTCAACTCAAGGAGAGGGGGAAATATCCACAAAATGAAACTTTATATCCACAATCTAAATACCTTAGATTGATGTGCCTTTAGGAAACCCTCAGAGTAATCCAGTTTACTATTTACCTTTTGAGAAATGCTTGAAATGCAAAGGCTTCATACATAACTGAATTAAAATGGCTAAATTCTGTCTGCATCCTTCACTTTGTATCACAATAAACACTGCTGCACATATATTAAGTTTACACAATTTTTAAAATCTATAAATAAAAACAATAGGAATTATTACCCCAAAATCATACCTACAGAAATTCCATTTGTGAGCCCCGATTTCAAGAACCATTTTTATATGTACCAATATCACTTCCTATTTCTGATAGGGCAAGTAGGTGTCCGCTTGCCCAAAACCACTCTAAAAATTTCAGTCACAGATTCTTATGACAACAAATATAAAGGAATTCCCAAAGGAGAGTATCTTAAAATAAACCCTTTTATGAAAACAGTGAAGTTTCACCCTTATTTCTTTTTAGCTGTGAAGCAGCTACTTCTTTATGTTGCTAGATTAAACAGTCTACTGATTTTCCATAAAATCATATAGATTTTCTCCAGTTTTGAGTTGGGAACAGTATTATGTTGTTAGAGATAAAACTGAAGATAGTGTCAAGCTGTGAGATTCTCAAAACTGCAAAGCCTCCTGGGAATAAATTACACACGCAAGTCATTCTGTAGGTAGGATTTTAGATTTTTCCTCGGTATTTTGCATTTGATTCATGGAGTTCTTCAGTGTGATGATTATAAAGCTACATTCACAGTATAATTTTAAATATGCTGAGATTAACTTTTTATTCACTGATAGTCTTGATTATCTGTATAGAAAAAGTGTATTTTCCTGTAAATATACTAATCACTACAATAAATTGTATTTATTTTCTTAATAATTGCTTATATTTACTTAGGGCTTTCTATGTGCCAAACACTGTTCTAAATTCTTCCCTTGTATTAACTCATTTAATCTTCATAACCTTATCCTATATAATAATTATTATCTCTAGTATAATTACTTAACACAAAAGTCACATAAGTTACTCGGTCACATAAATTGTGAATGGTGGAAGAAAACAATTTGGATTTAGGCTATTTGTCCTGAACTCTTAACTATTATGCTATATTTGTTTACTGCCTATGTCACCGAGTAGGATGTAAATACCATGAGGACCAGTCCTGGTCTTGTTCACAGCTGTATTTCCTGGGACCCAGAACAGTGCACTCAATAAATATCTATTGAATGATGAATAAACCAAAAATTTAAAACTAGAATTGCTTAAATGCCTTTGTCTTCTAGAAGAAAGTAATTGGTGGTTTTTGAACATATAAACGTTATATTTCTGAAGTTCTCAACAAAAGTTCACAGGATTGAACTTCAACCTGTGAAATAGTAAAATAGTAGTCTTTGAGGCTAAAATTAACTAATTTTTAAGATTCTAGAAGTTCTCCCTATAGCTGATGAATCATTTTACCCCTACAATAGTTGGTAACTAAAGTGCTAGCTGCCATGTAGAAAGTTAACAACTTGGTTTTAGTCATTGCTTAACCTAGAGTTGAAGATTCCCAAATAGAACATAAAAATGCAAAGTGTTTTTATTTTATAGTTACCATACTTTTGAGCAGCCCCACGTTACCACCATGTTTAATTTGGCCTAAGCTGTAGAGTGTTTTTCTAATTGTACTTTTTATTCCACCTGTTTGAGTTGCACTAAACATTGTAAGACCATTCATTAGTAATTAGTCATGTACTCATAGGATTTGTTTAAAATGACAAAGTGCTAAGTTCTCCCAAATGTGAAGCTCCAAATAACTGGTGAAATTATGATATTAAGGAAAAGTGAAAAATTTTAAGTCTATCCTTATGATTGTTTTGGTATTGATTTAGAAAAGCAAGGAGGTTCTTATTTTAAGGTTTAACTTTTGAGGAGGGGCTTTTTAAAAGAATAGACTATAACCTGGATAATAGTCTATTATAGAATAACAAAGGTGCCAAAAACTTTTCTAAATTCTTCACTTGCATTAACTCATTTAATAACAAAGGTGAATGTGTCTTAGTGTTTCAGAATAAGGGATTTAGAATCACGTTGTCTAGATTTTAATTCCACATCTGTAGGCAGTTCATTGTCACTTTGTAAAATGCAGAAGCAGATAATAACAACACTTCTTAAGGTTGTTTAAATGATGTTTGGAACCTGGCAGAAAGTAACCGATAAATATTGGTTTTTATCAGTTTAAGAATATCTCCACCCATTGTATTGCCATTGGTGGTCAAGTTAGAGTCAGATAACCATCAGATAATTGGTTAATTAGACAGACATTATATGGGTAGGACTTCACATACTCACATGTATGTACATGGTTGTGTGGTTTTGGGGGCATGTTGATTGCTGATTTCTGTGCAGTTGGGACCCTATCATTAACATGCCACAGACCATCAAGTGACGCTTTTCAACAGGGGTACTTTCATTGTGCAGCTCGTTTCTCTTTTAGGAGATTTCCCTTTCTGTATTCATCAGTTAAGGGGCAGCCTGACCACATGGATAGTTTACAACTCTGGAAACCAGGAAACTTGGGCTATATATGTTTCCAGGTCTGCCACTAGTTTGAGCAAGTCACTTAAGTTCTCTGCTTCTCAAATTCCTTATTTGTAAAAAGGTGGGGTTGGGCTGGTATCTGGAGGGGACCACAGAAAGCTATCTTATCAAGAGGTAAGTTTTTTCTTGCAGTAGTCAGCCATGTAATTAGAAATGTGTTTTGTGAATGCCTTCATGTGTGTATATCTCCTGAGATGTTTATCAAAAAGTTGATGATTTTCCTAATTAGCAGGCACTGATCAAATGTAAGATTAGGCAGTTCCTAAGTATTTATTTGTGGCTAAGATCTTGTATCTGAAGGCTGCCAGGTATCATGGACAGCAAGCTTGGATCATCCAGTAATGATTGTTGCAGTTAAGTGTAATTCATTATATAACTGTAATTAAATTAAATCAAGAAACTAGGGCATTGTAATGAAAGAAGAAAAACAGCTATGTGGATAGCTTCAAAAGATTGACTAAGGTTTGAATCATATCTAATTCCCGTAGCTAAGCAAGGGCACTCTTGACTCACTGCTGTAGTCATAAACATGCTGATGGAGGTTCTGCATGTGGATTTCTGATCATGTGTCACATTGTTGGCACATCTTGGATTTCTCTGCACTAAGTGATTTTCCAGGTCTAACAACCTATGAGTCTAAGTCATAGATTATCCCTGTCTTTTCGCCTTGATCTGCTTTAAAAATAAAGACAGCTATTGAAAAATATAAAGTAATCCTCCCCTTTCCTTTAACACGAATATGCTCCCTCAATCTCCAGTATATTTTCCTTTGAAGATTGAGAGCAAATAAATGTTCTATTAAAAAAACACACATAAAAATGCACACTGTACAGGGGATATTAATACAACATAAGAAGGCACATTATATTTAGATTGGGAAAAAGGAATGTCTTCCTTGAGGTCAATTATTGGAGCTAAGCCACAAGTGTGTGAATTCTCAATGATTTGTGAATGTTGACTTGAAAAAAATGAATATGTTGAATTCTTTTTCACTAGCTTATAAGGGCTAGGATTATATTGCCCCTCTTCCCCTTCTCCCTGTGCCCCCCCACTTAAAAAGAAAAAGCAATGACGGCTTCTCTGTTGGGTGAAATTAAAATTTTTCGGCCTGTCACTCAAGGCCCTTCACAACCTAGCCCCCAACACATTTTCAATTTTATATCTTTCCATGTTTCCCCGAAAATAAGACTGGTCTTCTATTAACTTTTGCTCCAAAAGACACATTAGAGCTTATATTCAGCGGATGTCATCCTGAAAAATCATGCTAGGGCTTATTTTCCCGTTAGGTCTTATTTTCGGGGAAACACGGTATTATTCCTTTCTAAGCACCCCCACTCCACCTCCCAGGGGCTCTCAATCCTCACTGGTGCACCCTGCATTTTCACATCTCTGTCTGTCTGCTCAGCCGGCTCCCTTAGCCCGGCATGCCTCTTCTATCCAGTCTACCTCACAAACTCCTTTAAGATCCAACTGAAATGTTGCCTGTCTTCATAAATCTCTGTGTACTTTTCTGCAGACAGGTATTTGCCTCACCTGTGCTCCCGTACGTCACATGTTAAGTGGCAGCGTTATTCACAGTGTTAGAGTTACCGCCTCATGTTCTCTATCCTCTGGAGCAAGGGCCATGCTTTCATTATATATGTAATCTTAGCATCTAATACATAGCAGACACTCAACGAAAGCTTGCCTAAGTGAATAAAAACATGTGTGCATGTACTACAAGACGGGAAATATCCTGATTCAGATAAAATATGTTATCTTTTCATTCATTATATATGATTTGGAGGAGACACCAAAAAACCAACACAAAGGAGGAAATGAAATTCACCCAGAACCCTACTCCCTCAGAGGTCATGTTAACAGTTTAGGATACATAGTTCCAGTTAAAGCATACTTTTAAGAGGAATTCTGGTTTTTAACATTGGAAAATTACCTAGATGCTTAACAGATGATCCGAATTCTTGACTTTGCTGTTTTTTTGTTGTTTTTCGTTAGCTCACAGAGAGAATCATCCTCCTCTTTGTGGTGATCACCAGCCAAGAGGAAGTCCAAGAGAAATACGTGGTGTGTGTTTTATTCATCTTTTGGAATCTATTGGATATGGTTAGGTAAGGAGACAAAATAATCTCTTAAAACAAAGCCAGATTGCTTTCTGCACTGCAGTGAAAGCAGTAATAGCTGCTTACATTTGGTTTCTTGGAATGAGAGAAAAACATAACCCCTTTTCAAATGATTTTATCTTGACATGGAAATGTATTTTTAGTGCTTTCCATAAGGGGCATATCAAAGATAATGAAAACCTATCGTAGTATTACAAGAGCAAATCAGTGCAGGTTTGTAGCAGAAGACTTGGCATGCACCAGTTTGGAAAAAACCTCACAGCTGTTTGCTAATGAAAGGCATTCCTTGCAATTGCTCTGGTACATGTTACTGTAATAAGCAAAGCACAACTTTTATTATATCATAGTCAGAACTCACAAAGTTGGTTTCTGTGAATTCAAGAATGTTTAAAATAGAGGGCCCTCATCTCTCTGGGGAAAACTGTACCTCCACATGCATTTTTGTACGCAATTCCAGGGGGTTCAAACGACTGACGTTTTTTCGTGGACTTCTTGGGAATCCATGGGCCGGAGGTTAAAAACCTTTGTTTGCTCTAGATTGTCTTCAGTTTCCTTCTAATTCTAAAACTTTGCAACTAGATGAGCCTAGTCTCATTTCTACCGGCAGTGGTGTCAAACCCCTGTTTTGCTCTGTGGCACACTTTGGGGACGTGTCCTAACTGCCACTTCAGCTTTCACAAATGAGAACTGCCATTCCTGCTCGAAAGATGTAGATGTGGATTGGTAACAAAAGAACCCTAGCATTTTAGCTGAGGTTATGTAAATTCTTTATTGTATTTGTCAATAACTTAGCTGAGTTAAAATACCAGGGGTGTCAAAAAAATGTATAGAAGTGGACACTTTGGTCAACGTTGCTCAAACAGTAATTCACTGGAATCAGAAGTGTCTGGATGCTGATGGCAACCACTTTGAGCACCTCTTGTAATTGCAGAAGTCAAACATGACTTGTATTCATCTTTTGTTATCAGTATATATTTAGTAATACAATTTTAATAGTGTTTTCCTTTCTTAAAATGTGTATACTTTTTGGTACCCTCTGTATTTCTAAATAATGGATTTGAACCCTACAGTGAATTCGAATGAACTATTTTGTTGAATGAAAATGACCATAATTTTTGTATATTTCTTAGTAAGTTATTTCTCCTTTTTAACTGATAGTTTTATAGATTTGGAACAAACTTCATAGATGTTTGTAGCCCATGATTCTTGTTCATGAGACCTGGAGCCTCATTGGGGATGGTGGCTTTCTAATGTATTGTTTTCTGGTATGCCCAACTCTTTCAGAGTCGAGTCAGGTTCAGATAAGCTCAGTAGACCCATTAGAGCATAAAGTAACTTGTGGATTGAGAGCAGTGTCATGTCATAGACACATAGACATGTCATAGGAGATAGAAGTAGATCTCAGAGTAAACTCCACCTTCACTACTTACTTGCTCTATGATCTTGGGCAAATCACATAATCTTTTTTTTTTTTTTTTTAATTAATAGCATTTAGATAATTCACATACCTTAAAATTCACCCTTTTAAAGTATAAAATTTGGTTTTCAATATATTCAAAGAAAGGTGCAACCATTGCCACTTTCTTTGAGGACATTTTCATCACCCTCAAAAGAAACCCCAAACCTGTTAGCAGTCACTTCCTATTCCTTCCTCCTCCCAGCTCTTGGCAACCAATGTATTGTCTCTATGAATGTACCTATTCTGGACATTTCATATAAATGGAGTCATATAATATGTGATCTTTTGTGACTGGCTTCTTTCACTTAGCATAATGTTTTCAAGGTTCATCCATGTTGTAACATCTGTCAGTACTTCATTCCTTTTTATGGCTGAATACTATCCCCTTATATTGCTATATCACATTTATCAATTCATTGATCGACATTTGGGTTGTTTCTACTTTCTGGTCATGAGAAATACTCATGTGCAAGCTTTTGTGTGCACATTTTCATTTCTCTTAATGTAGGAGTGAAATTCCTGAGCATCTAACCTTTCTGAAACTCATATTTTTCTCTGTAAAATGGGGGTACAGTTATCATCCCAACTTACCCCAGAATGACTTTTAAAAGTGAGGACCAGGGAACTTCCTCTTCCTGGTAAAGGCATTTATAAAAAATTCACAGCTAACATGATGGTTCTTGATGAAAGACTGATGTTTTCCTCCTAAGATGAGGAACAAGACAAGCACGTTCACTCCAGCCATTTCTATTCACCATGGTACCGGAACTTCTAGTCATGGCAATGAAGCAAGAAAATTATGTAAGGCATCCTTATTATAAAGGAAGGAGTAAAACTGTCTTTATTGACAGATGACATGATCTTATATATAACAAATCATAAGGAATCCGTTAAATCTTTGAACTAATAAACTAGTTCAGCAAGGTGTTAGAATATAATATCAATATGCAAAAATCAGTTGTATTCTATACACTTGTCATGACCTAAAGTAAAATTAAGAAAATAATTCCATTTACAAATGGAAAATAATTCCATTTACAATGAAAAAATATAGTAGAAATATGTGCAGAACATGTATGCTGAAAACTATAAAATAGTGTTGAAAGAAATTAAAGAGGATCAAAATAAATGAAAGATATACCATGTGTTGAAATATGTACCATGGGTTGAAAACGTAGTATTGTTAAGTCAGCAAAACTCCCCACATTGATTGACAGATTCAGTGCCATCCCTCTCAGAATCCAAGCTGGCATCTTTGCAGGAATTGAGAAGCTGATCCTAAAACTCATATAGAAACTCAAGGAACCCAGAATAGCCAAAACAATATTGAAAAAGAAGAACATAGTTGAAGACTCACACTTCCCAATTTCAAAACTCACTACAAAGCAACCATGATCAAGAGTGTGATACTGGCATGTCATGGAATAGAATTGATAGTCCAGAGATAAACTCTCATTTATGGCCAGTTGATTTTTGACAAGGGTGCCACGACCATTCAGTAGTTTTTTCAACAAGATGCAGGGACAACTGGATATCCACACGCAAAACAATGAAATCTTACCTCATACCATATAAATAATGAACTCAAAATAGATTTAAAAACCTAAATGTATGAGCTAAAACTGTAAAATTCTTAGAAGAAAACATAGGGGTAAATCTTTGTGATCTTGGATTTGACAATGGATTCTTAAATACGACACCAAAAACACAAGCCAACAAAAGAAAAAAGATACATTGGACTTCATCAACAGTGGCTTTTAAACATACCTGCTCTTATAGAAGAGAAAAAAAAGGCAGATAGTGAGATACCATTTTTCACTTTGATAAAGATCAAAAAGTTTGATAACAGGACATGTTTAGTGCGGACTTGCACTGTTGGTATATAGTATATATAACATATATACACATAGATAAGCATATGCAAAAATATCTGTGAAACACATAAGAAATTGGCATTGGTCATAACATTTGAGGGAGTGGCATTAGGGTCCTGGAATGAGAGAGAAAGATTTGCTTTTCATCATTCATATTTTTAAGGTTTGGCATTTTTATCTTGCCATATGTATTCATTATCTATTCCAGTCATTGTCAAAGTATGGCCCCTGGACCAGTGGCATCATCACCACCTGGAAATTGTTTGTTACAAATTCTCAGGCTCCAGTTCCATGTCAGACCCATTAAATTGGACATTTGGGGATAGGGTCTAGTAGTGTGTGCCTTAGGAAGCCCTCGGGATGAGTGTGATGCATGCTTAAGCTTGAGAACCATGGCCCATTCAGAGAACAGAGAAACAAAAAATGACTATCTCATTTATTACACTACAGAGGCAGGTTTTCAACTACTTACTGTAACCCAAACAAGCTCCTCAGGACAGTTCTTCAATTGATCACATATGATGGCAGAACTCCATAAACAGAGGGATGCCAAATAGGGATTTAGAAGTCATGTTTTTATTTTTAAAATTCATTCCCTAGATATTTACAAATTTTGTCTGTCTTAAAAATACTAGCTGCTTATTGCATAAAATGGGCTTGGCTTCTGAGTGAAATTGAAGTTGCTAAGCAAGGAAACTTATAATTGGCTGTGGGAGGGATATGAGTTACATTTTTTTCTGTCCACTTCTGTAATTATCCATGATCCACTCCGTGAGGCAAGTCAGACCAACATGACTCCCCTCTCCTCATTTTTAAAACCTCTTCTCCAGCTTAAATTATAGGAAATGAAGGTATGGAATCTGCACACATTCTAGTTTTATCTGTGTATTTAATTACCTAGTAGAGGATTTCATTCTCTTGTTATTTCCCAGACATCAGCAGCAAATGGTGCTTATGAGCTCCTTGTCTCTTTCAGGTACACTTACAGCATGTTATCAGTCATAGGAATATCATACGCCGTCCTGACGTGGCTCAGTCAAACACTATGGATGCCGGTTTACCCTTTGTGTGTTCTCGCTGAAGGTAAGAAAAGAGTGACTTGCTGTATTGCTTACTGACAAAAGCAATCTAGTTATCATGACTCACTAAACTTTTTGATGATTAAATGACTATTTTGGGTACCACTTAGCTGACTCAGTGTATCTTTCTTGGCATTCTTCCCTCGATGCAAAGAAGCCAAACATGAAGAAGCAAAATTAGAGGGGGAAGCAGCTCTGCACAGTTGACAAAATATTGGATGAGAAATGAGGACATCTGAGTCTAGGCCCTGAATTTCATTAAATCACTGCAGGAGTTTTAGATAAATCCTCTAACCTAAGTCTATTTACCTACCCAAAAGAGGTTTAACATTGTGATTCAGTGATTAGTTTTTTCCCATTTAAAAAAATATTTTAAATTATAGTTGACATACAGTATTATATTAGTTTCAGGCATATAACATAGTGATTTAACATTTAAATAATTTAAAAAGTGATTGTCACCTTAAGTCTAGTAACCGTTTGTCACCATACATAGTTCTTACGATGTTATTGACTATATTCCCTATGTTGTGCATTACATCCCTGTGACTTATAACTGGAAGTTTGTATGTCTTAATCCCTTCCCATTTTCCACCCACCCCCTACGCTCGTCACCCTGGCAACTATCAGTTTGTTTTCTGTATCAATGAGTTTAAGTTTTGTTTTGTTTTTTCATATTCCACATATTATTGAAATCATATGGTATTTGTCTTTCTCTGTCCAACTTATTTCACTTAACACAATACTCTCGACATCCATCCACGTTGTCTCAGATGGCAAGATTTCATTTTTTTTTTTTTAAATGGCTGAGTCCTGGTCTCCAATTTTTGAGGTTCATTGACATTCTTGGAAAAGAGAGACGACAAAAGCCACCCCTCCCCACCTCACTTCCACTCTGCACAGATGTCCTTTGGTTATTTCACATGTGTATCCTTTGTTCCCAAATAGGCAGTCAACTCTTTGAGAGCAATAATTTTGGCTCCTAAGTCTTGGGCATTTCTCATAACTTCAGTTTGGTGCCCTCCTCCCCTCTACCCTGTGCTAAGTTCTTCTTGAATGGTGTCTAGAATTCTGTAGGTGGATGTAGGTTTTCTCAGACCATTTTAAACCTTCTTGTCTTGGTTATCATTACAACTTAGCTTCTGGTCCAAGATTGCTATTATAGTTGGATTTTATTCACATTTTAATTCCACTTTTCATCTCAAGAGGTAGATTAAACTATTATCTTTGGTTATATATATTTCCTTTCTTTAACCAAGTGAAATTCTAGGTATCTTAAGACAAACTCTAAATCTGAACAGAATATTTGTGATGACATAATTTTATATAATAGGAAGCAATCTTGAATCGCTGAATTGCAAGCTCAGAAGAGCCACTGAATCATTATTAGTTCATCTAGAACTTGGTGAATGCCTAGATCTCTTTTCCTTATGTTTTTTAATTGTGCAATTATTATTTGATTAAGTTACATTAGATTTATTAAAGTTTCTATTGAAAAGGAATTTTAAAGTGTTTAGCTATTTACTTATCTGAGGAAAGATGAGGCATATGTTATTTGCATCCCTTTAAAGATGGAAAGTGGGAAGCAGTATTTTAAAGGCTTAATAGACTTGACATTTGTAATTGATTTTTACCTGGAAACTAGAGAAAACTCCAGTATTCCTAGTTCAGCACATTATGTATTCAGACTTTACCCATGAAGTTTTCACTCTATTTTGTGCTAGATGCACTGATCAAAATTTATCTGATTATGCATTATTACATCTGTTTTTACATTTATTTTTCAATTATAGTTGACATACAATATTAGTTTCAAGTAGACAACATAGTGATTAGACATTTATGTGCCTTATGCAGTGATCACCACAGTAAGTCTAGGACTCATCTGACACCATATATACTTACTACATTAGTGTCTATATTCCCTATGCTGTACTTCAGATCTCCACGACTATTTTTATAACTGGCAATTCATACTTTATAAGCCCTTTCACCTTTTCACCCATCCTCCCAACCCCCCTCCCATCTGGCAACTATCAGTTTGTTCTCTTGAGTTTGTTTCTGTTTTGTTTGTTCATTTATTTTGTTTTTTAGATTCCACATATAGGTGAAATATAGTATTTGTCTTTTCTGACTTATTTCACTTAGCATAATACCCTCTAGTTCCCATACACGTTGTTGCAAATGGCAAATATCATTCTCTTTTTTATGGCTAAGTAGTACTCCATTGTGTATATGTACCACTTCTTTATCCATTTGTCTATCGATGGACAACTAAATTGCTTCTGTATCTTGGCTATTGTAAATAATGCTGCAATGAACAGGGGTTGCATTTATCTTTTCAAAATAGTGTTTTAGATTTCTTTGGATAAATGCTCAGAAGTGGAGTGTTAGGTCATATGGGAGTTCTATTTTCAATTTTTTGAGGAGTATCTATACTGTTTTCCATAGTGGCTGCACCAATTTGCAATCCCACTAGCAGTGCACAAGGGTTCCCTTTTCTTCACATCCTGCCAACACTTGTCTGTTGGTTTATTGATAATAGACATTCTGACAGGTGTGAGGTGATATCTCATTGTGGTTTTCTTTTTTTTAAAAATTTATTGGGGTGACAATTGTTAGTAAAATTACATAGATTTCAGGTGTACAATTCTGTATTACATCATCTATAAATCCCATTGTGTGTTCACCACCCAGAGTCAGTTCTCCTTCCATCACCACATATTTAATCTCATTGTGGTTTTGATTTGTATTTCCCTTAGGATTAATGATGTTGAACATCATTTCATGTGTCTGTGGGCCATCTGTATGTCCTCTTTGGAGGAATGTTTATTCATGTCCTCTGCCCATTTTTTTAAAATGGAATTATTACTTTTTTTTTTGATGTTGAGCTAAATGAGTTCTTTATGTATTTTGGATATTAACCCCTTATCAGATATATAATTTGAAAATATCTTCTCCCATTCAGTAGATTGACTTTCTGTTTTCTTGATTGTTTCCTTTGCGGTACAGAGGCTTATTAGTTTGATGTAGTCCCATGTGTTTATTTTTGCTTTTGTTGTCTTTGCCCTAGGAGACATATCCAAAAAATATTGTTTAGTGTCAAAGAGTTTATTGCCTATGTTTTCTTCTAGGAGTTTTATGGTTTCAGGCTTTACATTTGTCTTTAATCCACTTTGAGTTTAGTTTTGTATATAGTGTAAGAGAGTGGTCTAGTTTCATTTTATTTTTAAATGTATCCAGTTTTTCCCACACTATTTATTGAAGAGACTATCTTGATCCCATTGTATATTCTTGCCTCCTTTGTTGTATGTTAACTGACCATGTTAAGTGTGGATTTACTTCTGGGCTCGCTATTCTGTTCCATTGATCGATATGTCTATTTTTATCTTGCTGTTTTGATTACTATGGCCTTGTAGTATAGTTTGATATCAGGTAGTGTGATATCTTCAACTTTGTTCTCCCCCCCACCCCCTCAATATTATTTTGGCTATTTAGCATCTTTTGTGTTCCATATAAATTTTAGAACTATTTCTTCTAGTTCTGGGAAAAATGTTATTGGTATTTTGATAAAAGATTGCATGAAATCTGTAGATTGGTTTTGGGTAATAAAAACATTTTAACGATGTTAATTCTTCCAACCCATGAGTACAGTATATCCTTCCATTTGTTTATGTCTTCTTCAATTGGAACAGTGTCTTATAGTTTTCTGGGTACAGTCTTATTTACCTCCTTGGTTAAATTTATTCCTAGGTATTTTATTCTTTTTGATGCAATTGTATATGGGATTATTTTCTTAATTTCTCTTTCTGATAGTTTGTTATTGTTGTATTAGAATGCAACCACTTTGAGTATTAATTTTGTACTCTGCAGCATTACTTCATTCATTTATTAGTTTTAGTAGTTTAATAATTTTAAACTAATTATTAGTTTAATTTGTTTTTTGGTGGAATCTTTAGGGTTCTTTCTATATAGTATCATGTTCTCCGCAAAAAATTGCCAGTTTTACTTCTTCCTTTCCGATTTGGATGCTTCTTTCTTTTTCTTGTCTGATTGTGTGGCTAGGACTTCCAATATTATGTCAAATAAAAGTGGTGAAAGTGGACATCCTTTTCTTGTCCTGTCTTAAAGAAAAAGCTTTCAGTTGGATATAATTTCAATCTTCTTGAATTTCTTGAGGTTTGTTTTGTGGCCTAATATGTAGTCTATCCTGGAAAATGTTCCATGTGCACTTAAGAAAAATGTATATTCTGCAGTATTGGGATGAAATGTTCTGTAACTGTGTATTAAGACAATTTGGTCTAATGTGATATTTAGGGCCATTATTATTAATTTTATGTTTGGATGCTCTATTGAGGTAAATAGTAAAGTCCCCAACTATTATTGTATTACTGTTAATTTCTGCCTTTATGTCCATTATTTGCTTTATACACTTAGGTGCTCCAATGTTGCATGTGTATTTACAATTGTTATTATCTTCTTCTAGGATTGACCCCTTTATTGTTATGTGATATCCTTCTTTGTCTCTTTTTACATTTTTTAAAAAGTCTATTTTGTCTGATATGAGTATGGCTACACAGCTTCCTTTTGGTTTTTATTTGCATGGAATATCTTTTTCCATCCCTTCACTTTCAGTCTCTCTGTGTCTTTCAATCTAAAGTGAGTCTCTTGTAGGCAGCATATAGATGGATCTTGTATTTTTTTTTTATTATCCATTCAGCCACCCCTATGTCTTTTGATTATAGCATTTAGTCCATGTACGTTTAAAGTAACTATTGACAGCTGTGTGCTTTTTGCCATTTTGTTAATTGTTAATTGTTCTTTGGTTGTTTTTTCTCTGTTCCTTCTCTTTCCTTTTTATTGGCTGGTTTTCTTTAGGTTCCTTGCTCTTAATTTTTGTGTGTATATTTTTTTCTTATAGATTTTTGGTTTGTGGTTACCATGAGGTTCATATATATCCATCTATATCAGTCTATTTTAAGCTGGTAAGCATTTAAATTCAAACACTCTTTAAAAGTGCTACATTTTTACTCCCTCCTCCATGCTTTGTTTTTACTGTCATACTATGTATCTTTTTGTTTTGCATATCCCCTATTATAGTTATAATTTTGCTAGTTTTGTCTTTTAACCTTTATATTAACCTTTTAAGTGGTTGATTCACTGTTTTTATTATATATTTACCTTTACCAGTGAGAGTTTTTTCCTTTCCTGTATTTTCTTATGTCTGGTGATGACCTTTTCTATATAAAAAATATCCTTTAACATTTCTTGTAAAGCTTGTATAGTGGTGATGAACTCCTTTAGTTTTTACTTGTCTGGGAAACTCTCTCCTTCAATTATAAATGATAACTTTGCTGGCTATAATATTCTAGATTGTAGGTTCCTTTCCTTCAGCACTTTAAACATTTCTTGCCATTTCCTTCTGCCCTATAAAGTTGCTGCTCAGAAATTAGCTGATTGCTTTATAGGGTTTCCCTAGTATGTGATTTGTATTCTTCTTGCTATCGTCAATATTATCTCTTTATCCTCAACTTTTGCCATTTTAATTACAGTGTGTCTTGTTATGAGGCTTGTTGGGTTCATCCTGTTTGGAACTCTGTGTGCTTTCTGGACCTGGATGTTGCTTCCTTCTCCAGATTAGGAAAGTTTTCAGCCATTATTTCTTCAAACATACATTCTGCACTCCCCCCCGCCCCCCCTTGCTTTTTGGAATCTCTATAATGTGAATGTTAGAGCACTTGCTGTTGTCTCAGAGGTTACTTATACCATACTCATTTTAAAAAATTTCTTTTTCTTGTTTTTTTCTTCTGATAGATTGATTTTCAGTATTCTGTCTTCCAGGAGGCCACTAATCTATCCTTCTGTGTTAACTAATCTGTCAATTCCTTCTAATGCATTTTTCATTTCAGTTACTCTTCACCTCTGTTTGGTTCTCTATTATGTCTCCTTTTGTTGACGTTCTGAGTTTCTGTATTCTACTCCAAGTTCCACTATTCCACTCTCAAGTTAGTAGAGCATCCTTAGGACTGTTTCTTTGAATTCTTTATCAGGCAAATTACTTCTCTCTGCTTCATTCGAGTTTTTCTCCACAGTTTTTTCTCGTTCCTTCATTTGGGGCATATTCTTCTATCTCCCCATTGTATTTGAGTTTCTGTGTTTTGTTCCTATTGAGTTAGATGAAATAGCTCTCTCTTCCAATCTTGAAAAAGTGGCGTCTGTAGCGTATGTGCCCAATGGTTCTGGCAGGCTGGTTGTAGTTGGGGCAGGTACGTGTGGTGTCTGGTGTGCCACCCAGCCAGGAGTGGCTTCCTGGTGGGGCAGCCTGGTGTACACGCGTGTGTGGTAGGTCCTTGTTATTCTGGCTGTCTAAGGCCACAACGGAGTTGGAGAGGGGAAGTCTGAATGTGCATGCTTTCCTGCCCTTCTGCTCCAGGTGGGGCTGCTCAGTGAGCACGCATGGCAGTGCCCTGCTCGCTCTGCAGCTGTGTGTGCCTACCTCAGTACCCTGCTAGTTCCACACTTTCCAAGGCAGGCCAGCAGTGCCCCCTCTGTCTCGGGACAGGGCAGTGTCGTGTGCAGGCACCACAATGCTTTGCTAGTTCAGCACTCTTTGGGTGGGGGAGCCTCACAGGCACGTGCAGCCCCGTGGGTGCGTGCAACAGCACCCCGCAGGAGCCACTGGATTAATCTCCAGGAGGAGGGGCACTGTGGCATCCTCCTCTTCCTGCTGGAGTGACCTCTGGGGGGGGGGGGGCGTATCTGGGGACCCACTACAGCAGCCCTGCAGGTGGGCCAGAGAACCTGGATAGGGTGCCTACCTGCTCGCTGTCCAGGTTCAGGGGAAATGTAAACAATGGGGCTCACCAGTCCCTCAGCTCCTGGGGAGCTCTCACGGTTCCCCAACCTTCTCTAGGTGGTCACTTTCTCATTTGTTGTGCAGAAGCTGTGCAATTGGCCCTCAGTTGTCTCTCAGGAGGAGTTGCTCTAAATATAGGCGTACATTCCATGTGTTCTTGGGAGGGGACAAGCTCAGTGTCCTCTTATGCCGTCATCTTGGACCCACTACTGAAACCAGTTACTTTAGTGCAGTACTTTTCAGAATCTCTGCTATACTAATGCATGTTGTGAAACTCCAAGAGGAAAATATATGCAGCATTTTCCAAATTCATTCATCTATCACTCCTGTTTGTGGCAAACAGGATGAATATTTTGAGATACCATAAAGAAACATTGTAAACTGATTCTCTACAGGCATACTAAGTATAAAATGGACAAAAATTCAACAAGTCAACACTGTTGTAATGGCCTTGCCAATTTAGTCATTCAGCAGATTTCTGTATCAAACTGTAGCTTTAGCTAAAAGATTCAGCAATTGTCACAAAAGCATAATCAAATTCAAAATATTCTTCCACTATACAGACATATATAGACATCCCCTTAGCAAGTGAAGGAGAGAAACCTCCATGATTCTTTCTTTTTTTCTTTAAACAGCATTTGCCGTCTATCAGTCACTGCCTTATTTTGAATCATTTGGCACTTACTCCACAAAGCTGCCCTTTGACTTATCCATCTATTTCCCATATGTGCTGAAAATATATCTCATGATGCTCTTTATAGGTAAGTGGCTTTTCTGTTTTGTTTTACATTCTTCCTGTGCTTTTTGGTTTGTGCTGCCGTCTATCTTAACAGAAAAGTCTGTATCCATGGGCAAGACCAAAGAGGACGCCTGATACAATGAAAGCACCTAGAAATTATAACGTGGTTTTCAGGACATCACAAGAGCAAATGAACAAGAGATGAACCATTTTACTAGCAGAAAATGTAACTGCATTATGTATGAAATATAAAAGTTTTGACCATCGGCACAGGTTCATACAAACGAAATCTAGATGTCAAACTAAGAAGGATTGACTATTTCTGGTTTTTCTATTATTGTCTATTTTTTTGTTTGTTTGACCCTATGTACTAGCATTTCCTAGCAGGCAAGTGGGTATAGGTGCTAAAGACTCAAGAAAATGCATGGAACAAAAACTTACAGTTGAAAGTTTTACCAATTTTTTTCCCCAGGAAATTTGGAAAAAGATTTCTATTAAATTTTAGTTTCCACAGCTCTAACCTTCACAAATCCCCAAGCTAATGATTACCTTTAGAAGGTAACAACTATCAGATCTATAACAACCACACATACAAGAGAGGACAAATGTGAAGCACTACGGGAAGTAGAGAGCTACCCTAGAGAAAGGGAAAAAGGAATTCCTTGCAATGAACAAAATAGTAAGATGGAAGGGTTTGTTTTACTTTCCCTTCTGCAGAAAATATGAACACTTCTTTAAGCGTTCCTTCCTTCTTTGATCTCCCTTGCAAGTGTCTCATCCCTGGACTCCAGGCAGCACTCTAACTGTATTTTAAAACTATGGTTCTTTCTAATGACATGGTTGATCAACCTTACTTTTGCCATTTCCTTCTTCACATTAGGTATGTATTTTACCTGCAGTCATCTTTGCTCAGAAAGAAGAGACGTCCTCAGAGTCTTTCCCATTAAAAAGAAGAAAATGTGAAGCACAGCATTCTGATGTGACATAAGAAAAAACAGGCTGTAGATTCTGCTGAAGAAAGCACAATACAGGAAGCATGCTGGTGGAAAAATACCTAGTATGTGACAAAAATGCATGACATGAAATAATTGCATTTCTTCACAAACTCTAGACATATCACAGCAGTCACACATTACATTTTCAAAACACATATCTGAACAACCTATTTCACCAAAGCTTTGGATTTTATACAAGTTAAATTTATATTAGGTGAAGCCTGATTATTTCCCTGTGAGGGTATTGAGAAATCAGAGATTAACTGGAGTAGACTGAGTTAAATTGAGAAACCAAAGTTGTTAACCTAAATTACATTTCTTTTCACTTCTGAGTTCCTAAATAGCATCAGCCCCACAGGAGGGGAGCCTGTAAAATATGCTTTGCAGTTAGCTAGAATAACATTTTATGGGCAGATGTCACTGTTCCCAGAGTTAATGCCCACCTTAAACATCTGACCCACTTAGAAAATTAAACAAACATTTTCCCAAACCCTGAAAGTATATTCATTAATATTACACACGTTATTTGGGTTTTGATGCCTTAAAAGAAGACGCTGATGAGAACAGAATACCTTTGGTAAATACACAAATAATGTTCCATATTCCTTTTTAAAAACTCAGGCCATATATACCTTACAGGGAGATAAAAGATATGAAAGAATAGTAAATCATTTAAAAGAGGTAAGAAAATTAAGAATTAGTCATATTTCAGATCATTTATTACTGAATTACTATTACTAATTACTATACCATGTCATATATAAGTCATCACTTACCGTTTTGATAACTCCTTGCTTTGAAGATCTAAGATACATGTGAATAATTGATTAATATAATCACTTTGGGACCATGGGTCTATATCATTCACTTTTCTTGAAATAAATATAGAATCTTATTATCCAGCAACTATATAAAAGGTACTAAATTATGCTGTTACATAAAAACAAGGTAGGAAAATGTAATTATAAAAAAAACAGTAATCTTATGCCACCAAATGAAACACTTGAAAAGAAACCACTGAGCATTAATAAAGATAATTGATAAATTCATAAATGAAATGTTGTATTTGTATTTAAAGTAAGTATTAAGATTGTCCTTTTAAAAAGCTACATTTCAGTTTGCTTTGAAAGTTGTCTTCTAAGTTTAAAAAATTACTGAAAGCTTCAGTGTGCAAAGAGAACAGAATCTGTTTACAAACTGTAGGTGACTTAGTTTAGCTTCCTCTCAAGAAAGATGGCTGCATATATTGCTGAAATATACATCTAGAATCACTAAAATGAAAAAGAACTAGAGAAACTATATTGGGTCATTATAAGAAATTAAAATTGCATTGCTAAATAATACTTCAATTTTTTAAAGCAAATTACCTGGAGTACCTTCAGTAGCTACTTCTTAGAAGACCAAAAAGAAACACAGGAAAATTTATAACTGGTAATTTAGAACCAGAGATGAGCATTGACAATAATTTGAGATATCTGCAACAATTGTAACATAAAAAGATCTGTGGTTTCCTATTGTGACAGAGTCACAATTGTCAGTATTACTGTGCTTGATTGCCTATATTCACAATGGAAAGCAACACTAGATTTCATTAGAGATTAGTGAAAATAAGGATATAATTTCTTCTCCCACTCAAGTTCACATTCCCAGGTTAAGAAACTCAAAGAGTAAGCATCTAGTTGTTCATTGGCTGTTACCCATATTGCAAAGTTGATTTCTTTGGCTGTTTTAACTTGTAGGTCTATCAAATCTCCATTTTATTTTGTTCAGTGTGGTCAAAAGCTTAGTTTCTCAAATCTAATTAATATAGATGAAATAGGAAATGTTAGATATTTTAAAAGCATAAGACATAACTTTTTAAATGATCTTTCTTGAAGTCCCAAGTAAGTGAAGTGAAGGAATAGTAAGTAACCACAGCAGCAGTGCCTCTGGTGGTGAGAAAAAACAAACAAAAAACCCTGCACCAGATCAAAACTTCTTTGGAGAATTTACTTCATTACTCAGCACAAGTTTACCTAAAATAGACAAGTAAAACATCCACATGTGCACACACACACGTAATATAAGAGTCCCTGAGCTTTTTCTTGATCAAACTAGTTAAATGAAGAGCAATAATTAACATTTCTTCCAAATATATTCGTTCAGTATAGATGTTTTATTTTACTCTAGTGTGCTTTTCAAGAAACACTCTTATCCCTGTCTTAGCTCTTGATTCCATAAATAGGTTAACAAGCTGATCTGTAGTCAGCTGCATACACACGCTTATGTTCACTCAAGAAGCACTTGTTTTGAGCCTACAGTGTGCGGGGCACAGGTCAACATCATATAACCTCTACCAGGCTTCCTGCAAACAAGTTTGTTACTAAAGGATGTACCACATCTTACTGAACTCCCTAAGAGAGTTAACTTTTTTTTTTTCCACTAGACCTTACTCTGCCTATTTTGAACAAATTGTCACATTTAAGAATCTGTTTCTTTCAAAAGTTGAAGTAGCTATAACATCAATATCTAAATGTTTATCTGGAGGAAGAATCTTATATTTATTTAAATTTATGAACAAGGAAAACGCAGTTTATTTGACTGTGCTGAAGAATTAAAGTGATTTAAAATAAAAAAAGTCTGTCCTTTCCCCAACATCTTTCTCTCCTTTGTTTATTTTTGCTTTGAAACATTATTTTGTTTTCCTGTGCTCAGATAATTTTTACTTTCTTCTTTTGGGTCTAAGTGCTAATTTTGATACGGCACATTTCTCTGGGGCAGTTTCTCAAAGTAATTTCAGGGAGCTGCGGTCAAAGAATTAACCAGAGTGCCTGTTTAGGATGCGGATTCCCAGGCTTCACTAAAGACCTGTTAAAAGCTTTGGTAATGGGCTCAGGAACCTGCATTTTGCTAGGCTCCTCAAATGAGCCTCTGCACACTGAAGTTGGAGAACCACTGCTTTTGAGTCTGAAGTATTTCAGCTTTGGACAGAAAATTGCTAATGAGAAGTATATAAATAAAGACCACCATACGATGTAGTTCTCTGTTTTTAGAAAAGTGGCATTTACTTTTTCTTATGCTTCTCTAGTTTTTAAACATACTAAATAGGAATTATTAACTATAATTAGTCTACCTTTGCTAAGGGTCGCTGGCATTTAAAATCCTATCTTAACAAAGGTTACAGTCAATTTCATATGAAAATCAATTAGTAAAAATATGCTTTAATTCATTAGATACGTGTATACGAGTATGTCCACTCTGTACTTACTTTGTGGTATTCAGCTGAACCATGGGGTCCTGTAAGAAAGGATGTGGCCTGGAGGTAAAACCACTGGTTTGATTGGAAATCCAGCTCCAATATTACTTACTGAGTGACTCTCCAAGTTCCAGTTTCCTTTACTGCCCAAGGTTGTTGTGAAGAACAAATGGAGTAAGGAAAATTAAACCTTTGTAAATTATAAAGGGCTATACAGAAGTAGGAAAGTGATAGCATGGATGTTTCCTGGATGCTTTTCTTTATTACACGACGGTTTACTGATTCACATTTTCTGAATGGAAGCTCCACAAGGACAGGAATGTTGTATCTTACTCACTTGTACCCCAGAACCTTGTATGGTGGCACGTAGTACACACTCATTGTTTGTGCAACTCTTCTTACTTTATAGATTACTACTTGTACATCCAGAAAAAACATATTTTAATAAATCTATCCGATTAATTAGGTGATGTTTCAGTTATAGTTGATTAGTCTCAGAGTACCTCATGTTCAAAAGACAGTTTTTTTTTTTTTACTTATATAAACACCTTTTCTTAATGTGCTAATTGCTTCTAGAATGTTTTCATTATTAAGGAGAACAATTTCTTAATTAAGAAATTTCCATTATCTTCTCTCGGCTCTATTTATATAGTGTCAAGACTGTATTCAAGCATTATAGCTACTATTTATTTTCAGTGAAACATACTAAAGTGGTAGCACTTCTATTACATTTTAGAATTTATAAAGCATATTTTGTATTCTTTCTTTCAACCCTCAAACTACTGTGTGAGGTAAGTAATCCCTTTTACCTAAGAAATAAAACCAAAATCAGGAAGTCATCACTGTCATTTTAATTCAGTTTTATATCCAATAATTTAGCTGGATATTATTCCACACGTTCTCTATGTTTGACAAGAATTGATCTTTCTAAATTTCAATTAAAATTTTTTTTTACTGTTTATGAAGATTAACAGATAACATATACACTCACTAATTCATAAAGACTATATATGCGTATATCAGACATTAAAAAAAAGAATTTAGAATTTCCAGAATCAGAACAAAGTATTTTCCTTCCAGAAAATATAAAAGCATTACCTTATCCAAGACCAGAGCATTGATAATGCTGGGAGATGTTTTTCCACAAGATTGATGAAGGCTGTGAACTGTTCCAGCCGCATTCTGTCCCCTGGTTCCATTTGCATGGCCTGCCTGCAGCTAAGAGTAGGCTGGTTGGGGTCAGAGCTACAAACTGACCAGAGACCTAGCCTACAACTCAGGCTTTAAGGAAGGCCCCATCCTCTTAACCAAATAATGTTTACCAAAAGTCTCAAACTCCTGCTGTCAAAGCGACTACGTTATTTCAAGACACTAGCTGTGTCCTTAACAAAGCCTTACTCCTTATATAATTATAACATCAATATCTTTGGTTAAAATCACTTGGAGAAGTAACTGGCAATTAACTTAAAAAAAAAAAAAAAAGGTTATTAACAGCCTATTAGTTACCATGGAGCCATTACATTACAAATAAAATACAAAGAAGATTTTAGGCACTTAAATGGATCCCAACATCTGTTCCCAATGTACATTTTTCAAATCAAGAATGAGAGTGTTTGGATACTTCTGAGACTCATAACATTGCTTTAACCCCACACATTAATTTGTTAGTATATCCCAGCATGCTATTAATATTTGTCTTGGCAACTTACGATTTCAAAAACTAACAGAAGATGACTTGTAAGGAAACTTCCTTTTGTATATAGTTTAGAACATCTGGTCTAAAAAAAAGCAGAGACTTCTGGTTTCTAGAGAACAAAGTAAATATCCTACGGGAATTAGTTAATTCTTACCTGAGGTCATACAGGTAACAAAAAGAAAGGGTGCTATTATTTCATTGACATATATCTTAGAATGTTGAGATGTAGAACTTTTAGATTGTCAAATTTAGAATCTTACATTTTAGACCCTTTAGAGGCTCCCATGAATAGGAAAATCCTATGAATTTTATGCAGGAGTAGGGACGTAGTTTGAATGGGAAGCAACTGAATCCAAAAAGGCAGTCTGGGTTGATTTTTTTCATCCTTTCCTTGAGAATTAGTAAGCTCTCTGCCTGCTGATTCGGTGCAGGTGGGGGAGTGGGGGTGTGGGGGGTGTGTGTATGCGCGTGTGGAAATTCAGGGGTTCTTCAGTGCCCACTTCCTTTTCACACTGTCCCTTCTTGCCGTCCATGTTTGCAAGCTGGCCCAGGAACCTAAAGTCCTTCAACCCACGGACCTGTTCCTTTAACTGTAGCTCCTAAGCGTCCCAATTCCAGAAGTTTATTAACATGAGGCAGGTTTATTTCTTTGATCTGATTACAGCAATCTATCTTAAGCATATTAAGCTGTAGGTTTAATAAAGCATCTTAAATCATAAGCATGTTAAAACCAAGGTTTAATCCTTGATGGGAGTTTTTATCTTAAAGTGGGTGTTGATGAGCCTGATGTACCGTGTTTCCCTGAAAATAAGACCGGGTCTTACATTAATTTTTGTTTCCAAAGACGTAAAGGACTTATGTTCAGGGGATGTCATCCTGAAAAATCATGCTAGGGCTTATTTTCCAGTTAGGTCTTATTTTCAGGGAAACATGGTAGAAAGAACACTTGGTTTGGGGTTCTAGGAGGTTGGTTCTAGGCATAGCTCTGCCACTTATTAGATGTGTTTTCTCCATTTGAAAATGGAGATAAATTAGATGAATTTCAACCTCTAATTGGAAGATGTATAAGAAAGTGTATGTGGGTGGGAAAAATGTAAACTTTCTACTTCCTTCAAATTCATTTCCCTCTAGCCCAACCTTAAGGAAGAATATATATGAAATACTGGCAATGCAGGTAAATATTACCTGAGAGTTTGCCTTCCCTTTCTTCCCTTCCCTTTTTGTTCTGTAGGCTTCTCAGCACCCTGTGGAGTTCAGCAAAAGAAGGAACTGTGACCTGGGAATAGAGTTTGAGTTACACAATGAAACACAACTATTTGAAACCTGGAAACATAAATCCAGATATTTGGCAAGTAAAACTAGTAGAGCTATTTTTGAATCTATGTGGTAGGGAGGAACACTTGGTGACAACATGAACGTAATGTCACATGGGAATACTGAAAGTTGCATGGTGCTCGTCAGTACCAGGCACTGTGCTATAGTGTGACAGACACAAAAGTACATTATTCCAATGGCACAAATGTTCTCCCCAGTGATCCCAGCTATGTATTGACTAAAGACTATACTGATTAATGACTGCATGATGGAAAGACAATTAGCAAACATCAAAATTAAAATGCTGGCTGATTCTCAAGCCCTTGAGTAAAACGCAACCCTTGAGGATTCTGTCACATACCTTCATTTACTTGTCATTAGGCCACTAGTTATTCTGATTAAGATAGAGATGTGTGCTTACAAAAAAGATTAATCTTTCAAGGAGGTATTTGTCATTTTTTTGCTTGCTCAGCAGCCCATAATGTCTCCTCTGGGGGAACCCAGTTCAGATGACATATGACCCAGGCCTGGTCGATGACAGTACCTTGCTTCCCAGGAACTCACATGTGACTCAAGCTGAATCAGCATCCTCCCCATGTTGCTTCTGCCATACCTGGGAGCAAAGAAACTTTGCCTTCCTTTGAGCTTGCTGGCTGCCATCTTGCCAACTATGTGGAGTGATCCTGAGAGAAACAAAGCCTGATGGCACTGTTTGACTCACTGGATGCAACTGTGTCTGATCAGACAGATCTACTCTTTAACTTCTTGGTTTTTGAACTAATATGTACTCCTTTTTAGCTAAAGTTACTTTGAATTGGATAGATTCCATTTGCATTCAAGAGATCCAAGCGTAAGAAAATTATAGCCACCACTAATGAATCTGATTTAACTAATGTTTAACATCATGCTCATTATTTAAAAGTGTATAGCAGTTTCAAGAGGCTGTTTCATCAATAAGAAAACATGTCTAACTCATTGAGTCAATAAATATCCTCTAGAGAATTCATGGGAAATAGATCATGATGCCACGGTCACCACTATAGTTTGGTTTTGCTAACAAAACCTTCCCTGTGCCTTAAAACAAAAGTCACATGCCCAAAATTCATGAGATTATTTTACTAGAATTTAGCGGGGAGGAGATGATATAGTCAGTTTTTACAAAGAAAATATTCAGATCAAACTGTAGCCAAATAAAAGAAAGTTCAAGTTCTTGTTTCCGTCTCCACTGGCCTCGGTACCGAAGCAATGCCCCATCTCCTGGCATTCACAGTTGAGGCTGTCACTTATGTGGCCACCATTTCATGACCCTTAACCCTCTGTGTCACGTCTCAGTGATCCCACACACAAATTCTAAAAAATTTCTTCCATTTGTATGGTTTTCCTCTTCCAGCTGAGAATGTGGCTGGCTATGGCAAAACTTCACCAACCGTACGCTCTGGTCCATATGGCTTTCTTCTTAAACTCTGGGAGAACTCTCAAGGACAGCAGGGTGGCTAAGGGGACAAAACATAAAGTGTACTATTGCATTTGGTGGAGATGCATTGGAAAAGGTCACTTAGATAAAAAAGGTGTCAGAACAGAACTTGGCTTTTTCTCACTTCACTAATCTTCAAGAGACTAAAAATTCCCATCAAGCCTTCAGCAGAATTATAATGGAAAAAAAAAAACAAAAACATTAATAAAGGCTGGGGAAAGGGTTTTATAAACATATTTTTAAAAATGTTATCCTGCAACCAGTTAATGAGAAATACTGCAGAATTAAAACAAAAACTGACATCAGGGATACCAGTGATTTTTTTTTCTTAATCTGGGTGTTGATTACATAGATGTGTTCCCTTTGTAAAAATCTACTTATGACTTGTGCACTTTCCTACATGAAAACAATTTTTCCATTACATAAATGTTTAATTAAAAGGTAAAAAACAAACAAACCAAAAATCCCAAAAAACTGATCCTGTAATGAACTGATCCATTCATGGGCTCAATGGGGCAAGCATAAATAACTACTAAACTGTATTTGAACATGTATGCACAAGTCCACAGCTTTTCTTATCTGCCATGGGTCCCTCAGAGATCAATTTAAAATAAGGAAGTTCTGTGTAATGCTGCTAGGTAACATATCTAATTTTAGAATACTAATATACATATATTGAGACGTTATTTAAAATATAGTGCAAAGGAATGTCGGTAAGCCAAAGTTACACTGTTATTGTTTGTGACTAATAAGCCCTTCAATATATAACCAAGTGAACATGTACCTCCTTGACCCAAAAAACTATTTTCCTCATCAGTATCAATTGTTTGTTATCGTCATGACCTAAGGCACTTGCAGCATATATTTGGAGCAACCAATGGTATTATGGACGCATGGCCATTAAAAATGAGTCCAGACTCCCTGACACATACAAGTGGGGGAAATCCTAGCAGCAAGTGTCTAGGGATGGATCAGTGGAAACATGTCAGACCCCGGCCCTTATTCTCAGTGAAGTATTGTGGTTGAGCAGAATCACCTTCGTACACATGCCCTCTACCCTCTTTGGGGATAGGGAGAAGGGTCAGAACTAATACATTGAAGAATTATTGCTTATTTGGCAAATAATAAGTTATATCATACTTAAAGTAAAATATGGTCTCCAGGCTGGAGATAGGCCTGATAGATTATCACAAGAGCAGGCCAAAGGGCAAGTTTCCAAGGTGAGACTTTTCAGGGCAGAATCTTACAGCACATTCACGGAAGCCACTGATAGGATCCAGAATCCACCCCCACCCCCAAGTCCCACGACACAGATGACAGTACTAGTGGTCTTGGGCCACAGAGTCAACGCCTAAAAGACTTTTCAGATTTGAGTAAAAAGATCTACTACATAATTTTCACAGAAAGATCTTCTATGTTTGTGGATCCTACAGTCATAGTTTAACAAATTGAGAGTACTATTAAAAAACACACCAAAAATCGAAACACCTGAAGGCATGGGAAATACCCAACTCCACTGGCAAAATACTACGTAGCCATTAAAAATATTATTATGAAGCCAGTGTTAGAACAGCTTTAAATGCTTTAAAAATAATTTTAAAATAAAAAAAGGCAGTACTCAAAGTATCTATGTGTACTTTTTCAATTATTTATGATTATAAATATATTAAAACAACACTCATACACAGAGGGGACAAAAATTTCTTAGGAAAAATATCCAAGCTGTCATTGGCCAGTAGGACTCTGGAGTCCTCTTTTGTCTTTTTCTTTAATGAATTTTCTAAATTTTAATTAAAGTCACCATATGATTTCTCTGATATGTGGTATATAAACCAAAAACAACAAAAGAACAAGACAAACAAATGAGAAACAAAAACTCATAGACACAGACAATAGTTTAGTGGTTACCAGAGGGTAAAGGGGAAGGGGGTGGGAGATGAGGATAAGGGGGATAAAATATATGGTGATGGAAGAACTGACTCTGGGTGGTGAACACACAATGGGATTTATAGATGATGTAATACAGAATTGTGTACCTGAAATCTACGTAACTTTACTAACAATTGTCACCCCAATAAACTTTAATTTAAAAAAATTAAAGTCATATTTTACAATTATAATAAAACATTTTCAAACCATTTAAATAATTAAAGGCCCTGGAATTCTTTTTGAATCCACTTTCTAATTCCAAATGCCACATTGGTGACAGCTCCAGATTCCTGCTCTAAACTGAACCTAGATGAGCCCTTTCAGGAACCAGCATATGCTAGACTGCTGTTCTGCAGCACCGACGATATTGGAAGGTTTTCGCTCATCTTGGGCATAAATCTGAGAAATATTACCTTTTAAAAGATCCCTGGACTTTGCAGAGAGGGCTCCTTTAGGGCTTTCCATGAGATTGAACAGCCAGTCAATGAACTAGGATGAAAATGAAGAACAGTATCAGTGAAGACAGCCCCACTCTCAGCACAAGGTCAGACCCTTGGGGCCACATACGTGCGTATCAGTGTAACAATTGTTAGGTAATACCTGCCTGGGCTAGGGCAGTGAAGATGAGAACAGACCGGGCACAAGGGATGTTAAAGCCAGACACAGCTCGCATTTAGTCAAGGGACCCAGCAAACTCAAACCTCCTTCCCTTGCTGAAGACCCTGAGTCCTGCTACAGGTTTTAAGAGTGAGGTAGACATGGGCCCTGAGGGCCTCCTGTGTGCCATGAACATTCTCTCTTGTTACTCTGAGAGGCCCGCGCACAGCAAGAACCTTGCTCACTTCCACTCCCAATGAATAGCAGAGTCAAAATTGGAACCCAAGTACACCTGCCTTCAAAGCCTTACTCTCTTTCTTTGCATCATGCTGCCTGCCACCTGGGTCTGTGTGCATCCAGGCCTAGGCTCCTAGGCCGGGCAGTAAATAGAGAAATGCATCAGATGTAAGCCCTTGTTTTTAAAATACGTTTCTGTAGATAAGAACAGTTTATGCCCAAACGAATATTAAACAGGTCGGTGAAATGCAAGAGACAAAGCACAGAATAATTTACTAGGTAGAGCCAAGTGAGTTAACTGCAAATACATTTTGGAAATGAGGTAGAAATTCCTGGTACTCAGGGGTTTGACTGATCTTATAGGGTGTGGCCAAAATTGTGGGGAGCCATGGTTTCTTGCAACCCTGAACCTTGCAGACTGGCTTGGTTTCTGCCCCCATAACATTGCCTCTGCCTTATCTGAGAGGCGCCTAACGGCTGCTGAGGAATGTGGTGAAAACGGCCAGTTCCCGGACACAGAAGACTAAGGGCTTTCTGGACAATTGGTAGGTTCTGTCTCCTTGAGATATTTACTTTTGTGAGTTTCAGTGACCTTGTATCTTCTATGTCAAAGTAACGTTGAGGCTGGAAAGATTTACTTTCGCTGAGATAATGCATATCTTCTTTGTTTAACTGCACGTACTCAAACTGTATATATTGGTTAGAGATAATAAACTCAGGGCTTCAGCATGACTGAAGACCGGCCACATTAGCATTTGTGTGTGTCTTTTATTTCATTCCCACTCCCCCATTCAGGTACTGATCGACTCGTGGCGGCTGGCCCGTCACACAAAATTGTTTTGGAATCAGAGAGAGTAATTTCATTGATGCCTGAACGTTGCCGGTCTTGACTAATTCTAACTTTGGACAGAGAAGCTGAGTTGAAAAAAGTGTAAAATAGAGAGAAAAAGAAAATATTCCTAATTCCCTGCTTTAATTAAAATATTTTTTCCTTCATTTATTTCCTTTTTCGCAATTTTGCTTACAAATATCCTATTGGTAAAGTAAATAAATCAAACACTACAAATACATAATAGATGCAGGATATCTACTCGTACATGATAGTCCAAAGTGAGTGATCATGGTGTCCCAGGCCAGGAATAACATGAGGGAATATGACATTGACATTTACTTTGATTAAAAATGAAACAGAAAACAAAATTTGGGGCAGCACTACTAATGCTGATCAGGTTTACGGAAACAAAGGCATTTTAACGAGATGCTCAGTGGAGTTGTGCAAAGCTATACTGTGGGTCTACGGGTCAGAAATGTTTTTGAAGGTTAGTGTTCACATTTGAAGAATAAGCCACATAAAGTTAGCTTTAAGCTTTCAACCTCATAAAAATCCAATTTTGATGAAATGGGATTCAGAAAAAGAGTCTTTCAAACAACTATATTAAAATAAAGGTAGGTCAGAGCCATGTAATGAGAATTACAGGAAACACAGTTATTTTCATATGCTCTGCGTGACAGCTAGTAGCCTGGGGAATGTTAGTATCAAAAAACCAAAAGACGCTTTCTACAGTTTGGATTTTCCTGAGGGCAAAGGTGACGACATTAGACCTTTGCAAACCTCCCCACAGTATTTAGTACAGGCCGAGAACATGACAGGTACCTAGAACATGGTTGTAGGATGGAATGAGCTGTGGGGAACCTAACGATGCTAGAAGATGGATGCTCCAGCCTCACACTTTTCCCTCAGGAGACTTCCTTGCCCCATCCCCAGGGACTGTTGATCACCTCCCTCCCTTACTCATCGCCACTGTAACCTCCTTTATCATACCACCTTGCAATCTTGAACTTGCTTCCCTGTCTGTCCTCACTGTGAGATTCTAAGCTCTCAGAGACTTTCTCTTCATTTCATCTCCAGGATCAAGAACACATGTGCCTTCAATAAATGAACG
Source organism: Rhinolophus sinicus (assembly GCF_057876585.1). Taxonomy (NCBI): domain Eukaryota; kingdom Metazoa; phylum Chordata; class Mammalia; order Chiroptera; family Rhinolophidae; genus Rhinolophus; species Rhinolophus sinicus. The sequence goes on along the minus strand of NC_142516.1, from coordinate 65,099,783 downwards.
CAAGGATAAGTTTTCTTCCCATCTCACTCCCAACTGTAAACAAGCTACTACTGTTGTCACTGTTGTTTCAGTCAGCAGTTAACCTGAGCCCGGGCTAGCCTCCATCTCTGAGGCTCAGCGTCTGGCTGAGAGTCGGGGCTGAGTCTGAAAGCCTGCGGTGTGATTCAAGTTTCACTTAATTCCCACGTCAATTCTACAGCAGCAATTGCTGAGGAGAAAATGGCCGCCTGCCCTGATAAGCAGGTGGCTGACAACGGTACCTTCTGGGTCTGTTCCTTCCATGGCTCTTTCTGCAGCAGAAGAAGCATGCTACTAGGAAGGACAGTGACAGTCTCCTGCAGAGTGACCCTGTGCATTGGACTTCTGCCAAGGAAGCCTGAGGCTGGCCCAGCCGGGCCATTTTCCTGATGCCATGGCAACCAACTGGCACTGAGGCCAAGGAGGAGAGGGGCAGCATGGTCTGCCCATGCCACGACTGCATTTGCAAATATCAGCAACAGGAAGTCCAAAGCCTACAATGAAAATAGAAACAAGGCAAGGTCACATGTTTTAACAATTCAAAGTATTACATGTTCACATACACAGCCCCCATCATGATGCAATGTCATCTTCCCCTTCACCCAACCCCTCCTCCTGCCCCACCACTACCCCAGAAGAGGAACTGCGCTGAAGAACAAACTCCGCTTCCATACTTAATAAAGAGAAATTTTAGGGCTTTGTTAGGGTTTTGGGGATCCTCTCTGGTGAAGACAGAAGGCCCGACACTTTCATTATTATTGCTGTAACATTTGAGGAGAAATATAATTTATTTAATTTCTAATCATACTGAGATCCAAATAATCCTGTTTTGGTGTTTTCAAAGAGTTAAAAAATTAAGAGTGATACAGAGAGGGATATTTAGATTTATTGTTATGTGGCTAAAATTGATTTTAAAAATACTTACAGTCTGATTCTATTTTTAAACAACAAATGACTCTCCTCATGCATTTTAACAATTTGTCTGGAACCCATTTAGATTCCAGACTAATCTAGCTAATTGTAGAAATGGTGGTAACAGGGGCGACCTCTGAGTTGTTGGATTACTATAATTTAAATTACGCTTCTTTCTGCTTATCTGTATTTTCTAGGTCTTAAAAGATTTTTGTAAGAAAACAGAGAAGGCTAATAAAAAACTTAGGAGATCAGAAGAAAAAGAGGACAGATATGCTAGTTTAAAAAAAAGTTTAAAAAATATTCCCCAATCTCTTAAAATTCCTAACCTCACTAACTAAAATTTCACACACACACACAAATCTTCAGAAAAGCAGGGCAGAATTTCAAACAACATCCCAGGTCGCACACATTTTTACTTGACAAAGGAAACACGTGAAACATTCCTACACAAAAAAAGTCTACCCCTGAAAAATGCACAATGGGCCCTAAGTCAAGAATATGAGGAGAGTGGGAAAGTGCTATCATCATTTATTAATCTTTTTCTTTTTTAATTCACCCAATACCGGTGGTTGTTAACCTTTTTTGGGTCATAGGTGATTTTGAAGGTGTGCTGAAAACTCCTCTCTAATATGTGCACACATGCTCATAAGTATTGGCGCACACACAGATTACTCGCATACACTCCAGGAAATCTCTTCAAACCAAGCGTGTGAAGCCATACTCTGGGCCGGTGGGGAGGCCAGGACCCTGAACCCCACCTCCTTTGTGGGATCAAGCCCAAGTGTACAGGACCCTGGGTTCCCTCTCCAGTGTCCTTTGTGTGCTGCTTGTCAAGTAACGTAACCCGTTGGAAATATTTTTCAACGAGTACCCTGGGGGTCTCCAAGAGGCTGGTAAAAACATTTATTTCCTAGTGACATCAGAGTGATTTCCCAAAGTTAACAGGAAGGAAGGAAAGAAAGCTACAAGCAGCAACATTTTCCACTTTTGGGAGAACAAATATAAATTCTATATTTTAAGAAGGCTACAAATTACTGCTCTAGATTGTACCTCATCGAGAGCCACGTTCTGAACAGATGTTGACTGGTAAGCAATATTCCTGATATAACCCATCAGTTCCAAGAGCCACTCCATTCTCTTCAACACACCTGAAACAAAACGGACATTTTCTTATCAGACGATGCTTTTTCCTTTGAAATGCAAAGCAGAGCAGTAATAACCATCATAACTCAAGCCGAACACCTGGTGAGGATTTCACACAATAGTTTCAAGTCCTCTCACGATATTTCAGACTTCTGATTGCCCGTGAGGGTTCTTTGACACTATTCATATCAGATGACCACATTTTGCTCTTTATTTTTGAAAACTAATTTATTCTTCATACCTACCCACCCACTAGTGATAAAACACATTTATTGGAGTTTCTCTCTCAACATTAAACGGACGAGGAGAAATCTGGCACACCAACTAGCCAGTAATGTTGAATCTTGGATTAAGTGTTTTTATAATCCTTTGCTTAAATGTTCCCACCTCATGTCATAATCACAGAGAAAACCTATCCCAAAGACATAAAAAGAAAAATAAAAACCAGCTTTTTTATGGTAACTGGAGAATAAACATCAACACACTGTTTTTCTTTTCTTTTTAAAACATGAGGCTTCCCATTACAGTATAAATTACTTGGGAAAGTTCTCAAAATTTAGTGAATGAGAGCAAAATGAGAACTAAATTTGAAGGCCAACTAGTTAAAACCAAAGGCAGTATCAAATTTATTTCAATTTGCTTCATGTATCTTCATGCCTAATTGGGAACTGGGTTTTCTTCCTGGTAAACACACTTTTGATTTAGAGTGAAAAATCTAGTTTCTCATCACAGGTTCATTTTTCATCGGGCAGACACTCACACAGATATGAGACAACTATCTCAGTTGCCAAAGAGGAGGAATCAAAATTTCCTGTACAGTCTCAAAAAGAGTATTACAATTACGTTTGTCAGTTTTCTCTCAAAATTTTATCGAGAGAGAGGGGAAAATGGAGCACAGAAATATAAGGAACTTGCTAGGGTCAGAAGGGCTTCCCAGCCACATGTCCGCCTTAAGCCAAGTGCAATTCAGAACCCGAAACTAGACTCAAGAAATTCTAAGCATGTGACTGAAGGCATGGGAGGAGAAATGAAGCAACTCCCTTTTCAGAGGATTATTAGGGCACCAATGTCTAAAATGGTCTAAACGTTGCAATAGATGATTCATTAGCAGATCTTTAGGCCTGGAACTTCTTGAAGATGCAGTCAGGTTGTCCAGATTTTATTCTTCTCACCTCTGAGAAGTTCCTCTATAGAATAACTACTTAATTTTGTTGTTGCTGTTTTCTTTTTTTGTGTGTTTGTTAAATGACTGCCCAAAAGCCATTTTCATGACAACATCAGGCGCAGAATCAATGGGCATCCTGTCTGTCTGAGAAACGGAAGCAGGAAGAATCAACCTGATAGACGTGTTTATATCCTTGAGGGCCAAGTACAATCTAAAGATCCTTAAAAGAATTCATTTCCATCTCCACCGAGTGGATGATGTGAGCTGTAACTGCTCATGTCTGTCCATGGGGCTTCTCTTTTGGGGTACCAAGGCCTCACCTGAGTCAAGAAGCACTAAACCAGTTTTGAAGTTGAGGAAACAATTACAACGTAAATGACATGGTGGGCAGATCTGCGTGCCGTGGTGTCCGCCCCAGGCTGGCCTCACCTATGTCGGCATGGCTGGCAATCCGTGCCTGGTATAAGCTGTGCAGTATCATCCAGGCCAGCACGTCCTTTTCCTGGCGCTGAGCAGCCACGCTGAGCATGTCAGTCAAGCCCATCAAGGGGAAACATCCTTGGGAGACCAAGTACAGTCTGACAAAGGCAGCCTTTTCTATGCTGCTCTGCAAAAAAGCAAATTGTTCCGTTACTATGAAATTAACTGAAGTCATTAGAGAACCTCAGGGCAAGGGCAACATAGAGAGGGTGAGTTTGGAGTTGATTATTATTCCAAACGCTAAAGCTGTTCGTTTCCTGCAGCGTGTGACCTGTCTGCCTGCATGCTCTGTTAAAATGTACAGGCAGACAGAAGGTTGTAATGTCACCTCCTGTTTTCTCATAAAAACCATAAGTGATTTCAGAGGTTAATTGGTGATGACATTTAGTAAGGATACACAAATAATAACAATGATAACTAACAAATACAGTACTTATCATGTGCCAGGCACCATTCTCAGCACTTAACATGTATTAATTTGGCAGTTTACAAAGTGTTCCACACAGACCTCTAGGCAACCCCGAGACCCTTTTAGAGGGTCTATGAGGTCAAACTCTATTCATAACAGCACCAAACGCTAGTAATATGCAATGTAGTTTTCATTGCCACTTACATTTTTTTTAAAAGCTAGTTTCCCTTGCAGTATCCTTGTAAACAATAAAAATTATTAGTTTCATTAAACCTTTGCCCTTGAGTACATATCTTTTTAATATTCTGTGTGACAAATGGGGAGTATGCATAAAAGACTTGTGCTGCGTACCCAAGTATGATGGTTGTCTCAAGGAAAAGCACTTGTAAGACTGAATTGTGGGCTGAAGCAGCCTCTCTTCTCATAGAACACCATTTACTTGACTCATTAATGCTTATTCAACTGAGTATCTGATAGATTATTTTCTTAAAATTGAAGGAATTGAGACGGTCACTTCATGGAAAATACTTGACAGTATTTGCTGCCAATAGTAAAATCTGAATTTTCAAGTGAAAAGTGGGCATTTGGAAAATTTGTATCTGCTACTATGAGTTTGGTAGCTTCCCAATACATAAAAGACTATTCTGATGAGATTGCTGGTAATATTAACAAATATGTGTTTTGATATTATGTAATGAAATGTATCAACATTTGGAAGATTTTCAAAACTTAGTGATTCAAAATTTTCTACATGGGCAATGTATGTTGCAAAATCATCCACTGCTAAAAGACCCAGAGTACAAGATAGACTAATAGATTTTGATGTAACAAAGTATGCGAAGTTCACTGTTGTGGTTTCACACTGTAACTAACCTACAAGAAACTAGCACTGGTTGCGTTTTAGTGCAATATCAAAGAAAGATATCCACAATTATCTGAAAAGTCTATTAACATACTCTTCCTCTTTCTACCTACATATCTATAAGAGGCTGGATTTTCTTCACATACTTTTCACTCAAATAACATCACAACAGATTGAATGAAGCAGCAGCTATGAGAATCTAGCTGTCTTCTAGTAAGCCAGACATTAAAGAGATTTGCAAAAATGTGAAACAATGCCACTTTACCCACAATTTTCTTTTATTTGCTGGAAAATATTTTTTCTTATTTATGTTAAGATGCAGTGAGTTTTTTTTTTGTTTTTTTAATTGGGGAAGGTGAACAGGACTTTATTGGGGAACAGTGTGTACTTCCAGGACTTTTTTCCAAGTCAAGTTATTGTCCTTTCAATCTTAGTTGTGGAGGGTGCCGTTCAGCTTCAAATTGTTGTCTTTTCAGTCTTAGTTGTGGAGGGCGCAGCTCAGCTCCAGGGCCAGTTGCCGTTACTAGTTGCAGGGGGCGCAGCCCACCATCCCTTGCAGGAGTCGAACCAGCAACCTTGTGGTTGAGTGCATGCATTCCAAGCAATTGAGCCATCTGGGAGCTCAGCTCAAGGTGCTGTGTTCAATCTTAGTTGCAGGGGACGGAGCCCACCATCCCTTGCGGGAGTCGAAGAATCAAACTGGCAACCTTGTGGTTGAGAGCCCACTGGCCCATGTAGGAATCGAACTGGCAGCCTTTGGAGTTTGGAGCACGAAGCTCCAACATCCTGAGCCACCGGGCCGGCCCACAATGAGTTTTTTATTATTACTTTTAAGTAAATATTTTTAAAATGTCCTAGTTTTAATTTCTAATATAGGAAATATTGACAAATATGACCCATATAAATAAAAGCTCTTTGGAGACCTCAATAATTTTTAAGACACTGACATGGCCCTGAAACCAAAAAGTTTGAGGACCACTGTATTAACTATTGAATTCTCACACGAACCCTATGCAATAGATTACTATTTTCATCCCTGCTTTGCAGATAAAGAGACTGAAGCAGAGAGGTTAGGACACTTGCTTAAGGTCACACAGCCATAGGTGTCAGAATAGAAGTGGAACCCAGGGAGTCTGAGCTTTTCACCACCACCTTTTCTTATCCCTGTTCTTTCCAGAAATGAAAACACTGACCTCAGTGGACACACTAATTCTTTTTGGGAACATCAGGACACTATTTAGTATGTCCTAGTGACAGTGTTCTGAGTGGTACTTTAGGAACCCAAGTGAACAACACAACCTTTAGCTCTGGGTACCATGAAGCAAATTATATACATTACTTCTGATTGTATTATATGAATATAATAATAGGATATAATTAATTACACGAATGTAATAACTATGATAATAAATAATTACTGAGTATCACCTCGGGTCCAGTACTTTCCCAAGAATTTAATGTGGATTAAGTCATTTAACTCGTAAATAACCCGAGGAGGTAGGTGCTATCAGCTCCTTTTTGTAGATGAGAGAACTGGGGCAGAGAGAGGTTATGAAACAAAACCAAGGTTCACATTGCTAGTAAATTACAGAGCTGTATTTCAAACCCTGGCAGTGAGGCTCCTGAGAACATTCTCTTAAGCATTTCCTTATACGGCTTCTTCTTGCTTAAAATAAACTCATCTTCAAAATGCTAATATTCCAAATACTTTAACTAACAGTGATTCTAAAGCCTTATGATGCACACAATCACCTGGAAGGATTGTTAAAACACAGATTCCTGGGCCCCACCTGCAGGTTCTCATTGAGTAGGTCTGGGCTGGGACTAGACAATTTGCCTTTCTAATCAGTTCCCAGGCCATGCTGCTGCTGCGGGTCCAGGGAGCACATTTAGAAAATCACTGCTACGTGATACGGAAATTCCAGGATTCCACTGAAACCTTCCATAAAGTGGAATAAAAACGATGGCCACCAGCTATGCAAGGGCTCACAGTTCTATAGAACCTTGGTGATACCAGGCATGCAGGTTGCCACTTGAATAAGTATGTCCGTTGGGATGTACTGGCACTAGAAAAGTATTCAATCTTTATCTGCAATTCAAATTTAACAAGACATATTATATTTGCTAAATCTGGCAAACTGACTGGTGTGCTACTTTTTGCTCATTCATCACTGACTTGGAGTGAGTGTGAGGGGTACTTGTTAATTATCTTATGTCAGGGCTAGTAATGCTTGTTTTTCAATCAGACACCTTTCTTTATTCTACAGGGATAAGTATCAGGTGAAGAAAAATAAATGTGAAAACAGACCTATTTATTTATGGCTTCCATGCACCAGAAAGCTTTTTGGTTAGAATATTCCCATTCTTGTGGATTTTGTGTTGAAGACATTGTCCTGTACTTATTTTTGCCCAGAGGTGACACTAAAATGTTTGACAAAGTGGGATTAATTAGGTCAAAGTGTTACTGTTCCATGTATCCATCCATACAACATTTGTTAAGAACAAACCATTGTACTAGGCTGGACACAAGACCCTAGGAGTGAAACAGAGATAGTGTCCTCAAATTAACCAGTAATAGAAAGAAAAACTGGCCTCAGCTAAAAGGGTACTGTAACCACCTCGTCAATTGTAATTCCTACCTTAATAATGAAAAAATATATAGATACGTTATTACCTCAGTGATCTGGGCGACCCGATTGGCTTCATCATACGTCATTTCCGAGAGGCATTTTGCTACACTGATATACAACTCCAGATCATTTCTCTGGTAAAGAAAAAACCCAAGCATGTCAATATACAATATATTCTTAATGTTCTGGCAAATTATTGGATTTGTTTATCTCTATGAACGGCAACTGGTGAGATTTTAATTTTAACCAAACCAAAACATGCGGCCAATTTTTATCATTTAAACACCACCTATCCTTTTATTTTGTATATTTGTTTGGCTGTACTTTTTTTCCTCCTATTCAGAATCTATCATCACTCCAAACGGATTTTTAACTTCTTTGTGAAACTGCAATTCAGAGGTCTGTTGGGTGAGGGGAAAGACTAGTGTTAAGTCACTTGCTGTGAACATTATACTGGACAACATGCCCAGTGATTCTCCTGGTGCAAAGTGTGAGGGTTTCCGAGCTTGCTCACCTTCTACAGGCATTTGGTAAAAGGCCCAAGAGCAAACTTCCTGGTGCAGCACTGGTTAACCTGCTTCTGAGCTTGCTCAAGACTTCGGTTCTAAATATTCAACCTCAATTTAGATCTTGGAAGCAAACACATTCTTCGTGAAGAATGTGATTATTTCTTGCTAGCCTCCCCACCAGATTCTTAAAACATACACCTCTCTGCTTTGCCAAAAAGGCTTTAGAAAATCCCAAACATAAATTGTCAGGAATGTAAATATTTTTGTTCCTCACCCGAATCTTATTTGGCAGAAGGTCAAAAATTTTCCCAGTAGCTCCGCAGAGCAGACTCCAGAGGTGGTAGGCAGGGCTGGGCAGCTTCATGGCCTGGCTCAGACCCTGCAAGGAACTCAGGCATAACTCAGGATCGGAAACGGGGGGAGCTGCTTTGAAAACTGCTACCATTAAGTTTTCAACAAAACCCAGGATCTGTTCGTCAGAGACGTGTTTGATCCACAGAGGCACAGAGACCAGGAGGCACTTCTTGGTACTCATCTGGAAGCAAAAGAGAAGAGGTCAGATGTAAACAGGCAAGTCTGGTTTGCAATGCTCAAAACTGCTAGGTCATCACTGTGTTGGAGTGTAGACTGAGACTGAGAGATAAAGGGTTCAGGTTACCTTTCCCCTCAGTTCCCCACAGCTTCGTGGTCCAGTGGGCCACGGGTGCCTGTCATTTTGGCTGCAGCAGTAACTTTTGATCCAGGGTGACTCATGTGTATATATGGGACCTGTCAATCCATCTGTGAGCCAGTCAGCTTAAACCTTGATTCTTTTCAGCGAGGGGAATAAAATGCTACTTCTAAAAGTACACGACAGTTGCTATTCAGTCTTAAAAAGTCACATTCTCTGGAAAGAAAAACTGAAGATGAAAGGCTCATCTGCTGGAAATCAACTCAACAGAATATCTGATATTATTAATTTCTTCTTCTGAGGAAGCACAGGGAGATCATAAGGGGAACTGGCATGCTGAGACCATTTCTGACCAAAGAAAACCCCGCTGAGCATGTGAAACTGACCATGGCATCTTAGAGTTGATGAGAGCTAGGCAGGAGCACAGCTGGTAACAGCTCTGGGTCACAGGCTTTAAGACAGCAGGCTTCAAAAATTGTTAGACATATAGCGTGATACTAAAGGAGCAGAAAGTCTAAAAGAAGTAGTATAAAAAAGTAAAATCTGACAAAAATCAGCAAATTTCAAAAAAGATCAATGTTGTTGCATGAGTTATCTGAAGAGCTTACTTTAAAGAATAGGACATTTCAGATCATTTTTTAAAGGAGAAGGTATATAATTCAGAAAATGAATTCACAAAATTTATTAATTAACAAAGATAATGTGAAGGGTCCTTAATCAAGGACAAATGCAAAAGGGCAGCACAGATCTGAAAGAAAAGTAGAAGGATAACTAAACCTAGAAAATTTTCTGAGGTCAACACAACAGGCTGCTAGTTATACCTGACTCACAAGGAAGGAGTTCATAATGCAGTGTTTAAGACATGTGCTTTGGAGTTACCCACACTCTCTCCCATTTATTAGGTATGAGAACTTTGCTTACTCTCCATTTGCCTCAGTTTATCAACCTGTGAAATGGAAATAATAAAATCTACTGCTCAGAAGTGAAATAAGCCAGACACGAAAAATTCCACATTGTATGATCCCATTCTAAAGAATTTCTAAATGTTATATGATGCATTTAAATGTATATGGAAGTTCTTTTAAAAAGACAAAATTATGGAGACAAAGAGCAGATCAGTGGTAGCCTGGGTCTGAGACTGGGAGAGGGAATCAACCACAAGTAGGCATAATGGAACTTTTTGGGGTGATGAAAATATTCTTGGTAATGGATGAAAATGTATAAATGTGCTAAAACTCCAATGACACTTAAAGTGGCAATATTTTATGGAATATAAATTATAACTAAATAAAGCTGTAAAAAAATAATCAGCCTGTTAGGGTTGAAGAGATTAAATCGGATCTCTGAAAGTAGTCACTGAGTGCTTACAAGTAGCAGGCACATAGCAAGTGCTCATTAAGTGGCCGCCGACAGGTGATAATAACTGACAGAAAGGATGCAGATCTCAATGACATCAACCTTCAATTAAAAAATATTAGGAGATGTAGGAAAGCTTAAAAGAAAAAAGTGCAGAGTATGGACTGAAGCCAAAAGTCTGAGGAAATAATAAGATGGTTTTGCAGTATGCTCAAAGAATTAAAGCCTCCTAGAACAGAAGAATAACAAAGCTGAGATCATTTAATGTATAATCAATTGGTAAATATCTCAGGAATCACGGAACGTGTTTTTTTTGGTCCAAGCTTGAAATGTACTCAAAATTATACATCTTTACTTATTTCACATCTTTCAATAATCTTGCCCCATTCTTCTTATTCACGCTTAGCCTATATTCTGTGAAGGGTGCTGGCCCTTCTCTCTGTAACAAAAATACCAGGTAGATTGTTTCTTCCTGAGCACTTTGCTCAAGCTGAACATGCTAGCAGAGATATCTCCTCTCTCCACCTACAGCCCCTGGTGCCTCTGACTTGATGCCTAACCAGATCGTACCAAGCCTTCGAGACTCACCAAATTGCTGCCTTTTCTGTGAAAAGGAGGGATCATTTACCTAGTATGTGTGGATTTGCCTTTCTCTTTATACCTACTGAAAAGTTAGGTATATTATATAAAACAAATAAACCTAGCTTCAAATAACTCTACAACTTTCTAGCCGTGTGATCTTGAGAAAGGAACTTTAAAATCTCTGATCATTTTCCCTTTTCTGTAATAAACGGTATCTGAAAGCATGAATGGTGATGGCTATGGCAGAGTTCTGAATCACACAATTTTCCACTCTGGTGGCCAGCTACTACTGTCAAACTCTTGACTTTTGTAAAATCCCACTTGTCCACTCTTGACTTTGAGAACACCCCCCCAAATGAATGTTAATTCCCTCCCCCCCCAAATAAAAGTATCCTCCTCTTGCCCAACACCTTAGCTGCTACATACACTCAGCCCATGGATCAGTGGTGGCGTCACCCACAATCCCAACAGTGCAGCTGCATTCTGGGATGACTGTGCCTGGGTCACCAAGATTTCAAGGCACAGCTGTTGTATCTCGTCACCTGAAACAGAAGAAAAGAGTATCTAATGCAGCTGCTTCTTTCACTCATTTTCAGCTTTCAGTGTCTCAAATTAAAGCATCTGCTTATGTGACTTCTACAGGTAATAGAACTTTAGTAAACCCAAAGGTATTTCAAGAGGTCTTTCAGTTACAAGGCCAAAGAATGTATCCACTGGCATCAGTGTCCTAGGTCTTAGAATTGGCAAGGGCCTTGACCTAGCGAGGGAAATTTCTCTTATGAAATCCAGAGAAAACTAAACACTCAAATACTATCATAATTTTAAAATAATTTTAGCTAAAAATGTCTTTCTTTCTGTTTTTCCCCTCCTCTTAACCTTGTATTCAGCACATAGAGAAATCTGTCTAGGTCTGGAAGGACTCAAAGATGTGGGCACATTCTCTAGTGATCGAGTATATTTAACAGTCTGATCCCCATAAGCAGACATATCTTCCCAACCAGATCTTTCTTCTGTCTTCTAAGGAGTTTTGCCAAAACAAAAACATTTTCAATACAGCACGCAAAGGGGGGCAGGGGTATGGGGGGCAGGAGGACATATTTTCAAATGAATCTCTGAAAACACGGTATAGTAACACTGTATCTTATACAGGGATAAGGTTAAAATGAAAGCATTTAAGTGAAAAATTGTGTAGAGTCAAAATTACCTTTGATTATCCCTTAAACTGCACATAAATTATACTATATAAATCTTTCTGTATAGCATATGTAAATAAGCACCCTACTGTAAAAATAGAGCACGCATGGCAAATACACAAACACCACAATTATAGCATTGTTAAAATTATTCTCCCTCCCTCTCTTATTTTTGGAGGTGGAGGCACGTACATGAAATTAAATTTGCTAATTCCATAAAAGAGGGGGCTGTGGGGGAATTAGTGTGTGAAGGCATGCATTCCCTCTGCCTCGCACCACCTCGTATCTGTGGTAGACAGAATAATGGTCCCCAAAGACGTCCACATCCTAATCTCTGGAATCTGTGAACATATTACCTTGCACAGCAAAGGCACTTTGCAGATGTGGCTAAGGCAAAGGACCTTAAAATGGGGAGATTATCCTGGATTCATTAATCACAGGAATCCTTCAACGTGGATAACCTTTCCCAGTGGCAGAGAACCAGAAAAATGAGTCCTCAGCCGTCTGTCGTTTCCTTTGAAGATGGAGAAAGGAGGCCACAAATCAAGGACTGTGGGCAGCCTCTAGAAGCTGCAAAAGGGAAGAAAATGGATTCTCCCTTTCTTAGTCTCTTTGGGCTGCTATAATAAAATACCACAGGCTGGGTGGCTTATAAACAACAGAAACTTATTTCTCACAGTTCTGGAGGATGGAAGTCCAAGAGCAGGGTGCCAGCCGGGTCAGGTCCTGGTGAGAGCCCTTTTCTGGGATGTAGCCTGCCAACTTCTCCCCGTGTCCTCACATGGCAGAAGGGACAAGGAAGTTCTGTGGGACCTCTTTTCTAAGGGAACTACATAGGCTCCACCCTCATGACCAATCACCTCCCAAAGGCCCCACCTCCTAATGCCATCACACAGAAGGTTCCACATATAATCGTGGGGGGACACAAACATTCAGACCATGGCACTCCCTTAAAGCATCTAGGAAATAACACTGCTCTGCTGGTACGTTGATGTCAGCGCAGTGAAGACTATGTTGGACTTGTGACCTCCAGAATTATAAGAAAATAAACTGCTGCTTCAAGCCACTGTGTCTGTGGTAATTTGTTACAGTAGCAATAGAAAACGGTTACAACACCCCTTTGGCTACTTTCTTGAAACACAGGGCTCTGGAAATGCAGTTTGATAACCATCAGACCTGGCTTTCTGGGGCCTGCCACAGATGCTGAGCAACATGCAAATCAGTCAAATATCGTCTTGATGAGTGCCACCTGGTCTGTGTCTTCAGCCCTCCTCCTTCTTACCCTCGGCTATTTGTAAAGGACCAGTGGAAGTAACCCAGCAGTCCCATCCAAGAAGTCAAACATCAAAATCCCAAAAGTCTATCCAATCACTACCAATTGTGACACACACTCTATTTTTCTACCCAGGTCACCCGCTAAAAGCAGAGTCTGAAGACCTAAAGACTCTTGATATTCACCAAAGTTTAGCCTCATAAGTGGAGAGAGAAGTGCAGCCCAGTTCACAGGAGGGTACTGGTAGCTTTTGCCAACAGTTGCTATGGGTTTCATCACGACCTTGAGAAGGGAAGGAGGCACAGACTCAGGACCTGCAACAGAAAGGAAAAAAATAATAAAACATCTTGATACCATCATGAAAATGGAAAAGGCCAACTTTCCCTTCTGGTTCTTCCAGTTTCAAAGGATTTGGTATCACATCTTCCACTCTTGTCCATCCTTCAATCCTGTGCTCTTAAACCTCAAGCCAATTTCCTACGAAACCCTGTTCTCTCTATTTTTCTCTCTCTTGCTTGTCTCCAGTCTTCCCCTCTTATCTGGACCGGAATACTCCACATAGCTACTTAGCTATCTTCCATACGTTTCCTCATTTCTTTTCACCCTGCTTTCTAAAAAGAATAACTTTCTCTACATTATTATTGCCTCACCGCTCGCTGACTCTTCAATCCACTTCCACAAGAGTGACAGTTACTGCCTACTTGGGTCCATTCTCTCCTAAGGATTATGGATTACCTTCAGTCCTCATAGCCCAAAATGGGCATGTTCTGTACCATGTGACTCACCATTCTATTCCTCAGCCTGTGCCATGGCTGGCTGATAGCCCCAGAGGTGATCATGTAAGGTAACAGCTAATCCATAGGTTAACCAGCTATCTGTGACACAGTATACCATAACTTTAATATTCTATTCTTTTTATTCAGGTGGGATGGGTAATTTGAAACAGAACATAATGAGAAGTGGAGCAGTTCTGAGTGCAGCCATTAAAGTACCATTAAGTCAAGGCTGGAGTAGCCATTAAGGGTCATGTAAAGGTAAAGTTACAAGGAGGTCAGAAATGACGGATATAAAAGTAGAAGACCAAGAAGGAGAGCAAAAGTAGCAGGAGTGACTTAAGCAGCAGAAAGGAAATCAGCATCAGAGAAAGAGAAGCAGAATCAATAAAAGAAAAAGCATTAGCAGGAAAAGGAAAAGCAAGGTAGGAATCAGTAGAAAAGGCTGCAGAATCTGCAGACACTGAAAAAGGGAAAAGCAGAAGCAGGGACAGAGTCAGCAAAAGGAAAATCAGCCACAGAAAGAACAAGCACAGCAAAAGGAGAAGCAGGGGCTGAAAAACCCACAGAATCAGCAGCTACTGAAGAAAGAGACAGCAGAAGTAGGGAGAGTCGGCAAACGGGAAAACAGCTACAGAAAGGAGGAGCCCAGGAAAAAGAAGCAGAAACAGAAACAGCAGGAAAAGTAGGAGAATTAATAAAGGTTGAAAAACAGGGCCAAAGTGAAGGCAGAGTCAACAAAAGTAAAAACAATCAAAGAAAGGAGAAGTCTAGGGAAAAGGAGAAACACATAAAAACGGGCAAAGAACTTAAACATTTCTCTAAAGATGATACAAATAGCCAACCAGGGTATGAAAACATGTTCAACATCACTAATTATCAGAGAAATGCAAATGAAAATGACAATGAGATATCACCTCACAGCCACTAGAATGGCTACTATAAAAAAAAAGACAGAAAATGAAAATAAATAACAAGTGTTGGCAAAGATGTGGAGAAATTGGAACCCTTTTGTACTGTTGGTGGTATTGTAAAATGGTGGAACTGCTATGGAAAACAGTATGATGGTTATTCAAAAAATTAAAAATAGAACTACTATATGATCCAGTAATCCCACTTTGGGTATATATCCAAAATAATTACAAGCAAAGTCTTGAAGAGGTATTTGTTCACCCATGTGCACAGCAGTACTATTTACAATAGCAAAGAATAGAAACAACCCAAATATTCATCGACAGGTGAATGAATAAACAAAATTGATATAGACACAAAATGAAATAGCATTTAACCTTAAAAAGAAAAGAAATCCTGTCATATGCCACATGGGTAAACCTTGAGGACACTGCACTAAGTGAAATAAGCCAGTGACAACAAGATACATTCTGTATGATTCCACTTCTATCAGGTAAAGTAATCACGTTAATAGAAACAGAAAGATGGTGATTACCAGGGGTCAGGGAAAGGGAGAAAAGGTAGGCATTGTTTAATGGGTCTAGAGTTTCAGTTTTGCAAGACGAAAAATTTCTGGAGATTGGTTTCACAACCATGTGGGTATACAACAATGTAGATATACTTAACACTACTGAAATGTCTATTAAAAAATGGCCAAGATGTTGAATTTTATGTTATATGCTTTTCGTAATTAAAAAAAAAAAAGGAGGGACTTTTGGCTTCCAGTTCTGCATGTAAGGAACTTAAAAGTCGCCACTCTGTCCTGACAACCATTAAACAGCTGAACAGACTGAAAAGTCAACTCTTCTTGGATCCCTAAGAGAGGGAAGGACACAGGGCAAACTGCTGCCCCGAGATTGGAAAAGCAGACAGACGAATACAGGTATACCTCATTTTACTGTGCTCTGCTTTATGGAACTTTACAGATAGTGTGCTTTCATCAACACCGAGGCAGGACCCTTCACTGGGAAAAAGATTACGACTTGCTGAAGGTTTCGATGATAGTTAGCATTTTTAAAGAAATAAAGTTCTTTTTAATTAGGGTATGTACTTTTTTTTTTTTTTTTTTTTTTTTAATAATGCTATCACACACTTCAGGGACTACAGCATAGTGTAAACATAACTTTCATATGCACTGGGAAACCAAAAAATTCATGTGACTTGCTTTCCTGCAATATTTGCTTTACTGTGATGGTCTGGAACTGAACCCACAATATCTCCAAGGTATGTCAGTACAGGGAGTCATAGCTTACCAGAGCAGAGACTGATGAGCAGAAAACACTGCAGGAACCAGTGCTGGGGAGGAAAACCTAAACTGTAATTGATGAAATGCTGAAGGCTCTGTGTGGATAACTCTTACGCGCCCACAAATTTGATAACCTAAATGAAATAGGCCAATTCTTTGAAAGATACAGTCTGTCAAAGCTCACACAAGAAGAAACAGATAATCTGTATTGTCCTATATTGATTTAAAAATTGAGTCAATAATTAATAACCCTCTAAAACAGAAAGCAGTATACCCAGATGGGTTCACTGGGAAATTCTCCCAAATATTTCAGGAAGAAATTGTACCAATTTTCCATAATCTCTTTCAGAAGACATAAGCAAAGGGAATATTTCCTAGCTCATTCTACAAGGTCAGCATTACCCTAATACCAAAAACCAGACAAAGATATAACAAGAAAACTATAAACCAGTATCTCTCAGGAACAGACACAAAAATCCTCAACATAATTAGCATACTAAATCCAATAATGTGTAAAAAGAATTACACACCATGATCAAGTGGCATTTATCCCAGGTATGCAAGGCTGGTTCAACATCTAAAAATCAATTAATGCAATCCATCACATCAGTAGGCTAAAGAAAAAAAAATCACATGAACATGTCAACAGATACAGAAAAAGCATTTAACAAAGTCCAACACCCATTCATGATTAAAAAAAGAAAAACTTTCAGTAAACTAGAAATAGAGAGGAACTTCCTCAACTTGATAAAGAACACCTACAAAATAAAACAACAGCTAACATCACACTTAATGGTAAGAAATTAGAAGCTTTCTCACTAAGATCAGGAACAAGGCAAGGATGTCTCCACTCACTACTCCTTTTCAATATTATAATGGAAGTTTTAGCTTATAAAATAGGACAAGAAAAGGAAATAAAAGGTATATTGATTGGGAAGGAAGATGCAATTAACTGAAATGAAAGGAAAATGGAGGTTATTTCTACTGACCTTACAGAAATAAAAAGGACTATAAAAGAAAACTAGGAAATATTGTATGCCAACTAGTTAGATAATTGAGATAAAATGAGCAAACTCCTAGAAGCACACAAATCACCTAAACTGACTCAAGAATAAATAGAAAGTATAAACAGACCTATAACAAATCAAGAGATTGAATCAGAAATCAAAAACCTCCCAACCAAGAAAAGCCCAAGACCAGATGGTTTCACTGGTAAATTCTACCAAACACTTAAAGAAGAATTGACACCAATCCTTCTGAATTTCTTCCAAAAAAAAAAAAAAAAAAAAGAGAGAGAGAGAGAGAGAAGAGGAAGGAATACTTCTTAACTCATTCTGTGAGACTAGCATTATCGTGATACCAAAGCCAGACAAAGACACCACAATAAACACAATAAAACTACAGACCAATATTGGTTATGAGTATAGATGTGAAAACTTTCAACAAAATACTAGTAAAATGAATCCAATGGCATACTAAAAGGATTATACATGATGAGCATGCAGGATTTACTCTAGGAGTGCAAGTGTCATTCAATATAAGAAAATCAATCAATGAAATATACCACATTAATAGAATGAAAGGAGAACATGATCATCTCAATTTATACAGAAAGCTTTTGATAAAATCCAATACCTTTTTATGATAAAAAAAAGTACTCAGAAAATTATAAATAGAATGGAATTATCTTAACACGATAAAGGACACTTGTGAAACACCCACAGTGAACATCATACTCAATGGTGAAAGACTGAAAGCTTTCCCTCTACAATCAGGAACAAGACGAGGAAGGCCACTTTCACCACTTTGTATTGGATGTTCTCGCCAGAGCCATTAGGCAAGGAAAAAAAAAAAAAAATCTAGATTGGACAGGAAGAAGTAAAACTATCTCATTAGCAGATGACATGAACCTATATATAGAAAACCAGAATCAGTAAAGTTGCAGGGTATAAGATCAACATACAAAAATTGTATTTCTATATCCGAGCAATGAATAATCTGAAAAGAAAATTATGAGACAATGCCACTTGCAATAGTACTCATAGACACAGACAATAGTGCAGTGTTTCCCAGAGGGTAGGAGGGGAGGAGGGTGGTACATGAGAGTAAACGGGGTCAAATATATGGTGATGGAAGGAGAACTGACTCTGGGTGGTGAGCACACAATGTGATATATAGATGATGCATTACAGAATTGTACACCTGAAACCTATGTAATTTTACTAACCATTCTCACCCCAATAAATTTTAATAAAAAAATAAATTTAATCAAGGTGAAAGACACGTACAGTGAAAAGTACAAAATATTGCTGAAAGAAATTAAAGAACATGCAAATAAATGGAAAGACATCTTGTGTTTATGGATTGGAAATATTGTTAAGATGACAATACTACCCAAAGCTATCTACAGATTCAACACAATCCCTATCAAAATTCCAACAGCCTTTTTTATTTTTCATTCCCCTCAGAAATGGAAAGGCTTATTCTCAAATTTATATAGAATTGCAAGGAGCCCCAAATAGCGAAAACAGTCTTGAAAAAGAAAAGTATGAAGGACTCACACATACCAATTTCAAAATTTACTACAGAGCTACAGTAATCAAAACAGTGTGATACAGCAAATGTAAGGACAGATATATAAACAAAAGGACTAGAATTGAGAGGCCAGAAGTAAACCCATACTTTATGGTCAATTAACCTTTGACAAAGGTGCTTAGACTATCCAATGGGGTAAAGAACCATCTGAATAAATGGTGCTGGAACAGTAAGACATATGCATAAACAAAGTTGGATCCCTACCTAATACCATTTACAAAAATTAACTTAAAATGGATCAATAACCTAAATACAATAATTAAACCATAAAACTCTTTGAAGAAAACATAGGAGTAAATCTTCATGATCTTTGATTTGGCAATGGACTTTTTAGATAGGACACCAAAAACATAAGCAGCAAAAGGAAAAATAGGTAAACTGGACTTTGTCAAAGCTAAAAACTTGTGCATGAAAGGATATTACCAAAAAAGTGAAAAGACAACCTATAGAATGCAAGAAAATATTTGCAAATTGTATAACTGATAAGGGTCCAGAATATACAAAGAAGTCTTACAACTCAACAATAGAAAGTCTAATTTTTAAAAATAATCAAAGGACTTGAATAAGTGATTCTCCAAAGACGATATACTACAAATGGCTAATAAGTATTTGAAAAGATGGTCAACATCACTGATCATTAGGAAAATGAATATCAATACCAAATAATATCACTTCACACTCAATGGGATGGCAATAATAATAATAATAATAATAATAGAAAAAATAAGTGTTGGCTTGTTCTCTACAAGGATGTGGAGAAACTGGAGCCCTCATCTGTTGCTGGTAGGAATAAAAAATGGCACAACCAGTGTGGAAAAATAGTTTGGCAGCTCCTCAAAAATGACACAGAATTTATATATTATCCAGTAATTCCACCATTCCTAGATATAAACCCCAAAGAACTGAAAACAAGAGTTCAAACAAAAACTGGTACACAAATCTTCATAGCAGGACCACTCATAATAGTGAAAAAAGTAGAAACAACCTAAATGTCCATCAACTGACTATCAACCGACGAATGGATAAATAAAATGGAATACAATGGAATATTATTTGGCCAGAAAAAGGAATGAAATACTGATACATGCTACAATATGGATGAACCTTGAAAATATTATGCTAAGTGAAAGAAGGTATTCACAAAAGGCCATACAGTGTATGATTCCACTTAAATTAAATATATAGAACAGGCGAATCCGTAGAAATAGAAAGCAGATTATTAGTTGCTAGGGGCAGAGAGAAATAGGGGATGGGGAGCAAATGCTCATCAATGGGTGCAAGGATTTCTTTCTTTTGGGGTGATGAAAATGTTATGAAACTAAATAGTGATGGTTGCGCCACACTGTGAATGTAGTAAATGTAGTAAATGCCACTGAATTGTACACTTTAAAGTGGATAAAATGGTCAACTTTACATTATGTGTATTTTACTACATACAAACAAAGAAGCACAAGAGGCTTAGAAAGGGATGAAGCAGTCACTGGAGAGAGAAGCAGAATCCATGACAGAAACTGGTTCTACACAGGCCCTGAAAGATAGAGGGAAAGACAGAGAACATCTTGGTTGCGTGGTATCTTTGCTCCTGGTACTCTTGAGGGCTGGGGGTAGAGTTTCTGCCCTTAGCTTTCTGGGAAAGCTAGGAATCCTTGCAATAAAAATCTTTACTTTTGAGTCAGTTGAAGTGAGTTACTGTTTTCTGTAATAAAAAGCACCCGAACATAATTGCTATCTAGTTATTGTCTCCACTATTCCACTTGAACTGCACTTGCTAAGATTTCTAATTGCTACCTAAATGCCAAATTCAAGGACATATTTTTTCAATCTTTCTTTCCAGACTTTTCCATCTAAAACTGGCCTCACTCTTGAAATAAATACTTCCCTAAACTTCCTTATTGTTCCTCAGCTGAGTCTTGCTGCCTGAGCTCATTCACTCCCACAGTTTCAGGTACTACTTGAATATGCTGATAACTAGTAAATCCATACTTCTAACCCAGGCCTTTCTCTGACGTTTTAGACTCATATTTCCAACTGGAGCATGTTTTCTTAGGCTAGCCACCAATGACGCTACCTCCTTACCTTTGCCCCAGCCAACTTGGGAAGGTAAAACTAGCTGTGTGCCTTCCAGTGACGTTTCTCTCCCCCGCAACACTTTGCTTTTTGAAAATGTTAAAAGCTCAACACACTTGCCATTTGTCTATGCTGTGCTATCAGTAACTGAAGCTAGTCTATCTTGAGATGTACTACTACGAGTGCAGAAAATATTATCAGGGAGTCAACGACTGCTAGTACAAGGAGAAGAATTGCTGAGAAAAAAAGTAAATATCTTCATAAACACATTTCATTCATTCATTCAACCATCAATTGAGTAGCTGTTAGGTACCAGGCACTGTTCTAAACAGTGGCGTCGGTGTTGAACAAGACAGAATAGGTCTCCTTCCATCATCATATATTTGATCCCCCTTACCCTCATCTTCCACCCTCCTCCCCCCTTACGCACTGGTAACCACTAAACTATTGTCTGTGTCTATGAGTTTTTGTTTCTCATTTGTTTGTCTTGTTCTTTTGTTGTTTTTGGTTTATATACCACATATCAGTGAAATCATATGGTTCTCTGCTTTTGCTGTCTGACTTATTTTGCTTAGCATCATACTCTCAAAATCCATCCATGACTCTGGGTGGTGAAAACACAATGTGATATATAGATGATGTATTACATACAGAATTGTACACCTGAAACCTATGTAACTTTACTAACAATTGTCACCCCAATAAAAACTTTAATTAAAAAAAAGAACTTTCCACCTAAAAAAAAAAAAGACAGAATAGGTCAGTCACTACGCTCATGGAGCTGATATTCTAGTGAGAGGACAGACAAGGTCAAATCAGGTGTGAGAAAACAAAAACACAGTGACAGG
The DNA here is from genome assembly GCF_057876585.1 of Rhinolophus sinicus. Classification (NCBI taxonomy): domain Eukaryota; kingdom Metazoa; phylum Chordata; class Mammalia; order Chiroptera; family Rhinolophidae; genus Rhinolophus; species Rhinolophus sinicus. The sequence goes on along the minus strand of NC_142516.1, from coordinate 65,078,098 downwards.
AATTCACTGGTTGGCTATTCACATAACTACACTGATTACACACATGTGGCAACTGTCCCTATACAATGTTGGCTGCACATTGGAGTCTGATTTCATAAACAAAACAAACCAAAATTAAGCTGTGTTTTGGAGGTCCTTTTGGTTCACGATTCATAAAAATGGCCTGATGAACTAGCAGACAGTATAGTATGGTAAATATCTGTGCATAGAATTACTATTCTCTCCTGTTAAGGACATGAATCCAATCCTACATTGGAAGTCATTAATTAAAAAACAGATTTCTATTATTTTTTTTAGATCAAGTGTTTTCAAAATTACATAAAATTTTATTCCAGGTCCTTCTGCAGAATTCACTATAGAAATTTTGCAGTTTCCAGAGGATCTAGGGAATAAGGAAAGACATTCAACTTACCCTCTAATACCAGGATCCAGTGTGAAATATGACCATTTTCCAAATGTTTTATTGCTTAGACAACGAGCTCTCCCTTGACAGGACAACAGAACTTTCACCAATAACTGCATTTTATTGTACACTATTGATGTGGCTTCTATGCTCTTTAGAATTGATCTGATATATAACCAAGAGTCAGAAACAAGAAGAACTTGTGAAATGGAGCATAGGGTTGAAAATCAAGAAAGTGCTAAGACACAATAAATCTTCCACCTTTAAAGGGCAGAGAATCAGTACTGAATAACATAACCAGAATCACAGAAAATTTTCCACTCTACTTGTGGGGAACTAATTCTGACACTAACTGGAATGAAGTAAATGCTTGGCAGTTCCATGAATTTGGGGGTATGTATGGGAAGAGAGGGAGTCCCAAAGCCTGCGGAGAATGGCATCACAGGGTTCCTTCCCCAGAGATCTGAACACAAGAACCCAAATCTCAGCCACAGGGATGGTCAGCTCCCTCATCACAGTGCTTTGTCTTTCAAACAAGTACCTTAGATAAAAAGGAAATACTGACATGCTTTATAGACAATGGGTATGGAACTGAGAAGACTTAACAGCACTTGTTAAAAGGATCCAGATGTTTTAAAATCTAGATACAACGTTGCATTAAAGCTCTCATCCAGCTGACAGCCTCAAAGAACCCTGATGTAAATGGCATATCCGAACATAATGCATTACAACAGGACCCATTATCACACATACTTTGGCTACACAGAGGGTCAGCTCTCAGTGCCACAAGGCACACGTCTAAGCCCTATGGTGACAGTCTGCTCACAAGCAGGCTGCCAGCCAGTGATATGTATATTCCCATCACCAGCAGTCGCTTGTGTAATGTGTGGCATGTCTTCACTCTCCATCTTCAACGTTGTTTAGAAGCGACTTAGCTCAGAATTATCCATTCATATACACACACACACACACACACACACACACACACACACACACACACACATATATGTACATGCTTAAGGCTGTAGATCAACAAATGTTTGAAAACCATTACATGCCAAGTACTCTGCTCTAAGCATTTAGGATAAAACACAGATGTTCTTCCTGCTCTTGAGGAAATTATAGTCTAATGGGAAAGACAGATATTAAAGAACCATAAATAATTAAGCAAATAATCACACACAAGTACTATGAAAAACATATAGGAGAGTATCATATAAGAAAGCTAAACTAATCTGGGACCATTGGGGAATCCTCTCTCTTCAGCCACTGAGGAGAGAATGTTATAACCAAGATGGAAACGATGGGTAAGAATTTTCCAAAGTCCTCAGAAAAACACAGGTAGAGATAATTACAGCATGGCATATTTGTGGGGACTAGGAGATACTTAGCCCCTTGACAGAAACTGCTCTACGATTATGACAGTCATTGAAAACAGTTGATGACTCTGTCAGTCAGATACTAAGAGTTGGTGGGATGTTTTGTCTTAAGACCAAGAACTTCAACAACAATCAGAGTTATCAGAACAAAAACACCCCTGGGCCCCTGAGCACCAGGAAGGCTGTCAAGGCTGCCCAGTGGAGATCAGGACCGGAGAGAAAAAGGCAGCTTTAGCAGGGCTGTCACCCAGTGGGGACAGGAGAGGATTACATTTAGGGGGACTCAGAAAATGAGCAAATATATTGAGAATAATGGGAGCCAGTTTTCTTACTGTCAGAGAGGAAATTTGCAAATATGAAGAGGGAAACGTAAAATGAACCCTGTGGTGTTAAATTGGAATTGGAGATATTGGTATGAACTTGTGGTTTTCAATATAGATAGCTAGATGTAGAAATAAATATAGACATGAGAGAGACTGGGAGGAGGGTGGGGAGGAGAGGGAGAGAGGGAGAGAGAGAATTTCCTAACTCTGTTTCCTGAAAGGGCCTGGGAGCAGTGATTTTCCCAGTAGCAATGAGATAATTTGTAGCCAGATCTTAGCTTCTAAATATTATCTTCCTCCCAAAGGAACCTGATCTATCTGGCAATTACAGGGCTAAGGATAATAATACAAGATGAGCCCAGAACACCTTATGCCACAAAGAAAAAAAGTACTCAAAGAGTGATAGGGTCACATCAAAAGGACACAAGAGTCAACTTAAAGAGACTCTTACTGATCTAATCTGGAATAATCTGAGGATCAAAATAATGAATCATACGAAGAAAGAAAGAAAAAAGGGTGGGGTAGAGAGGGAAGGAGAGAGGAAGCAACTCTTCCTTAGTAGAATGCCTACTAAAACATATATAAATTTTATGAATTTTAGCAATCACCTTTTGGCCATCATCATAGTAATAGTTAATTCAAGCAAGAAAACATTAATTAATACTAAAACTAATGGGTGAAAGTAGGATGACCAATGGGATATTCATAAAAGTCTCAAAATATCTCCATACATACAAAGTATTGATTGACGATAAAGGAAAAAGAGAAAATTACTAGTAGAGAAAACTAGTGGAGAAACCTGGAAGATATCACCTAATGCAAGTGATCAAAACTAATGTCACCGGTCACCGGTGTAGGGAGACAAACAACCTGTACCACTTATGGGATGCCCTGAGAAGAACAGGGCTCTATGTCCCTGATATTCCTGCCAAAGATGATTGACCTGACTATCCTGTGAGGAGCAACAGGCAAATCCAAACAGAAGAATGTTGCACGAAATACATCGCTTCTAATCTCAAAACATGTGAAAGTCATGAAAGACAAAGAACAACTGAGGAACTGTTCCAGATTGAAGGAGACTAAAAAGATATGATAAATACTGTGTTTCCCTGAAAATAAGACCAAGCCGGACAATCAGCTCTAATGCATCTTTTGGAGCAAAAATTAATGTAAGACCAGGTCTTATATTATATAAGACCCTGTCTTATAGTAAAATAAGACCCGGTCTTATATAATATTATATAAGGCCGGTTTTATATTATAGTAAAATAAGACCAGGTCTTCTATTAATTTTTGCTCCAAAAACATGTTAGAGCTGATGGTCTAGCTAGGTTTTATTTTCGGGGAAACACGGTAAGTACAGCGTGACAGGATTAAATTTTTCCTGCTAAAGACACCATTTGGACTGTCAGTGCAATGTGAATAGGGTCTCTGGGTGAAAGGAATATCGGAGTTCTCTGGCTGTTTTCACTGTTTTGTAAGTTTGAAATTATTTCAAAATAAAAAGTAAAAGAAAAAAGGTGTATATTTTTTAAAAAGTAACTTTCTAAAGTTTAATTAAAAGAAACAAACAACATTTTGAATACGGTAAATACATACAAAAAATGTTCATTCCTTCTGGCAACAAAATGCATCATTTTATACCTGCCTGGCTTTCACTGTAGTCATCTGTATGTTGACTATATGGGATATATGGGATATAATATACATATACCTATATATAGGTATATGGGATAGTCAGGTCAATCATCTTGTATATAGTCATCTACATGTTGGGTTGCTTTGTAATATGATAACTAGAAAGGGTTTATTTCTTAGTTTGCTTTCTAAGCACTGTTACATAAAGTGACTCATAAACTCATAATCCTCACAAAAACTCTATAAAGAAGAAGCCATTATTTTCTCCACTTTACAGAAGCAATTGAGGCTTAGAGACTTAAGCAGCTTGCCTGAAGTTACAAAGCCGGCAAGTGGTAGAAGTGGGGCATGACCCAGGCAGTCTGACCCCCATGCTCTGAACCTCTATGGTCTACTGCTTTGTACATTCATACATGGCTGAAGGAATAATATTCGGTACAATCCTTCTGAAGAGCAATGAGGCCATGCCATCCTACAGTCACCAAATCCTCACTCTTCTTGCCCATTAATAAACTGCTGAGAATTTATCCTAAGGAAAGGTACATGCAGGAGGGAGCTACATGTATAAAGATGTTCTCTGTAATAGAAATATAAAAAATGACCAATAGGGAAATGGTTAAGTTAATTATGATTAACTTGATGGAACAGTCTACAGTCATTTAAAAATGATAATTATGGAGATATATGGAAATTAGGTAAATGTTTATAACATAATATTAAGTTAAAAAATACAAAGTATATGTATACTTGGAAATACGTAAAAATGGTGAGTGCATAAAAGCTATAGTAGTTGCTACAGAGTTTTGGGATAATTGGTGGTTTTTTTCGTTTCACACATTTTCATGCTGTTTACAACAAAAAATAGAAATCAAGCACCCCAAAAACATATTAAGAAATATCTAGACAGTGATGCAAGGATTCTTTTCATACTTCCCCCCCTCCCCCCCGAACCTCCTTTTGGAGGAGATGGCTGGTACTTATGTCCATTTACATGGAAACTTGTCCAATTTCTAAAAATCAGGCAACAAAATCATATAAATTTTATGACTCAACACAACGCACGCACATCTAGAAGGACATGTACTGGAGTATCTATTGTGGCTATCTCTTAGTTGGTGAGATTATAGGGGATTCTTTTTTCTTTATACCATTTTAAAACTTAATGCTGTACACATGTATCCATTTAGAACACTATTTTTAAAAGAACTGTATATATAAATTATCACTAATTAAAATACTTTAAAATAATACAATCTTGGCAACTGATTCCATAATTTCATGAGAAAAATAGGACAGCTTTCTCATATTCTTTATTCTACACAGAGAATTCACTAATTCTGCTCCTCTGGCTAGAGGTGTCAACAATTATATCTCATATTAAAAGTCTATAAAAAATAGAGAATACCCATCTATAGTTTATGTACAACCCAATTCTTATATACACAGATCACTGACCAATGACTTCATATCAAGAAAAATACCGTTCAGAATGACTTTATTACAAGGATTTAAATATACTTTCCTCAGATAATACTTCTTACTGTGAACTTTAAAGCCTAACAGAAAAATACAAGCTTAAAAAATTAGTCACATTTCCCAGCAACAGAGTAAGAAAAATAATCTTAAATTCTTACGTAGAAATACCTAATGTTGACATATAAAAGAAATGATTCCTTTTATTAAGTAATTCTAATATATTTCAAATGTTTCATAAAGAGGCAGATAAGATCTTCATGAAATCTGAATATGTTATGAGGTTGAGGTAAAAAAAAGATCAGAAGTCAGAAAATAAGAAAAAAATCAACAGAAAAGAAGCAAAAGAGTCAAATATTAAAGGCCCTCAAGGGGAAAAATAATTCCATGAAGGAGGAATTAGATTATGAGCCAATTTTAAGCCTAGCATAGTCAAGCAATGTCTACAGGAATATATAATGACAAAGGTTAAGGAATAACACATCTGCTAGAAGAAGGCCAAGACTATTAGGGAACAGAGAATGTTACAGGGTATAGCAAAACATAGTTACATTCAAAGCTATTAATTGAAGTCTTTAAAAGCTAGAAGGAATTTCATCGATTTGGTATGGTTTTACAATGTAGACCTGCTATGAACATGTAGGATGCTATGATTATCTCATATATTCTATCACACGAATATTAAAGTGAGAAAAGCCCTAAGTATTAGAAAGCAGACGAATAGATTCGCTACCACAAATTTGATTGGCTAAAGTTGAGATCATGATGCCCAATCTTCTCCTGGCATTAAGTGTGGCTAAGGGATAACTCATCAGTTGTCTTCCCCCTGTGAGTTATTAAATAGCACGCAGAGGCAATGAAGCCATGCTCTCCCTAAAATCTGCTCTCTTCTGCCTATGCCAAGCGTGATTTTTATTCTCTAAAGCCATTTCTTCCTCAAAAGAGCTCGCCAAAGTTGTCATCCTTCCTATCAGCAGCCCCCCTGGGCTCTGGTGAGTGACATCCAGACATTTCAACTCAAAAGCTGCTTCAGAAGGGAGTTATTAAAATTCAAATGAGCTGGGCATATTGAAGAAGAAAACACTCGTTTGCATGCACACCTCCGCATTTGGCCATCCCATGTAGCCCCATAGAGCAGGGTCTGGTTTTGTTTTTGTAAATGGGCTTTCGAGGCGGAGGTCAGCCTCCCACGGCCCCCACTCCTCTGGGGTCATCATTAGTAATGTGTAAGGCTGAATAGATTTCCCTCCGAATCTAGTCAGCAAACCTGACAAGAAGGCAGACCTCTCCCACAACCTGAAAATACTGAACATCTGATTGGTAATATGGCAGTTTTTAATACTTCATTCTTCTGTTCTAAAATAGCTTTCAGCAAGATTGCACATAACGTCACTGACGCCAGTTCTACCTGATTTTTCAGTTTTCGAGCAGAATATTGCCTGTCGTGCCATAACTGTGTAGTCATAAAAAAGTTACACTTAATTAAAAATTTCCCACAGGATTCAGAGAAAATTTCTGCCAAGAAATATGGATCTGGGGAGCCAAATGTCATTTTATTCACTAGAAAAGAGTTTATCTTTCATTTGACATTAAGAATTTTTATTTTATTTATCATGGAAATTATCTCACATTATCATCATTTAAAAATTCTATAAGATATCAGTGAGCAAACTCCAAAAAAAATTTGAGCAAAAATATATATATTCCTAGAATTATTCAGGCCATGGAAATTTTAGATGCTCCTTTAGTAAGAATTCAATTTTTTACAATGAAGACATTATGATATTTTTTAAATAGACTTAATTTAAGGTACTATAAACAATTAACTCCATGTTATAACTAATATATGACATGTTTATAGATAAATATATTATGTACAACAATGACATAACCTTGTATCAGTTTGCACTGAGGATGTATAATATCCTAGGATAATAGCACAATTTCTAGAACTCCCGAAACTAAAGGAATTCATCTCCAAGCAATGAGAGTAATTTATAATCTGGAAGCTCCAGGGATTATTATACCCAGTGGGAAATTAGACCATGTGACCTTTAATGTCTCTTTCAATGGTAAGATTTTATTCTTCCACAACCTTCACTAATCAAACTTCCTTCCTCCAGATTTTTTCATTTTAATTTGCTTAAAAACATTTTCCCCCCGCTAATATTGGTATGGTCCTGTAATACAGGCACTGGTTTTGCCCAGACTGACCTAACCAGCCCAAGGAAGAATGAAACTAGCAAATATCAGTGAACGCTTATTACATGAATGAAACTGGTTCCTGAGCTGTGTGACATGTTTAGTTCTAATCCATTTTTTCCTCACAGCACTGCACAGTATATATGTATCATTAAAGGATATTTGATTAATAACTGATAGGGCATTCTTCTGGCTCTAGTAAAAACGAAAGGCACCCAATCTCTGTCTTCAGGTTGCTTGTGCTCTAATGTGGGTCACAGCAACACAGAATCACAAAGGGACAAATGTTTGTAGAGAAACAGAACATAAGCTAAAACTAAGACCTGGAGCCAGTGATTCCAACAACATAGTGATCATATAAGGCTTAGGGAGAAGACCTACGCCCAGGTCAGGTCCTGAAATACAAACTGTACTCAGGTTGTTTTCTCTTTTTCCGTCACACTCACTTGAAATTAACAAGAAAAGTAATGTGCGCTTACACTTTTGAAATAACCAAACGGAAGATTAAGGTCTTCACAGGGGCTGCCCCCGGCCCCAAGGTCAGATACAGTGATTCCATGAGACTACACAGTGTGTACGTTTACTGAAGTTGGCTTCCTGGTCATCTCTATTGCAAAGAAGGTCTAGCAGAAGAAAATATTCACCCTTTCAGATTTGTATTGTTTAATTCTACAGAAGCAAGCTGAAGGCACACAAATTCTCTTAACTTGTAGAAGGAATAATAAAATTCAAGAAATATGTTTACTTGCCTTTTTTTCCTCCTGTAATGAAGAAGTCAATGGCTGCTCTAATAAAACTGCTTTCAGGCAAATAGCTATAGTCAGGGGGAACTGTGGAGACAGAAAATGATCCGATTAACCAGTGAACTTGGCAGGACTAATGAAGGCAAGATAATGATCTCATGTTGCCACATCAACCTAGAGACAAAAGCGGAGATATTTATGCCATTAATCTCAGCACAGTATTCTGTGGCCGCAACTGATTCTATTAGATTAAGTGCCCTGAAGTAATCGCTTAGGCTGTGCAAGCAACCCAAAATGGTGGTAACCTACTAGAGGCTGAAAAACCAAAGGACGAAAATTTTACTGAAGTGGTTCAAAAAAAATCCTTTCCACATTGTAGCATCAATGAGCCCCAATGCTGTCACCTCCTTAGTAGCAGCCAGGACTCTGCTCGGCTTTCAGGCTGAAAACACCATTCTAGGAGCTTCTTCAGAACATCTTGAGTCAGATATATCTGAACCATGGAAACACAACAATCAGTATTCATAGCAGCCTGTCTCTTACTTCATACGGCAGAGTCCCCTGAGTGACCAACATGTACAAATAATCAGATTTAGCTGACCTGGAACAGTGAAGCAGTGACATTTATGCTAGTTGAGTACTGGGAGTTTCCTAGATTCTTTTCCTCCCAGTCCCGCATAATTGTTTCATGAGGTGGTTTTACTGCAATAAAAGGCTCAATAGGAAAATCCCATCAGAAACAATAGCTGTACTTTTCCAGACATATAATCATTTTGTTCTGAAAAACCCAGGTGTAGGATGATTCTCTATGACCTGACTTGCGTATATGTAACCCATAACACAACAATCAAAAAGCCTATGTGACAAAGCAAAAGCCTGACATAAACATGTTACTTCACCAGGATACTAGGAGAGTGCTGACCTTCAAAACTATTAGGTTGGTGCAAAAGTAATGGCGGTTTTTGCAATTATTTTTAACCTTTTAAACCGCCATTACTTTTGCACCAACCTAATAGTATTACAGAGGGTTTCCAATAGTAACTAAGCTTTTTTTTCCCCTCTCATTTCAATATGACAGCGTCCAGCTGTCTAAAGTTCGTTATGCTGGGATGTTGTGGAATAACATCCTAGTTCTGCAGCTAAGGACTGATTGGAAGTGAGGGAGGCAGTCATCACAGGGGCCCGTGTTCATCGTGATGCTGCCCATAGACTACCTGTAGGGGGACATGTGAAATTAGGTTTTAACAAGGAATCTTTGGTATCTAGACTTCTCCCTCCGGTCTGGGTCCGAGAGAGCCAGTGGGTCAAAATTCTATAAACAGAAAGGAGCAGGTATAGGTCCAGTACATTACAGTGATGCCTCCCCAGAAAAATCTCCACATACAAACACAAGCATGTGGGAACTGCAATTATTTCTTATTGCTTTTATTAAAAAGTTGCCAACAGAAAAAGCTTTATTATATCGAGATCTAGGATTTCAGTTCCAAGGACCAGGAGATGCACAACTATAATGTATTTACCCTATTATTTCGTCCAAAGCAGGAGCCAGAAGAACTCCAGCCATATATGAAGAGACTTCTAATGAACTACGAGTAGTATACAAGCTATTGATTCCGTCTAGCAAAATAAAAAGAACTCGGGTCCAAGCTTCCAGGACATGGTTTCTTTTTTTCTGGATTTGTCACTAAACCAACTCTGTATGTAAGTTATGTAATCATTCTGATCGTCAAGTTCTTCATCTGTAAAATATGGGGTTAGACTCAATGTCTCAACTGTTCTCTAAGAGAGGCAGGGAGGAAGAGTGAAAAGAGCATGGGCTTTGGAGGCCGATAGATATGAGTTCAAACTTCATGTCCACCACTGACTGCCACACGACCATGTTAGGTCAGGAAGACTTTCCACAGCCCATTTCCTCTGAGGTATAATTAGGGATGGTGAGACCCATCACTTAGGGCTGCTGTGAAGATTAATACTCTTAACAATGTCCTATGGCTCTAATCTTACCAGAGGTTCTCCTTTGATTTGAGGACAGAGTAGATAGATGAAGATGTCCTAGAAGCCAGACTGCATTGGACTGAAGGCCAATCACCCCAGACACACTGATGACCTATGGATGAAAATGGAACAGTTCAGTGACAGGGCAAGATCCAAACTCCATTCAGTAAAAGGCCACTCACAGAAAATCACAAATCTTTTATGAGGTGGTGGCTTGTCTGATAACGAAAAGTTCTACAACAAGAGGTAATATCACCTGTATAGTATACCAAACCTAGGACACACAGGTGCTCAACAAGTGCTGCTGAATGAATGAATGGATGGATGGATGGATGGATGGATGGATGGATGAATGAATGAATGAATCAATCAATCAATCAATCAATCAATCAATGATGACAGAAGAGGATACTAGTACTTGTCTCAGGTAATAACGAGTTAGATTAGTCTCAAAGGAATTTTCAAAAAAATGGAAAAAGGAAATCCGAAAAGTAAAAAGAGGTGATAGTTTCTTAAGATTAAAATACCTCTAAAAATAGGAGTATTACTTTGTTCCTGTCTTTAAATAATGTTTTATTACTATTTTATCATTCATAATAAATATTTTAAAGCTAATTTAAATTATAGATTTTTCTCCCAAGTTATAACAACTTAAGTCTCAGATGACTTCTTTTTTTTGAATATGAATATTCATACACGCAAAAGAAAGTTTCTTTTGTTCAGAGATTTATGTTTGCTTTTAAAAGCATGTATTACTAAAACTTCTTTATGTTGTAGGTGTTACACTCACCTATATTTTACAAGGATGAAAACAAGTATGCTAAGTAAAAAGACCAGGCTATGAAGGTGTATATACACTAAGAATACCAACTATGCAAAGAAAGCACATACGCTTGAAAAGAAACATGACCAAATATTAGAAGCAGTTGCTTCGGGGTGGGAGGACCATCAGTGGTAGTTTTTTCAGCTCCTTTCACTCTATACTGCCAAATATTATGCAATGAACATAATAATTTTTTTAAAATAAAAACCTTTAGATATAAAATCATTTCTCAGCAGATAAATCTGATTATTCTTTAGCCGAGGATAATGCTGACAATCAGTTACACAAATACTTGTAACAGTGACATCGGAACTAGTGCCACTTGACCTTTCTACTTAGATACCTGTCCTGCCCTCTGATCACCTTTTCTTTTTCATTGTCCTGAGGGCCTGACATTCCTTGAAGGATCAGGTTTTAAATTTTAAGGGAAACTAATGCCAACTTAAGTTAACTCAAAAATGCCAGCTTTCTTTTTTTCCAGAGGCAGTGCGTGTTTGTCAGCGAATGTAGGGCCAGAAACCACTTTCAAATGCACCTTGAATTCACCATGAATAACCAGAGATTTCCTCGTTTTCTAAGGAAAACAGTTTGTTTCACGAAAGAGAAAAAAGATAACAAAGGGGAGTACCTATTTTTCTACCCAAGGGTTTTAAATTCCTCTTCTCACCTGAGTTAAGGTTCTAATGACTTCATTAAGTTTGGCTTGAAAGTGAGAGGTCTGGATGGCTTCCGACTTCAGCTGTAAGAAGAAAGAGAAATACCCAACCCAACATCCCAGAAAAAGTAAATAATGACATTCCTAGTGTCTGAACTATCATAGTCTAAGCTATGGAATAATTTATCATTATGGCCTGCTATTTCAAAAACAAAAGCTATGAGCTCCTGGAGAGCAGCGCCCATCCATTATTTAGCATTGATTTCCTAGCACCAGTTTAGAGTGGCAGGTAGCAGTCACTTAAATAAACCCTTACCATATAAACAAAGGCATTCCTTAGAATTATAAATTTACACTGTGGAAAACATTTTAAAGTGAAATAATAATTACATAGATATAAACTTAAACATTACACATGCAAAATGGAGTTTCTTATGAGTGACTTGAAATGTTTTATGATTCAATCACGTTTCTCAGGAACTTTCTAGAAAGTACGTAAGTTGATTAGGTTTAATCCCTACAAACCACATAAAATAAGAAACAAATCTCGATATAGAAAGAATTCTCGGCAAATAACAATTTTACATACATCAAGTCACTGAAAACCCAGTATAACCATTACCATAAGCATATATTCCTCTGTCCTTAGCATACTGAGATATTGGGTATTCTTTTGCTGTGGCTATGTACATGTTTAGATACCCCCACCCACCCACCTTTCTTTTTTTTACCTGCATTACATTCCCTTCGGAGCCTACCAAGGCCACCATGCCATGAAGGGCTGCCAAGCAAAGCATTGTGGGAGTGCCCTGAAAACAAAGCATCAGAGTATGTCAAGAGGGAAAATCCTTGGGTTTGAATTCTATAAAACTTATTACATCATAGAGAAATAAACAGTCAAAATGGTACGAAATTTGTAGGGTCAACATAACCTGTACAATTGAACTAAAAATGGCCTCAGACTTGAATAAATTAATAGGTTATTAAAGTTGTTAGATCATAGGTGACTTCTTGTTTTTTTTATTTTTCAAAACCACGGTGCTGTTTTAAAATTAAAACACTAACCAAATAGCCAATTAAAAAAAAAAATCGTAATAGTTGACAGATATATCATTTACAAGGGATGAAAAGTACATGTTTCTCTTTCATTTGAAATTGACTATTCTTTTATTGTTAAGCTACAGACTTTAGCAGCACGTATAAATGGTCTAATTTAGTAGCCCTTTACCCTTTAAAAAAACCACGCAAAATAACATGCAAGATGTGACCTCTACCTCTGCTAGAACAATTCTGATCCAGGCAGGGAGCAGTGTGTTGCCCAAGTCTTCAGCTTTTCCATGTCCACACACAGACAAACCATGAACTATGTTTCCTAACGCCAAGGCAAAACCTGAAGTCTGTTACAAATAAATAAAAACAAGGGGTAAGGAAAAAGAAGAATAACAGCATAGATCAGGAAAGTTTACATATAGCAACAGAAGCACTTCTGGGGGCTCCTTTTCCTACTGACAAGTTCTTTTGCCATCCGAAAATCGGAGATTTCCTGATTTTTAAAATCTAGACTTTGGCTTACAACAGAAACTACAGTCTAATTGCAAGGGATTCAGCTGCTGTGAGTGGTTTGAGAAAAGTAACACTGCACTATTGAGCAGCTTGGCTCAAATGATCCAAATTCTGAGAGGGGGTTAGGGTGAAAGTATGAAAGTAGATCACACGAGTTCAGTCAACTCCCAAACAAGAAGAGAAAATATCCCATAATGAGCACTGTATATGTGAATTTCTACAGTTTGGTGTTGCAAAACCTACTACAAATGAGCAGGCATATAACTATGAAATAGTAACAATACCATACAATATAAGCTTAAAAACCAGTGAATCCTGAAATAATCCACCATGGCCAGTATTAAGGCTTTGGAGAAACCTTAAAAAAACAAAAAAACACCAACACCAATGGGGAAATTCTAGAGCATGTGTTATCAGATGAAAGTTTTTTTTTTAATTTTTTAAAATTGCGGTAAAACACATATAACATAACCATCTTAACCATTTTTACCTGTGCGGTTCAGTGGCGTTATGTACATTATATTGTACAATTATCACCACCATCCATTTCCAGAATTATTTTCATCTTGCAAAACTGAAACTCTATTCCCATTAAACAATAACTCCTCATTCCCCCTCCCCCACCAACCTGGCAACCATCATTCTACTTTCTGTCTCTATGCTTTTGACTACTCTAGGTTTCTCATATAAACAGAATCACATACAGGATTTGTCTTTTTGTGATAGCACATTTCACTTAGCATTATGTCCTCAAGGTTTGTCCCTGTTACAGCTTATGACAGGATCTCCTTCCTTTTTAACATTGAATAATATTTCAGAGGGAACATTTAAGGGTACTTAATTTATAGGTATTTCAATTTTCCTATACATAGTGAGTCATGAGCAGTGATTCTGTCTTGAATTTGCTGAGGTTTAACCTTATCAGAGACCTTTATGTGTTCACATATACACAATTTTATGTCTGCAGCCTGAGATAACTCTTAATTCCTAGCCACATGTTTTAAGATTTTATAAATACAGAGCAAGAGTTGGAGAGAGAGAAAAGCCTTTGTAGTCTCTCAGATCAAAAAGAAAGTCTACAGGAGGAGACAGAGGATAAGGAGAGAATAAGACACCTGTGACTGTTGGCTACAGCTATGAGAGAAGAGAATAGTTAGAAGTTCCTCAGCTCTGGACATGAAAATTATCCCATTACATTCTAATTCAGAGTAAGTCAAAATTAGGACTTAGCAGCAGCATGAGACCCACAGAGAGAAATAATCAGGGCACACATTCCAACCTGCTGGTTGCTCTCCACCAACAGTCGAAGCTTGTTCATAATATCTTCAGCCTCTGCAGCCTCAATAATTCCAGCACTGAATGCTGATATACATACACAGCTAAGGCTATAGGCAAGGACCTGAGAAGAAAAGACAGCGGGGAAATGTTTCTTCATGAGGGAAAATAAAAGAACACAGTTCAGTTGACACAAATATTCTGTCAAACTCCTCCCCAGGGCAAGGATTGGATTCAAATACACCCACCACAGACCAGGCACCGTTTTGCTGCCTAACGTATTTCCTAACAATGTTGTGAGGTGGGTGTCATTATTACTACTTTATAGATAAGGGTTTTGAGTCTCCAGCACGTATAGCTAGCAAGCGACAGAGGTGAGATTCAAATCCAGGTCTTTAGACTCTAAACTAAAAAGTTCCCTTATCAACTCAGAACACAGCATCTATCAACAGTAGAAGCAGATTTTCATCACAGTGGTGGTTACTCATTGCCATGTGCTCCAATCCAAGGCCGAACAGCAGAGGAAACTGAAAGAAGTGAAACACTGTTACGTTAAGATTTCCTAGTAGCAGTAAGGGAGCATGAAGGACCACGACCCGTGGGCTTTACCGTCAAACAAATCAAACAGAGATAATACTACTTACTGCATAGTGCAGGTAGGATAATTTAATAAGTAAATTAATACACAGATACATTACAAATACAAAAGAATGCTGGGAATAGAAACAGAATACTCGTGTATGTCCCAAATTGACCATTTATTGGCTCAGTAACTTTGAGCAACAATCTATTTGAGCCTCAATTTTTGCAAACCAAAGGTAATCACCCTCTTCTCTGCTATGGTGCATTTTCATGATAAGAGCCTCGCTTGCAAAGATGCTCTTAAGTCAAAGCAGAAATGTTCAACTCCCAGCACTAGTTAATACAGCATGAAAGAAGGAAGAGGTTTCTAAGGTACAAATTGGACAATAAAACATCAGAGGGGAGAAAAAACAAAATGCTCGCTGAAGGCCTTATAAATCAAAACATCAAGGCAGATGGATGCAGCGATTATAAAAACCTTGCTTTCATTTATTAATCAACTTGCTCCTCAGTTGCAAAATTTTCTCTTTTTGCTTAAAAACAAAATGCAGTACTTTTAAATGGTGCTCTGCACCGCTTTAAAAATGGAAATGTGGTGCATGTCTTAGAACAAAATTTCAACCCTCTGTGCCCCAAAGAAATTCACCGATTCAACAAGCCCCTTTGCTGAAAGCAGAGGAGCCGAGCAGGGAAACACAGCAGCCATTATGTACTCATCAATAGCTCATGGGCAGGCCGGGACAAAGTAGAGTCTGCTCTAATGAGAGGGACAGTCTGGCCAGGCCAAGAGGTCGTCTCCAGCTCTCTCAGAGAAGAGCACAGGAGATTCAGCTTCACCTGCACCCACCAGACACACATGCCTCTGACATTCCCTCTCCACACGGCCAACACACAGACTGTGTCACGTGAACTGCAAGTCTGCATATTTTTGTGCAGTGACAGAAAAAGCCCTTCCTTTAATGTGGGAAGAGAAATTGCCTCCATCATTTTTCCTCCTAGCTGGCATTAAAAAAAGCAAATGCCTTTCTGATCTGCAGTTTCTTAAGCTTTTTCCCGGCCAAGTTTTAAAGTTACATTTGGCTGGGGCATCATTCTAAAGTCTCCATTTAACCTTCCTCCAGAAATGGCAGCTGTTCTTAGAAAGCACCTTCCAGTGTTGCTGACTTAGGTGTTTGCATTCACTGAAGGCTCTTATCTTCTATGCCACATTTCAGTCTACGTTGATTTAAAGAGCTGCACCATTTGAAAACTTTACGGTCTAATATATAGGTTGTTTGCCACTGAGATTTTTCTCCTTGTCCCAGCTGACACTGAGGAAGAATCTAATTTCAGGGTTACCAAAATGTGAGAAGTAGAAAATAAGCAGCAATAGGAAAACAAAAGACCGGGAAGGGAAGAAAACTGGCACCTCGTCTCCTACCTCCTGAAATGTTCGGCTCTGGCTCCCACTATCGTCGAGGTATGTAGACAGCTTCCGAAGTGATGCTGCCACGTGAACTCGTGACTCCATCTGGCTGCTGTGGCTCATGAGGGACAGAACAAGTCCAACTCCCAATATACAGCCCATGCTTGGATGCAAAAAAAAAAAAAAAAATCAGGTGTTAAAATCACAGGAAATCGATGCCATCGCTCCTCACTCATCATAGGAGTTCACAGTGCAATTTGAGGTGAGATGGCTGGATTCTATAATAATTCTGCCACCTGCTCTGCAGGTGTGTCTGATGAGTCACCGCAGTACACCCACCTGCCCCTCAAAGGAAAGCTTTACGTCAAAATAGGTATCCGTGGCCCATGCCAGTGCCACGCACCCACTGGAGAAAAACAAATAAAACCAGGAAACAGTTTGACTTGAACTCTATGGTGTGGAGAGAAGGAAGAGCAAAGAGGAGTCCAACCAGCTCTATCTCTGCGCTTAGAGAAATGCTGGGGTCCTCTGTCCTCCCCCCACCCATGTGGAGTGCACTATGATTAACTGTGTAAGGAGAGAAAAGACGGAATTTCAGGCTATGAGCTGACGCCATCTGACTAATAACAGGGCAGATAAATGCAAGCCTGGTTAGGAGGTCCTTCTAAGTGTCTCACGTTTCCTAGTCAACTTCAACGAGTGGAATTTCTTCAAGAAACTGTGTATTTGTCTGTGCACAATAACATTAATCCTCCTCTCCCCTCTGATGCCCCGGAGAACCACTGGGTCAGAAGAGAAAATGGACAAATGACAGCTTGTCAAAAGTTACCCCATTTGACGTTTCAATCGGAACCTTGGGCTTTGTGCCCCAATTCTCCTGAAAGAATACCTATCCATTTAAAGAAACGAATTGTTCTCCCAGAAAACTTCTAGTTAGTTTGATAAGATAATGCAGCTTTGGAGTGATGTTCTACTTTTTTTTTTTTTTTAAGTTTTTGTCTTCATGGTTCTTTTTCAACTTGAGGGTTTGCTGAGTTTTTCAGATAGCATCCTCACTCTGCTTTGGCTTGCCTCTCCTCATCATATCTGCTGCTTAAGAAGACATTCCAGGGCACTTCTCCAACAACATATTTCAATGCCCATATGTCATTTCGCTCTTATATAGCATCTATCTCTTTGGCTGGCGTCAAGAACCTTCACATCGCTGCACGAATGTGTTAGCTACTTCCCCCAACACCTCTGTGTAAACAGGGAATCCACATCTGATAAGAGACACCCAAAAGGATGGAGAGGTGACAGGATTTGCTCAAGGTCATGCAGAGAGTTTCTAGCAGAGCACAGCCAGAAGATGAGGTTTGTTTTATTCCCAGCCTTCTGTCCCATCTGCCAAACCCCAGGCCCCTCTCAGTGCCCTGCATGATGCCATGATGGAATGCCTACGAGAAGGCAACAGAGCTCAAGTGTGTTTTTTCTAGGTTCCACTGCCTAATAGTCTGGCATTAGAAAACCCTTTGTAAAGAAGCTACTGCAATAATAATCCATCATTAGTAAGACAGAAGTGCTGTTACAGCTCACAGGAACTTAACAAGTTCAACTAGCACAATACATTTCCAACCAGTTAAATCGGCATCTACTATCTGAACATTACACGCTTTCGAGACAAAGCACATTTCTGAAAGAAGAGAGGCTGTTTTTCATTAGTATGGATTTAAGTCTTTCTTTTCATTTAGAAGCTACAGGGAAGTTTTTCTGGCTATCTTTCTGGCTATATATTGATGCATATAAAATTTTGACAGAATTAGACCAAAGACACACTTAGACAAAATGTGATTAATACTTGGAAAACACGGACTTTTGCTCCCTCTTTGACTATTTGACTGGTACTTATGCTTAAGATTTCAAATGTTACTTCCTCAGGGACACCTTCCCTGGCTCAGCAGGGAACATTTTTAGTACTCTCCCATAGCACCCTGTACTCATTTACTTCAGACAATTTTAATTATAAACTCTGATGAGGGTTATTTGGGGGATTGTTTAATTACCATCCGCTTCCTTCACTAGCGTGCACGATCCATGAGGGTGGGTACCTTTTCTGTCTTTTCCCTCATTATACTATCTGTGGCACCTAGTATACTGCTGGATGGAGAAGGCATTCAGCCAATGTTTATTGAACGCTGAAGAGCCGATCAAGTGCAGAGTTTCAAGAGAGCCTAAGGTAGAGAGATGATCTACAAAAAGAAAAACAAAAAACCAAGACCTGATTCTTTTGCTTACTTGGAGGCAAAACTGATGGGTGGTGAAATTCACTGAATATATCATCCAAGATTCAGTCAAGAAAACTTGATTTCTATTTCCTGCCAGACTAATTTAAGAAAAGAGGGTATACGGTTCATGTGGAAAGAGGATTCCTTTCAAAGCTCGTTTAAGTAAGTGTTGGGGTTCATCTTTCTTAATAAATAGGCAGGCATCTAAGTCTTGCTTTTGGGGCTATTCTGGGCACAGAAAAATCTCTATCCCCTGGACTGAGGCTCCTCTTTTGCCATTCCAAGGCATATGGATACAAAGACTTAGAAAAGAGATCCTGGTATTTAGTTGACTTTTACCTAAATAGTATCACAGTATAATTATTCTTAGGCAAGGTCACCATTCACTAATGAGTCTACTCATTGCTACCATGGTAATTATTTGATTGTTGTAATATATGAATATATAATCCAACTATATATGTGCCAATATAAATATATTACAGTGTATGCACTTATTGACCTTCTAAATTGTTTCCTTCTACTTTGTCTCATTTTTCCGGCATACACCAAGAAGGTACTTCTAAATCTTTATTCCTGATGGTTCATTCTGATGTCCATTTCTTCTATATTTTAATGTGTTTATATTTTGTCCTAAGTCTTAATGATTCCCCCAAGTGCTTAGTTCAGCATTTCTACACATTTACTTCATTTTAGCTTCCCTCTGATATGCCTGCCAGCTCTAAACAAAGAATAACTTTGGCAGAGGTAGCTTTCACATCTTTCTGCTCATTGAAAACTAAAAGGAGGGAAGTGGGGAGGCCGGATGGCTCAGTTGGTTAGAGCGCAAGCTCTGAACAACAGGGTTGCTGGTTCGATTCCCACATGGGCCACTGAACTGAACCCTCCACAACTACACTGAAGACAACGAGCTGCCGCTGAGCTTCCGGAGGGGCAGCTGGATGGCTCAGTTGGTTAGAGGGCGAGCTCTCAACAACAAGGTTGCCGATTCAATTCCTGCATGGGATGCTGGGCTGTGACCCCTGCAACCAAAAATTGAAACGGCGACTGGACTTGGAGCTTACCTGCACCCTCCACAACTAGATTGAAGGACAACGACTTGGAGCTGATGGACCCTGGAGAAACACACTGTCCCCCAATATTCCTCAATTAAAAAAAAAAGGAGTGAAGTGATGGTGCCTCAGACAGATGAAATAAATACGAACACAAATTATAATGTTAGGTATAAAATTGAGGTTTTGTAATTACTAACAAATCTTCTATAAGAATACTGACAAATGATACAGGATTTGAATTTTAAAATTATATGCCCTAACTTTTGGCCTGAACTGCCATCTTCCAGTAATTCACCAAAATGACCAACACAAAGGGAAAGAGGGGAGGCCCTGCTATATGTTCTCTAGGCCTTTTAGAAAACATGGAGTTGTTCCTTTGGCCACATACATGTGGATCTACCAGAAAGGTGACATCGTAGACATCAAGGGGCTGGGCACTGCTCAAAAAGGAAAGCCCCACAAATGTCACCATGGCAAACACGGAAGGGTCTACAATGTTACCCAGCATGGGGTTGGCATTGTTGTAAACATACAAGTTAAGGGCAAGATTCTTGCCGAGAGAATTAATGTACATACTGGACATACTAAAGAGTCTAAGAGCCGAGATAGCTTCCTGAAACGTGTGAAGGAAGAAGGAAGCCAAAGAGAAAGGTACGCGGGTTTAACTGAAGCATCAGCCTGTCACACTCAGAGCGCCACACTTTGTGAGAACCAACAGAAAGGAGCCTCAGCTGCTGGAACCCACTCCCTATGAATTCATGGCATATGTGTAAAAAAATAAAAGACCTCTGTACTGTTAAAAACAATTATATACCCTATTATGCCATTACTTATTTGGATCTCTTATCCAAGTATATTACAAGATCACTAGCAAAAAGAAATTCTGAGATTTAAAACCTATCAAAGTCTAAAATGATAGTGAATGTTCTTCTGTATGCTTAGTGCTAATAAATCACCCTTTGTCCATATTTTTAAAAAGTTATGCAATTCTGATATGTGCGTTGCTATATCAACTGAGGTATTATACAGAAATATATCTGTAGAAAAATACACAATTAACCAGAATGAATCTTCAATTCCCTAGGTGACTGTAGGCTATCCTGCAGATTAAGTACTAGGCCATCTAATAATTAGTTCTAATAACAGTTAACATTCGTATAGTGCTTTGCCCTTTACAAAGTACTCTACAAATGTTACCGTATTTGTAAAAGCTCAATAGTAATTAACCAGTGCTCAGGGTGGATAGCCTGACATTAGGGCTGTGAGGATTGCAATGGCACAATAAGTACCACTAGATGGCAGCAAAATGTAGGTGATAGGACCATACACCCTGAAGAGCCCAGACGCTTGGTTCTCTCAGCAGGGACTTGCCCATTAAATCAAAGAAGCATGGTGAATTTGCTCTGGGTGAATTCTATCACTTGAGGTAGCACGCTCCCAGATCTATTAACTACCTCCTGGTAATGCTTCCACTATTTCACTTGAGGGAGGACTGCCCTAGACTCCTGCAATCGTATTAGACAGGGGAATACTTTATGCCATGAGCCAGGCATTCAGGCCTGAGCCTAGTTAGACTCTACCGGTTAGACTCTACCCCCCACCCCCACCCATCCTTTTTTTTTAATGGTGAATATGACGCTCATGTCAGAAAAAAAATAATAAACTGCATACTGTCAGGTGTCAAATTGTTTTCTTTCTATTTTTTTATTTATTAAAAAAAAATATTTATTTAATTTTATTTCACCCATTTCCTTACCTACCTCCCTGCTGGCAATTTTCTGCTTGTTCTCTATACCTGTGGATGTGTTTCTGCTTTGTTTTGTTTATTCATTTGTTCTTTTTTTTTTTTTTAAGATTCCACATATAAGTGAAACCATACGGTACTTGTCTTTCTCTGTCGGACTTATTTCACTTAACATAATGCCCCCTAGGTCCATCCATGTTGTCATAAATGGCAGGATTTCACTTTTTTATTCTAATACTGCAGCTTTCTTTCTACTGAAACACTCTCCACTGTACTATGCAAGAGAGAGAACAATGGTTCTGAGGTCAGACCACCTAGCGTTCTCTCCTAGCTCTGCTACTTACTGTGTGACCTTGAACCAGTCTCTTATTTGAGACTCACTTTCTTTGTCAGTAAACCAAATTGATAATGATTCCTGCTTTCGTATCAATATTTAGGTTATAATCAGGGCTTAACAATAAGAGACATGAGAAACGGATGTGAAAATATCTAGCACAATATGTGGCTGCTCAGTAAGTATTAGTTGAACTTCAAACCAAAGAGAACTTTATAAGCAGTGGTACCCACAAAACATTAAGAATGACAAAATATTAGACTTCATTAGCTATAGGAATAACAGGAGTTTGGAGAGGGTAGAGAGAGGGTTTCTTGAAGAAGAAATGGAGCTTTTAATTGGACTTTGAAAGACAAGCAACATTTTACTAAATGGACAAGAAATTTCTGATGGCTCTATTCTATTTGACTCTGCGGGATTAGTCTCCTATCTGGGCTAAGCTCCTCTCTCCCAAACACAGCTGTTCATTAAGAAGTAAGAATCAAGAAAGAAGGTAAGAACAAAGAAATAAGAAATGAAGAAACCTTATTAATATAAAAAGTTAATTTTAAAGTTAAATATACTGAGACATGTGAAGTTATTACATGCATAAACACCCACCCCGTGGGTAATTCAGTTATCCCCATGGTCCTCCTTACATTCAAACAACCTTCCCACGAACTAATGAAGATAACACATGAAAGTTATTCTTGATTGTTTTAACTGGCTGAAAGGTTGCAGCATCTTAATCACAAAAATTTCCCCCAACTTTATAATACCTGAGCTACAGCTATGATGAACAGCTCTGGGGGGAAGGCAGGAAGAAAGGTGTGTGGGGCTGGGAAGGGGAGGGGAGGGGGGAGGGGGAGGGAAAGGGAGGGGGAGGGGAGGGGGAGGGGAGGGAAGGGGGAGGGTGAGGGTTGTAAAAGGCATCACTACTAATCCATCAATACATGGATTAGGCTCAAAAATAACTCTTCATTGGACACAGTAACAGTTAAATGGCTCTATTCCTTCCATTAATCATTTCCTATATTCAAGAGACTTCAATCATGCTCCTGAATGTTCTTTTTCCATAATGAAAACCATACTCTTAACATGACATTTCATCTCTAAAGTGTTTTGTGATAAACCGGGTGTCAATTGTTCTTATCCAATCTTAGCCTGTATCTGAAAGAAGACCCCTAACTACCACCTCCTAAGAGAAGACTGATTTTATTTACTCATGATGAAACACTTGATGCATGCGGCTACCTCTACCACTTACTCCTTCGTTGGACTGAACTGAAGAGGCCGGATGGCATAAATGTAACGTCAGATCATAAGTCCCTCAAGGCCAGAAATGTAAACACTGATTTAAGTGCTATTTGAACAATGCCCATAATAGCAAAAATTAAATAAGTTATAAATTGGAAGTTAGTGCTTATAACCTGTGGAGTGTCCAAGTAACAATGATTCCCAAGGGATCCAGAATGAGCTTCCAAAACATGTGGAAGTGTAAAAAGGTACCGTGAAGTCCTCAACGGTGTCAAACCATCAAGCCTAATAAAACCATATATTCTCCCACACACATCACACAGACTAACTGACACATTAAATGCCCCACTAAACGTGTCTGTTTAACACTGATTTTTGAGGCACTCTTTTCTAATTATTCCTTTACATTTCTGTTACCTTTCATTACTGGAATGAGAAAATAAATTAAATTTTAAGATATTTAGTTTAATAGACAAAAATCTTTTAAAAGTATGACATCTGTGGGGAAGAACAGGCTCTGTTAATATTGAGGAAGTTGAGAACCCCTGGTTTGTTTCCATTTTGATTTTTCAGTCACTAGATTTCACAGGGAAATCTAAACCATGAGTGGAATGCTCTCTTAATCCAATCAAATTCAAAGAATCGTTTCTTTGAAAAGGTTAACACATGCACACAAGTCCCCAGATATATGCTTAATATGAGACGTACAAGACAGGACTTAGGTATTAGTAACTTAATGGCAGCCACAAAATGACATTTGCTGCTTTGTACTGAAGCAAATTGTCTATTGCTGAAACATGGTTTTCAGAACAAGTAAGCTTTTTTGATTATGACTGAAAACTCTTTGCAAAGAAATACAAGATCAGGTCCTACAAATATTTCTCCATAGAACACAGAATTTATGGTAGAGAAAGAATTAATCTCTAAGTATCTGTTAGAGAGGAAAGGGAATCAACATACTTGTATTCAAGACTAGTGTCAAAGCAGCAGTTTTCCAGGGCATCCAAAGACTTCATTATAAGAAGGTTCGTCTGTTGGCTGGATATATCACTGAATAAAGACCAAAAGGGAAAAATGAATTAATTAGAGTCACTCAACTGTCCAAATTATTAATACTTACTATATAATATTTTGCCAATATTTTACTGAAAATCAATTTTAAAAAAAGAACATAAAAGTAACAATAATATTGATGATTCCTAATAATATTGATGATTCCTAACCAACAATGATATTGATGATTCCATATTTTGCAGAGAAACTGAGTCAGAGAATTTATTCGATAATTGGGTTTCTGAACATTATAATCATTTGCAAACCAATAAACCCTACAGTTGCTACTTTTGCATTGTCTCAGCTCATTCAAAGTGTTTTATAATTGAAGTATAGTTGACATACAATATTAGTTTCAGGTATACAACATAATGATTCAACATTTGTATCCCTTATAACGTGATCACCACAATAAGTCTAGTAACCATCTATCATCATACAAAGTTATTACCATATTATTGACTATATTCCCTGGGCTGTATATTACATCCCCCTAACTTATTTATTTGATAACTGGAAATTTGTACCTCTTATTCTCCTCTTCACCTTTTTCATTTGTCCCCCCACCCCCTTTCCTTTGGTAACCATCAGTCTGTTCCCTGTATCTATGATTCTGTTTCTGTTTTCTTTGTTCATTTTTTTTCTTTTTAAAAATTCCACATATAACTGAACACATGTGGTATTTGCCTTTCTCTGACTTATTTCACTTAGCATAATACCCTCTAGGTCCATCCCTATTGTTGCAAATTCAGCCCATTCAAATTAAATCACAAAAACAAGAACCAAAGTCAGAGTTTCAAAAAAAAGTATTTCTAAGAATGCTCAAGTGATTTTCTTCAGAATATTTAATAAGCCCATTAAGTTGATATTATTAATAATCATTCCAAATCTCTTTCTTTCAAAGACTGTTACTTCTGATTTTATGTCTCAGTTGTGGAGGTTATAAGTTCAGTCCTTTACTCACATTTTTTTTAAAGGGCGGGGGGGGGGGGGGAGGAGAGTGGAAAGAAACACCAGCCCTATATTTTTCTGCCTGTATACAGTAATTGATGTGAATTTTGTAATTGTCTCGGTGAAACCTATGACATGTATAGTAAAATAAACTGAAACAGTAGTATTTTCAGGCAGAGTTGTGGGCTTCATCACCGACACTTGATTATCAAGGGGTTCCCACATGTCAGCTTGTGCTACTGCCTCAGCCCATGCTGAGTGGAATGCAGCCCCAGGAATGCTGAGCAGTCAGACAGCACATTCGTTTGGTACTGTCTGCTCAATCCAAGACTACAGTGGTTTTGCCAAATGCCAAGGACTACATTGTGCAATGAAAACATGGAAATAAACACACACACACACACACACACACACACACACACACACACACTTTTAACAGCTCTAAATAAGTCCTAGTATAGTTGTTTTCTCTGGAGTAAAATATACTTAAATATGCTCAACAAATGCTATAGCATCCTCTGGGAGTTGTGACAGAAGCAAGCTTTGAAATAATATGCTTTTCTGAATAAATTCTAGACTGGAATTTAAATTCAGGTGACTTTTTCATAAGCTTTAGCAAAAAAAAATTGATTGATTGTTCACAATTCTCTTTTATAAGGCGCTTTTCCATTCTTGAGACCAACATATCATCCTAATCCTGTTCGCCTAAGAGGCCATTTGGGGCCACTTATTTCATGTCATTGACTATTCAGAGTCAATAGCCCTCAAAATATTTACCTTAATTTTTAGAAAAATGGAAAGTTTCTCCAAAAATGTCATTTTCTTGTGACATCGTCATTAGCTAGCAAAATACTTATCAGTACCAAATACTTATAGTAACTGCTCCAAGAAATTAGGAAGGTGGGTACCATGACGAATTATAGTGGTGGCTGCAGTACTAACCAGCCAAAAGGAGGATGCTATCAAACAGGATCAATAAGGCCAAATTAAAATTTGCAGTTATGCTGAGGGCATTTAGCCATGGGATGAGCTTCCTGGTATCTTTCCCCAGGGTTTCCTACAGGTGCACATTCAGGTAAGATAAGACAGGGGTGGACGGCAATCTAAGAACCAGAGATAAATGCTTTAGGTAAGTCACCATAGGTTTCTCCAGGTAGTATGATTAATTAATCACAAACACAAGCTTGTCAAGCTCTAAACCCATCAGCAGCTCATCCAAAACTAATGAAAAAGGAGGCCAGAGCCAGGATGGGATAAAATGTGTTGCCTGGAATTAAACTGCCATGGCTCATTTTTAGTTGTAAAACATGTTGCTTGAAAAGATACTGAAGAAAGAGCATGAACACAGATGGTAAAGAGACTGTCATTTGTAGCATAGTAGCAAAGGGAAAAGAAATCACTTTCAAGTTTCAAGTCTTTAAAAATACTTTGTGTTCTGTCACACACACAAGATATGTAACAGTCGATTCACAGGCAAAGGAGAGCTTTTTGTTCATGTCCAGAACCAGGCCTATGTATTCTAAAACTGGTGAATAGAACAAAATAAATATTCTGGAAATGTTTCATTTATGATCACAAAGACTAAGCCAGATCTTCCTAATCATCTGACAGATGTTTCCAAGAGCTGAAAATGATTACCTGAAATACGGTATTTCCCTAGATCAATAGCAGTTCTTGTAAAGGTTTCATATATTGGTATTTGCACAAAACTATGTAAATTACAAATGGAAACTTAACCACTGGTTTTAAATTGAAATCTAAATATAGCATCATGTCATCCAATTTATCCACATCAACACCATTTCTCGCCTTTGGACAGACAGCTCATTTCTGCCAACCAAGAAAGTTTAACAACGTTTAACATCACAACAGGATGCCTCTCCCAACTGTCCTATTTCCAATGCTGGAAAATGGGGCTAAATTCTAACTCAGTGACATCTAAATATTCACGATACTCAAATGTTCATACTGTACCACACTCCAGTAAATCTGGATATATAAAATTCTAAGATTTGTTATAAAATAAAGATGAAATATAATGAACAACAAAACTAGATTCACGTACAGGAAAACTTGCCCATTTGGTGGAATTTTCCACCTGGGTCTTTGATATTCTATTAGCTTCATTCAAGGGTAAAGCTAGCAGGCCAAAAAATGAGCAATCAAACTAAATAAAGCACACACTATAATTTACACAGATTAAGACTCTTTAAAGATTATAAAACTGTAGCCAGGCCATGGGATAAAAGCAATATTTAAAACTGGGTACATACATTGCTCAGGTGATTCAAGGATTCCCGCACCCTCAGGCAGAGGGGACACCTCAATTCTTTCCTCCCATTTTACAGTGATATAAATAAAGGATCAGCAATTATTTTCACCCTTATCAACCAGGGGAAGAAAAGCAGCTTTCCTTTATTTATAGCACCATAAGATTAGACTTTGCCTCATATCTATTACACAGTTGTATTCAGGGCTTTCATCTAAGCATGAAATGATTTTCAAGTAATCTATCACTTTAATAAGAGCAACCCTTAAAATACATTAATATCTATGTGATGGTATTTTAGAAAGACAGATTCCCTCATAAAGGAGAATAAATGATCAACTTGCCCATCTCAGAAATTTTAGCAAGCACATACAGCTCAGATATAATGTTTATGTACTTGCGTGTGTGTGTGTGTGTGTGTGTGTGTGTGTGTGTAAAATCCTTCACCTAAATCACAAAGAGGAAAAGCAAGGATATTCTAATAAACTGTACCTGACTTTCTCCTCACACAAGCGAGAGAGAAACATCCCCAAAGCAAGGCCCATGTGGATCTGCACGGCTTGAGACTCATCAGCACTTGGTTTCCCAGGTAACCTGGCAGTCAGCATGTTCAGGATTTCCTCAACCTTCTCTTTGCAAGAGATAATGAAAACTGGCACAAGGAGAGACAAAGCCGTGGCAGCCGCGGAACGGGCGATGGCACTAGCTGTGTTTTCACCAGAATAGGATTTCTAGGACATGCCAAAGAAAGAAAACAGGGGGTTGACCTTTTGTTTAAAACATGAAGGAAACATACCTTATCACAAAAGCACTATGCAACAATACAAGCTCCTCTTAGATCCACCCCTGCCAAACAAAGAAATAATTTTTAAAAATCTGTTTCTGTGTTTGTCTATAGGTTACGTTTTCACTCTTAGTGAAACAATTTGCTACTAAACAATGGGTTAAGTAATAATATCCTTTTAAATTGAAAAAACAAATGATAAGTGTCTACTTATGAAGAGTGTGAATTCCCTCACTAGAAAGCCTGAAACAATTTCAATGTTTTGAAATCCCACATGTATATATAATGAAAAACCCAAAGTGAAGCTATCCAAGTTGGAGAAACCACCAAGCCACATCAGAAATGTCCAGAAAGCCAGGAGTTTTCTGGAAAAGAATGAAAAGGGGTGGGGTGGGGGGGGCAGTGTAAGTTTAGTATGGAGGGAAAAGTGTAAATTTAGCACAGGGACCTGTTGGCAGATCTCCCAAAATTTTTGGTGGGAATGTTCCCCAGTAGATGGATTATTTCCTACAGGGGATTAATTCCTTTTAATTAAAAAGGAAGTTGAAATCCTAAAAGCCTCTGGTTACAAAGCAATAATCAGCTATTGGAAATGAAATGGAGAGCTCTAATGTGCCCCTTCCTATATGTAACTATGGGAAAAGAAATGAGTAACAGCCCTAATAAAATGACAGGGCAACTGAATATGAACAGCTTCTATAAGAATCCCGTGTTAGAGAACTCCACCAGATATTATAGGCATTTATAAATGTCTCAAGTGGGGAAGAAAGTCTGTTTATCATTCCTCACTTCAAATTTTCAGACACACTATAAAGGCCATATTGTCATTTGCACTCAAGTCACATTAAAAAGTGTTTTTAATTCTATACTCATTTGCTCTCTAAGCTTTAGTACTTTAAGGATAAAAATGAAACATGTGCTAAGATATCCTTTAAGTTAATATATCACTATTATAAAGACCATAGGAGTCAAAATGACCCAGCTGCTAGGACACTGAAAATAAAGGAAGTGCATTTTGAAGCAGGGCTTTGAAAAAGTATAATAATGCAAAACTCACAAAGGTAAGAGGCAACCCTGAGCTGGCTAGTAAGATTATTTTTTACTGTTTTGCAAAAACTAAGCAGCGTTATTAGAAATCTCATACAATATCCTGTCCCACTGAATATCTAAACCAGATAGCTATTACAAAGACCTCCATATAAGCTAACAAGTTTTTCATCCATCATTAAAGAAATAAGAACACTTCTGACAGAAAACAAATCACCGTAAAGACAGTACTTCTGTGAGCAATTTAATTCTACATTATCTAGTAAGTCTTTTTTTGTTTGTTTTCAAGTATAGTTAAAAATCTCATTCCAGAACCTAAGACCCAGATAAATACATACCAGGTCCTCCCAAGGGCAGGACAGAAACACACACAGAGAGAAGACCTAAGGCAATGAAGTTGCAGGGTAAATTCATGATTTTAGTAACAGTGCTAGATTTTTATTTAAATCAACTATAATCCTCTGCCACTCAGCTGATTGTCCCATGATCACTATAATTCCCTAAGCAATGGATAGGACCAAAATAATCCCAGGCAGACACAGAAATAAAGCATGGACTATAGCCAATAAAGGGAAAATGAAACCTAAACAAACAAAAAAACTGTTTTCACTTTGCTGCAGATCTTAGGATATAAACATGAAGAAAGAGAATGACTAAGTAACATGTTCCTTTTTTATGATCAACAATATTACTTTGTATTTATAGAGTATTTCAGTTTTCAAAAGATTTTTCCATAAATTATATAATTTGGTCCTCACGATCTTTTACAGAGTTGGCAAGGATTAGTTTTTACCTTCATTTTACAGATAAGGAAATTAAGATGATGGATCAAGTCACAAAACTAGTAAGGGATGAAACTAGGGCTACAATCACTATAGATAATATTATTTAATTGCCTCATTTTATGCATAGGGAAACAAAGGTCCTGAGAGCTTAAGTCAACTGCCCATGTGCGTACACACCCTGAAATGGAAAACACCATGACCCGAAACTCAGGATACCCCATCTTCAGCCAATGTTAATTTTATTATAACTGCAGTTCTCAACTCTGACATGATACAATAATCTAGAAAGCTTCCAAAATGCTGACACCCAGGGCCTATCCTGAGCAATTAAATCAGAGGTGAGGCCTATATATCAGTATTTCATTTTTCAGTTGTATGTACAATATGTATTTTAAGTTCCCAGGGTGATTCTAGTGTACAGCTAAGGCTGAGAATCATTACATGATACCATGGATTTCATGTGAACAATGGATATGAAAAGATTCAACCCTTGAGTTTTGTCATCAGTTTTTACTTCTCAGACTTACATAATAAAATGAGGAAAAAAGTTGCCCTCTGGGTTGGTAATGGCTATCCACAATGACCAGAAGAGTATCAAGCACCATGGTAACCCATTCACTCACTGGAAGGAAATTAGGTTGAACCTGCAGATGAAGAAAAACATGAAATGATAAGGGAAAAAATTAAAAACCTAAACATTATTTCCATATTCAGGGTACAAAGCCCTTCTGTATTAAAGAATGAGGAGGTGGATAGGTATTTGACAAACACGCATCCTCACCTGTGCCAACAGGGATAAGATTTGCCTTTTATATAAGACTAAACAGAGGTGAGAGGATGGAAGCTGCACAACAGAACACATCTGAGAGCTCCTCAGAACGCTCCTGTCATGTGGAGGTTAAAGGGACAGAGATGCACAGAAAGCAACTCAAAAGGTCTCCATTCTATGACTTGCCATTTCAAAAAGGAGGCAGTAAAGCCGCCTACAAAATTTTGATCACTATCTCTAGCATTTCTGCTTTACTGTCACTATATATTTAACATTTAAGAAACATCACACCATTTGCCTAGCTAACTAGGCATGAAAACATAATTGATTTTCAGTTTGGAGGAGAAGAGGAAAGAGAATACAACAAACAAACAAAACAATATGTAACAAAACCCAGCTTATTGAAACAGAGAACTTGGTTTTAAAAATCATTCATGACCAGGGATGTCAACGCATTCGTCAAGTCACATGGTAACACTCAGATGGTGCAAACTATAAAGGTCAATGTAATGCTAAGTATCTTCTTGGAATCAATTCCTTGAATCAAACATGGCCGCCTTCTTAAGATCTTTAGTTATTGGTCACACGCAGATTTGAATGAGGTTTGAAAACTTCAATTTTAATCAAAAGCAAGTCCCCTTCTCTGGGTTGTGTGGCTTCTGGGTGTTTTGTGTACTATGTGCAGAACAAAAGGGTGGGGGAATAAAGAGTAACAAGAGAGCCTGGAATTCAAACTCGGAGCTAAACCCCCAGTTATTACTGGGGCAAATTACTTGTACAACTGCATGGCTCTTTTAAAGGACATGAAACATTTCATCTCTAAAAGAAGTTCACCTTTCTCATCATTAAGATTCTGGGTTTAAAGTTAAATTTTCACATAGTAACTAATTACATTTTTATCCTTCATGCAATAATCCCTTGACTTCTTTCTCTTCCCCACATGTAATATGAAGTTCTGACAATTAAGTTTGCGAGCTTGTAGCAATGATGTTGCTAACCTTTTTTGATATCACAGGGATTATTCATTATGAATTTGTACCAACTGGACAAACAGTTAACCAAGTTTACTATTTGGAAGTGCTGAAAAGGCTGTGTGTAAAAGTTAGATGACTTGAGCCTTTCCCCAACAATTCATGGCTCTTGCGTCATGACAATGAACCAGCTCACAAGGCACTGTCCATGAGGGAGTTTGTAGCCAGTAAAGAAATACCTGTATTGGAACACCCTTCTTACTCACCTCATCTGGCCCCCAATGACTTATTTCTGTACCCAAAGATAAAGGAAATATTAAAAGACATTGTGACGACATTCAGGACATCAACGGTAATATAACAACAGCTCTGATGCCCATTCCACAAAAAGAGTTCCAAAATTGCTTTTAAGGGTGGACTAGGCACTGGCATCGGAGCATGGCTTCCTAAGGGGAGTACTTCAAAGGTGACCATACTGATATTCAGCAATGAGGCATGTAGTACTTTTACTAGGATGAGTTCGTGAACTTAATTGTCCAACCTTGTATACATTCGTAGCTTTTGCCACACGGCATCTATTTGTATCTTATTTACTGGTAATGGTACCCTTTGGGATTCCATCCTCCATGATTTGAAGGTTGGTTAAATGTTCAATCAAGCGACCTATCCCACCCTACCCAAAGTGTAGGCGTGGGACCGATGGGACTCTGAATCTTCAGTGAGTGATGCCAGGACGGTAAGTGACTACAGCTGATCCAGGGGCTGGGGGGGGGAGGGGTATGTGGGAGGGATGTCTGCTGAGGCGGCTCAGCAGCACCTATGCCCGGACTCCCCAAGTTGCTGTGGTTATTGTTTTTACCCCAAACCCAATTTTTTAAGCTTTGCCTTCATTTCCCTGGGCTTCTAGAATCCTTATCCTTCTACTTCTGTTTTTAGTTAAATGAGAGCCGTTTTCTTTGCTTGCAACCAAAAAAACCCCAGCATGAAAAATACAGTACAGATCACCCATAAGACACTCTGCAGGGACAGATAGGCTGAATAACTTGAATAAAATCCAGTTTTTGCAGCAAGAAGTGATGAAGTATGTGTTGATGCTGATGATAATGGTGGCGATGACTGAGGGGTTAGTATGTATGAGCCGTTGTGCTTCCCACATATTAATTCACTCAGTCCTTAAATAATCCTATCTGGCAAGTATCGTTATCCCTGTTTTACAGATGGCGAAATAGGCTCTGAAAGGGGAAGTCACCGACAGCAGGCCATAGAGCTAGTAAGTGCAAGTATTAGGATTTAAATATAGGACTCGCCTACTCCAAAGCCCATGTTTTCAACCTCTTGGCTGTACTGTCTCCAGATACTGATAGCCGCTAGATCGTGGGGCTTCTAGAAAGGATAAATCCATGCCTTTTTATTTTGACAGATACAAATTATCTGGAAAAGGACATTGGAAATGAACATTGGCCAGCTCGCCACATGTTTAATTAAGAAATAAATGCCTTGCAAAAATGAATAGGCACTTTGTCATTGACATCTACAATTAAAATGCAAAGTACAATTTTTTTCAATCAGTAAACACTGCTTATTTATCATTTTTTGACAGCATTGTTCACTTTCAGTAAGCCTAGTTAACCTCCTAAGATTGGTTACCACTGATGTAATCACAAAAAGACAGCCCCCGTTGCATAAAATTGGTACCTTCAAATTGAAATGACCACTTAACTGTGAGGGAGAAAGCAAAACAGAAAAGCTGCAAGGAAAAGTGTCTTAGAAGACATGAAAGCTCACAGTGCAAAGGCCGGTCAGCTGGCATAACTTGGTGCTGTAATCACAGACTCTAACCTCGTAAATTCAGACGCAGGCTCCCAGAGACCTCTCACTTTTCAAATGTTACACAACCAAGGCCCTACTGGTTCAAATCACCCTGAACTCACCTCGAGGACCCCCTCCGCATCTGAGGAGAGGCTGGCTTCATGTTTGGATATGATGACAGCAAGGCTGCTTAAGGCCAGCAGTGCATTGCCTTTGACCACTGGGCTGTCCCTGTTGAAAAAGAAAACAATTCCAAGAGAGGATTTGGGGGCATTGACCAGGAGAAGTGAAGGCGCTATTACAGGGAGGGCAGATGAGGTCAAACAGCACTTCCATCCCTTCACAGAGCCTCACAAACACAGCTCTGTTTGTGCCCTGATGCCAGCAGCTTCTTTCCTCCTTTTGACACTACTGCTAATCTTTAACTCTTCTTAGAGATGCACAGTCATTATGCTTGTTTGTAACTTAAAACATCCCATCTCACATATCTAAGTTCTTTTGTCCTAAAATTTTCATTTCATCATTTGACATTACATTTCCAAAGCTGTCTTCTTCTGTGTCATCTGTGGCCAATATAAATGTATCGATGTGTTCTGAAAACACAACCCAGGGCGGTTACGTGAAGAAGCCCAGCAGAATGGAACTGGCCTCTGGCTTTCCTAAAGCACTGGTGTGTGGAAACCAGCTTCTAGTGAGCCACTTCAGGCAGCATATTTTACTAGCAACTTGACACACTGGCAGCTTTCCTCAGTCATTATTACCCTCCCCTTCTTTTTCTTAATACGTCAAAGCCAACAACCTCAAAGTCAGGTTGTAATATAATTTAGAGACCCTAGTTAAGATGCAAAAAAGGACGTGTTTGTCGACTATCTGGATGGAGAGTTGCCCTTTTATATCATCCAAATGGTAGTTTTCTAACATTCGCAATAAAATCTTAAATTTGACTTCCGAATTTAGTAGCAAGAAAACCAAACCTTTCAAATATACTTAGGACTTGAAAATGCACATTTAGCATTATTCCACCATTCCAAGGTGATCCTGGAGAATGAAATGCCAACGGGGACACTGAGGAGATGCTCTCGGCTGGCCAACTCTGTGCTACAGAACTCGGGCAGCAGAGCACTCGTACTGTCAGACAGTTCAGTTCTCAGCAAGTCCTGTGATTGTGGGTTCCCGTAAACATAGAGAATGGTTCCCAAAGCCTGGACTTGAGACCTGAACTTGAATCAGTGTATACATCTAAGAACTACTCTCTGTTAACCCCACTGCTGGAATACAATGGATACGTTAGCTGAGGAGGGCTTCCAGCTGTGTGCCCTGTGCAAGCCAGTCCCAGACGGGAGTCATCACTGAACAGGCATTAGTGGGTATGAAAAAGTTAGTGTACATGTGTGTTCTTGCATTTTTGTTTCCATTTGGTAAGAACGGGACTTAGGAAGTGCCATTATCAAGTTCTATCTATTCATCTATTCCCTCCTTCCTTTCTCTTTCACCTTGGGGTAGTTAAGCTCAGTGAAGACATGTTCTGCACACTTGGTCATTTTGTTTCCCCCTCCCTAATTCATTCCTCTATGGGACCTGCCTTAAGTTGATAAAACAACAGCATTTCTATTGGGGGCTGGTGTAAGGGAGAACAGGAAGGAAGCCTTGTGGTCTAAGCAGATGGCTTCATCCGAGGTTTTGTTAGAGTTCTGTACAGAGGATTACTGGGAACTCCTGCTAATAATGAAATGCCAAGAAGCAAGGCAAGATCTGGGCATTCCTATGTGCCCTAGCCACAAAATCATTTAACAAAACCAAAATTAAATCCTTTATCTCTATTATCTTTTTCCTTTAGCTGAGAATACCCTGAAGCCTGTCCTGCTACAAAATGGTCATGAATTCCTAAAGTTAGGTAAAAAAAAAAATAGTTCTAACTTCTCAGTGATCTGAGAATTAGAAACCCCAGTTTTTATAGCCCTGCAGAAAAATTTAGACGGTTACCAGAAATCAGATATCAAATCTTTTAAAACAAGAGTATTAGACAAGATGATATAAAAAGTATCATTTTAATCCTGAAACTCTGAAAGAGAATTTAGCCTCAGTTTTAAACAGTGCCCAAAATGATATTGTTTCAAAAGTTTCACTGGTCTTGACGTTCCTGAGCATGTATTGTTCTTGTAAAATGGAGAAAAATGTATTTAAATCCACTGGAAATTAGAGTTTTGGTTGCAGACCAAATGCATATTTGAACATTAATCTTTGAATAGGAGAAAACCAGTCCACAGTCCACTTAATGCTTGCTTGGCCAAGCTATACATTTCATGAAAGTACTGTGACTAGCTCTTGATCACCTATGTATTCCCTACATGCTTAGCACGGGGACTTATGGAGAGGAGCCGACACATATGTAGTGAAACAAATTCCAGGAGTGCGCCAGGTGAAAATCTACAACCATTTCAGCAAAAGCTCATCACCTTGTTGATCAAATAACTATCCCCTGCCAGTGAAGCAATAGTAGCTAATTTGCATAATAACATGTCAGCATCAGTACAGTATTTATCTAGGCAACACCACTGACATTTTAATTAAATTGTCCTTTGAAACAAACTGAAGCCATTAACCTAATTAAAAAGCCTAAGGAAGGATGAGTGCAACGATGCTTTCTAAGGGACAAAGTATTACATTACATGCTAGTAAAGTGACCCAATCCCTTGGGGATTTTTATCGTCAGGTTCAAATCTATTTAATTAATAACAATGAAAATAAATGTACACCAATCTTCAGGTTTCATCTGGGTTCTGATTTTTCCTTAGCCCTGTCCCTGATGCTTTAAAAATGCTCTCAAATGAGCAAATCAGTCTAATCCTGTAACTGGTGTTTTACTTCTTGCATTTAACTCATGGCTCAGAACAAAATAAGTCCTACACTGGCCCAAACCAGCCTGTGACAGCCATGGTCCAAGGAATTGAAGGTTAAGCTGGCAGGAGGTGGTGGTGGTGTCCTCACACGGTTGGAGGACGTCAATGGGAAAAAGTAAAGAAAGGGTGGCTGAGTGATTTTCCCGCTGATCTATCATTAATCTCTTTGCGTCTGGACCTTAAGTATCTCCCACTCACTTGCTGTCAGGCTTAGTATTGTCAGGATTGCTTTAATAAGATAAGGTCTATAAAATACTTTGAAATTTCTAATGAAAAGGTAACACCATGAGAACATGATTTTTACTCTGTACCGCTGAGAATGGGAACACACTCTTCTTAGGTTTTGTGATGAAACAATCCTTTGCAAATCTGAAGATTTAAAATAAAGATTTTAAGAAAGATTTTATTTCAGATTTTAGAATGGAAAATGCAAAAGCTACTAAAGAGGCAAAATTATAGTTTGTTTCAATAGAAAGCTGCTAGTTTCTTTGAGCTTTGTGCTACAAATGTCAGGGCACCATTTTTAACAGGGCATAAGTAGACTATATAATAGAGCAGGCTATGAAAGGTGAGGTCAGAGGCAGTCCTCATGCCAGCACCTCCTCCCATGCAGCTGAGTGCTCTCCCACTGTGTCGACAATTCACCAAACTAGATAAGCAGACACAAATGAGTCCCTACAGAAGCCTTTCTGTCCTTGAGTTTTCATTTTGTCAACACACATGTCACCAGATAGTTCCCAGGGCCTCCCACAGACCTGAGTGTAGGGGAGCGTTACCACTTCTATTTCCCTTTATTCAGAAGACATGAGGCTGAGGAGCAATCCTGTACCGAGAGCAAGTTCACAGTTAAGTGCCTGTTTAAGAGACAATTGGTGGAACGCGAATTCTAAGGTAGATTCATGGGTTTGTTTTTGGAAGGCAAAATGTATTTAGCTTCAGAAGGTTTTGGAACATGATAGGGATAAACTATATTGCAATTAAATATTTCTAGATAATATGGACTTTCAAGTCAAATGAAATCCTCTAGGTGAAAGGGATAGCTCTGTTAGTTGGTGGATAAGAAGAAAGGAAGTCAAATAGGATTGGCAGTAGCTACGGGTGATTGTAGAAGGGAGAAGCGTATATAACTGACTGTAACTTACAGCCAGGAACAGTTAGTCAGCTTGTTAACAAAGGAACCTGATGAGATTTGTTCAAGCAAGTTCTTGAGAGTATAATTTTCTTAGTGCGAGTTGGTTTAAGATAAAAAGCCTCAAGGAAGTAATACTCAAGTTATTTTTGTTAAAACAACCATTAAGGATATGTCCGAAATTGCCTTTTTACTGGATCTTCACATTAGTTTCTAGTATTTAAAAATTCGATTTTAAGATACCCTAGACCCAATAACACAAAGGGAATGAAAGAATGTACTACTGTGATTTGTTTGCTGGCTCACAGTTGAGATTTAATAATCTACATAATTCACATTAGTAAGTATTCCACCACCCTGAACTAAATTAGAATTTGTAAAATCTAAGTCAGCACAGGGCATGTTGTTTCCTATACAACAAGGACACAACCTCAATAGACTCTGGATGTGAAACTATGTGTTTGTACTGATTACTCTGCATTTTCACACAAAGACATACAATAAGAATTAATACCAGAAAGGATAACAACTGTTTTTGTTTTGTTTTTTAAAAAAATAATTGAAAAGTCCTTTAAAATTCATAAAGTTATGAAATACCCTAAAAAGAGAAATGGTACGTACCTGCTAAGAAACAAAATGTTTACAGAAAATTTGGGGCAAGAAAATAAATATATCTTACTTTGCAGCTGAATTGGTGATCTCATTAGTCAACATATCGCGGACCCTGCAATAATGATGGAAAGAAAATAGGTATGAGAGTTTGTTAGAGCAAGAACCCAATCTTTTTGCTTATCCTTCAATTAATAAGAACCTCTAGCAATGACTCCTGATATAAAAACTATATATATAGAATTTTAGTGTAAGGTGAAAGAGCTGTAATAAGGGCTTTGCTTCAAAAAAAGGTTTTATCTTCCTATTCTTTACATCACTTAGTGGAGGCAGAGAAGGAGGTACGTGTAACTGAGGAGGGATGTACAGGCAATATTGTAATGGTGTCATCTCTTAAACTGATGTGTTAGTATACATAGTCCTTTATATTATTCTCTGTGATGGTCTGAATGTTTATGTCCCCAAAAAAGTCACATGTTGAAATCTTAACTCCCAGTGTCTGGTATTTGGAGGTGAGACCTTTGGGAGGTGGTGAGGGTGAAGCTCTCATGAATAGGATTAGTGCCCTTATAAAAAGAGACACCAGAGAAAGAATGAACAAATGAACTAACTCATTAACTCCCTCACTCTCGCTGTCATGCGAAGACACAAGGAAAAAGTGGCCATCTGCAAACCAGGAAGCAGGTCATCACCAGTACCAGATCTCCCAGCACCTCCATCTTGGATTTCTCAGCCTCCAGAACTGTGAGACATAAATTTCTGTTGTTGAAGCCACGTGGCTAAGGTATCTTTGGTATAGCAGCCTGAACTAGGACATTTGCTTTTTGCACAAGAGCTCACCAAAACAGCAATTTACTATTTCCAAATTGTAGATAATGGAATAGTTATTATGTGTGTATATAAAACTAAAAATGTTTGTTATAAAATCACTCTGAAGCTAAAAGAAAACAATTACACTTGCGAATTTGAAGGAAAGTGTGCTCAATTCAAATATTCACAGAATAAAAACATTTTTCAATAGAAGAGCCTTGAGATAAAGTGAAAAACAATCACTAACTGCCAAATTTACATTTTGTAAAGGATATCATAGACATTTTCACTGTATATTTTGAGTTTCATAAATTTAAAGTTTTTATAAATATTTTGCAAATATAAATTATATTTGCATTGATAAATATTTTGCATTTGAAATATAATAAAAACTTAACTATTCAGCACTCCCTGAGAAGGAGCCATTCTTAAGAGCTAAGTATTTCAGATAGCTACAAACTACTCCTACAGCTCTTAAACTTGTATTTTATAAAAACATTTGACAATAAATTTCTCTAAAATGTACTGTCCAATCTCAGTCTTCCTAGATGAAGGATAGTGCATTTAATCTATTATTTTATTGGTCAGTGTGGAATATTTATAGATGTGGACCTGCCTTACATCTCTGTGGACTATTTCCCTCTTCTTACCTACTCTCTTCTCTCTGCTGCATCACCAATTTTTCCTTCTCTACTTGTATTACCCTCCCTTCGCATGTGAACATACTGTAATATCTGCCATCTTAAAATAAGAAAAAGCCTTTCAGCCATTGCCCAATTTCATTGCTTGTCATACATCAAAACTCATTTAAAAGCTTAGCCTAAACAGACTCATAGATTCAGAGAACATTTTGATTGCCAGATGGAAGGGTGGTTGGGGGGATGGGTGAAAAAGTGAAAGGATTGAGAAATACAAATTGGTAGTTACAAAATAGTCATGGGGCTGTAAGTAAAGCATAGAGAATATAGTCAATAATGCTGCAACAACTATGCATTGTGCCAAGTGGGTACCAGACAAATCAGAGGGATCACTGCATAAATTACATAAATGTCTAACCACTATGCTGTACACCTCAAACTATTATAATATAAAATAATATTGAATGTCAACTGTAACTGAAAAAAATAAATAATTAAAAATTAACCCCCAAAAAAGAAAAGTAGCCTATACTTGATGACTCTAGTTCATTTCCTTTCACTCTCTCTAGACCCTTCTATAATCTGGCTTTTGTCCCCACAACAACAGATCAGCTCCTGTCATGGTCACTGATGACTTTTAAGAGGTCAAATCTAATTCCCCATTCTCACTCTCCATCTTTGGCAGCCTCACAGCAGCATTTGACACAATTGGTTGCTTCTTTCTTGAAACACTTTCCATCCTCGGCTTTTAAGACTCCACTCTCTCTTGATTTTCTTTCTACATCACTGATCATTAAGGTTCCTTTTTCAGCTTCCCCACTTCTAAATGTTGAAGTGCTCTGGGGCTCAGTTCTCTGATCTTTTCTCTATCTTTACTCACTCCTGAGGTGATCTCATCCAGCAATATGATTTTAAATGCAGTCAATATGCTGATGAGTCTCAAATTTATATTTCCAGCCCTGACTTCACCCCTGAACTCTAGACTCATATGGTCAACAAACTACTCGATATCTCCTATTGGAGATCTAATTAGGTATCTCCAACTTATCAAGTCTCCCAAATGATTCCTACCCAACAAGGACCTGCTTTTCTATAGTCTTCCCATCTTAGTAAATGGGAACTCCATACTTTTAGTTATTCAGAGTTAAAGTACCGGAGTTATCCTCGGCTTCCATTTCTTTCTCACAGCCTTCATTCCATGTGTCTCTCTATATTCCAGAGAGTATAGCTAACAAACCACCTCCACCAAACAATCATTTCCAGATAATGAGATTAAAACGACATGTAAAAGATAATAGTAAATAGGAAGCAAAATCCAAATTCTTAATCACTAATCTTAAATCCAATGTCATAATGTTTAAACTGCATTGCTATTTTCAAAATAAATTTAGAAAATGACACTGACTAGAATTAGTTAAACACACATACACATAGCTTCTGCTCTTCTACTTATGCCAATTGTCAGTAAGTAAAAATGTAAAATCAAGTAACCTTTGAACAGATTTTTAGATTAAAGAAACCTGCATCTGCAGGCAAAGTTATTTAGATTCCGGACACTAGGTTTGGGCTGCTGCAACATTAAGCTGACAAGGTATTCATCCCAACCCATGTAACAATTTAAATTGCTTTTAATGTGCCAGCACTTACACATTTCTAGATAATATAATGTGAATTCACTAGGGGATGTCTGCCAAAGAAATTAAAGCCCTGACACGGTAAAATTGCTCGTAATACTGACGATGTCTTGTGGAGGGCAGAGCAGGGGAGTGGAAGGGTCTTCCTTTACTAAATGGGAGTTACCGTGTTTCCCCGAAAATAAGACCTAGCTGGGCATTCAGCTCTAATGTGCCTTTTGGAGCAAAAATTAATACAACACCGGGTATTATTATATTATTATATTATATTATATTATATTATATTATATTATATTATATTATATTATATTATATTATATTATATTATATTATATTATAATATTATATTATAAAGGCCCAGTCTTATATTATAGTAAAATAAGACCAGGTCTTATATTAATTTTTGCTCCAAAAGACGCATTAGAGCTGATTGTCTGGCTAGGTCTTATTTTCAAGGAAACACGGTAGGAAGGCAATGAATCGAGTGGCAAAAACTGAATTTTTCATTCAAAAGCATATAAAACAATCAGTTATGGGGGAAAAAGAAAAAAGCAAACCATTTCCACACTGCTTTGGAAAATAATAAGAAAACATAAAATTCATGAATAAAGCTCTCCTTCTTACATCTGAGGAGGGATGGAAAATATATAGATGAGGTCTCAGTCTTATCCCCGTCAGGCTCATATGGAAGTTAAACTTCCTAACATTAAAGCATTTAGAGCAGTCACCTTCCCCCTCATCGCTTATTTCCCACGACATCATGAAACCATCGCCTTACCAGAGCCAGGCTGTGCTTTTCTTGTATTGCACCTCCGCAGCTCCTTCTTTTCCATGTTTTAACTGCAGCTCCAGCTCTCCTATTCTTCCCTGCAAAAAACACAGCATAAATCAGCATGTAACTCTATGGCCAAAATTATCTTAAAATTTCTTTGGAAAACACTTAAATGTATCCTTTTCCAATTGGCCTAAGTGTTCCTGATAGGATGTTAGATTATGAAAGAGGACGTGTGAGGGGACATAATTATATCACTGCTCAGGTATTTCTACAGTCACCAAGTAAGAACATCCTGGACAAGTTGTTCGTTTAGCAAATTGAGAGCCCAGCACTTCATCTGGGGGATTACCTATTAAAAGCAGATTTTAATTTCATAGTCCCCGTTCAAAAAAAAAAAAAAAGTCCCTTACATGGTAATGGTCTGCTTGTGTCAGCAGCTGATAATTTAACTGACTCTATCCCAAAACTGGGGTCTGGGTACCAGTATTATAACAGAATGATAGAAAATGAGTAGGATAAGTATATAACACCTATGATTTAGATAACATATAACAAAACTTATTCTCAAACAGCTGCATATTACATTTTTATTTCAAGTAAACATATAAAAATACCATAATTCCCAACCTCTACCATGTACTAAGAAAAATATAGCTAGTATCGTCCCTTTAAGACCAAGGCCTTCAAATATCTATTATTCTTTTTTTTTCAATACTTGGGATTATTTTGATCAGATGCTTTCCCTTCATTCCATCACCAATTACATTATTTAAATGCAATTAAAATACTGGTTTATTGATGAACCCTAAATTGGACAAGAACTTAGACTGCGATATATCGTATTACTGAGTAATACCAAACCATTTTCAGAAGTGGTTGTGCAGCTTACCACTTACCACATTCTCACTAGAAGTAAGTAAGAGTTCTAGTTACTTCATATCCTCATCAATATTTAGAATTGTCAGGCTTTTTAATTTTTACTATTCTTGCGGGTATGAAACGGTGCTCATTATGGTTTTAATTTTCATGTCACTGTTTACTAATGAGATTAAACATCTTTTCAAATGTTTACTGACTATTTGAGTTTTCTATTCTGTCCATTTTTCTACTGGTTGTCTTTCTCTTACTGATTGTAGAGTTCTAAGATATGTTCTACAGGAGAAAAATATCTCTTTCTAGATATACTCCAGAGTGGGAAGCAATATAACTTGATGGGTTAAGGATATGGGCTCTGGAATCAGAATCATACAACTATCTCATGGTATTAGAGTATCAAATTAAATAATGTAGAAAAGTATCTATTTACTACAGTGCCTGATAACAAATAATAGCTACCATTACCAGGTTCGTTGTAAATAGCAACAAAAAAATCCCTACCTCCCCCTATTATCTTCTTATAGGACGTTCTTTCATGAATACATCAAAATCCTTCTTGAAATAATTCATATTTTCATCTGTGTACTCTCACAAAGTAAAAGATTCTCCCTCCCGGCCCCCCATATGTAATATCCAGACTATTCAATTGCATGTCCTTGTATTTCTCTTATATACTCTCGGTTACTAGCCTATGAGCTCACTGAAGACAACGACCGTTTCATCAGTCTAAAAAGTCCCTGTACATAGCACAGCCCCAGCACACAACGTCCTGGGGCTCACTGGTTCAGGCACTCTGAGATTTGCTGGGCATTCTATTCACATCCTTCATAGTTTCTGTTTACATCAATCATATCCATTCCTACCTCACTGTTTTCAAACATACAACCCTGGCCCTTTCATTCTCCCCTCTGTCTCTTGGAACAAGGTATCAAAGGTGATCAAACTGGCAAGATATTGATATTAATAGCTAATATTGATATTGGCCTCGCAAGGGGGTAGGCAAAATAGAAAATGATTTTTATTGGCTGTCTTTGTTATGCTTCTTAAATTATGCCTGTTTACTACTAAAACAATTACTTTCCATAATGCTTTTCCAAAAAAGACAAGGAATAGGAAATTAAAAGGTTAAAATCTGTTTAGAAATAAACAAAGCACAAAAAAGCTAATACACGTGCAGCCTCTTGAAAAGGCCTACATTTCTCATCTCTCCTGTAGCCATAAACCAGCATAACAATTCTACTGTGACCAAGTAAAT
Source organism: Rhinolophus sinicus (assembly GCF_057876585.1). Taxonomy (NCBI): domain Eukaryota; kingdom Metazoa; phylum Chordata; class Mammalia; order Chiroptera; family Rhinolophidae; genus Rhinolophus; species Rhinolophus sinicus. The sequence goes on along the minus strand of NC_142516.1, from coordinate 65,033,942 downwards.
TTCTTATTTTTTCTTCCTTAGAATCCCTTCTCCTCTCAGTCACCCTCTTCTGGAACCCCTTGCACCCAGTCCAGGACAGGCTGTTTACCCATATCCACTCTGCTTTCCAATTCTCTGCCCACTGGTAACAGAGATCCAGCATCATTCATTCAACTCAGTCACCTCTGCTTCTGGTTAGCAGCTGTGGTTAAGGGGGGAAAACACTCACAGGGAGAGAAAAGGCTGAAATGATCACCCAAATTCAGAGTTGCGGATTGCCCGTAGGTTCCAATGATTATTCTAGCGATTTCTCTTACTTTTTTTTTTTTTTAATCTCCAGCCTATGTAACCAAGACCTTGCTGATTATAGTGAGAAATTTCACCTAGCTCCAAACCTACACATTAAAAACAAATGGATAAGCCAACAACCCTTACAAATTGTCAGAGAGTAATTTACTAGGGGTCACAGTTCCTGACCTTGGTTTTGATTTCAGACTATTTTGCAGCTAGCTGACCGACTCAGGAAACAAGTATCTGCAGTGAACCTGCTTTAATTCCTCTCTCCTGTTGGAGGTCATATCCACAATCCCTTTACACAAAGGCTGGAGACTTTAAGTCCTCAGCAGCCCACAAGGGCAGCAAGGGAAGACGGCTGGGGTGGGATCCTTTACGGACTCTGAACTGTCAGTCAACTCGTATCTTCCTTTTCATCTTAATGGGAAGAAATCCAAATTCCTCCCCACATCAACCACTTTGATATGCTTATAATTCAAAATCCCACATCTTGTGGAAACATCAGATAAGGCTGGAAGCAGACGCCTAAGCAAAAGCTGCTAGCCACGCTCAGATGTTGTACTTACTCACAACATAATCAACCCCCAGGAAATAACCGAAAATGTACCTTTTCGCATGTCTCCTATGTTTAATTGAATCAAATATGGCTCCTGTAATGATCCTCTACTTTAATGCTACAAAATATGTCTAGCACCAGATGGAAGTATCTATAACTCCCGCACAGAAGTATCCTCCAGGACAGAAATTCTTAACAGGGACAAGGAATATGGCAGTTGCTCTAATTCTTTTAAGATACCATAAAGTCTAAGTGTGGACTTATTTAAGAAACTTGGAACAGTCACAATGCATCAGTCTACCTTCAAGTAATAGTGCCAGCCTAAAAAGCATTGCTGTATTTTCAAATAATACTGAAACCCTTATTATAGTCTATGATTTTTCACTTCTTTTGTCACCAATTCTCAATGAACCCAGATTTATTCAATATCCAAAGTAAAGACATTTTAATTGATGAATAAACAAAGATGTGCACTATCACAACAGTAGAAATGCAGGATAATTGACCTGTGTTACTAAAAATACTCAGCTGGCTTTTCAGAAATAGATCTGTCCTTTAAAATATTAAAGCAATTTGCATTATGTGTTGTTATAACTAATGTGAAACATTATGTGTTAGGGAAAGTGCAGGACGCAGTGGGAAAGGCTGAGGTGCTGGAGTCAAACAAATTCCAGTTAAGATCCAGTTCTTTTGAACTGACTGTTGGGTTTTGCACCATCTGTTCTGCTTTCCTAGCTAATCCTGCTTCCCCATCTATAATCCCATTATATGTGTGGTTAACAACACCCATTTCACAGGGTTTCTGTGAAGATTAATTGAAATAATATATGTTAAGTATTGGACACACACTAGTTATTCAATAAATGGTAGCTCTTATTGTAAAAACCATGGAGATTCTTTTTCTAATCAATTGCAAGTCACCTGCATGAGTTAGTTATACCACAATCCTGTTCAATGTAGCCTTCTTTATGCTAAGGGCAAAGTACAATTCTCAGTTCATTCTGCAGGAGGAGGAGGTATCCTTGCTTTCTCCAGGCACCTGTAGTACTCTGTACATCTTCTATTAAAGCCTCACAGATGTTGCGTTGGAGTTGCTAGCGGACATGTTAGTCTCCCGCACTGGACTGGGAGCTCATTGAGAGGAAGGAATGGTTTAGTCCCCTTTGTATCACATATGCCTGGCCAGTAAAAAGTACTCCATAAATGTTTGGTGAAGGAAAACATTTCAGAATTATGCAGGGAAAAATAAATGTGAGAAAAACCACATATTCTGACTTGCCATCTCACTCTTCTAGAGACTTGCCATCTCACTCTTCTAACAGGGTCATGAGAGAAGATTTTTCTAGAATAAGGAGGATGTGTCTGAGTAATGCATTCATTCCCTCACACATCTATTCAAAACTGTGCCTAGATGCAGCTGAGGATAAAAAAGTAGGTGAGCTGAGCAAAAGGAAAGTGGTTACAAGGGAACCTCTTTAAAATGTGGAGTCCAGTATGGTTTGGGGAAACATGAATAAAACACTGTTGCTCAGAGTGTGCTTGATAGACAAGCTGCATTAAATTACCTGGCAACTTGGTAAACATGGAGATTCCTGGTCCCCTACTCAGTTCTAATGACTCAGAATCTCTGAAGGTGCACCAGTACTTTACAAATTCTACACTCAATAAAATGTGTTGCAACAAGGGTTTAAGATGAGAACAGCAATGCTCTGATGCTTAGTCTTTCTTCCCACCCGCCTTCCCTACCACCATCTTTCAGGACCGCTGTTAGCTTTAACCATGACACCACCCTTCCCGAGACTCCATGAAAATCATACTCTGGGCCATAAATTACTTAAGAACCATCAGATTTTTTCTATCATCCTTAAAAATGAATTTTATGCTAGGAAAAAGAAGAGTTAGTTGTTTTCTTATAATGTTAACTGTTCATATACTTCCAAACTGATTAAAAATTATTTCTAATTTAAAAAATTTACAAACTACAACTTATATTATTGCATTAAATGACGTCAAATTGAGTATAATTCATTCGTCTAATAAGCACCTATTATGTTTTAGATGCTCTTATCAGATTCTAGAGAGACAACAGAGAAGAAAACAGAGCTTCTAGCTTTAAGGAGCTGAGACAACCGAAGGGAGGCCCCAGACAAATATCTAAGGTGATAAGGGCTTCAAAAAGAGAAGCATGGGTTCTAACGAAGCATAAGAGGGGCATACAACCCAGTGGGAGGTGGGGGCACACAGGTGCCTTTCCAGATAAAATGATCTAATGAAGAAGTAGAAATTAGGTGGGCAAAGAAGGAATGGCAGTACCTGTGCCAGATGGAACAGTGTACACATGTCAAGAGGCTAGGAGAGACATGCTGAGTTTGGAAAACAGTGCAGCAAGGCTGAACTTTTTCAGAGGAAGGGTTATGAGAGAAGATTGGCGATGTAAGCAGGTCCAGCTTGAGGAAACACAGGTAGAAAGGCAGACGATGAGCTCTGTTTGGGATGCGCTCAAGTCGAGGTGCCCTAGGACATCTAAGGGAGACACGTGGGACATCCAAAGGGGAGCCTGTGGGACATCTGGAAGATGTTCAAAAAGCAGCAGGAAGTAGGAGTAGCACTCAGGAGAGAGCTCTGGATGGGACACAGGTTGGGGGGGGGCATCAACATTTGAAATTTAAGTGCAGTTATGTACATTTACGCCTTACATTCTTTTAGGAGCAAATATAACCATCGCGTGTTTGATGATGCTATTTTCCTAAGTGCTTTTATATTAAATACATCTTTGCAGTAAAATTTGAGATAAGAAGGACACACTCGCCTGAAGCAAACCATCCTATGGTTTCATTACCTGTAAAATGGCATGATAAGCTCTATTCATATATGCCAGCCATGCTTGTGGGAGAAAAATGGCACGGTGCCACTCTGAAAGCTGGATGTGAACCTGTGGGAAAGATGTACCACAACATGAGTTAGACTACACAGTATTAAAACAGAAAAAAATTAAACTATGTCATCAATTCTTTCTTTCCCCTTATTTAAATGGTTTATGTTCTAAAACAAACCGAATCCGTCTAGGAGCATAACCACAAATAAGGTCTTTCGGAAATTTTCAAAGGAGAAGAGATTAGAGTCTTGTAAAGGCAAAATAAAATAAGCCTGAAATTTTCTAAATTAAAGCAAATAAAATCCTACAATAATAACAAGTTATGATGTATATGTAATACAAATATGTCCCTGCAAATTAGGGGGAAATTCTATAAAGCCCCTTGCCAATGTCAGGAAACGAGGTATTGTCTAACAAATCCCCCTAGTAATTTTAAATAAAAATAAATATTGCTCACATCCTGGGTTTCCAATATGACAATTTCTGAAGTAATAAACTTAAATTGCCAACAGAAATATCATGTTGTGTAGAAACCAGGATGGCAAGACCATGCAAATGAGTACCGCACTCAGCAATTGTGCACACCACTAGATAAATGCCCTTTAATCAGTGTGGGTAAACAAGCGAAAAATGAAATATGCCAACACTGAAACCCTGTTTCTGAAGCGAGGCCCAGACACAACATCTGGTTTTCATAGTCATTTCTGTTTCTACCTATTAGTATATGGCTATCTTGAAACAAATCTTCCCAAGGTCTGCTTCTGTTAAAGAAGGATCACTCAAGAAAAACAGTCACAGTGCATCACATTTCATGTTTCCTGTAACTCATCTCATCAAACTCAAACAACTAAAACTTTAGTCGATGTCCTACAGACAAAAACAAAACAAAACAAAAAACCCCAACAACAACCCTTCCCCCCAAATTTCTATATAATTACTCTAGAATCATGATAACTGGAGTGTTTAGGGAGGTTTTATTGTATTCTAAAAATTAATTTTCTCAAGTGCTTTGTGATAGGGAAGAGAACAGCCTCTCTGAATATAGTTGGTTCCCATGGCCCCTGGTATTTTCTTTAATTCCAGACTCAGTGTGGGCCTACTACACGCAAGGTATTATGAGAAGATATGAGGATTATCAACTGATCTGTGTCTACAGAGAGGTTTCCAGTGCGAGAGTCAGTAATGGGCACAAACAGACTCCAAGGCAAAATTATGAAGAATCTATGGGGACTAAGAAACAAAGATTAATTCTGTCTGCTATCTATCACCGTAATCCACTGCTGCATTTACGAAAATTAGATACTCAAACAGTATGTAAAAGATACTGGAACCACGAAATGAACTTAAGAAAATGACAAAGATAGTTTTCTCCTTTTTCTGATTAAATACTCTGTCTGTTGAGTGGGGTAGGCGGAGGCTTGTCAGTATGTTACAAACATCTTTGAAGGAACAGGCCCACCAATTCCTGCTTTTCTTGTTATGCAAAAAGCAGACTCCCGTAGACTACATTTCTGACTGGGGAGGCATTAATCAGTCCTTGGCCTTGCCCTCTGTTTCCAAAGTGCAGGGAAGTTTCTTTAATGTTTTTCCTATCAATTCTGTTCCCTTTTCATAAAATTCATTAACTATTTTTAAGTCCTATTTTGAGAACTAGGTTTAACAGAAAGAACACTCAGACACCACAACCAAAACTTTCATCTCTTACTTCAGAACCTCAAAGTATTCAAAAACTTCCCTGCCAAATAATTCATAGACATCATTGCACTACTGAGAATATTCATCGCTTCAGGAAATTGGCAATAAGAGCACTGAATGTTTTTCGAAAGAGAATGGTCTTAATTGCTTCTGAAACCTGAGGTGAAAAAAGAAAGCCTTATGGAAAAAATGTAAAAGAAAATGAGCAAATCAAACGTTGAGCTTCTAAGAACAAAGACATTTGTGCCAGGAAACCTATTTAAAAGGAAATTATAAGCTGAAGGTGAAAGCTTATTCTCCTTCTGCTTCTCCAACCACATCTGAAGGTGGGTGCAGAGATGTAGTAAAACGCTTGAGCCCAGACACCAGCCTGACCTCCTCACGTTTTATGAGATTATAGCTGGTCTTAGTGCTCTATGGAGATAGCGGTGAATAAATCTCTTGAAGATGCACTCTCCTGCTCTTTCCATTAGTGAAGGGAGATTTAGGGAATCAGCTAGAAGACAGTTGTCCCCTACACTCCAGTTGTGTTCCAGGCAAGAGACTTCCTTGATCACTTTTAACAAAAACACATTTTAGGATGGTCCATATAGGCCAGTGTTGCTAGGCTGAAAAATACAATGAGTGTTTTTAATGGATAAACATTGTGTGTGATTTGCTGTGCTTGTGAGAAGCCTTTAATGGAAACTCAATCAACAAAATAATTCCAAATCATGACTGTATAACCTTGTTATTCAGCTGATGACAAAGCAGGGTTCTCAATCATTGTGCACCAAGTTTTAAGGAATATGTGAAATTTACTTTTTTCTATAACTAACTGCACATACCCTTGCAATGACAGGTGTCTGATGGACTGCTGAGATGAGCAGGTCCTATCATTTAGGGAAGAGTAGGAAGAAGAGTTTCTGTATCTAAGAGGTAGTAAGTATAATGAAATATTAAGCATGTGCCTAAAAAAGAGACCATGTTAGGGAAACATGCAAGTCGGGTCAGGGGGAGAAGAATGTTAATGAGGCAAGGGGTGCTGGAGCAGGTTACAGGGTTAAATAGGGTGGTCTGGGTAGATCTCACCGAGAAAGTGAAGTCTGAGTAAAAACTGGAAGGAGATGAAGATGTAAAAACCAAGGTGCATGCTGGTGGGAATGTAAAATGGTTCAGATGCTATGGGAAAGTTTGGCAGTTCCTCAAGAGGTTAAACATAGACTTACCATATGACTCACCAATTTCACTACTAGGTGTATATACCCAAGAGAAATGACAATGTGTATTCAGACAAATACCTGTGCACGAACATTCATATTAGCTCTTTCACAATAGCCAAAAGGTGCAAATAATAAAAAAGTTCATGAATAAATGAATGGATAAACAAAATATGGTATATCTGCAATACACGATTATTCAGCCACGAAAAGGAACGCAGTACTGACACATGCTACAATGTATATGAACCTTGAAAACATTATGCAAAAGTGAAAAAAGCCAGACACGAAAGGTCTCATATTGTATGAGTCCATTTATATGAAATGTCCAGACTAGGTAAATCCATAGAGACAGAAAGCAAATTAGTGGTTGCCAGGGGAGGCGAGGAAGGAGAGAAGAGCTAGAGAAAGAAGGGAGGAGGGATGGTGAGTGACTGCTTAATGGATACATGGTCCCATTTGAGGGTGATGAGAATGTTTTGGAACTAGTCAGAGGTGATGGTTGAATACCGTGTATGTACTAAATGCCAAGAGTTGTATACTTTAAAGTGGTTAGTTGTATGTTATATGAATTTTACCTTAATTTAAAAAAAAAGGTAAGGCAAAGGTCCTAAAGTGAGCACACGGCTGACCTGTTTGAGGAACAGAAAGAAGCACAGACAGAGTGGGCACAGAAGGGAGTGGGAAGAGAGGAGACTAGGGAATTACCAGGGGACCCAGAGAATGCAGGGCCTTCTAGGCCATTTTTCAGACCTTGCTTTACTCTTACCAAAGGCGGAGCCACTATAAGATTTTGAGAAGAACCACATAATCTAATCCATATTGTAAAGGAATCATGCAGACAGCTATGGTGAGAATCACAGGGGGCAAAGCTCAAAGCAGGGAAATGTACTCAGAGGCTATTGCAACAATCCAGGTGAGAGATAACGGAGGCTCAGACAGATGTATAAGCAGCATTGTAGAATAATAGTCTTCAAATATTTGCTACATAATTTTTTCCCACCCCACCTCAAATATTAAATAAATAGTAAGTGGAATGCCAACATATAAGACAAAACAGAGAAGGGAAGTGAGTACAAAGCCTGGGGGTTTGGTGCTCAGCCCTCTGGATCATCAGACCCTAGTTTGTCGTGGTCCCTAGGATTCTCTAAAACAGTTTTAACTAGAGGGACATCAAAGAGATCAGTGGTTATAAGGAGATGGGGAGGGTGAAGGGGCTGACTACAAAGGAGCATGGGGGAATTCGAGGGTGACAGAACTGTTTTTATCTTGACCGTGGTACTGGTTACACGAAAGTGTGTACTTGTCAAAATTCATAGAACTATACGCTAAAAGTAGAGAAATCTACTGTATGTATATTATACTTCAACATAAATAAAATTAAGAACACAGTTTGAAAATGGCTACTTTTGGAACATGCACTTTTCTCCCATACACCTCTCACTATCTATTATTACATGCTGTACATTTCGTCATCGTCATTCCAAATCCACTCTTCTTATCAGTCCTTTTTCTATCAGTATTGCCCATCAATATCTCAGTCACACAAGTTTAAAACTTCTGATTTATTCGGGACCTCTTCCTTCCCTCCACCTCAACTGTCAACTCTACCTCTGAAATGTTTATTATATTTGTCCCTACATTCTTTCTTACTGGGTTAGCCCTAATTCCTGCCTAGATCATTGAGGCCACCTAACCAATCCCTTCACAGTCTAAAATCTTTCCTCCTAATACACACTAAATGGTGCAGCTACTATTATATTAAAGGAGAACTTCTTTGCCAAAACTCTTGATAGTTCATTAAAGAATAAAGTCCAAATTCATTTGTACTATGTTCACAGTCTTGCAAAAGCACATCATTTACTTAAAAAATAATTTGTTCTCATGTAAGAACTCTGCTGGTCAAGATCCTCAACCTTATTTCCCCACTTGATTTTCTGCTCTCCTCTTTCATTTAACATGTATTTTGGCTAAAGTAGATTATAAACCAATTTCCAAGGCTGTCCTATATTCTACAGGACCTTTGTACCCACTGCTTCCTCTGCCTTGAATGCCCTATTTTCCTCTCATCTCGACTTACTGAAATGATGTCTCCCATCTCTATACTTCCAGTACACTACAGACCTCTCCTGTAACACACATTCCATCTTAGATTATTTGTGTGTGGACGTTAATCTCATACAATCCTAAGGGCAGGGATCATGTACTATTCATCCCGGAATCCTTCCCCTGGTACCTATAACAGTGCCTCGCACATAAGTGTTCAATTAAGTACCCGCTAAGTTTAACCAAATTAAATGTACAGTATTTGCTTTACGACAAAAATTTGTCATGTGAAAGCCATATCATAAACAAGTAATCACGAAAAAATACGCTGGGCAACTTTCAATCATGCTCGAAAACTATGTTAGAAAACGTTTTTGAGTAGAAACAGCTCAACTCAAACGCAAGTTGTTAAGGATACAACTTGTTTCTTGAAATTTTATTAAAGCATGTCCAAAATGTTCTGGCCAGGCAATGTTTAATTACAGATCAAAACACAATGAGTGACAAGGCAAAATTTTAAAGCAGGTATTATAAACTTCATATTTTGAAATTTCATAACTAAACTTTTTAATTTGTATCAGATAGGTTCTAATGAAGTATACTTGAAATACTAAGCTCAACAGAAAATATCCTACTTAGAAACACAATTCACAAATGCAGGAAAATGTTGAAAGCGAGAATGAAAAAGTAGACCTTGTTTTCTCACTGACACATGTTTTACCTAGGGACTACATGGCCACCTAATTAGTTAATTTACTATTTAGAATACATTGCCCAGAAATTTGGTAGTATTTTCTGCCTCTGGGTGATCTTAACAAATAAAATGATTCATTTATAAGAAAATACCCATTTTGCCATCCCTTCATTACATACTATAAATCAAGTAAGACAAAGCGTTGGTGGAGTTGTTTGATTGTCAAACTCGAATGGTACGAGGTCGGGCAACATGTAAAAATTGACAGATAAACTGTTTGCTATTGATGTAAAACCTCAATTTCAGAAAGTAAGGCATGATTCATACTCCCCAGATGTATATGTTATCAAAAGAATAAAAGCATTTAAGTTCCGTTGCTATACAGACACATGAATACTGAGCCACTACATTTGGTCTGTGACATACACACACTCCTCCCACATTCCCAGAAGAAAACTCATTTGTACTTAGTGTTAGAGACCCCCCAAACCACTCAATGTCCCATTGTTTATATATAAGCAATAATATACTTCAATTTTCTGTCAATAGTAATCTTGCTTGCACAAGATAATATTTTGTTATTTCTGCCCCCTGACAAATAGTGATTGAAAGAAGGCAGGACTCCTGGAGGACACATTTTTAAAGTAAAATGACACTCATCTCTTTATGGGTGCTTTCTGGACATTTACAACTCTCTTTCACCTCTTTCTTCCTTGTTCGTTCTCCTTCTCCCCCTCAGTCTACCTCTCTCTCTACCCAGCCCCCTTTCCCATCAGGGTAACATTAGCTCAAAAGCTGACAATTCAATCACATCTCCAGCAACCATTTACTCTGTTATTTAATAGGAGGGGGGAAACCCAGTTACCATAACAACTCACATCACATGGTAATTATAGAGTCTCTAAAATACAGCAAACCATACTTTTCACAGTGTTTTCTAAGGGGAAATGTATAATAAGGACAGACACTACTTCTCCCAATTATTCAGAATTTTCATCTAACGGTTTCATACTGCATGAATGGTAATACTATTCCATGTTCTTCATAAAAAATATGTTTTTAAATAAATAAGGCACTGAGAGAAAAAGGCAAATACACTCCTTGTATTTCAAATAATGAGTTACGTCACATGCACTTTCAGGACTCTCGGGGGAAAATTAAAGGAGACAGGAGAAAAGCAAAATTAATTTATAAGGCAAAAAATCAAATGATGATCAAAAAAAGAAAATTTAGAAACAAAGATTTTATTCAGAGTAGTACCACCAGTAAGTCCTGATAGGTTTCTCTGAAATAAAAATGAGAAAAGAGCTCATTGCCTGATGCTGAGGCAGAAATATGGTTGGATTGCAGCAACAGGATCACGAAAATTTGCATGTGCCCGAAGATGGGGGAAATAATGAAGTAAGATTGCCATTCTCACCCCGGGACAAATCAGTATCATCCAATTTAGGGGAGTGTCGTGTCAGAGTTAGAACTGCTGCAGGATGACAAGACAGGGAAGGAAACTGTCATTCACCTTCAGCTTCCTCATCAACAGGAGTCAAGCTAGTCTCAGGAAGAGAAGTAGTAGTTTTAAATCAGAGGGACGAGGACAGTCCCTTGAGTTTAGAGAAGCCCTAGTAGACCTGCAATGACCGTTGGTTGGCCCCTGTACAAAGGAGCAAAGAGAGAGAGGGCACGTTAGTCTTAAAGAAACCTGTGATTACAGTAGTCCCCCCTTATCTGCAGTTTCGCTGTGAGGTTTCAGTTACCACAGTTGAACACAGTATTAAAATATTAAATGGAAAATTCTAGAAATAAACAACTCATTGGTTTTAAATTGAGCATCATTGTGAGTAGCATGATGAAATCTTGCACCACCTTGTGCCATCCTGCCAGGATGTGAATCATCCCTCTGTCCACCGTATCCATGATGTATATGCTACCCTCCTGTTGGTCACTTAATAGCTGTCTCAGTAATCAGGTGGACTGTCGCAATATCGCAGTGCTTGTGTATCCCTGACAGTCGCCTAATGTTACATCACAATATGTACGTCATTTGCCTCACTTCATCTCATCATGAAAGCATTGTATCATCACAAAAAGAGAGGCAAACATAGTATAATAAGATATTTTGAGAGAGAGACCATATTCACATAACTTTTATTACAGTATATTATTAAATTGGTCTATTTTTAGTTATTGTTGCTAATCTCTTACTGTGTCTTATTTATAAATTAAACTTTATCATAGATATGTAGGTATAGAAAAAAGCATAATCTATATTGGGTTTGGTACTATCTGTGATTTTGGAGGTCTTGGGGCTTATCCCTGTGGATAAGGGGAGACAACTGTATACAGAACTGCTCCTGGTATGTCAGATCAAACCCAAGTCAGATTTAGATCTGTGAATCTTCCAAAAGTAACATGGTAGATTTTTGCTTTTTTAAAAGTCAGTGAAAAGAAGATTTTTTTTTTCAAAAAGGGTATGTAACATTTTCCAAAAGAATTCATCACAGATTGCATTAAATAACTAGTTCTCCATAAAGCAAAATACACTTCAAAATATGAAAAGTATTGCATTTGGACATTCGAAACAAAATTCTTTTGCCAATCCATTATTCACTCACCCACCTCTAGTTGCAGGTAGTAAGAAGGCCATAGAATATCCTATAGGGTTATGTGATCTTTGGCGGGAGGGGAAGCTAAACCACATAAATGAATAACAACACAAATCAGTACATAAGAGCTTGTTCAAATGGCAATAATGTCATTTCTTTGTAAGACCTCAACAATTATTAGATTATTACTAATTTAATAACACCATTTCTCAGAAAAGGAAACTATTCCACTAAATGCATATATGAAGCACAAGACACATCCAAGTTTCATAAGGATTAAAATCAATTCAACAAACATTTATAAAGTGTCTACTATGTGCCAGTAATACCAAGCACTGAACCCATACATGATCAAAAAATCCTCCCTCATTTTATGAAGTTTACACTTTAAAAAAGGAGACAGAGACTAACTGTTGTGTATGTAGTGCCACCCAAATCCCTCCTTCAGGATTAGAAAGTAGGTAGGTAGGTAGGAATGGATGGATGGATGGATGGATGGATGGATGGATGGATGGATGGATGGACGGACGGATAGATGAAATCTCCAAACCTGGATGGTTTCACCGGAAAATTCTACCAAACATTTTTTAAAAATTATTTATTAGGATACCATTACCCTGACAATACACCAGCGGAAGATATTACAAGGAAACTATACAATATCCCTCATGAGCATAGATGCAAAAATCCTTAACAAAATATTATTAGCAAATCAAATTCAGCAATGTATAAATACGATAATACATTATGTTCAAGTGTAGTTTATCCCAGGAACGCAGGTTTGATTCACAATAGAAAATCAATCAAAATAATTCCTCATATCAACAAACCAAAAAAGTATACGATTATCTCAATAGACTTAATAAAAAAATTTTTTTTTACAAAACTCAACATCCGTTTGTGATAAAAACTCTCAACAATTTAGGAATAAAAGGAAAATTTCACCAGCCTGATAAAGGCTATCTACAAAAACCCTATACTAACATCATATTTAATGTTAAGACACTATATGGTTTCCCCCAAGACTTTGCACAAGAATGTCTGCGCTTAACCATTGCTATTCAACATTACACTGAAGGGCCGTAGACAGTGCAATCAGGCAAAAAGAAGAAAAAAAGAAAAAAAAAAGGAAAGAAAGAAAGAAAAAAAGAAAAAGAAATGAAATGCATACAGATCAGATAGAAAAAATTAAGACTATCTCTCTATATAGACAACATTAAAATAAAAAACAAAAAAGCTGCAAGAATATGTAACTGAGTTTAGTAAGGTCATAGAAGTGCATTAATTATATGTTTACACTTATGAGAAGCAATGAGAAGTTGGAGATTAAAACTAAAAAGACAGTGTAAAAACTGCATCAGCATCAAAGTACTTAAAGACATTCAATACGAAATCAAGCAAAATACGTGCAAGGTTTGTAATAACAAAACAATGATCTGAAGTAATGGAAAAATACATATATCTTGGGTTGAAAGACTCAGCATTGTTAAGATGGATCTACAGATTCAATGCATTTCCAATCAAAGTTACAGCAGGCTTTTTTGTGGTTTCTCAAAGCTGATTTAAAACTTATGTGGAAAAGCAAACGGCCTAAGATAGCCAAATTTAAAAACAAAACAACACAAAATTGGAAGACTCATATTACTTATTTTCAAGATTTATTATAAAGCAACAGTAATTAAGTTGTGTGGTTTGGATGAAAGTATACACACACAGATCAATGAAATAAAATTCAGTACAGAAATAGACCAACACATACTGGGGGTGCCAAAAAAATGTATACACATTTTAAGAGATGCTATCTATGTATTACTTTTCGAAGCTCAATTGAATCACGGGAGCAATGTGTAGTATGACGTTCACTTAAAAGATGGCGTTAATCAAATGAATACAAGCATTACCATGCGACAGGCAGGACAGTTAAAGAAAATGGCAGAAGCACAGTTGTCATTTGAGGCACTCAAGACCATTTTGAGGTGGTATTTGAAATTTGAGAACGTTGTGGAAGTGCAACGACAATGGAGGTGTGAGGATGCAACAGAACCTCCAACACACCTAACAATTGCACACATTCGTGATAAGTTTGAGACGCATGGTACTGTGTGTGATGTGCATAAGGGAAGATTCGGAAGGCTTCTCACAGCAACAAGTCCTGCTTCTTCTGCGATAGTGTTGGAACAGTTTACATGCTCGCCACAGAAGTCTACCAAACAATGTTCGCCGTAATCAGAAGGGTCTGGACTCTGAGGGTAACCAGCAGGAACACCTCTTGTCATTGCAGAAGTCAAACGTGACTTGTATTCATCTCTTGTTATCAGTATATATTGAATATTACAATTTTAATTGTTTTTTCCTTTCTTAAAATGTGTATACATGTTTTGGCACCCTCTGTATATGGACAAATGATATTTGACAAAGGTGCCTAAATGGAGAAAGGATGGCATATTCAACAAACATAACTCATACCTTATGAAAATGAACTCAAATAGGTCATAGGCTAAAATGTAAACCTTGAACTATAAAATTTGCACGAGAAAATATAGAAGATCCATGAAGTGCTTAATGAATAAACTATCTATGGTATATTCATATAATGGAATATTATTCAGCCATAAAAAAAATGAAGTACTGATACATGCAACAGTATATACAAACCTTGAAAACATTATACTAAGTGAAAAAAGCCCACATATTGTAGGATTCCATTTATATGAAATGTCCAAAGTAGGCAGATCTATAGAAACCAAAAGTGGATTAGTGGTTGCTAGAGGCTAGGGAGGAGGAAAATGGAGAGTGACTGCTAATGGGTACAGAGTTTCTTTCTTTTTCCAAAGAAACTTTTTCTTTAGAAAAAAGTATGTTTTTTCTAAAATTGATTGTGGTGATAGTTACACAACTCTGTGAATATACTAAAACCACTGAATTGCACACTTTAAATGGGTGAATTTAATGGTATATGAATTATACCTCTTTTTTTTTTAAATATAGGAGTTAAAAAAATATTTGAGACTTTGGGTTAGACAAAAAGCAAGAACTATAAAAAGAAAAACTTGATAAATTAGAATTCTTCAAAACTAAGAATCTGCTCATCAAAAGACTCTGTTAAGCTAATCAAAAGACAAGCTACAGATTAGGTAAAAACATGTGCAACACAAAAGTCTAATAAATGATTTATATGCAGACTATACAAAAAAACAACAACCCGCTCATTTGAAAACAAAAACCTGATTTAAAAACAGCCAAATGATCAAGACACCTCATGGAAGATAAGATATGAATGGCAAATAAATACATGAGAAGATGCTCAACATTAAGGAAACACAAAAGGAAACCATTACCCACATATGAGAATGGCTCAAATTTTAAAAACTGACCATACCGAGCCCCGGCAAGGAGGCAGAGTGCCTGAAACTCCCTTATGTCACTGGTGAAGATTCAAAATGGGACAGTCACTAGGAAAACAGTTTGGTAGCTTCTTATATGCACTTACCGTAAGACTTAGCAATCTCTAACAGCTATAGTCATAGTTGCCAAAAACTGGAAACAACCCAAAGATCCATCAGTGGGTGAATTAATAAATAAATTGAAACTCTCATGACAGTTTTTCTTTCTTTCTTTTTTTTTTTTTTTTAAGTAACAAGACTCAGAATAAAGCAGTGATGAGAACCAAATGAAAGTTTGAAGAAACTTCAGCGCAAAAAATACCAAACGGACTGCAACAACAGAAAGATTAGAAGCAAGGAGAAGAATTAGGAAATACTAGCATCATCTGGGCAAGAACCAAAGGTATTTTTAAAGTGTTCTCTGCTTAACCCGTGATGGTATAAGGTGGTTCAAGAACAGGGAATAATACCGCCTGGGTTCAATTTCCAGGCTCCTCTACTTACTGGCTCTGTGATTTCGAGCACATTCAACAGTCCCAACCTCACAGTGTTAATGCAGAGATTAAACGAATTAATGTATGTACAGCAATTTTTAAAGTGCCTGAGCTGGTTATGAGCTATTATTATTGCAATTGTTATTCTTATTAACCAGCTCTTAAAACTCTTATTATTTGTTGTCACATAGTTTGTGAAATGGATGACTCATTCTTTGTCTCTGCCCTTTTTTAAAATGAATTACAGCAAGCAGAAAATGAATCCAAACTAAAATCCTACCATAGGTTTAGCAGAATTCTGTCCAATATGTGTCTTTTAGTTGACTCCTAAAATAATGATCTTGTTTTCTCATTCCTTTGAAATTTTCTAGGCATTCTACAACACATGTAACAAGTATTTTAAGCCAAATATTATGTTCTTTGTTCATATCTAAGGCCCACTTCATCAGTGTTGACACCATTTGCTGAATTTATTAGTCTTCTGCTATCCCCCACATTAATGCTTTTTCTCGTTTTTGTTCTGAATGTGAAATTTAAAATCAGCTTTCCAGTAATACTTAATACTCTGGTTGTCCTTCAAATAACTAAATGCACGGCTTAAAAGCACAAAAAAGTCCCAAATCACTCCCTTCTCCACAGCAACTGGCACGATGCTAGGGAAAACAAATGTAGAAATCACCTATTTTTTCCCTCTTTTCATGAAATTAAACCTCTCTTCTTCCCACAGAAACACTGTTCTTCCCAGATCTTCCTTCCCTCCTTGGTTAAATGAAGGCACTGTATTAGACAAAAAAGATTCTGAACCAAATATTTACATAATTTCAACTCTAATTAAATGTATGAGAGGAACATGGGTGGCATAAGCTAAAGATGGGTCTTTAAAAACCGGCTATGGTAATTGGTGTAACTGGTATGATAGAGAATATAATCAAACCAAATTAGTGTTACCAACATTTATAAATTATGCATCAATATAAGATTTAATACAAACATAGTATAGAAGCCCTAACTGGTTTTACATCAAATCCATTAAATTTTTTACAATTTATATATTTTAATTTATAACTGTTATATGTTATATCTAAAATATATAAAATAAACTTCTTTGCTGTATTTTGTTTTGTTTTTCATTCATATATTTTAATTTATATACACCTGAATGAGTAACACTCATAAACATTTCAAAAACCAACAACAAAATCCCACATTTCCCAAATACTTTTCAGCTTTCCTTTTCCCTCTGGTTTTGCTAAAATCTGCAGTTATTAGATTTCATGCAAATCATCTAATGGCATCACATAACTTTATTTTTAAAAGGGGAGCCTAAGAGAAAAGTAAAATAAACACTAAAACCGAAAGGTTTCTTTTTTTCTAAACAATTTTATTTACTGTTAATTTACAACATTCACAAAATATAAATACTGGTGCCTTACATGCTTGCGAAAGAATAGAATTAAGAAATAGGCAACATTATTTCTGTAAATAATTTAAGTTGGTATTTATTCTGAACAATGGAAGTTAAACGTTGAAAAAGTGAAACAAATTCCTAGATACTGCTCCCTGATATTAGGCTGGGCAGTAGGGAGAGCACCCCTGTTTCTCTCAGAAACACATCCAAGTATTTTAGTATTCAGTTGGATCAGCTACTTTGGCTGCCTTTAAAAGCAACTTACATTAATTATGATAAAGAGAAAAGTTATTTCCCGATACACATTAATTTCATGAGCATAAAATGGAGAAGGGAAACCCCAAAACATAAACAAGCAAGAAGACCCTGTCAGTTATGGGAAGGCACTTACCTCATGCACTAGAGCAAGTGAGGTCTGCTTGAAATTTCGCCCTCTACTGGCCATCAATCGATTCAATGGTTTGCCATCTTTACTCTGATACATCGAAACATCGTAACAAAATAACATACCACCTTGAAAAACAAGAGAAACTTATAAAAATATTTATTATGACAAACTTTATTAATTAAATTCTCAGTAATCCATATTCAATCAATCTAGATAGAGATTTAGAAATTAAAAGAGAATTTGTTAAGCAATTTATGATTTTTGACTATAGGTATCTAAGGAAAAGAAAAAATAGAATATAAAGTTAATATATTTAAACTATCACTTTTTACAGGCCTCATTAATTTGCAAATAAATGACTAAATTTACAATTCTTGAGCTATTTTAAGTTTTATGAACTGTTACTTCTAGAGATTCTGTTAACCTTTTTTTAAAAAAATAAATTTTAATTAAAGAGAACTGCTTTCCATACCAATCTTTGTGAACCTCTGAGAACATGGGGTTCGTTTAGTATATACCTACAAGGAGGCAAGTTTTCCCGCACACCTGCATTCACGTACATTCATCCTCCCTTTTGTTCTCCCTCCTCCTCTAACACTTTTCTTCCCAGTCCTTCCCACTCTGGTCAACTAAGTTTTCAAACTGAATTTCCAGCTCCAGCAGACACCCAGTGTCAATGGAAAAGCAAGGTCAGGCAGCCAAGTGCTGGAGTATGAATTAGGGTAGTCTTGGAAACTACCTGAGTAATTCTGAGCCAATGAGAAGACACATTCAAGGGCTAAGGTATTTAAAACACAGAGATCATTGTAGTTTTAAAAATCTCTTTTTGAAGTATACATAAAGTACATGTCATAACCATGCAGCTCAGTGAATTTTTACTAAAACAAACATGTATGTATGATCAGCACCCAGATGAAGAACCAAAACATTATCAACATCCCAGAAGCCTTTCTTTTCTCATGTCTCCTTCCAGGCACATCTACCCGTACCTCAAAGGTAGCCAACTATCTAGCAACCATTTTGCCTACTTTGGTGCTTTATATACATGGAATTAGACTGTAATATCGCTTTTACATCTGGCTTCTTTCCCTCCACATAATCATTGCAAAAATCATTAATATTGGCAGTTGTAGTATATTCATGCATTTTACTGTCAATGGGCATTAGATAGCTTCCAAGTTCAGGGCTACTCAAATAATGCTACTATGAGCATTAGAGTATATGTCTTCTAGTGACTTCATTTGGGTTTATCCTTAAGAATGAAATAGCTGGGTAAGACAGCATAAATTTGTTCAGTACCAGTTTTCCAAAGTGGTTGTACTAACTGACTTTCCAGCAGCACTTCTGGCTGCTCCACATATTTACCAATACTTTATATTTTCCATCTTTTTTCATTTTAGCCAATCTGTTAAGTATGTAATGGTATCTTTTTGGGGTTTTAATTTGCATTTCTCTGATGACTAATGAAGTTGACCAATTACTCATATGTTCCTTGGATCTTTGAATACTCTCATTTTGAAGGGTGGTGTTCAATTTTTTTCCTGGTTTTCGATTGTCTTTTTCTTATTGATTTGCAAAAATTCTTTACATATTCAAGGTATGAGCTCTTTACCAGATATACGTATTATAAATATCTTCTTGCATTCTGTGGCTTGCCTTTTCACTCTCTTAATGGTATACTTTAACACATGTTCTTGATTTTAATATAATTTGCCATTTTTATAAATAGAGCTTTAATTATAGAATTGTTATAAAGATCATCCTTTTTCTCCACAGCAATGCAGTGTCACCTCTATAATAAATCCAGTGACCTTGTATGTGTGGATCAGTTTCTGAACATGTATTTTTCCATTGGTCAGTTTGTCTAGTCTTGCACTAATACCACACTGTCAATTATTGTGGCTTTATATGTCTTGTTTCTGGTAATGTATATCCTCCTACTTTGTTTATTCTTTGAGATTGCCTTGGCAATTTGTGCACCTCCACACAACTTTTAGAATCAGCTTGTCAATTTCCAAAAAAAAAAAAAAGAAAAGAAAAACCTACTGGGGTATTGATTTAGATTGGGTTGAATCTATATAGCAATTTGAAGAGAACTGACAAATTGACATTGTTACAATACAGAGTCTTCTAGTCCATAAATATTGTAAATCACTCCATTTGTTAGGATTTCTTTAATCTTTCTCCATAATATTCTGTAGCTTCCAGCATAAGGGTTTTACATACTTTTTGCTAAATTTATTCTGGGTACTTGGTATTTTTGATGCTATTGTAAATGGTATAGCTTTTAAATTTCATTTTTGTTATGGTATGTAAAATATACCTCTGATTTTTATATATCTTCGTCATTGTATGTATGCAGTAACCTTGCTGAATTCATTTATTATCCTTAATCAGTCTACAGATAATTTTGAATTTTCTGTATACACAATTATGTCACTTGCAAATAATGACTATTTTATTTCTGTCTTTCTAATCCTTATGATTTTTATTTCTTTTTCTTTTCTTTTTTTTGGCTTATTACACTAGCTATGGCCTCCATTATAATATTGAATAATAGTGGTAATAACAAGCATCCGTATCTTTTTTCCAATCTTAAGGAGTAAAAGTTTCAATATTTCAGTATTAAGTACAAATATGGCATTGTAGATGTTCTTTATCAGAATAAAAGAAGTTCCCTTCTATTCATAGTTTAATGAGTCTTTTTTATATCATGAATAGAAGCAATTTTTCAAAGGTGTTTTTCTGCATCTATTGAGATCATCTAAAGATTGCTCTGCCTTTTTCTATTATTGTAATGAATTATACTGATTTTCAAACACTAAATTAACACCACTTGTTATGTATTATCCTTTGTTTGTATTGCTGAGTTAAATTTTCTAATTTTTTTTTAAACGGGGGTGTGTGTGTGGATTTTTACAACTATGTTCATGAGAGAGATTGCTGTGTGTTATTCCCTTTGTGTACTTGCCAGGTTTTGATCTCATAAAGAGGGTTCCTCTTTTTCTAGTCCCTGTTAGTGTTTATGAAAGATCATTGTCATTTCTCTTTAATTTTTGGGAAGAATTCACCAAGGATGCCATCTGAATCTAGTGTTTTCTTTGTGGCAAGGTGTTTACAGATTCAATTTCTTTAGTATACATCAAACTATTCATAGTCTATTTATTCTTTTGTCAGTCTTGCAAAGTTTTATTTGACAAATTTCTATATTTAATCCAAATGGCTGAAGTTCTTTATAAATTCTTTTATTATCTTTTTGAATGCTAGAGGGTCTAAAATGGTACCTCCTTTGTTATTCCTGATATCTATATTTCTCTATTTATTGTCTAGACTTACAATGGCTTTATCACTTTGTTAAACTTTTCAAAGAATTAATTTTTGGTTTTGCTGATTTTCTTTATTTTGTTTTCTACTGTATTGATTTCTATTCTTATCTTTATTATTCCTTCCTTTATTGTTTCTTTAAGTTTAATTTGTTCTTTTCCAAGCTTTTTGAGATGGAAATGTAAATCATGATTCTTTTTTCTACTATATGCACTGAAGGTATAAATTTCCCTCTAACACTGTTTTACCTACATCCTGCAAATCATGATATGGCTATTCCCATTATCATTCAGTTCAGAATATTTTTCTGATTTCCATCTTGATTTTTAGTTTAATCCACGGATTATTTATAAGTGTATTATTCAATTTCCAGGCTACTGGAGACACTCTAGTTATCTTTTTGTTGTTTATTTTTAGCTTAATCCCATTGCCGTCAGAGGCCAGACTCTAAATGACTTCATTGTTTTGAAATTTGTTGAAGTTTATGGTTTGCCATATGGTTATTTTGGTAAGTTTTCCATATACAGTTAAAAAGCATAGAAATCCTGTTACTGTAAGGTACAATGTTCTATATGTCAATTAAGTAAAGTTGGCATACAGTATTGTTCAGATGTTTTGTAAATTTGTTGATTGTTTTTTTTGTCTGCTTGTTCATCAAGCTACTGAAAAAGATGTTTTTGAGTTTCCCACTCTTATTGCAGGTCTAGTTCATCTTTTAGTTTTCCTGTTTTTTTTTGCCATATATTTTGTGTATACTGATTAGAATAGTGATATTTTCTCAATGGAGTGGTTTCTTTAGCTCCACGAAATGTCCCCTTCATTCCTAGCTTTTACCTTTTTCATATGTTGAGTATTTTTTCATTGTATCCTGGAGAGTAAATAAAAGAACCACAGAAATTTTAGTCTAAATGATGTTAACCTCCTCTCCTCTGTTAGGCAGATAGAGTGAAGGACTGATCTCAAAAAATCAGGGACTGAACTGGGTTAAGCTTAATTATAGCTCTGGCAAATCTCAATCTACCTCTGGTTCAATCCTGTTGCTAGGGCCATGCCTCCCCCATGATTTTCAACCAACAGACTAAGAGGTCTTTGACTCCTCAATATGGAATAATTATGGGAGATTCAGATCTCTCCTCAGAGGTTTTCAGCTTACCTCTTTAACTCTCCCCTCCCCTAGAGTTCCAAATTTGGGCAAATATTTTAAGGGAGAAATAGGCTGTGTTAAAGGTCCCTCAATCTCCCGTTTTGCCACTCAGGCACTGCATGACTATCAGGGTCTCTTGGTTTCTCTGCCTCCTGACCCAGCTTCTTGCTAAGGCTGAGCCTGAATTTCGGCCTCCAGTGGAGGTCATAATTGGTAAGTGCAGCCAGGTGAAAAGAGCTATAGGTCTTTCCTATCAATTCACTACTCGTGTGCTTTCTTCTTAGACTCATGTTCCTAGCCAGTCTGTGTTTCCTAAGCACCACGGGACTGAAGGAGATTTCACTTTGCCTTTCAGAAGCATCAGCCTAGTTCTTGAACTTTCAGTGCAAATTCAAAATTCAGTAAATAGCTTATGAGGAAAACCTCCAATTTGTCTGTCATATTAGTCAGAGTCTTCATAGAAACAGAAGCAACAGGAGACATATGTAGATCTGTGAGCTGGAGATCCAGGAAAGCCAGTGGTATAATTCAGTCCGAGAACCAGGAGCGTCAAGGTCCAAGGGCAGGTCCCAGTTCGAGCAAGTTCACCCTTCTTCTGCCTTTTTGTTCTATTCAGGCCTCAACAGATTGGATGCTGCCCGCCCGCACTGGTGAGGGTGATCTTCTTTATTCTTGTCTACTGATTCCAGTGCTAACCTCTTCTGGCAACAGCCTCATAGACACACCCAGAAATACTGTTTTAGCATCTATCTGGGCATCTCTGAGCCCAGTCAAGCTAAACATAAAATTAACCATCACATCACCATAGTCCCATGGAACCACTGAAAACTCCATTGGTTTCTTTATCCTCCAACAGGCCTCTTCTTGGCCAACCCCCAATCCTAGCCCACAAGGAGAATCAGTGACTGTCACCCATAGGGCCGGGAAAAGTCCTCAGATGTTCTCCCATTCTGGAATTTTCATCCAGCTGTTCATCTTTATTTCTACAGTTCTTGATGTCTTTAACATGGGATTTATTGCCATCATTTACCCAGCTGTGTCTAGATGTTAGCAGCAGCAGCAATGCCCTGCTGTGACCTAGTCCATCTGACTTGGAAATGGAAGTTAAAACACTACGTGAACGACCTGTACCCTGAGGCGATAGACTGTGCTCACCTGCAAGGCCAGGTTTCAAACCTGGTTGCTTGTTTGTTTCATACATTTTCAATATAAAATTGGGGATTCTTGCTATAGTCTTTCCTTGGTCTGAGCAGGCACTTCCTCTTAATGCAGAGTAATACACCCCACGGGGCATGTTCACCATTTCTTGCTTCACAAGTGATGTAAAAAATTCCTCCAAAGCTGAAAGAGTTAAAAGATCAAAAGTAAATACAGTATATTAGAAGAGAAACATTAATTACACACACACACACACACACACACACACACACACACACACACAGGGACTTCAGGCCAAGCTTCACAAAGTGAGAAAAGAACTCTTGATTCTCATCCCTTTTTTAGTCTTCCCCAAGTCAGAATAAAATAACCCAGTTATTCAAGCTTAAAAACTTAGTCATGGGTGGCCGGGTGGCTCAAGTGGTTAGAGCGCGAGCTCTGAACAAGAGGGTTGTGGTTTCGATTCCCATTGGGCCAGTGAGCTGCGCCCTCCAAAACGAGACTGAAGGACAATGACTTGGAGCTGATGGGCCCTGGAGAAACACACTGTTCCCCAATATTCCCCCAATAAAATTAAAAAACAACAACACTTAGTCATTCGTAACTTTTCTCTTTCCCACACTCCTTCTATGTGCTCCAATAGCAACTTCTTCTAGACCTACCTTTAAAAATATATCTCAAATCCATCCATTTTTCTGCATTTTCACTTCTACTTGCTCAGTCATTATCTCCTCTCTTCCTCATCTGGACTAATTTAAAAACTCATTTCTTGGTTTCCCTTCCTCAGTACCCCTCCAACAAACCATCCTCTACCCAAACCCAGGATTTCATGTCATTCTCAGCCCTAACATCTTCCAGTAAATTTTCACTGTCCATAGAAGAACATCAAAACGTCTGACAATGATCAAGGCTTTCTACGCTCTAGCCCCAACCCCCTCTGACCGCTTTTCTGCCCACCTGCCCTCCTTGCCTGCTGCTCTGTTAAGGCACCCTTCATGTGGCCTCTTTTCCATTCCTCAGCAACACAAAGTTCACGTCCAAGAGTCCAAGACTGGGCCATGGTACCATCTATTCCATCCCCCTGGAACACACTAGTCCCAGATTCCCATTTGACTGACTCCTTGTCATTTAGGTATTTTTCAGAGAGCACTTTTATGACTGTCCATTATTCTGTAGCAACAGCCATACAAGTATTAAAAACTGAAGTATTAGTTCATTATTTATTTGCTGTGTTCATTCTAATTAGTCCAAGGTCTTCACTGCTTGACAATTTTCTTATAAGGTAACCCAGAAATGTGGGATGAGAAGACAATAGGATACCCAACTATGGGTTTATATTCAAGTGTTATTTTCCTAAGGACCACTAGAGGTTGCCCAATGCAGAAACAAAAACAACAAAAACATTAAAACTAAACAAATCATATAAAAAACAGAAAGAGGAAATCACTGCATGTGCCTATTATAGGAACAAAAAGCAAGGATCCACGTAACTAAACTGGGATTTCATTCTGAATATCAGATCTAAAAGCCTCCTTTAAATGACCTTGGTTAAATTAAAGGCAGTAGGAGCTCACTGGGGCATCTATTGTGAGCCCAGTTCTGTCACTCCCATATAGACACTTCCTAGATGCAACCGAGCCTCCTCATTCCAAGTCCGGAGAACACTTGTGTGGGAGGCTCTCCGTTTACCCCGGCGATTCTCTCTCTACCCTGTCAACCCTGCTCTGTGCCCTAGAACAATAACCTTTAACAACTGCACAACAGGCTCCCTTGTCCTCTGGCTTCATCCAATGGACACTGGCCAGAGGTCAGAGGATGGACCCGAGTGAGATCAGGGCATGTATTCCCCAGACACTCACCTGCAGGACTGCCACAGGTTGCCTATGTCCCTCTTAGGGAGGCCCTGGCTCCCCTTCGGCAGCCCTGATTGTGACACCGATGCTCTCTCGATTCCCCTAACTGCCACCTCCCCTTACTGCTTCAGACTAGAAACATTAATCACTCTTTGTGACTTCCTTTAACCTTGACAGCATAACTGTAAATAGTCCCTTTGTTAAACTCTCAATTGTTCCATCTGAATGTACCTTTCCTGTCAAGATCCTAATCAATACACCATTTAAATCAAAGAGAGAGGAACATCCAATTGCAGGCCATATACCCCAATACCTGCATTCACATGCATATGTATGACTGCTTCAAGCTGAGTATGAGTTCAGACTTTTCAGAACGTAGCTAGAAACATCTGTGAGGATAGAGGAGCGATAGTGAGAGAAGGTAATTTCATGCTTTCTCAGAAGGGATCTTATTCTGGCAGAAGCTGATATATGTCAAGAGATAAGTACCCATCTGCACATAGCTTGGAAATCTGTCTACTTATCAAGCTCTTCAGAGAACTAAGGATGCTCAAATAACTCCAGCCCTGAGAATAGTTCAAATGAGGGTAAGATACCAGGAGTGTAACTGATTATATGGAGCACCATCTTCCCACAGCCACGAAGCTGGCAACTAGGACTGTGCCCATTGTCTGTGAGACTTGCAGATGACCAGGGGAGAATTTGAAAAGAGCTGACAATATGCAGAACGCAGTGTCAGATATACATTTCTAAAACAACCCAAATGTTCTTCAACAGGTGAGTGGATAAACAAACTGTGGTACATCCTACAATGGAATACTACTCAGCAATAAAAAAATCACAATTCATACGGGCAACCTTTTGGATGCATTCAAAGACATTACGCTGTGTGGGGGAAAAAAAAAAAAAAAAAAAAAAAAAAAAAAAACTAATCCAGAAAGTTTATGTACCATATAAAAAAAAAAAAAAGGGTAAAATCCAATGAAGTTATAGCTAATAGTATTGTACCAATGTGAGTTTCCTGGTTTTAATAATAAGCTAAGGTTATGTGAGATGTTACCGATGGGAGCAACGGGGTAAAAGAACACAGAAACACTCTAAACTGTTTTTGCAACATCTTATAAGTCTAAAGTTATTTCAAAAGTAAAAGAAAAATTTTAAATCAATACCAGTAACACCTCTATTTAAAATTATGCAAATTACTGGATTTACTTTGCGGCTGCTTTTGTGTTTACTTGAAAGGAAGTAAGAGGAGCAAAGGGCGCAGATTCACTTATATTCAGTGCGACCTGGCTTTCTGCCTCCTGTACCCAGAGACCTAATATATATCATCCACCCTGGACCTTTCAGGGCATACATTCCTAAAGCTGGTGCTTTTTCCTGCTTCGTTCCTGAGTTCTCCAGTAATCCCTGGGACAGCAAGTCACAGGAAAACAAACTGCATGGTTGGCCAGACACAGATAACATCTACACCACCCATCTGACTCTGATTATTGAATGTTTCACACAGATACAGTTGTTGCTCTCAAATCCTCCCCCTGCTTTCTCAAGGAGAGGCGCTAACAACCATCAAGTACAAACCAGGTAGAGGAGCCAGGTAAAGGCCACCACAGCACTGCACAGACCGGGAGGACAGAAACAACAGTACACCTTGGCGACAAACATCTTCCCCCTTCTCCTGCTTTTCAAACCACAGTGCGGGTGAAGGATGGATCCATGTAAGAGGGAACAATGTTGTTTGAAAAGCTCAAGAGGACTTTTAATTCTAAGGCTATCTTCGGATACAGGAGGAACTTGAGTAATTGAAGGCTTTTTCTTTCCTCAGACTCACTATTAGCTGCAGGAAAGGTCCTAGACTCTGAAGAACCTTGAGGTAGGAAGTGGGTTAGAAAAGATGAGAAGAACAGGAAACATGTCTGTAAGGCTTGTTCTGGATGTCAGGAGAAAAGAGAAGGTGAACTCTGAGGTGTACCATTCAGGTTTCTCTAATGAAAGGAGGTGGGGGTTTGGAACAGGAGCTTTGTCTAGAAATAAATAACATATTTGACTAATTCCTCAGGAATCTCCATGTGGGACGAAATCAAGGAAAAGTCTTCCAACATCATAGGCTGGTGGGATTATGACTGAGAAGATGACATTTCTTGTGTTTATTGAACTTACTTTTCAGAAATTAAATTTTTACATCCATGCATATTCAAGGTAGAATTGGAACAGAATAGGTAATAGATGGCACGCTCAGCAAAATGCTGGCTAATACTGAATTAGAATAATTAGATATAATTAGAACAACTTTTAAAATGCCAAATCCTATAAACTTTATGTAAAAACTGAATAACCATATAGTTTGGTCTACTTTTAAAAGGTATTAATTTATAGTTCTTGAATATTGATACCACATTTAGGGTAACTCTAAAGAAAGAATAAATTTATAATGATGAAACTACCCAGTAAATCTTGGAAGATTCTAATGATCTTTTCAGTTTGCTTATATAATAATAAACCATTATTTGAATCAGTGGCTTAAAAGTCCCACTGCAAATTTGTCTTGCAGAATAAATTCAGCATTTGAAATGAATTTTAATTTTTCAGTAAACATGGTTGTTTAAACTAGTTTTCCAGTTCAATTTCACTTGAATCTAACACATTCAGTATGTTTTGAATATCAAACAACCTCAAGCATTCCCTATAGAACAGATGGATACATTTTTTGCCTTTCAGATAGAAAGTAAGTAAGATTAAAGTAAGCTATAATATGTACACATCACAAAAGAATACAATCAATCAGACAGGTTAAATCAGTGAAAAATGCTAGTTTTTTCACTACATTACAGAAGAGTCACCTGGTAAAACCAAAGGAGCAGTGAGTGACAATAGGCTGAGATAGCAAGAGCCAGAAACTGAAAGGTCTGCGTCCTTCTCCTCATCATCTTCATCTTCATCTTGTTCAGCAGGAATATGGATTTCTGGTCTTATCTAAAATGACGGAGAAAGCAAAACTAAAACATTATGTAAAATCTTTTCTTTGTCCTTTTTATGTCAAGATTTTAAAATTGCATTAAACTCATTGCTCTATAACATCAAAAGACCATTAAAAATTAATTTTAAAAAATCTATTTATTTTCAGATTAACTAAATGTTAACCTCTAATCATCTTATTAGATACAATCCTAGGTCCATGTAAAGAACTAAGGATAATATAGTAAGAAAATCACCATAAGCCAATATAAGCAATGATTATTATAGAAAACTAATAAAATTTTACACCATCCGACAATAAAATGCAAACACTGACACATTCAATATATTGAACTTCCATGGTTTATAATTAAATATTTGCCTTGTCTGAATACATTTTTTTTTTTTTTTAATTTGTGATTCCAGCCATAAGACTATGACAAAGCTTAAAATCTTCCAGTAGCATATATAGTAGAGATCAGGAAAGAACAGAATGCTTTAGTGGACTTTTTTGTGTGTGTATGTGACTTGGCAGTTTGTTGCTATAGAATATAAAAACCTAAAATCTGTAATTGGTAGCTATACTTTACTGTGTCTCATTTGCAATTTTAAGATTTTGTGGTTGCTCTGTGATTAGTTAGGTTTGTTTGAACCAAAAATAAAAAATGTAAAAAGATTACCACTGTTGTACTTTCTACAAGATACAATGTTAAGCAATTAATTAAATTTTTAATACTTTCAATGATACACCATCATAATGCCCATATGGAGATATTAAGCATTAGGGGAGGAAATCTAAACATATAAAAGTGGCCGCTATAACCATGAAATGCCAGAACTCAGTCATTACCATTAGCCTGTCTCCCAGAGTTATTTTTAGAAATAATTAACAATTCCTGCAGACTGCTTTCTTCATAGGTCCCCAAAGAACTGTTCCATTTAGGAACTGCAGTGAGTCAGGATTCTTGCAGGGGGATTTAGAAAACAAGAGGAAATGCTTCTCTTAAGTATAATAACCTCAACTGCAATGAAGCTTTTCAATCCACAACTAGTGTTCTCTTCAAAAGTGAAGGAGTGAAGGCAACCTGTCTACCTGAGCACTTTCTAAGACAAAATTTAATTCAGATTCAATCAATATTGAGTACCTAATTCTCAGAGGCCTGCGCTCACCATAATTACAGAGATAACAACAATGTGTGCTCCACATAGGGCATGATGGCATTTGTTGATATCGATGCATACCAGGGAAATCCTGGCATGTCTGCACACCTTCTGGTTCTGACAAGCGGGCTTTTCCACGTATCTCTGGTCTGCAGAGATACTTGCAAGTTGCCAGGTTTCATATCATCAGGAATTAACTTAGAGATGCTTAACCAGGCCTCATTGCCTTAAAAATTCCCTAAAAGCAGTTGGTTCTGGGTCCATCTGCCTTGCTTCCTGACTTCTTACACATCATAGCACAAATTGAAAATAATCTTTGAACAGCGTACTGGGGAAACAGACAACAATGCCTACACCTGGAGACTGCATCGGTAGCACCAGTTACCGCACCAGTTAGCTCCTTAGAGCATGGGGAAGGTCTGACAGACATCCTACCACAATGAACAGGATACCTGGCGAGCCGGAAGGCAGAGGGAAACACTGAAGCTAATATGAAAATTCAGAGGGATGGTGAGGACGTGGAGAAATCAGAACCCTCACAATACTGGTAGGAATGTAAAATGGTGCAGTCCTTTTGGAAAACAATTTGACAGTTTCTCAAAAAGTCAAACACAGTTATATGTCCCCAGCAATTCCACTCCTATGTATATAACCAAGAGAAATGAAAATACATAATCACACAAAAAGTTGCACAAAAGTGTCCATGAATGTGAGTGCATTACTTATAATAGTGCCCGCCCCCTCCCCCCAAAAATGAGAGCAACTCAAACACCCAAACTGATGAATACAAAAAACAAAATGTGGCCCATCTATATAATGGAATATTATTCTGTCACAAAAAGGTATGAAATACAGATACATGCTACATGTGAATGAACCTGAAAACATTATGGTAAGTGAAGTAAGCCAGTCACAAAAGACCACACACTATATGATTTCATTATAGAAAAGTTCAGTCCAGGCAAATTTATAGAGACAGAAAGTAGATTAATGGTTGCTTCAGTCTTGGGGAGGGGAAAGGGGTAATGGGAATTGACTGCTAATAAAATGTTCTAAAATTAGATTGTGGTTGCTCTGTGATTAGTTGCACAATTCTTTGAGTGTACTAAAACCACTGAATTGTGTGCTTCAAATGGGTGAATTATGTCTCAATAAAGCTGTTTAAAAAGAAAGGAAGGGGGGAGGGAGGGAAGCAGGGAGGGAGCAAGGAAGGATACAAGAGGCGAAAAGGAAAGGGGAGAGGGGAGAGGGGTCAGAGGTGTTAGCAGCAAAAGCAGAAGAATAAGAAGCAGAAGCCCCACCACCTTCAGCGGGACCTTAACTGGTGAATGAACTATGCCAAACGACCATGTGCTTCTAATTCCAGAATTATTTAGTATAACAGGAATACAATCATTTATGCACACATTTTAGCCTATCCAGTCTTTCTGTTCAACCTAAATTACTTAAAAGGAGTCATAGTACCCAGACCATCCGCATTTCTGAGACCCACTACAGAAAGACCTACCAGGTTGGGGATAAAAAAAAAAAAAAATTGATCCACTCATTCAGCTTAATTTGTCTTATTTCACATTCACATAACTGAATGCCTATATTATCTGCTATATTGTAAACAGCATATGCCTGCATCTTACATATGCATATGTTTAACAAAGAAACTACAGATATATGATAATTTAAGTATAGATGACACAAGTGGCCTACTAATAATGGTATGATTACTCCTTAAATTCTGTTTCTTCAAAGGTGAGTTCATTCTCCTGAACAAATTAGCACTTATTGTTAGACCTTGGTTCCATTACTTTTCCGTCCTCCTCTGCTCATCTCTTAGAATTATTTGTTCCAGCTTCCCTATGCTGGCTCTAATTTTTTCCTTTGGTTTGTGTGCAGCAACTGAATATGATCAATGTGAGTTACAACTAAGGAAAATCAAGAGACATCATATGAGAAAATACACATTAAGATTATATAATTTTGGAAATTACATTATATTAGCTGCAAAAATACCCAGGAAAACCATACATATATTTAAAACACACATGCATGCATGTACGCATACAACTATGTCCTTCCAATTATAGCTATGCTTTATTGAAGAAACTTAAATGGAGAGCCAAATATAAAATGATAAATTGCTTTTAAAATCTGCTTCAAATTGAATATTGGAAAGTTTGTCCTACAAAATGCCTCACTATGGGTTCTGAACCAGATAACCTTTCAACCACCGGTGTGTGTGTATAACCTATGAAAATCCAGGAGTTTGTGCATAACAGAGGATTTTATTTGGAACATGTCAAGTATCTGCATACATTCATTTAAAAAGAGAAACAGCTTCTGATGAATGCAGTGACATTCATTTAAGTCAAAGCCGAACAGGTTACACCATATTAATACCAACTCAGCATGCATAATGAGTTTTTTTATATTACTCACTTCTAAAATTAACTCCAGAAATCAACAACACAATTTATCTTAAGATTTCTATAATAAAAAGTTTAATTTTTAAACAGCTGAATATTTTTTAATGAACCCAAGTCAGAGTCAATTTTCTATCTACATGTTTATGTATTACTGATTGTTTTACCAGAAAAACAATTCTCTACAGTTTTTTGTTTGTTTATTTTTGCACTAAGGAAGGCAGAGGAGAACGATAAATAGCTAAAAAGAACAAAGAAATAGAAACCAAAAGGGAGAAAGCATTCATGTCTAATTTTTAACATTAGAATCAACAAGTCCACATAGAAGCTCCCCCAATTTTTTTGACCAACTTTAGATATGCATGTTTCAAGTGATTAACAATGACATTTTCACAAACCAGTGAAACATGGATTCATCCACATTCCCAGCGCATAAAATGGCCTAGTACTTAGTATACGTCCAATAAATAATTATTAAACGAATGCAAATCTTAAGTGTCTATCACCAATAATCTCACATAGCTTCCTAATAACAAACCAATGACAAGGAAGATGAGTTAATAAATTTGGTATTCAAATCTCTCACTCACATGGTGTCTCATTCAGCTCTACTATTCAATGACATGTTCCATCTTACCTTAGATGCAATGTCTTATCCAACCCTAAACCTTTTTTCTAATGTCTGCCACTCCTCTACTACCTTTTGTTCTACCAGCCTGTTAGTTTTCAATAAGTTTCAGTTTTAAATTGCTGCATCAATCAACAAGAAATCTTTCTCTAATAAATTCAAAGAAGGGTAGAGCTTACAAAAGTAGCTGAATTATAATCTCCAAAAGGAGCCATGTTGATAAGGATAAATTATATCTTTTTTTAAAAAAATGTCTACTTGGAATTCATACTGTGCTCATTTGGAAGATTATGCCACAAGTTTCCACAAGCAGAAAGAGAGAATGTGGATGTACTTGCACCGGAAAGGTACAGGTAACCTTTAATTTTGTGAGTAAATGAAATTACCCTCGGTGCAAAGTGAGTAATCTCTAACAAAGAATCTTAGTTTATATAAGTCCCTACCTGGCAGGCACTTTTGAAATAACTGAAAACAAGCTTTTCTAGAAAATGAGCCTCAATTTCACATACAAAACAGAGGTGGGGAGCAGACGCGGTTGTCTCCTTAGCTTCGGGGACTTGTTTGGGATATGAACACGCACTGACCACATTCTGGATTTTTGGTCCTTAGGTGTTCCAACAGCCAAACCAAAAATCAGTAACCAACCATAAGGAGAAGAATGCATGGTGCAGTCTCGGAAGCAATGATTCTTCATGAGGAGGCATCAAATATGGGCATCAGAGGCAGACAGTTTTCAAACCTCTTATGTCACCTCATCTTAATCCCACTTGAGAATATCCACAATAGTGAACCATTGTTACCTTGGGGAGTGAGTCATATCCCAGAAGGGGTCAGGGCAGAAGAAAAGGTTGAACACCATGGCTAAAAAAGGATAAGCCTTCGAGATTTCCTTTACAGCTCTTCACATTCTGATGGTGAAAATGCAAGCATACACAGAAGCCCCAACTCTAAGTACATCACTAATCTTTATGTCGGAAGGTATAAAGAACTAATTATGGCTATTCAGGGATCAGAAACTACAGAAGAGTTAGATTAAGAAAATATCTAATAATCGAGTATAGCATTTATCTGAGTATAAACTCTAACAAATATAATCAGAAACTGGCTATAACCCTAAAGTAAGAAAAATTATAAACATGTCAATATTTAAATAGTGAATACTATGTGAACATTGTTTAATAAAAGCTATTACTCTGGCTGGAATATTATAAGAATAATAGCTAAAAATAAAGGTAGTTGTTATGCTGTGATCTAAATTAGCAATTGCTTATTAAAAATTATAATTTATTAATAAATGGCATCTTCCCAGATGCTGCAGCTAATCTATTGGTAGGAGTTCACACAAGAAATTTACATGCAGCTTTTTTTTTTAACCTTCTTTCTTTCCTTCTTTTTTTTTAAGAAGCTATGGGTATTGTTAGTTATCACAGAGCAGTCTGAAGCCCCATCTTTTTAATTTTATGAGTCATAGGCTCATAAAATTTCTTTTTCTTAAGGCTTCCCATTGCAATAACTGCATGACAAGCCGGCCAATCAGTTGTTGAGTCCTCGACAACACGGGAAACCCTTCCTTACTTAGAATTTGGTTTTAAAGAGCCTGTCCTTCAGTCCTGCTTATGTGGTGCCCCTATTCAGGTCAGTTAACAGAGGTCTGCCTGGTTCTTACTGCCATCTAATCTCCATACAAACTCAATCTAGAAGAAAAAGTCAACACATTTTAATGCCTGAAGATCCCAAGAAACTCATACCAAAACTTCTTGCCATCTGACCTCATGGACAGATTCTGGGTAATGTTACACATAACTTCTTCGAACAGAATGTCTGCCTTACACTCTAAGGCAGGGGTGTCCAAACTGCAGCCCACGGGCCAACTATGGCCCGCAATCCATTTTTTTATTGGCCCACAGCAAATTCCAAAAATATAGTTAGTTCACTTAAATAAACCAGGTGAGGCAATACGTACTTCACCTTGAGTGAGTGGCCTGGCTGTTTGTGTATTTTACCGCATATGGCCCTCGGTGAAAACCGTTGAAAAAAGTTTGGACACCCCTGCTCTAAGGCATTCAATAAACATGTGTATGCACTTGAGTGCATTTAAATTAGCAGTAACACTAAATGTGAAATCGGACCCTTAACTCCAGAACATAACCTAATAATTTAAAGCTCGTTATATTAGGTAACCTAATAATTTAAAGCTGATTATATTAGGTAACCTAATAATTTAAAGCTGGTTATGTTAGGTAGATACTAGAAAAGGTTGTATGTTTTTCATTTCATGTAAATACTAAGATAATGTCACACTATGTGTTAACCCTTAAAAGACAGTGACACTTTCCTCATCAAGTTCTCTGGGGCTAACCTACACGTCATTTCACACTAAACTAATAAACAGCAGATCTTCTCACGTGGCATCTCAATGCTGTGTCACAAACGCAATTCTTTGGCTGCACAGGTAGTATAAACCCTAGTCAGTGCAGGCCATGCTTGGATTTGAAGTCCAAGATGGCGCACTGACTTGGCAATGTGGTTCCCACAGTGTCAGATCCTCTGGAGGAAGCCAAGGGCTCACATACACAGTCATACACCCTGTCACCTTAAGGAGACTCCATTGGAACCACAGGGGTCTTCCATCTGCTTCAGAGAGATTTAAATTCATTATCTGTGACGACTAAGACCACTAAAGTCTTTTACAGATTAAACAGATAATATAAATTCTTATCTTTGACAGAGAACATATGTACAGTTACATCCACATCCATCAGGTACGCATCTCCTAAGAGGAGGGGATACAAGTAAAGTTGTAAAACCCAGCAGTAAAGAGATATCAGTGAGAAAGCAGAAAGGCCTACCTGTTCAGGTAGATGAAGAATGGTGTGCTCTCTGGCACTGAAGTGTGAGAGCGATTTATAGGCAGCGCTTGCTACAACTGGGTCCTAGAGAGGGTAAAGGTAAAACAAATAACATAGATTAAACATCAATTCTGGAGGAAGAAAGTCTTCTCTCACCACCCTCAAAGTTCTACCATCAGAGCTTTAAAAAATAGTACTCAAGCCTTGCTTAATCTGTCCCAGTTAACAATAGAGAGAAAACAGCACTGGGCAGAGGGATCCAAAGCAGTATTCTTTTATCCTCGTTTGGACCTTAAACATAAAGTATCTCATAATCGTTGAGGCCCCGTGCAGTAGTATGGCTTAGTGGAAGGTGTAATGGTTTCGAGCCTGATACGCCTGGAACTGGATTCTGATGCCAGGTACTCACGGAGAAAATTAGCTTTTAGAATCGAAGCTCTTTCACGCATGAGTCAGGCATTACATCACTGACCTCCTCTTCTCTATATTCCTTGATTGGAAACTACATCCCAAAAATGGACTGGACTTCTGTTTGATATGCTTATTGGTGGGGGGAGGGGAGGGATAAAGCAGGAAAGGTGAAGGACCATTAAAAATATGAGACAATGGTAACAGTCTCTCTTCAAATGTCAGCTTCACAAAGTAGAAGATGTATTTTGTGGTGAAAACGTATTAACAAGCGTAAATTGAGGATAATATTTAAAACCTAAATTTATTAATAGTCATAATTCTTTTAAAATCAAGAAGCCATCATTTCAAGGGAGTGATATGTATTTGTTATTCTAAGAATCTTATTTGATAGCTCTTTCCTAGCTTGGTTCTATTTTACTGACACCCCTTGTGACAGTACCTTATTTTGAGTGTGGGTCCAGAGGAAGCTGAGGACTTGAACTTTAAAATTCTGAAACATCAACAAACACCAGAATAAAATTTTAAGACAAAGATAAAACTGAACATAAATAATCTAAAGTAGCAAATAGTGGAAATTAAATCACTTTAAAAATGGTATCATTAGTAACTGACTTATTCTATATTTGCCCATCATTCATAAAATGAATATACTCAGAAACAGACTCATCATTTAAACACATGGATATTTTAAACATCATGAGACTGTAAGATGATTAAATTTAGAAAATAACCACTTCTTACTGACCTCTCAAGTCCTAGTACAAATGTCACTCCTCTCTTTCATGCCACTGTTCCTGATCCCCCAGTACAAGCGCCATATGGCACATGGCATACTTGAGCATCTAGTGTAATTGTGTGTGTGTGTGTGTGTGTGTGTGTGTGTGTGTGTGTTAACTCCCTAGTAGGTCATACACTCCCTAGTAGGTCATACACTCCATAGGGCAGTGATTGTCCTTTCCATATAAAGGCCTGGATCATAAAGCCCAGGACATAAAGAACATAAAACCCAGTTTCTCAAATGACAAACATTTAATAAATAATTGAGCATAAAAAGTCATTTATCTTCTAACGCTCAATGTCTTGTTATTTCAGCCACATCTAACTTCTTGCCCTTCTAAATCATATAAGGCTTTCCTACACCTCCTTGCCTTTGCATATTCCATTGTCCAAACTTCAATGGGATGTAACATTTTGTTAATTCTTCAAAATTGTAATCAAATAGCACCATCTCAATAATGTTTCCTTAAATTCCTAAAAGTGCTGGTCACTTTCACCACCACCTCTCATATCCCTTTGGTTAACTGTACTCAGCAAATGTTATTGTAATTATTATAGCTCAGGTCTACTTTCTTTACCAGCTTTTGAGATTTTGGAAGGCAGGGAATGACAATATGGTATAATGGAAAAATATAGGCTCTGGAGCTAGAAAGTCCTGGGTTTAGACACCAGCTTTCACTTAGAAACTACAGTGTTGGTCAAGTTACTTGTCCGGCATATAGCAGATACTCAATAAATATTTGCTTAATGAATGGATGGACCTTTCAAAGGCTCAGATTCTTTAGCTATAAAATTAAAAATAATACCTTCCTGTCAGATATTAGAAGTAATTGGTATAAAATAACTAGAAGAGTGCCGAAATATAATAGGTACTTTAAAATAGTATCTATTCTTGTTTATTAGTATCTCTAAAGCCTAGTACAATTTTAATAAATTGTGAATAAACGTACCAAGCACTTTGCAAAACAATTCAGAAAATACACTAACTGAAACATGGACTCTATTTTCAACAAGCTTGTAATTTAACAAGGAAAATAGTGTGTAGATATATCATGTAGCATGAAATAGAAATAAATGTTCTTAGGAAAGTATAGATTAAAAAAACTTTGAGATTACAAAAATATTCTCAAAGGATGGGATAAATTAAACCAATTTTTTACATCCTAAAATAGATTTTTAAAATTAGAGTTGAAAAAAGGAAGTAATTCTAGCCGAAAGAACAACATGAACAAAGGAAAGGAAATAGAAAAGTTTGGAGGCAACTTTGGAAATTCCAAGTGGTTCAGTTTTCTTGGAGTGCAGGAGGCAAAAAAGCAGAGTGAGACCAGATTCTAAAGGCCATACTGATGAAGTGTAAAGAGGTCAGATTTCATTTTAGGCAAACACAAGGCACTGAGGTGACTAGGTATAGCAGTGACCTATGAAATACTTTGGGAAAATTACGTTCAACTCTGGCTTACATGCAAACAAACTCTAAGTAGTTAAAAGAAAATAAATTATGTAAATACACAGGGAAGGAGGGAGGGAGAAAGCAAGAGAAGGAGGGATGGGAAGGAGGAGATTGGGAGTAAAAAAGAGGGAGAAAAAGAGGGACAGAGAAAAAGAGGGACAGACAGAGAGAGGTCTCCCCTCTACATTTCTTTTTTTTTTTTCCCTAACCCCCTTTCTCCCGTCTTCCCCCCTCCACTTCGGTTCAAGCCGTTGTTTCTCAGTCTAGTTGTGTAGGCACAGCTCCCTGGCCCATGCTGGTATGATGAGCCTTGCGCTCACGTGGAGCACTGGCTGTTCACGGCCGCCCAGCTCCTGGGAGAGCTGTTGTTTACAATCTTAGCTGTAGAGGGCGCAGCTCACTGGCCCATATGGGAATCGAACCTCATTAGGAGCGCGACGCTCCAACCACCTGAGCCACCAGGTGGGCCCCTCCCTCTACATTTCTTTTCTTCAGCTTCCAAGTAGATTATGGTCACCGAAGGGAAGAAACGGATAGATGGAATGGCCCCAAAGCAGTCTATCTGAACAACAGAGAAGCTTAAATATTAATATACGCGTGAAGATAAAGCAAAACAAGTTGCCAGTGGAAAGAATGTAAAATCTGAAGAAGAAAACCTAATCCAAAAGACAATTAATAGCCATTGGGTAGCAAACATAAAACCCCACACACAAACCACTTCATAAATTAACCTGTAGTGAAATCTGAATAATTCAAAATATAAGCAACACAAAAGTATATGAGTTCAGTCCTTAAAGACAGAAAATAAACATAAACAACATGTCCTCACTTTGATTTTCAGTCTTAGTTCCTTTTCAGTAGCCTGGCAGACTTTCCGACAACATAAAGATATATAGCAATGAAAAGTTGCCATAAAAAAGACTTCTTGGTGAACTATATACTCTAGGAGACTCAAAATGATTCTTTTTTAATACCTAGAACAAAAGTCCAAATATGAGAATAAACTCACGATATCCTGTATTGATTCAATGATGCATTCATTAACTACTTACTAAATATATATTATGTGCCAGGCATTGTGCTAGGTATTGCATCTTCAGTAAGAACAAATTTGATTTTATTCACTGTGGGTTTTCAGAATGATTAGAAGTATTATCCCATAATCCTGCATTATCGTGTGATCTAAAACATAAAAGGGACAATTACTGGAATCTGATGGAGGGGTAGTTTATCAGTCTGTGAAGCACTGAATCAAACTAAAAGTCCACCAAGACTTCGAGTGAAAACCAACTGCTGCTCTTTGAAGGAAAAAGAAAAAAGGCGAGCATGAAAGGGAATATGGCTACCAAAGTAGAAATACAAATGAATTTGCCAGCGTCTCAATTTCACTCAAAGAAGAGATAATGAAGAAAATGTTAAGCAGTAATATATAAAGCTTATAGCAAAGCATCTTTTACTAAGTGCTTCAATCATTACAATGACAATGAGTAGTTCATAAAATTGTTTTCCTATTCTAAGATGGCTTGATTTTATAATCATCCTCACTGAAGAGTATAGATGAAGAGGACAGATATAGGTAGAAAACGTGAACTAACATGTAAAAATCAAATCTCTATGGCAAAGCTAGGAGCAAAGCACAAATGACAATATGTCTATACTACTGGGAGAATCTGTCCTGCTTTATTTAACATCTTTGTACATTATTTAGAGCTTAAAATACCAACAAAATGAATTTAAACTGTTGGCCTCATGAATTCTAAATTTTAGAAACATTACTTTTAACATACTGACTTTTTAAAATCTTGACCGTACTCGCACAATAAAAACTTGGTATCCTTTATGAAAATAAATTTTAAAGACACAGAATTGATAAGGGTGGATATCTTCCTACTCCTAAGAGTCCATAAAGATATCAACAGGTTCTCAGAACAAACAATTCTAAAGGATTTCTGGCAAAAGATTACAAATATTTTTTTTGCAAAAGTTATTAGAAAGCACATGTCTTTCCAATGTAGAAACAGACACTTTATTGAGCTCCAAATGCATACCTCATATTCAGCTGTATTGACTGTTAAGGAAGGAACCAGAGAAAACAGCTCACTGAGGGTCTTCAAAATGAGAGGTCTCGTGTCACAGCTCAGCTTTGGGGAGAGAGCATTCCAAGTGGAGCGAATACAAACCACCTGTGAAACAAATAAAAAGTCAATGCCAAAGAAAATCCCAACTCCTACGAAGCCATTAGTAAAGTAGCACTTTCTCTTATTATAAGGAAACTTCAGAACAAGGTCATTCCCAGAAGTTAAGATTTGATAAATTATCACCCCCTCAAAAGAAATTATTTAAACCAATATAAACTGCTGTTGAAGATCCAGCCTGCCTCAAACAATTGCTGTTTTTACTACTTTATTTTGGGTAACCACGGAAATAAAACTCTCTCTCTCTCTCTCTCTCTGTGTCACACGTGTGCACACACACAAAATTAAACTCCAGATTAGCTACATACATTGTTGAAGAATCGGTCTCTGAAACAAAGGGTAAGATAATACTAGGACATTTCTAAAGCCATTTCTAAAACAGTTCTTGTAGTTTTTCAGCTCTGTTGAAACTACATCACCATTCAGAAAATTGGGATGTTAATATGTATATAAATTAAACACTCTTAAATTATCTTACAAACTTTTAAAGGAGGTAGGAGATTAGATTATTTAAAATAATAATTTAGGACTTTGTTTTAAAAGTCACTTCAGATTTTTAAAGAGGCTGTTAAGTAATAAAATAAAAGCCCGACAAAAATGTTATTCTTAAATTGACCCAGTTTCCTTAAACCAAGTATTCTTAGTTCACTTCAGTATCTAGTTATATGGATATTCAAATGTCTTAACTTCAATTCCAACTACAACAGATGATTTCTTCACTTCCAGATATTTTATTAAAATTTTAAAACTCAGGCAGGAACAGTGCCAACACAGATCAATTAGACAGAGTTTAACAAGGATTAATCTTTCTAAAATACTCCAATCTCTTCTCTTAAGCTTGAATTAACATATACAATTTATCTCCATCTATACACATAAATTATTTAGAAAAGCTACATGAGGTAGTCAGTGAAAAGATGTCAAAGATAAATGAATAATATATGCCTAAGGACACAGATTAAGGAGAGGCTCAACGAAGATAGAAGAAAAAGTATCTGAAAAGTTGGATTCAGTACTTTTGCTCTTATTTTCTACTTTCCATGAAATAGCAGGAAAAAGTTCTTCGACTTGGAATCCACTAAAAATTTGGATTCCATTAACATTTGCTAAGGGTAGTACTATATGCCAAGCAGAAAAATAGGCACATTTACAACAAAGAAGTAGCTCCAATATTAAAAATTATCAGTGTTTGAAATTTTAAAAAATTTTCCTTAAAAGCTTTCCACTCAACATTGAGTACATACTCAGAGTAGTATACAATACTAAGAGGAACAGTAAAATATAAAACATAATCTAACTCTTCAAAGAACTTAGCATCTTGTCAAAAAGAAATCTATATGTAATTCTAAATTATTGGAAAACAAAAGGTAAATGATTAGATTGGGAACTATGTCCAACAGGAAATAGTTTCAAGAGGAATCTAGGAGGAAAAGGTATGTCAGTAGCTAGGAGTCATCAGAGAGCATCAGGAAGCCGTAAGTCATAGGATGGGACTTGAAGGAGGAATGGACAAAAATGAGGCAGACAATACACATGGAAATGGAAAACATAGTCAAAACACAAAAAGCAGCATGTTATAGGCACAAAAAGCAAGAGTACGAGAGAGGAAAGGCTCAAGCAGCCGGGAGTACCTGGAATACCAAAACAATGTGAACCAGAAGCAAACAAACAAGCAGATAAAAAAGGCAGCCTCTGGACACTTCTGAATTGGGGAATAAATAAAATTAAAATGCAATTTTTAAAAGATTTGTCTGGTAGTCTTATAGCTGAAGTCAAAGCGGTCATCTACCTCTGTCTCTCCAATTCCAATAACATAAACAGCCTCAAAAGTTTTCTAAAAAACTCATCATGCTCAATATACTCACTAATTGTCCGTGCTTTCCTCTCACTTTGAAAGCCTATCCAATTCCAATCTATGTTGTTTCGATTCAGTTCAAATCCCACTTCCACAATGAAGTTT
Source organism: Rhinolophus sinicus (assembly GCF_057876585.1). Taxonomy (NCBI): domain Eukaryota; kingdom Metazoa; phylum Chordata; class Mammalia; order Chiroptera; family Rhinolophidae; genus Rhinolophus; species Rhinolophus sinicus. Next base: position 64,992,049 of record NC_142516.1, on the reverse strand, counting down.
TCTCTTATAATTCAAGCCCTCATTTTACCCTTTCTTTCCCCCAATTTCTAACATCTAAAACTCTGTATCACCCAATTTAGCATTTAATTATATACTGTCTAGTACTGTTCACTCTTTCAATGAATGTAAGTTGTCTCCTCAACTAGCTATTAAATTTTTTAAACACAATGACCACGTCTTAGATTTCTTTCCTCACTACTTAGCACAGTAATAAGTATGAACGGATTACCAGTACTTAGCGACTGAGGGTACTGAAGCCTGAGGAATGGCAAATCTGAGGTAGAGATGAAAAGAATTAGAAGAACTTGGAGAACATATTGGAAAGTGGAGTATTGGTGGTGAATAAAAAATCACATTAAAAAGGAGAGGAAACCGAAAGAATGAGCACATTTGCAGGAGATGGGGGTAAAGAGCTCTGTTTGAAACGGTTTAATTTGAGTTGATGGAAAGACATCCATAGAGAAATATCCTGCAGGCAAAAGGGAAAGGAAAGGTCTATAACTCAGATGCGAGGTTGGTCAACAACAGCTTTGCCATTTGAATGTTCCCATAAATCAAATGCCAGGAGGAAGTATGGCCTCCCCGACATTCTGATGTACTTTGCAGATCAACAAAAAAGCTCTCTGGACACCAATTACAGAAGCACAAAAACGGCCTTGCCCTTTCCATGGGTGGTGGGTGGGGAGTGAGGCTACATTCTCCAAGTATTTCCATGCGTTTACAAAAAATTTTTTTAAAGTCTACTTCCTAGTAAGTTTGAAAAGTTATGCCTGAAATGGTACTCTACCTACCGACTATGAGAAAATATTCTAGACTCCCAGCCATGAATTGTGGCCTGAAGTGTAATTACACAAGGTATAGGTATACACCTGTAGGCGATATTTGCAAATACAGGCTTGCCCATTCATAATCAGGAAGAGGGAAGCCTCTAGGTAAATAAACAAGGCTGCTTTCTCTGACCTTCCCAGCCCTGGGTGATTCTTGACTAGATCTTCGGGCCCTGAGAGCTTCTTGGATTCTACCTATTACCATCTTGCTATGTCCATCTCCTTGGACCATGTGGATTGGACCCACTAGCCTTTTGACCTGTGCAATCTGTTCAATCACATCAGATTAATCAGGCTCCTGGCCTTTACTGCCTTGTTCTGCTCATTACCCAATGACTTGTCTGTTTTCAAAAAACAGATTGACTTCTGGTTCCAGCAATATGAGGGCCATAGCTAAAATGACTGAAAAAGAAACAAAGAAGGAAATACCTGCATTGAGGTATTGTAAGGAAGCTAGCAGTTTCTATAACCTAATAGCTTGTGTTTAAATGCCCACATGGAAAGAGGCGATATAGCCTTCAGCCTACAAAAGCTGGGGAGTTGGAATTAAGACCCCCACATAAAACCAGCATCCCTTGACATGATATACCCTTAGTGTAATGGTTGAACTGGAAATCACTAAACTGAGAAATTAATATAAAAAATGGCAGTGAACTGGGGGCACCTAGACCACTCTTGAAGGAAACTCCCATAACACGTAACCCAAATAATTCGCATTGAAAAAATAAAATAAGCCCTTCTAAAAATGAGTTTGTGACAAAAGAAAAATTTCACTACATGAGTCCATGCATCCTAACGAAGTTTAATTTTAGAATGGGGCTTGGAGAAGTGGTTGATTCCAAGGCTGGGGTAGAGAAAATATAACTTAAGTCTGGACCACCTTATGGTGCCAGAAAGTAAGGAAGTGTTCAAAAAAGGATGTGGACTTATTGAAAGGGCATAGGAGCCAATCTGAAAGAGTTCCCAAAGGCCAAATAAATATCCATGAGTTTACACTAGTATAAATGAATGAATGAATGAATGAATAAAAGAGAAGGAGCAGCTCTTCCTTACAAAAGAATTCCAATTAATAAATGTAGAAGCAATTAAAGAAACAGAGTAACAACAGATTTTTCAAAATTAACGAGACCAAAACACCATGCAATAAGGTCTTAAAAGTGCTGAGGAAACTACTACCGTGTTTCCCCGAAAATAAGACCTAAGTGAACCATCAGCTCTAATGCGTCTTTTGGAGCAAAAATTAATATATAAGACCCGGTCTTATATTATACTATACAAGATACTATACTTACATTATACTATACTATATATTATATTATACTATATAAGACCAGGTCTTGTATTATATTAGACCCAGTATTATATTATATAAGACCCGGTGTTATATTACCCAGTATGATATGATATATGATATGATGTGATATGATATGATATGATATGATATGACATGATATGATATGGTATTATACCAGTGTCTCATATTATAGTAAAATAAGACCTACGTCTTATATTAATTTTTGCTCCAAAAGATGCATTGGAGCTGATGGTCTGGCTAGGTCTTATTTTCAGAGAAACATGGTAGTCTACAATACTAAATCCACCATTCAACAATAAGGGAAAAAACAAGCAAAAATAAATAAAATAGGAGGAACAATACCTAGGTCTTGTGCACATACAGCATAGGAATATTTATGTAGAAATGACTCACAACATCTTGCTTTGTCTTCTTTTTGGAGAAGTCACCCCATTCTAAGTGCTTACATTATGCATATTTTGTTGCTATTTTTATTTTTCAGGGACAATGATACTTTTCCCATGTTATTCTTCCACAAGAATTTTAGCAACACTAAACAGTACCGATTAAGAAGACCCTCTACAGTGTGGTATACTGGAAAGAGCACATGACTGGAGTCCGAAACTCCAGGCTCCCCCACTTGGTAGCTGTGTGACTATGGCAAAGTCATTCATCTCCTCCAGTCTGTTTCCCCAGCTGCAGAGCAGAAATAATACCAGTAACACTTGCTCTGTGTATGGTACCAGGTTAACAGTAAAGGCCATATTGAGACAAGTGTATGCAAACGTGCTTTAGACACTGTAAAAGATGGTTATTGCTGTTACAACCAATGGAAAACATAACGAATCCCAAAAGCATCAGAGCCTTTGCGTAGAATTCTTGTGCTGTAAGATGACTTTGTTCCTTCACAGAGGAACAGATAGCTACCTTCTCATTTTACTTCTAAAAGCTATTTCTAGAAATTCCTGAGAACAGCCTACTCCTTTTGTCCTGATGCTTTACTCTAAATAGGGAAAGCTTTATAAAAACCTCTTAGGCTATGAAAACCGCCTTATTTGCCCTTCTCATAATGAAGGTCAAAGAAATTGCCTTCACACTTAAAGGACTCGTCATCATCATGCAGTGAAGCCCTCTTCAGCTAATTCAGCACAGAGAATTCACAAAACAGGGTGCCTCTGTTATCAAAATACAATAATAGGGGATAAGAGCGAGTTTCAGGAGACACAATCAATGGAGCAGAAGCAACGGAAAAAATAAGTCTTTCTTATCCTAATAATGTGGGGTTAAAAAATGACTAGCACAGGTTTATGTAAGCAATTTCAGTCTGTCGATGTCTGAGACTAGTTTATTAAAAAGGCTGTGCTGTAGAAAACAGTAGGAATAAATATTGCGTTTGGCTTTTTAAGTCCCTTATAATCTAAAGGGCAGTAATTCTGATGGTGTGTTATTAGAGTTACTCCTCTTCTGTCCTGTTTGTGGCAAATAATGTAAAGGCACATTTCTAAATCCCAAACTGTGCCTTAGCGAACCAAACATATTTGTACTTGATGTGGTAAAGCTGCTCTCGTGTGAACAATCCCTAACATCACTATGCCATTTCCAAAAGAGGTACGTCAGAGACCTTCCTAATTGTTCTGTATTTCTGAAAAACTGTGTGGCAGTTTGTAGTGCAGACTTGTAATTCTATTGTAATAATATCTGAACAGAAGAGGCTTAGAACTGCATAAGGGACACAAGTAAAGAGAGAGGCATTTATTAAACAGATTGATCTAGACTATCAAGCCACCCGCGGGACTCACTACTCAGTAGCCAGAGATTTTAGGTTTCTCTTTCATTCCCCCATGTGAGAAGCTGCAGCTTCCCTGAGATACCTCCCTACAGGGAACAATATCTTCCAATGCAAACTCCATTGATTTCTCTGTAGGAACAGAAAGAATGACACAAAGAGCTCCCTGCAGGGATGTTCACTTTTCAGTTTTCCTAGATTCTGTCTGGATTAATTACCTATTTCATGTTGAACATTCTTTTGGCATGAACTGCAAACTCACAGTAAGAATGTGTCAGAAATATCCTTTTCACAGGAAAATGATTAGTGCTTTATTCCCCTCAAATCTCCTTCCCTTTTCAGATAAATGGAAGTTAGACTCCACGGTAATAAGGAAAAATAATAGAAATTCAATTAAAAGAGCTTAACCCCCCCCCCAAAAAAAAACCCCTACCTGACAGAAAGTTGTTCAGCAGATACAAAATTAAAAGCAAACAAGCTGAATATCTACCAGCAACAAGAATAAAATATGATTCATCGAAATTTTAAAAAGGGCTATGGGGACTATTATGACTGCACGGCAGAAAGAGACTAAGAAATACAGTTTAGTGCCATTTCATATTGAAAAATCAACATGCTGTGTATCAAAAATAATTGATGAATTAAGCAGTCACTTTAGAGGCTCTAAAAACACTTTAGAGAGTAATTTTAAACAGGAAAGATGAAGCTTTTAGGAATACCGATTGAGTTCAGTCCACTTTAAAATACGGAGTTCCATGAATATATTTCTAAGTAACCAATGCTGACAGTTACTGAAACTTAACCTGATTACCTGTTCACTGAAAATGATTCTTCTACCCCTCTCCATACACTCTATGTATCCACAGATTTGAGGATAATAGAACTGATGACTTCCTCACGGATAATAATAGTGAAGACCAGTCTCTCAGGCTTGAAAGGTTTACACAGATCTACCTACAACGCCTTAATAACAAGAAGGAAATATACCTGTGACCCCTTCCCAGAGAAACAAACAAGCTTCTGGTTAAGAAAATAAAAATAAAGGCAAAACCTATAACCTAAAAGTTCAAGAGAAAGAGAGAGACATTTTCAGCAGGACTTCTTGAGGAATTATTTTGGTCTTTAGTGCTAAAATCCAGTGAATTAGTACAAAAACTGTTCCCCAAAACAAGATTTGCACAAGCGTGAAGTTTTTCCATCCACACAAATGCAGCATCTAGCATAGCGCTTTGCATGTAAAAGCACTCCCCTCAAAATAAACGAGTTGAATGAATGAATGGTGCGAATTGGCCCACCACCAACTAGAACAGGATTGGATACCTTTTCTGTCAAGTGCCAGAGAATTAATATTTTACGCTTTGGGGGCCACGCAGTCTGTCAAAACGACCCAACTGTGCCATTTTATCATAAAAGCAGTTATTGGTTATAACAACACAAATATATTGCAAATATTGATAAGTAATCACTGAACAAGAGCCACAAAATCAGAAAAGTCATGACTTGTATGGAAGACAGAGATGATGATGACTTGATTGAAAAATGTGTCCCCAAAATCAATATTTTGAATTGTCCTTTTTGTTTGATGCCCTGGAGGTTCTAGACCTCAGAGTAATGACCTAAGAAATATTTACAGTAAATAGAGATCCGACTTCCTTTTATAGAGTAGAAAGGGGGCAATTACGAAAGGAGACATTGGAAAAGGAGAAACAGCACGATCTCAGACAGATAAATGTTAGTGAAGACATGGAAACAACCAAAATGTCTTTCGATAGATGAATGGATAAAGAAGTTGTGATATATATACACAATGGAATACTATTCGGCAGTAAGAAAAGATGATATAGGAACATTTGTGACAACATGGCTGGATCTTGAGAGTGTAATGCTGAGCGAAATAAGTCAGACAGAAAAAGCAGAGAACCATGTGATTTCACTGATATGTGGTATATAAACCAAAAACAACAAAAGAACAACACAAACAAATGAGAAACAGAAACTCATAGACACAGACAATAGTTTAGTGGTTACCAGAGGGTAAGGGGGGGGTGGGGGGTGGGGGGTGGGGGGTGGGAGATGAAGGTAAGGGGGATCAAATATATGGCGATGGAAGGAGAACTGACTCTGGGTGATGAACACACAATGGGATTTATAGATGATGTAATGCAGAATTGTACACCTGAAATCTATGTAATTTTGCTAGCTGTTGTCACCCCAATAAATTTAATTTAAAAAAAATGTTAGTGAAGAGTAGACAGTGAAGTTGAAAATCTGGAAACATAGTCACTTAAAGCTAAGGATGGCTACCTACCCCTTAGAAAGTCTTCGAATTCCCCCCATGTACTTCTGTTTGTAGACTGCAGCTTTAATGAATTGTTCACTGCAAATTGCAGATGGTAACTTCTTGGACCCAAGTCTCTTGAGAGACAGCAAATCCAAACCACTCCTAAGCAAATACTAAGGAATTCAAAAATTCAAATTACAGTATATATAAAAAATCTATAACTCTAACTGAGCTGTTAATGTCTTCTTAAACTATTCTCAGAAGTCTACACTGCAACTGAATAACTGATACTACAGTTATATCAGAAATTTTGGAAAAACATTAGTACTACAGCAATGGTAAAAGAACTATTCAAAGCAAACCCCAAGTGCAAGAGGAGAGAAGATAGTTGATTTTTAAGAGCCTGCATGCCACAGAAGAGAATAGTTTAAAAGACGAGGAAACAAAAGGCGCTAAAAAGAAATGTCATGAAAGTAGGAGACCCAAGAAAGTATAGGTCTTTGGAGCCCAGGAGAGGAGGGAGATGTTTGTAAGGAAAGCCTTCCATGCCTTTTTATACTTCAGAGAAGTTAAAGAAGCATGGGGAAAGTCCATTGACTTTGCCAGAAATAGTATTTTTTTTTTAATTTGCCATACAAATTAAAAGTTAAATAAACCACTTTCTGTTTCAACCTTTTTATTATAAAAAATTAAGAGTATAAAAAAAGCAATGCTTGCCCGGCCCCTAACTCTTTTCAAACTTAATTGTCCATTTGCATCAGAAATGTAAACTTGCTAAATAATAAAGGCCCTTGCAAAGATTAAAACACAAAAACATTTATCAGAGCGTGGTTTATAATATGAAAAAAAAAATCACAGCAAAACAGAAGACAATCTAAGTACCCCACAATAGGAAATTCATTACAGCCGTGTGCTCATTCAATTAGATGTTGGGAGTAGATTAGCAAGCAGACCGGGTGCTCAGGATTACCTGTTGGCTGAAAAACGGGTTACCAAATACTATTAGGTTGGTGCAAAAGTAATTACGGTTTAAAAGGTTAAAAATAACTGCAAAAGCCGCAATTACTTTTTCACCAACCTAATAGCATGATCCTGTTTTGCTATATACAGATCTCTGTGGTTTATAGGTGATTTTTAATCTTCTTTTCCTGAATCATAACTTCACACTTTCCTCTTATAAACATATAATTCTTCAGTCAGATTTTAAGGGAAATGCATGTCCATTTAGTGAATTCGAGCCTTAATCATTTTTCTATAATTATTATTTTTTGATGCCCCCCCCTTTCCTACAGCTTACATAAAGGTTTGTTTTCCTATGATGCCCCAAATTAGTGTATTTTTAAAATGACATTTGGCAATGTGATCATTCTCTTGTAAAAATTGACAATTACGTTTCCTCTGTGCACCCACCTAAATTAATATTTGTTCAGGGAAACTTGGAGGTTTACTATAGCTGTTCTTATTTTACAAAATGGAGCCAAACATCTTACACCATACATGGGAAACCTAATACAATTCCAAAGGTTTCTTTATACACCCTTATTGCCAGGCATAATTATTGTTCCTCCTTCCACAAAGCTTAAGCCAGGCATTAATAACTATTCCTGCCACATCAACTAAATATATGGCTGGTGATAACTATACAATCCATAAATATATGACAGGAAAATAATACTGCACAAAACTAAAAAAATTTGGAGCAGATGGACTAAAGAGCTTCCTGTAGGGTCTCTAAGAAAATAATAAACAGTGGCATCATCAGAATTTAAATTTAAGACGCTACAACATGTATATGTGCCTTGAAAACCTTAGGCTATGTGAAAGAAGCCACTCACAAAATAATACAGATTGTATGACTCCATTTATAGGAAATAGAAAACAGACACATTTATAGAAAAAGGAAATAGCTTATTGGTTGTATAGGGCTGGGGGCAGCCCTACTTAACACCAGGGGGACAGGTATTTTGGTATCAGAGAACTAGGGTAGTATTTGTATTAATCAGGATTCTCCCGAGAAACAGAACCAATAGGAGATAGATAGATAGATAGATAGATAGATAGATAGATAGATAGATAGACAGACAGACAGACAGACAGACAGATAGATAGAGACACAGACAGATAGATGAAGAGATTTATTATAGGATGTGGCTCATGCACTTAAGGAATCCAAGAAGTCCCACAATGAGTTGACTGCAAGCTATAGAACCAGGAAAGCTAGTGGTATAATTCAGTCTGAGTCCAAAGGCCTAAGAACCAGGGGGCTGCAGCTCTAAGTCCTATAGTCTGAATGCCTGAGAACCAGGAACTCAGATGTCCAAGGGCAGTAGAAGATGGGTGTCCCAGATCAAGAAGAGAGAGAATTTGCCCTTCCTTCACCTTTTTGTTCCATCTGGGACCTCAATGAATTGGATGGTGCCAGCCACACTGGTGAGGGCGGATCCCTTTATTCAGTCTACTGAATCAAAGGTTAATCTCTGCCAGAAGCATCCTCACATACACACCCAGAAATAATGTTTTACCAGCTATCTGAGTGTCTGTTAGGTCAGTCAAGTTGACACATAAAATCAGCTGTCACAGTGTTAACACAACCTCATAAGGTTACGATGAAGATGCCTGTAAAAAGACTTAACACAGTACTTGGCAAGGGGTAAGCACTCAACAAATGTTTGCTCTTGGCATCGGTGTAAGATTACATTCCGTTTTTAATTCTTTAACTTGGGTAATTTTCTAAAGATAGATCAGACATTGGACCACCATCCATTTTTAGCACTAAGCTGGTTGCACTTCATCAGAATTCAACATCCATGGGCACTTTGATCAACACCTTTTCTGGGGTATGAAGAGCATTGATTGGTACCTAGGGTGTTCATCTGGCATCTGATTCATCCAACGGTGCCAGCTGTAGTTACCATAAAACTCCTATCATGTTGTTTAGGGAAGGCTCCCAGGCCAAGTGGAACAAGTAAAGAGAGTTTAAAGCTCATTTTTCCTTCACGCTCTTTTTTTCCCCTCACGCTTTTGCAGTGAACTTTTGGCTGCAAAAAACAGTTTAGGGCTGAAGGTAACAAAGTCCAATAAAAGCAAAAGAGGAGCCTCAGGAAGTTGGCGGTTTCCCCCGAGGCTGGCTCTTGCTTTAAGCTTTAAGAAAGGGAAATAAAGGAGATTTGGAAGTTTCCCTTGACTGTGTCTAGCCTAACCTCCAGAGTAGGAAAAAAGGCAAGACTGCACAGAAATTCCACGTAGGCATGGCTTCTGAGTTTCAACCCTCAGAAACCTAGCATCGCTGCAACGAGGCACCTGTGGCTGAGGAGGGAGCGTGCCAACACAGAGAGAGAACAGCCACATTCTAGCCTGGAATCTCGGAGGGTAACGCAGATGTGTCTACCTGGGTGTAGAAGTCTGAGGACTTCACACCACTTCCCACCCCCATACTATAAGGAGGTAAATGTAAATTTCTATCACAGTAATAAAAGTTTGAGATTTCCTTGGATGTCTCATTTATTTCAATGTGTCATATAGTTTATTCTTAGGTAACTTTCATTATGTTAGCATTTGCACACGGGGAATTCAGTTGCAATGGTCAACCCTGTTTTCCAAAATGTCAGGAGAAGTGAAAAATGTATATCCTATGTAGAAAACAATATAGGAAAAGCCGTACTCCCATATCATGCAAACTGGAGTTCAAAAGGGAGAAATCTTTATGGATAGAAATTATATACCCTTGGGCTAGCAATTCCATTTCTAAATATTTATCCCTAAGGACATCGATGTGTGCTAAGGTTTAGCTCTAAGGATGGCCATTGCAGCATTGTAGATAATAGTAAAAAATGGAAAACAAAATATTCATCAATAAAATATTGATAGAAGTATGATACATGCAATGCATAAAATATGTAACCATTAAAAATATGTGTATACATATTGCCAGCAAAAGATGTACATAATATCTTAAGAGGGAAAATTTGGTTATGCTAAACAGTATGCTCCATATTATCTCACTTTTAAAAACATCTATAGCTATACATGTATATACAGAAAAAGACATGAAATTATATATGGCAAATTGTTTAGTTTTCTCTGAATAGTGACATTATGGGCAATTTTTTCTTTGTTTCAAATTTTGCCTATCCATATTTTCTTATTTTTTAACAACAAACATCTTGTGCAATATAAAAAAAAAATACTTTAACAATTCAATATGCATATTCCGAAAAGTAAAAATTCAGTGAAAGAATAAAACAGAAAATGTGAAATCAGAAAATTTCCCGGACAAGTCAAGAAATCTAAACAAGCTGGAATTTAAATCTCATAATAGGCCAACTCCTGTTAAGAACTAGGACTAGAGATGAATAAAAAGAGCTTGTATGCTTCCAAAGTAGCTCACAGAAACACAAACACGGAAACAAATATTTACAGTAAGTTATGATGCTCACATATAAAGGGGTCCATGAGGCAAGGAGGGAAGTACATAAACTTAAGGAGTAAGAAAATTTCAAAACGGAGAAACAGAAATTACTCAATAAACTTCATTATTAACTTAACAGCTATGAAATGTCCCACTAATAATAACTGTTTTTTTTTTTAACTGACATTCTTAGATTAGCTTAAATTCATTAAACTTCTAAAGTACTCATGCTTTGTAGGATTTATCACAACAGCAAACAGGTAAGTGTACCCTGAATGATTGGCTCCAGGTGCCCAAAGAAAGTTTGAAACTTAGAATGAAGGTTTCCTGAGGGTGAGAACGATGTCTGTTCTTTACATCATTTATCTCTAGCATCTAACAGTGCATTGCGCACAGCAGGCACACACATTTGACTTGGATGAATAAACATGAACGAACAAATAGAAATAAAAACTGTCAGTTTATCCTTTTCTCCAGGGCAGGTTGTCTTGCCAGTCCCAAGAATGTCTTTCACTTGTAACTTACAATCAAAACCTCTCAGACTGCTCTGCAACTGCTGACCCTACACCCTAACCAATCGTAAGTGGTTCTTAAGTTTTCCATGGCTGGATCCTGTGTCCCCTGCTCTGTAAATCTCTAAGCCATTCTTCTTCACCCCCTTTTATTTATCAAGTGGCAGCAGACTATATCTTTCCCACCCCCTTCCCTTTGGGGTAGGAGGGGGTGGGGGATGGGAAGAGCAGTGAAGAATTAATTACATCACATGATATGATACAGAATAAAGGAAAAGGGATTAGCCTTGTATTTAAATCCCAACTCTGCCACTTCTTAGCTCCATCCCCTTGGGAAAATTACTTAGAGTCTGTGGGTCTTGACTTATGCACATATAAAATCAGGACAATACCACCAGACTCACAGAGATGTTGTGATATTAAATTAAATGATCTATGTCATATTACTTAGTGTTGTGCCTGGACCACAAGCATGGAATGGAATAGTTTGTTTTCCTTGTTTCTGTGGTTGTTATATAATGACATCTCTCCCTAAGTTACTCATTGAAAGACAATTCCTCTAGGGAAATGACATATCCTAGTTTCTTTAGAGTCAAGTCCTTATTCCTTCAAACCGTTTCTATATCATCTAATAAAACAAAATCAGAAAAAAAAGTCATCTTAAGCAGACCGCTTCTTAAATGCTGGTTTGTATAACACCTTTGAAAGATACCTTAGCCTAAGTTCCACAGCAACAGCTTCTAGACCTGTAAACATGCTTGTTTGTACATCTCGACTGGTAACAAATGTTTAACACACCAGCATATATGTACACTTACTTATATGTTATATACATCAACTATAGAAAGAAAAATATTCGGCAAACTAAGAATATTTGGAACAATGGTGCTTAATTTTTAAAAATGTACAACATCTTTAATTTTAATAAACTTTGAACCTCCATGTAATACAAACATATATCAGAGACACTCCCAATCTCAGTACAAAACATTGTAAATAATATAATCTGCTAATAAGCACATGAAAAGATGCTCAACACCATCATAAGTTATCAGGAAACTGCAAATCAAAACCACAAGGAGGTACCACTTCATACCCAAGAAGGATGTCTAGGTATAATGACATCAAGAGATGACAATAAATGTTGGTAAGAATGTGGAAAACTGGAAACTCTCATATTATTGTTAGCAAGAATGTAAAATGGTATAATCACTTGGAAAAATAGTTGGGCAATTCCTTGAAAAGTTAAAAACAGACTTATCATATGACCCAGAAATTCCATTCCTAGGTATGTATGTCAAAAGAATGGAAAGTCTACATAAAAACTCGTATACAAATGTGCATAGCAGCATTACGCTAGTGAAAAAGCAGAAACAACCAAATGTCCATCAACTGATGAATGGATAAACAAAATGTGCTACTGTCATGCAATGGACTACTATTCAGCCATAAAAAAGTGAACTTCTGATGAACCTTGAAAATATTAGGTTAGGGAAAAGAAGCCAGACACAAAAGAACACACAGTGCATAATTCCATTTACATGAAACGTCCACAGTTGGCAAATCCATTGAGACAGAAAGTGGTTGCCAGGGACTGTGGGAAGAGAGGAATTGAGAGTGACAGCTAATAGGTATAGGATTTCTTTGAGGGGTTCTATTTGTTTCCTATGGCTGTTTCCTGTGATAAATTGCCACAGAGTGGCTTGAAACAACACAAATTTACTGTTACAGTTCTGGAGGACAAAGTCAAAAGAGTCTTATGAGGCTAAAGTCAAGTTTGTTTCTGGAGGGTCTAGAGCAGAATCTGCTCCGTTGCCTTTCCTAGTTTCTGGAAGCTGCCTGCAGTTCTTGGCTCATGATGACTTCCTCACATCACATCCCCTTTTCTCCATCTGCTTCATTTGTCACATCACCTTCTTCTTCCTCTTCTATAGTCAAGTCTCCCTGTCTCCTTCTTATAGGGACACGTGTGATTACATTAAAGGGACCACCCAGATAATCCAGGATAATCTCATCTCAAAATCCTTCGCTTAATCACATATGCAAAGTCTTCTTTATATATAGGGACTGTACAGGGACTACTCTATAATCCCTATATAATAGAGACTGTATACAGAAATAGGGACTATTTCTGGGTTCCAGAGATTAGGACCTGGATATCTTTGGGGCCATTATTCCGCCCACCACAAGAATGGTTTAAAACATTCCGGAATTTGATAGTGGTAGTCGAAGTACAACTTTGTGAATATACTAAAAAGCACTGAATTGTACATTTTAAAAGAGTGAACTTTACGATATGTGAATTACAAAAGAACCATTATTTTCTTTAAAAGACACAGTTGTCAGAATATAGCTATTACATGGTTCAAAAAAAAAGGACAATTTGTAAGTTGCATTTAGGCATAACTTTAAGGAATAAAGAAATTCCATAAAGCCGAGGTTAATGGGGCTTCAGATACACCTTTCAACAATCCACACGTGGAATCAGCATGTCTAATAAAATGATGGAACTAAATATACATACCCTATAAATCCACTTAACTAACACGCATAAACTGCAGTGGATAGCCATATTCTACTGACGGATACCTGATGATGCAACCGGTCTTCATTATGACCCCCACTCTTCCTTCAGGATACCTGGCTACGATAGGTGACACATGATCTTCTGATGGAAGTGCAAAGAACAAAACCATCAATCCGTACATTAAATTTTATGAAGGCTTAATTTCTATTTTTAAGATAAATAAGAAATATTCTAATATTTTCTTCCCATACCTCATGGGTGGACTTACACACAGACCATCACTTTAGAGACTGCTGCTCTTGACAATGGTCCCAAACTTCACTGCACGTCAAAGTCATCGGGGAACTCATTAAAAAATAGAGAGCCTAGGCTTCATCTCTAGGGTTCTAATTCGGTAGCCCAAGCTATCCACAAATTTTGAATACCCTACTCTACATACTGGAAATCATTTCTGTTTATTTTTCTCCGAAGCCCATAACTTGGGTAGAGTTGCTGAGCCAAACAAGTAAAAAAGAAAATATACTCCAATTGAAGTTGAGTATAACATAAAGAAACAAGGCCAATAACATTCTTTTGTTTGACCTGTATTTCAGCCATTTCATATCAAAGTCATAGGACCCCATCAATTGTTTAAGCAAGTAAATTGCTCAAATGACTGCTTACATAAGTAGAGGCAATGCTCCATGACTCTGAAGCAAAAAAGAATGGTACTCCTGAGAATATCTCGCTCATTACTGCTGAATTAGAACCTAGGGCAATACGTTCCACCATGCTACTGTGAGAAGAATTAAGTCCATCTTTTAATAAAGGGGAAAAACCAGACAACAAGGCCTATATGGTATGAAGGCATCTAAAGCATAAAAGGTAAGTAATGTATACCCAAAACATGAAAAAGGCTTTAGAATGACATCCAACTAATAGTGCAATCCACAGACTCTGACAAATCCTTTTCTGTCAACTATGAAAAGTCTCTCAAACTTGAAACAACCTTAAAACAAAATGCATAATCTTCTTTAAATACTACTGCTGGATTTGTATGCGTGTTAGAGAGGCATTCTGAGTACCTATGCAAAGGCTTACCAAATTCTTGCTGTCTTAATTCCAAATGATTCCTAAGCGAGTTATTTGGCCTTTTACAAACAAGTGATTTTAGTCATCTAATCAAGGGAAGTCTAATTTGGAAACATTAGTGTTTCCAGAAATGAGTCTCTTAGTGATATTTTATCCGAGGCAAGAAGAAGCTGAGATACTTCTGGTCTTATCAACACATTTATATAACACGGAAATGAGCTTAAATACCACAGATAACTCCAATTTTGATTTTAAAAAATTTAGATCAGTTAAGGATATATGGTGAATAAAATATTTTAAAAACAGACCTATGAATTTCTTGGAAAGTATCGAAATAATGTGTTCAATCAGATCTCAAAATCCATAAAGCCCTTCAAACTATTAATGCCATTTAATCACTACTCTCCTTCAACGATTCTCTCTCTACACCCTACGTCCCCATTTACCCCCCAAAGAAAATCCCACCCCTTGTATAAGTTTAAACCAATATATTTTATTGACTGGAATTGCAGAATGGCACACAATTAGCCTCATTTGAGTCATGTCATTATTTCCAGCTCACTGGCATTTATTCAGATGAGCACAATTTGCAACCTCTGAGCCCAGCTCTTCTGATGTTAACTGGCATCATTAAAACCCTCCCAGTGTCCAACTCGTTTGATCTTTTAAAGAATGTCCTGGGTCTGTGACTCAGAGCCGGAAACTCCTGGCTGGAAACCCTCAACGGCGTTCACGTTCGGTCACAGACTACTCACATCAGTTAACAGTCCTCACAGACCATGATTCCAACTCAAGGGAGAAAACTTTTCATGTAAAAATTCTTTAAACACAAAATGAACAGACAATTGGATTAAAATAATGTACAGGGGGCGGGAGCAGCTCCTAAATGTTAAAACTTCAAAAGTTGAGATTGTAAAATGTTCAGAGTAAAGTATCTTAAAAGAGCATAGCAGATCTGGACATTGGAAAGGACAGATAGAGGAACGAGAATATAAAGGCAAAAGCAATAAATGGTGAAATTTCAAAAGCTCCAATTAAAAATTTTCTATGATAAGTTTTGATATAGTGCTCAACTCATATGCTCTCCAAATGCTTTCTTTAAAAAAATTAAAAACAACTAGTTAAAGAATAAGTGGGAAGCTTAATTCTTTTCTATTTAAAGAAAAATAAAATCACAATATTTTTATTTTCCCACACATTTCACACACGGCATATGTGTGAATAGTATTCCATTATACGAACATACCATAGTCAGTTAAAATTTCATTTCAAAAATGAAAAAGCATATTTAAAAATCTACTTACAGAATGACAAAGTAAATGTTATAATATCCACAAATGTTTAATAAAAGGCAAGTTCCTGCTGTCCTTTTAAGTTAAAAATAAGGCCAAACTACAACTTTCAACTGCAAAGAGTCATTGTGTAGTATATAAAAAGCTCAGCATGGAAATAGTTTCAACAAATGTACAAAAAGCGTTTTTCATGCCCAGGAAGAACGGAGGGCATCAAAAAACATGTCCCAACTACAAATAACATAGCGCTCAGTTCAAAAAGACCAGCAAATTCCTTCTCTAATGCATAGCAAATTAAACTTCACTTCCCTGCAAGGTTGAACAGGCAATCCACCTTTAAATATCCCCACAAACAAAACACAAGAACAACAAAAGAGGTTCCAGAGTGTAATAAATACTGAATCCACAGTAGGCGACAGAATCCTTACTGTACACAGCTGAGAAAACCTGCCACGGGACAATGGATCACATTTCCATATTAAATTATATTTATCACGCTGAAAAATGCTTAAACAAAATACAGGATTTCTATTGGCCATCTTCATACCACACTCATTCCCTAAAACCTTCCAAACCTGCTGAGTCCTATTGAAAATCATTCCCACCCCATGGTGCTCTAAGGGAGCTGCTAGACAAAGGGCTGGGATGATGGGAGAGGGCAGGGACAACTACCTTCCCCTGCGATTTCAGAAAATAAATCAATGAAAGAGGATAGAATAGCCAAAACATAACCTTGGCATAGGGTGTTTCCGGGAAAATCACGGCTGTGACAAATGGCCTGAAGTGAACTCTTCCAGCGGTCAAGAATCCCCAGGAAAGGCCCCTCCTCTCCTTATCTATTGCTCAATTGTACAATACTCTGCTTTGAAAATATAACACCCTCTTAGAGCTGGGCAAGATGAAAGGGCTTTTCTTCATGATCCTGTAACGCCTATTAATTTTTGCTACAACAGACTCACAGCTGATTAAGGAAACAAGGGCTAACACTGCCTCCCATTCTCATCTCAAGACTTAAGAGAGAAAATGTTAAAAGTGAATGAGCCCTCTTTTCACTATAATATGTTGATTTTCATTTATGCGCACCCCATAAGCTTTTTCTCCTCCAACCTTGGGCAATTTGTTTAGACTGGAAGTTCTTTTCCTGGTTGAAACATAAGTAGCAATGTTACTAGATTTCTATGCAGTTACAGAAGTATCTTTCTGAATTATTGTGACTCATTCACTGCCACTCAGAACACAGGTTTAAAATCAATGACTGAAACAGCAAAACTTAAACTGTCCCCGAAGTACACTCACACTTTTATCACAATTGGTAAAGAAACATGATAGGGTGCAAAAAGAACAGAATTAAAATTAAACCAAAGAACATTAAGATCCCCACGTTATACTTGTTTTTACATCAATTTGGATGTCAGACTTCCTACATTCATCAGAAAATATCAAGATTATTGTCAAGTTTAACATAGGATAGAATGGATGCCAAACATAGTAACTAGCTTGAAAAAAATGTAGCTTCTATAGTTTTGGTTTTTTAAAGTACAAATAAACATACTGAAAAAAATATAGATCTTAATTACACAGTTTGGTGAATTCTAACAAATTATACACACTGCTGTAAACACCACTCTAATCAAGATATAGACCACAGAAATACAATGTCAGCTGCATTATCAATTTTCAATTTTCTAGTAACCACATTTTAAAAAAACTGAAAAGAGACGGATGAAATTTGAATGTTTTATTTAACTCAGTATATCCAAAATATTATCATTTCTATATATATATAATTGATTTTTAAAATATTATCAATAGCATATTTTACTTTTTTTCATAGGACTAAGGCTGAGATCTGCTGTATATTTTACACTTACAGCACATCACGATTTAAACTAGCCATAGTTCAAGGGCTTACTAGCCACAGGAGGCTAACAGTTCCCACACGGGATAGCGCAGATAGAGTTCAGAAAATTTCCTCCTGTCTCTTTCTGGTCTATCCTTCTCCTCCTCACCCCAAGTCAACCACTATTCTCATTTCTATCCTAATCAATTATTTTTGCCTATTCTTGAATTTCATAAAAGTAAAATGTACAGATTTTTTTGTGACGGGCTCCTTTCACTAAGCATGTTTTTGAGATTTATCCACGTTGTCGCAAGTACCGTGGTCCATTCCTCTTCATGACCGAATGGCTTTCCACTGTATGAATACACCACAATTTGCTTACCCACTGACCAGCTGATGGCCACTTCGGTTGTTTCCAAATATGCTACAATTAATAAAGCTGAAAGCAATATTCTTGTACAAGTCCTTTTGTGGACATGTTTTCCTTTACTCAGGTAAATATCTAGAAATTGAAATGTTGCATCATAAGATAGGTTTATATTCATCTTCATGAGAAACTGCCAAATACTTTTCCACAGTGGTTTTATCATTTTACATTCCCAACAATAATGTATGAGATATCCAATTACATCACATCTCCTCCAATATTTGGTCTTGTTCCTTTGCATTTTCAGATAAATTTTAGGATCAGAATGCCAGTTTCTACCAAAAAAAAAAAAAAAAAAGCCTGTGGGATTTTCATGAGGATTACTGAATCTATAGATCAATTTGGGAGAGGACTGCCATCTTAATTTTGAAGCTGCTAATTCATTAACACTTAATGTCTCTGCTTTTACTTAGGTCATCTTTAATTTTCCTCAGTAATTTCTGTAGCTGTTGTGTACAAGTCTTACACTTTGTGAAATTAATAAATTATGAACTGAGAAAAAAAAAAAAATATTTGGTCTTGTTAGTCTCTTTAATTTTAGTGATTCTAGTGGTGTATACATTTTCCAATGACAAACAATACTGACACTTTTTTCATGTGTTTACTAGCTAATCATATAACATCTTTTTTGAAAAATGGTTGGGCAAAGTGAAGGGAATGTTGTTATGAAGACAAATTGAGGTTGCTTATATGAAATTACTTGTAACTTTAAAATAAAGGACACGTTGAAGGACTACCTGGGCCAGGCAGATAATGTAAATCCAGAAGCCAAGGGGACTGCAGCAATTAGACTACACGCTCATCTACAGGAAGCTACTAACACTAAGTGTTCACTGGCTTTTTCCATGTGGAACAGCAGGCCAGGGACTGCAAGAGAGTAGATATTAGGTTGGTGCAAAAGTAATTGCGGTTTAAAAGGTTAAAAATAATTGCAAAAACTGCAATTACTTTTGCACCAACCTAATACGTATTTTTCTGTTTTTAATTACTGCTAGCAATTTATTTAAAATATTAATCCTATGATACTCAAACAAAATAGGCCATACATTTTCAAACTCTGATTTATATAAGTGTTAGTGGTTTTTACAAGGATAAACATCCTTAGGGTGGTAAATATTAAACCATTCAGGATTGCTGCTAGTGACTGGTCAAAGCTGACACCTAGTAAGACAAAGGATGGCAATCTACCAAAGGCAGATGACAAAATCATTTGGGCTGGCAAGGCAACAGTATTTCAGATAGAGTTAGCCACAAACAATTGGCCAGGGAAGCTCCCCTTTCCTCTTTCCTAGCAACCCTCCTATATGACAGAATATATGCTATCGCATTCTTATTCTTAAATGATCATCCTTATCATGTACAATTTAGTTTTGAATAAGAACGAAGGTAACAACTAATAATACTTCGTGGCAATGTCTACCTCGTAGTATCTGCATTACTTGGGGAGAGCAGGAGATGTTATGTTGGTGGGATATAACACAGAACAGCTGCTTTGGAAAACAGTCTGGTAGGTCTTCAAATGGCTAAACATCAAGTGATATGACCCAGCAATTCCTCTCTTCGATACATACCCTAGGAAAATGAAACCCATGTCCACATAAGAACTTGTACATGAATGTTCACAGCAGCATTACTCATAACAGCCCAGAAGTGGAAACCCAAATGTCAATCAACTGGTGAATGGATAAATAAAACGTGGTATAGCTACACAATGTAATTATTACTCAGCCATAAAAAGGAATGAAATACTGACACGTGCTACAACATAGATGAACTTTGAAAACATTATGCTAAGTGGAAGAAGCCAGACACAAAAGGCCACATATTGTATGACTCCATTTATATGAAATGTTCAGAAAGGCAAATCTATTCAGACATAAAATAGATTATTGGTTCCCTAGGGCTGGAGGGCATGAAGGGTGTGGGATTTCTTTTGGGGTTAATGAAACTGTTCTAAAGTTGATTGTGGTGATGGCTGCACAACTCTGTGAATATTCTAAAAGCCATTGAATTGTACACTGTAAATGGGTGAGTTGTACAGTATGTGAATTATACCTCAAGACAGCTGTTTACATGAACAGGAAAGAAAAACTGTAGGTATTGGTGAGCCGCAGAGCCTATCTCTTCTGGTCCCAGATATTCTTTCCCTCTGCTATTTGAAGTTCAGAGAACTTTGATGTCTTATATCTCTCCTCTGCACTGTTTCTGAATTTCAAATACATTTAGTGTACTTAACACAATGTTCTCCCCTACTAGACTCTGAACTCCAAGAAGGCCAAAAATGTCTCAGAAATCTTTATATCCAGAGAGTCTTATAAAGCCTGGCTTATATTTTCAATATTTTTATTTTAAGGTTAACGCTTTTTGTGTTCTGCCTGGGGAATCCTTGCCTAATGTTTGCTGTTGCAGGGGACACGGGGTTTGAGGCGGAAGCTGCACCACCTGCTTTTCCTTGCTCTCCTCATCACCTCTACTCATCTGAGGATGAATAAATCACAACTTGGCAGAACACTTCTGAAAGGCAGCCAACCCTTCTACTTGAACATCATCTGGAACAGCAAGAGACTTCATGAGATTATGAGAGAAATAGGATCCCTTTTACGCCTACAACCCATAAAGCAAAAGAATGACGACCAAAAAAACAAAACAAAACAAAACATTTAAAGAGTGTAAAATAAAAGCGAAAAAAGAAAAACAGCTGAAGAATGGATTTAAATGGTCTCTAGTTAACAAGATGAATTTTAATAGCACTCATAATAGCAATACACAAATTTAAAAATAAAACTAATAAACATATATTTAACTTTTTACAACTTCTACTTAAAAGTCTATACTAGATTAAAGCACCACCCACCCTCTTTTATTAATAATCTCCAATGCCCAAAAGCTAAACCTACATGGGGCAAATTTACTGTGAGAAAAGAACATTTAGATTAGACCTTTCTTTTCCTTAATGATAGTTTGTAATCTTTGGACACAAAGAATTCTGGGCTCCTGGTAACAAGCAGAATGATCATAACAAGAAGAAATGCTGCCCTAGACTCAATGTAGTGGTGACACAATTGAACTGTTCTTGCTAGTAACAAATAATGCTGCTAGAAACTTCAGTACAAATTACTACATTCCACCTCTCTCTCATGCTCAGGTAAACATGGAAAGTTATAAAAAAATCTGTTTAATAAGATCATATTATTAAAACTCTGAAAAAATATTTAGCTCAAGAATATAATCCAAAAGAAAGGAAAAACTTTACATATGTAATTACTTCTTAAACAATTGTAAGTAGAGAAAAATTGGAAGCAACTTAAAAATCCAATCAAAAATGGATTATTTGATTACTTATGATACTGTACACTCAATGGAAAGTAATTAAGCCATTAAAATGTGTAGCAACATCAAAAGTCTTTCTAGCAAAAACTATAAAATATATACATGTAAAGAAAATGAGGATATGGAAAAATTAAAATGGTTTTGTGAAAGGTTGATGAGAAATACTATTTTTCTCATTATCCAAAGTAAAGGCGATGCTATAAAAACCAAATGTCCTTGAAAGGGGGATAAAAACATTTTAAAGCATCTTTAAAATATAAAATCTAATATATAATCCATAAAAGCACTAAAAATTAATCTATTTTAGCTCACAACATCTTTCTCATTAGGATCCTTACGCAAAGCCTAAATAACGTAAAAACTTATGCATTAACCAATCTCAAAGGAAAAGGAGAAAGTGAAGTGTGGGAAGAGTTCAAATATGCTCACATAAAGATTTCTCCAATATGTGACATGTCAAGGTCAACTAAATACAAACATGACGAGCAAACATACATAGAGATAGTATGTGAATTACTTCTCAGTAAAGCTGTATTCTAAAAAAAGGAGTAGTGATTAAGAAATAGACTTTGAATTCAGACAGACCTGAGTTTGAATTCTGACTCTACCATATCTTAGCTGGATGACTTTGGGCAACTATTTAATCTCTGTCAGCCTTCCAGAAAAAAAAAAGTACTTATCACAGAGAGGGCTTTTTCAGTATGAGTAAATGAGATTATAAATATAATAATTGTAGTGTACAGTGCTTACTATATAGAAAGCACTTGTAAATCAATATATGCTTACCACCACTATTAAAACATCTCTAATAGTTTTCCAGCTGAAAGCATTCTGCCAATTTCATATGAAAACAAAGGAAATGTTACATGTGGACAAATAGAAAAGTAGAACACATTTGTCTTTATATGATATTTTATACGGTTTGATAAGCTCTCTTTGTAGTAAAAAGCCCATTTAAAAAAAACACACACAGAAAAAAACACCTCATGATTTCCTTTACTTAGAAGCATGAGGACAAAATTGTTTTACTAATCATTCCTATAGGAATGAAATGTAACTTGACTGACCAGGAAAGTTAAAAGCAATGAAGAGAATATTTAAAGCATCTGAATTTCTCCAAAAAGATATATAAGTGGCCAATAAACACAGGAAAAGATGCACAATATCATGTATTATCAGGGAAATGGAAATCAAAGCCACGGGAGATACTCTTCACATTCACTAGGATGGCACAGTTTACAAAAAAGCAGGTAACAGCAAGTGTTGCTGAGGATGAGGAGAAATTAGAGCCTGCGTACACTGCTGGTAGGAATGTAAAATGGCTCCACCACTTTGGAAAAGAATTTTGGCAGTTCCTTAAATGGCTAAACATGGAATAACCATATGATCCAGCAACTCCATTCCTAGGTTATACCCTTCAAAAATGAAAACATATGTCCATGCAAAACCCTGTACCTAAATGTTCATAGCAGCATTATTCATAATAGCCAAAAAGTAGAAAAAAACGCAAATGTCCATCAATTGATGAATGGGTAAATAAATTGTAGGACAACCATACGAAATATTATTCACCATAAAAAGAAATGAAGTATCAGTACATGCTACAACATTGATGAACCTTGAAAACATGTTAAGTGAAAGAAGCCGGTCACAAAAGACAATATATTGTATGATTCCATTTACATGAAATGTACAGAATGGCAAATTCAGAGAGACAGAAAGTGGTTGCCTAGGGCTAGAGGGGATGTGTGTGGGGGGGCAGGGGGGTTTAAGGGGATGACAGCTAAAGGGCACAGTAATTTTGGGGGGGAGATGGTAAAAATGTTCTAAAATTGATTGTGGTGATGGCTGCATAACTCTGTAAGTATACTAAACACTGTGAAATTGTAAACCTTAAATGGATGATATGATTGCCTGTGAATATCTCAGTAAAACTTTTTTGAAGCAGAGAACATTGCTTCTCAGAGCCATAACTTTGTATTAAGTCAAAAGGAAGTAAGAAAATGAAGGTGAATGGGGCAAAGATGATGAGATGAGAAAGCTGAATGGCAAAAATAAGGAAAAGAGAACACAAGAATATTAATTTTCCTTTGAAAATGACAAATCCCCAGCTTGAAGATGAAGAAAACTACTTCTTTCAATACCTATATTTTTCAAAGAAAGGAAGCCTCGGAATAACATATGAGCATAAGATTTGAAGAGGGGCTTGGGTCTACTTTCCTTCTCTTTCATTTATTAGCCATGTGACCTTGGGAAAGTGACTTAAATTGCCAGAGCCTCTGTTTCTTTGGTTTAAAATGAATCCCCATATCACAAAATGTACAAATTCATACTGGAAACCCAAGAACAATTAACTATAACTTTTTAAAAGTAGTTCAGCCTGAAAAGAAATTTGGAAAGGCCCAAATCAATATATCAATACCCTGTTTCCCAGAAAATAAGACCTAGCCGCACAATCAGCTCTAATGCATCTTTTAGAGCAAAAATTAATAAAAGACCCAGCCTTATTTTACTGTAAATGTAAGACTGGGTATAATATAATATAATATAATGTAATATAATATAATATACCAGGCCTTATATTAATTTTGCTCCAAAAGATGCATTAGAGCTGACTGTCCAGCTAGGTCTTATTTTCAGGGAAACACGGTAGGTAGTATTAAGGAAAAAATAAGTTTCTCTTTTCCAGTTCCAAAATGCCAAACTGCATTCTTGTCCTTATGGTCAACCAAGATTCCTAGAACTTTCTCTCTCCACTTTCTGTTCAGTAAAGCAGCACCAAAGAAAACCATATTGGAAATATAATTTTCACCTTGACAGAGCTGGCATTTAGATGGAATCCATCCTTTCAGTCTCTCGCTGGAGACCATGATAAATGATTAAGCAGCAGTAATTGCAGGCTTAATCTGACCCTACCAAGGACAAATGAATTTTGTGATTGTGATTTTCAAAACGGAAGAATCCATTGTCAACCTTAAGAAAAAGAGCTCTACTTACTTTACAAAAGCAAAACGCAATAAAATCCAATTTGGTATGGTTTTCCAACTGAAGTATTTTCTTAAGATAGGATTATTCAATTTATTCTCTTATCCTTGATTTTTAAGTTTTATTGTCCTAGGCTGTCTTTCTATATTCTTACTATTTGATAGTCAGGGATCTAAAGAGTAATGGATAGACAAACCACTAACAAATGCTGCTGTGAAATAGATTTATAACTATGCTGAATATTTTCATTCTTAAACTCTTGGTAGCCATCAATGCTTTACACATGATATCAATTAGAAGACAGAATAAACAGCCTCACAGGATGCATGCTGGCTTCTGTGGATAGCATGCTGACAAAAAAACAACAACAAAAGATTGGCCCAAAATTAGCAAATGTGACCTGGTAAGGGCCACGGAATTGAGTATATTTTACAACTTTAACACACATCATAGGACATGACGGCAGCAGTTTCACAACTAATAAACACACACAAAAGAAGCTTGGAAAGGCTTAAAACAAAGATATATTATTACCATCTAGGTTCATCAAGGTGGAATAGATTATTTCTGCTTATTTAGATGAACATAAGCTATTCATTACTAGACATAAAAATATTTTTATTGACAAAATTAACAGTGATACAGTCAGTTTCAACAAATTCCACAACTCAGAACATTTGTAATATCTACAAGGAAAACAT
The DNA here is from genome assembly GCF_057876585.1 of Rhinolophus sinicus. Lineage (NCBI taxonomy): Eukaryota > Metazoa > Chordata > Mammalia > Chiroptera > Rhinolophidae > Rhinolophus > Rhinolophus sinicus. Next base: position 64,966,768 of record NC_142516.1, on the reverse strand, counting down.
GATAAATCACACTTATTCACTTCTAGTAAGCATCAATAAAATAGGGGCTTCATCCTCTAGACAAGAAAGAGAGATGAAAAACAGGGGATAAGGAAATAAATATTCTTTATAATAAAAGGAAGTTAACTGATTACTGGTATTGCTTTATGATTTATTAATGCCCATCTTATTACAAAAAAGATTTAAAGGGGCTAGCATCTATTTGTTAGACAGCATATTGGATTCTTATTTCATTTGCAACATTTCAGTTGAAGTTTCTTAAAAGTGAATTGTGATAAGAATATTATATTGAATTTGGATTTTATATCATTAAAGAGTGAAGGGATGGAGAGAGAGAAATAATGAGAAAAAGAAATGCCTTTAACCAAGCACAGGAAAGGATTGTTGAAGTATCAAAATAAGAAATAGGCTCTATTAAATAAAATACCTAGACATGATACCTCAATTCTTCTAGAAGACAATGGAATGTGAGAAGCAAGAAACTATAGGCTCAATGTTAGTATCCCCCACAAAAATTCATGTTGAAATCCTAATCCCCAAGGTAATGGTACTGGGAGATGGAATCCTTGAAAGGTGATTAGGTTATGATGGGAGAGCTTTCTTGATTGGGATTAGCGCCTTTATAAAGAGACTTTAGAGAGCTATCTTTCCCCTTCTGCTATGTGAGGTTACAGTAAAAAGACAGCGGTCTATGAGAAAGATGGCTGTCCATGAACCAGGAAGTAGGCCCCTACCAGACACTGAACATGCCAGCGCCTTGATCTTGGACTTCCCAGCCTCAAAAACTATGAGAAATAAATGTCTTTGCTCATAAGCCACCCAGTTCACATTATTTTTGTTATAGCAGCCCAAATGGATTCAGACAGTAATGTAGTATAATAGTGGCTTAAAATCAACATTAAGGGTAGTGGTTTGGATTGGGGAATGGATTTGGGGCTAAATATTCAACAATCCAAAACGGTCTCCTTTAAGTATAGAAAGAATACCAGGAAACTCCACAGTGAACGGATAGGATACTATTTGGAAAAAGAAATTAAGTCACTATCCTATATTATGTGAATTTTAAGGGAAAGATTGAAAAAAAAAAAAAAGACTAGTCTATGAGAAAGACTACATAGTCTATGAGGAAGTTAAAACTTGCTGTCTGTGTACCACCTTTACAGGAACAAGTTCAACATTTAAAGAGCACCTATGTGGGCAGACATTACACTAAGCCTTTTTTATGTGTAATCTCATTTTATCGTCATTTGAAGAAAATAGAAACTATGAGAGGTTAAGAGTTAGTCAGTCAAAGGGCACACAAGTAATAAATGGTCAGTATCAGGTACAGTCTCATGACAGCCTAGAAAAAAGGTGCTCTCTACCACATCAGGCAACATTTTTCATATCTCCAGTACTAACTACAATGAATGATATCTTAGAGAAATGGAATGAGAAAAATCAGTGCCACACTCTGAGAATTTCTTATGAGTTAATAAGCATCAATAGACAATAGAGCCTTATGGTAACAGCAGAGGGTGGGTGGAGAACACATTAAGACAAGATTACTATTTTTTTAGGGGGAAAAGTTAATTTCAGAAACAAGTTGATTTCTTCTTGGAAAAAAATAATAAAAAAGAAATACTCAAAAATAGTAACAGTGGTCACCTTTTAGAGGTGAAAATATCAAATTCTTCTCTCACAGCTTCTGTTAAAAACTCCTTTAAAAACAAGGTTTAGAATTCTGAAAATAATGTAATTATTAAAGTGACACATCCCAATTCCAGATGATTGATTGGAGCAATAAAATACAAAAGTCCTAGTATTCCTGTGCTGTAACAGTCCTTTGCCCTGAAACCTTAACAACCTTGCCAACTGAGTACTGAAAGCACTGTCCTTAGCACATATCAGTTCCTGAACAGTGATGCTGTTTACTGCCTGCTAAAATCAGTGATCACCGTAAAGAACATTAGTGTATGCTCATACCAAGATCCCGAGTAAATACCTAACTTCCCACTGAGGTCTATTTGCCTCACTTGTAAAATGGTGTTATAATCTTTATATTGCAATGTTTTTAAAGAACATAATAGATGAAAAGTGCTTCGCACAAGAAGATAAGCACATAAACATTTAATACAGTCATAGCTTGTTTTTTTATATTACATCAAATTCATCATCATCATATCAATCGTAATTACCATAGCTAAATGAATTCTACTTAGACATATTCTCTAAAAATCTACAATTATATTGGTATGTTCACTGTCAAAAACTTTGGTCAGGTCAATGAATGATCTTTATGTAATTACCACATTTCTCCACATCAGTAAAGATTTGTTATGGTGTAATTTTGAGAGTGTCTAAAGTTCAGAAAATGATTTGAGGCACAGTTCTAACATTGATCCATCCAATCCGATTCCTAGGAGAAAAAGGATCCTTTGCCAGTCTTCAAGCCAATAATAAATTTTGCTGACTATAAAACTGCCACTAACCCATCCGTGCCAATTTCCTCACCTCATTTGCTTATAAGGCTCTCTAATCATAAAACTGAGAAGCACATGTATTCAAGAGTTCTCCTATAAGCATAACTTTCCCTTCTATATTATAAACAAATAAGCAACATAATAAATAAGTCTCTAGACAATGTCTATATAACCAGATGTTTCAAGATTTCCCTCTACAAAAAATGTGCAAAACAGAAGGTCTTACTTCACCCTTTCAAACAAAATTCTCTGGGAATGAATTTTCAATCTTTCAATTATTTGTCTGTAATCTTACATTCTTATAACAAATATGCCTTATAAATTATTTTCTTCAAAATTATACAGAACAATTCAAAAACACCTACCTCGGCTTGGCAGAGTGCATGAAGACCTTGTAACACCAAAGCTGCTGGAGTGGCTTGATCAGGCTTGGTGCATTCATTCAACACCTGGGAAATAGCTGCCAACATATCTGCACCATGCTGATAGGGCCTACAGGAAATGACAATTTAGAAACAAGGTTACAGCCAAAGAGCTGTATTTCCTCTCCTAGGTCTTTGGCCTGAACAAAAAGCATGAATGCCTTTCTTTACCCTGGTGCCTGCTAAATGTTGACCCTCAAACAATAATGCCATGTGTTTTTCTCGAAATATGCATTATTATCATTTCGGCTATCATTGAAGGCTCAGTTTTGATTACAGAAATATTATCCAAAAGAAAAGATGCCTGTTAAATTTTATTCTCCCTAAACCGTAAATTGTCTGAATTGACTAAATCTGAAGTCTATAGTAATGGTGGAAAGAACAGATTGACCTTATTGAGATTATCAGTAAAGCAGAACTACTCCTACCTGGAGATTGCTCTGGTATCAAACACTGACTACAAAAGCAGGGACTGGAGATTAGAAGATGATTTGTTATAGTAGTGGTAATAGGTAGGTGGCTATACCTATTACAATAGTGATGATGGTGATAATAAGGATAAAAATAAATAATAATAATAATAATAATATGATTTATAACTAACTGAGCACCTATTGTGCACCAGGCACTGTCCTGGATTCACTCACTCCTCCTCCCCCACTTCCTCTCTTCCATTCCACACGTACTGTGCTATCCTCAGCATTCTTTTAACTTCATAAAGAAATGCTCAGGTCATCCTCTGTATTTCTTGTAACCCTTCAGTGACATAATCCTGTTTTCTAATTAACAAAATATCAATTGATAAAATTGCCTGACTGGATTTTATTGTTTCACTGTTCGGCCAACGCAAAACATTTTCCAAAAGTGGAAAAATGTGACAACTTGAGATGGTAACTAAAAGGAACACTGAATAAGTTCTCAACAGACTCTCATCTGGTATGATAGTATTTAACCTCTCCTGAGCCGCAGGTACAAGTATGTAAAATTAAAATGTCAGCTAATAACCTTTTATCTCAAAATTTTTTTCTATGCCAATACCTCAAGAGCATCCAAACTCTCAGGTCTTGGGTTACATGTGTGTAACTTTTAGTCTGAGGTCATTTGTGTGTTGCCAAAAGGTTGAAGCTTAGAAAAGAGGCAGAACCACTAAGGTTCTGATCTGAGATTTTACTTGAAACATAAATCATCCATGTTATCAGCACCTGGGCCAACCCATTCATTGCACAACTTCAGGAAGTACCACTTACAGTAATAGTAGTATTGTTATCGACAAAAGTTAGAATGAGGCTCCCAGGAATGTTACAGTGCAGCAGCTACACACATGAAACTGCAGGATTACAACACATTTCAAATGTATCAAATCTATTTCCTCCATAAATATTTTTACCTTACCCTACTCAAGAAAAGAAAAAACAGATCTGGCAAAGGAGAGCTCTGCTTAGTGTCACTGCAGTCTTGCCACCTCCTACCTATTTAGTAATCCATACTCCAGACAGCAGAATCGTCTCCCTAATATATCTTTATGTCTTCCTAAACCATAGAAAATAAATGGTTTTTTAAGAAAATTTCCTTCCTTGTAACTATTCCTAATAATTAATTCCATGTAATGAGTCACAATTAAGCCCTTCTCTATTAAAACTCCTTATAAAAATCAGGCATAACATAGGGAGAATATAAGAGCAGTGTGAACAGTCTATTGCTTAGGTTTTAGGAACTTATATACAGAAACATAGAATAGATAACATCATGTTTTCTTACAATACTAAATTGCTAGCCAGAAAATGATATAAATATTCTATAAAGCTAGATATAAGACTAGACCTGAAATGAAAAGACATACTTGCTTCTCAAACTTATTGCCCAATACTACTAAGTGTTATAATCAGAAAACTTCAATTGAAAATTAATTTATTCTTATTCAAATATTCTCTGCCTATCTGTCTTAGCTTCCTCCTTGCAATAAAACAACTAAATGCAAAATAAATATCACGATATCTATTCCCAAAGCACATCTTACCTTCGCTTACATATGTCCCTGATGGCTGCTCCTTTAGCGATCAGATTCTCCCACTGTACTTCCTTATCCATAGGCAGAGAGGGCGCACTGGACATGGCCATGAAACGCTGCAGTTCAGGATAGATACGATCCTAAGGAGGCAATTCCACAAAAAAGGTCATTTCCCAGCTGGAGTTGAATCATCATTATCTCCTTTTCTGCAGCACTTTCACCTCCAAATCTCACATTTGCATTGCAAATCATAATGTATTTCTTCTAATTAGTGGAGAAGAATGATGTTGTGATTGCTGGGGATTTTCTTACAGACCCATGTACTGTTCATTTCATAAAACAAGAGAAAAGTGGCTACATCTCATCCTAATTACAAAGGCTCTAATCACTTAGAACCATATTTCTATTACTTTTTCCACGCAAATGGAAAAATAAATTTCAGAATTAAAGAAATAAGATTATTTTCTATTCTCAATTTCTCTATGAGAGTCAATCACAACTGATGCATCACAGATCAAAAGAATCACGCTGAATCAAAACTTCTCAATGCAATCACGATGCCACTCACTAATTCTACTATATCAAAGCACTGTCACACATAATGACAAAATGAGGTTTTTTTCACTGAAAGAAATATGTTTAATATGCACATAAGAGTCTATCTGAGCTTACCTGCTTTTCCCATAAAGATGTCAACAAGCGCAAAGAGACAGCTCTTAGTTGTGGAGTAGTTCCAAGAAGTTGGATTACTCGTAGAATTTGTCCTATACACACCTAGAGCATGGTGAAGAAATTTAGGTTTCATAAATGTAAATGTAGATAATCCCAAGGCTACAAAAGGATTTCAAAATCCTTTATTGTAAAATAAAGACCTAAATGGAAGATTACAGTATTACCCATCTTCTCAGAGTTTGGAGATAGCTTTGGGAGGGGTGAACTAGCAATCTTGGGAAAGTAAAGACCTTATTTCAGATAACACTCAATGGGAAAACTTGGCTATGGTATTAAATGATTTAAAAGAATTACTCCTAAAATATTGTAATAAATACGTTTGGCCCAACAAGGGAACATAATTAAGGTCTCAAAATTTCATATAATACCAAGCAAAATTCAATGTCTGATTCATGCCTTGCTTTCTTTTTGTCCCTAAGTAAATTGGTTAATATACGAACCTTGTGAACACAAAGCGTTGGTAAAGTATATAAGATATCATTGTATAATACAGGTTTCAGTGGTTTTCTCAACTTGAACATTAGAACTGGAATTAAATTTGGTACCTAAAATGAATTTAAAAAACACATTAATTATGCCTTCTAAAGGAAATCAATCTAAAAGCAATCATTTCATTTTTCTTCAAAGGAGTAATATAAATAGCATATATGAATTAAAAGACTAAAGAAATGTCAGTTAACAATTTCTTCTTAATGGTAATTTGATAGTACCACCAATATTCTATCTCTTATAATTAGCTGCCAAACACCAATCAAAAAATGTTTTTCTAAAACAACTATGAAAATAATTCTCAGCAATACCAAACTAGTTAAGCTATATTCTGTCCAAAAAGAAACTTACGGTTTGAATGAACAGCTAACACTTAGGGTATATCAACAATACAGTAACTCCATATAGTGAAATATTCAATTACGTTATTCTAATATGAAATAATTGAAATCAGTTGTACTGTAACAGGTCAATGGGCAAAATTTTCCCTCCAGGTACCCATTTCAATCCCTAAACAATTCATTTGTAGATCAGAAGACTTAATGATATTAAGATGGTAATATTTTCCAAGTAGATCTACAGGTTAAACGCAATTCCCATCAAAATTGCAGCTGCCTTCTTTGCCAAAACTCATAAAGTAGTCCTAAAATTCATATGGAAAAGCAAGGGACCCTGAATAGCCAAAATAATCTTGAAAAAGAAGAACAAAGTCTGAGAACTCAAACTTCCCAATTTCAAATTACAAAGCCATAGCAATCAAAACAGTGTGGTATTGGCCTACAGGTAGAAATACAGATCAGTGAAAAAGAACTCAAGAATCCAGAAATAAATCCTTACATTTATGTTCAATTGATTTTTGACAAATACGCCAAGAAAATACAATGGGAGAAAAAAAGTCTCTTCAGAAAATGGTGCTGGATTTCAACAACTGTATATTCACAAGTAAAAGAATAAATTTGGACCCCTTCCTCACACCACACATAAAAATGAACTCAAAATAGAGTTTAGATCTAAACGTTAAGAGCTACAACTACACAACTCTTAAGGAAAATACAGTTGACTCTTGAATAACATGGGGATTAGAAGCACCAACCTTCACACAATCAAAAATTTGTAACTACTATAGGAATAAATTTCTGTGACCTTGGGTTAGGCAATTCCTTTTTAGATGTGACACTAAAAGCATAAGCAACAAAACAAAAAAATAGATTTTATTAAATTAAAACTATTTGTCCATCAAAAGATGCTATACAGAAAAGAAAACCCATAAAATGGGAAAAAATATTGCAAATCATATATCTAATAAGGGACTTGCACCAAGAATATACAAAGAATTCTTAGAACTCAATAGTAAAAAGACAACCCAATTTTAAAAGAACAAAGAATCTGAATAAATATTTCATCAAAGAAGATAACCAAATGGCCAATAAAGACAGGAAAAGACATTCAATCACATTAGTGATGACCTAAATACAAATCAAAACTAGAGTGATACACAATTTCACACCCAATAGAATGCTTAACATAAAAAAGACAAGACAATAGCAAGTGTTGACAAGCATGTGGAGTAATTGGGACCCTCATACACTGGAATGTAAAATGGTGCAGCCCCTTTGGAAAACAGTCTTGCAATTTCTCAAATGGTTAAACTGAATTACTATATATATATAGCAATTCTACTCCTAGGTATCTACCAAAGAGAAATAAAACACATATCCACACAAAAACTTGTACATAAATGTTTATAACAGTGTAATTATAGCTAAACAGTGGAAACCCAAATGTCCATCAGCTGAGGAATGGATAACTAAAATGTAGTCTAGCCATCAATATGGATGAAACTCAACAACATTATGTGAAGTGAAAGAAGCCAGTCACAATAGACCACATTGCATGTGACCCCATTTATGAGATGTAGGCAAATCTATAGAGACAGAAAGTAATTGCTTAGGATTGGGGAGCTATAGGGGAAAATGAGGAATGATGGCTAATGGGTACAAGGTTTCTTTTTGGGGTGATGAAAATTTTCTCAAATTATCTGTAATTATGTTTACAACTTTGCAAATATACTGAAAATCATTGAATTATATACTTTGAATGAATGAATATATGGCATATGAATTACACGTAAAGCTATTTTTTATTTTAAAAATTCAATTTAAAATCATTGAGTGAATATTTACCATAAGAAACTACTTGATGGCTCAAAAAGTTTCTACTTTCTTTACAGTGCATTTCACAGTTTTGTTGTCCAGAATTAGTTAAATTTCCTCTGTAATTTTAGAAAGCCTATTCCTTTTTTAACTTAAGTCATTAATTAATTTATGACTTCTATTACTTTAATTCAATTTCAAGGAGGAAAAAAAATCCTCTTAACCCTACCAATAAAAATTTGACAGTTAAACATGAATTCATTAATGAACCTGACCATGATATACTTGGCAGCATTTGGAGCTATGCATGTAATGGCTACAGACTGATAACACAGCCAGAATTTATGATGTTTTTAACAATTGCTGAGGCTCTATTGGAACAGAAGTTTCATCATCCTCACCTTGAGCAAAGGAAGGGAGACAATTTTGCATTGGCTTCTTAATCCCCATTTTAATTAAAAACAAAAGGTTATCTTAGATCGTACTGTACATGTCTCAACGAATTACCCCTTCTGGGAAGATTTCTACCAAGACACTTTTACAGATTCTTGGTTCTGGGAAGGGCAATCAGTAAAGTTAGTGGCATTTTATAAAATAATGTATTTAGTTGTGGGCTTTTAAACAAGTGTTTTAATTATATTGTCAGGAGAGAAATCAAGTACTGAAGAGTACAGTTCCTTTATGAGCCTTAGACCTAAAGAAGTATGTAAGGGTGTGTATTTTCCATGGCGAGTTCAGACATGAAAAAATAAAGTGGTAAACTTGTACAGTCAATAATCTTAGACTCTATACAGTTCTTTGGACTATTATAGCCCAAATTAAATCTTCAAGTAATGGAGAAAACAAAATAGTTATTTAATTAGTAAAACACAGATATAGATACATAGGTGTGGAAAAACTTTTTGCATAAAGTTTGGACTGTTATTTTCCTAATGAAATAACGTATATGTGTATTTACTGATTTACTTGAGATGTCATTATAAGCTCTTGATTCCTCTGCTCTTGGGCCTTCTACTCTCCAGAGACAGAAAAGAGAATGAATGCTCTGACTTTACCTTAAATTTAAAATAAGCTGGAAAGTGCCCTATAATTCACTGACTCAAGACCTTTTGGGTTTCATAAAACTCAATGCTTTCTTTTCCCTCCTTCAGAATTCAAGTCCTTGATAAACAAATTAATTTAGAATGACAGGATTTTAAGGAGTCCCCATAAGCAGATTTCTCAGCAAAAATCTTGCAAACCAGAATGGGGTGAAGGATGATATATTCAAAGTGCTGAAACAAATAAACAAAACAAAACAAAACAAAAAACACAGCCAGCCAAAAATACTATATCAAGCAAAGCTTTCCTACAAAACTGAAGGAGGAGAAATACTTTTTCAAATGTACAAATACTGAGGGAGTTTATCCGTTTGACCTGCCTTACAAGAAATCCTAACAGGAGTCTTTCAAGTTGAAAAGAAAACACACTAGACAGCTACACAAAAGAATAGGAAGTATAAAGCTCACTGATAAAGGTAAATATATAGAAAAATACAGAACATTGTAATATTGTAATAGTGGTGCATAAATCACTTTGGCTCTGGTATAGAAGTTCAAAGACAAAAGTATAAATGACTTTTAACTATAAAAACATGTTACTGGATACATAATGTAAAAAGATGTAATTTGTGACATCAATAACATAAAGTATGTAAAACTTCTGTATGCAATTGAAGTTACCAGCTTGAAATAGACTGTTATAACTATAAGATGTTTTCTTTAAGCCCCATGGTAACCACAAGCAAAAATACCTATAGAAGATACACAAAAGATAGTAGTAAGGAAACAAAGCATGTCATTACAAAAAAAAAAAAAAAAAAAAAAAAAAGCAATGAAACGCAAAGTAAGACAGAAATAGAGGAAAAGAGACAAAAATGCTATAAGACAGACAGAAAACAATTAACAAAATGGCAATAGTAATTCCTCTCCTATCTGTAATTGCTTTAAATGTAAATGGATTAAACTCCCCAATTAAAAGACAGAGTGGCTAAAGAGATAAAAAAAAAAAAGATATAACTATATGCTGTATACAAGAGATTCACTTTACATCTAAGGACACACACAGGCTAACAGTGAAAGAATAAAAACAAGATATTCCATGCAAATGGTAACCAAAAGAGAGCAAGAGTAACCATACTTACGTCATACAAAATAGACTTTAAATAAAAAACTGTCACACAATCACACAAGGACATTATATAATGATAGAAGTGTCAATTTACTAGGAAGATAGACAATTATAAATATATATGCACCCAACATCAGAGCAATGTATGTATGCCTAAATATATGAAGCAAACATTAACAGAATTGAAAGGGGAAATAGATAGCAACACAAATGATAGTAGGAGATTTCATTACTCCACTTTCAACAATGGACAGAACATCTAGATACATCAACAAGGGAACAGGGGACATGAATAACCTATAGACCAAATAAGCCTATCAGACATATACAGAACATTCCATCCAACAGCAGTAAAACACAAATTCTCAAGCACTCATGGAACATCCTCCAAAACAGATCACATGCTAGGTCACAAAATAATTCTTAACAATTTAAGAAGACTGAAATCATACCAAGTACCTTTTCTGACCACAATGAAATTAGAAGCCAATAACAGTAAGAAAACAGGAAAATTCACAAATACCTGGAAACTAAACATACTCTTGAACAACCAATGGATCAAAGAAAAACCTAAAAGGAAACTAGAAAATATTTTGGAACAAAAAACAACAAAAATTACAACATACCAAAACTTATGGGATGCAGCAAAAGCAGCAAGCACTAAGAGAGAAGTATATAGAGGTAAACACCTACACTGAAAAACAAAAAGGAGCTCAAATTAACAAGCTAACTTTGTATCTCAAGGAACTAGGGAAAAAAAAGAATAAACTAGACCAAAGTTAGTACAGAGAAGGAAACAATAAATATTAAAGCAGGACTAAATAAAGACTAGAAAAGCAATAGAAAAATCAAAAAAATTAAACTGGTATTTTAAAAGATCAACAAAATTGACAACTCATTAGCTAGATTAAGGGGAAAAAAAGACTCAAATAAAATCAGAAATGAAAGAGGAGATATCACAACTGATACCACAGAAATAAAAAGGATAAGAGACTATATACGATCACACTACAATAAATGAATAATTTCCTAGAAACATAACTTACCAAGATTGAATCATGAATAGAAAAATCTGAACACATAACAAGAAGATTAAATCAGCAGTCAATAAACCTATCAACATAGAAAAGCCCAGGACCAGATGGTTTCACAGGTAAATTCTATCAAACATTTAAAGAAGAACCAACACTAACCCTTCTTAAACTTTTCCCCCACAATTGAAGAGGCGGGACTACTCCCAAACTCATTTTATGAGACGAGCATTACTCTTATACCAAAGCCAGATAAAGACAATTCCAAAAAGAAGGAGGCGGCGGAGGTAGGGGGAGGAAGGGAGAGGGGGGAGTGAAGAGGGAAGAGGAAGAGAAAACTACAGGACAATATCCCTAATAAACATGCATGCAAAATATTAGCAAACAGAATTCAGCAGCACTTTAAAAGCATCATACACCATGACCAAGTGGAATTTATCCCTGGGATGCAAGGATGGTTCAACATATAAAAATCAATCAATGTTATAAACTACATTAACAGAATGAAGGATAAAAATCACATAATCATCAAAATAGATGCAAAAAAAGCATTTAACAAAACTGAACACTCTTTCATGATTAAAAAAATATATAAAAACACTCACCAAACCAAGAACAGAAGGAAATCACCTCAACATAATCAAGTCTCTTTATTAAAAACCCACAACTAATACCATACGGAACAGTAAAAACTGAAAGCTTTTCCTCTAAGATCAAAAACAAGGCAGATGCCCACTCTTGCCATTTCTATTCATATTACATAGTATTAATAGAACACAGAACACAGTACTGGAAGTCCTAGCCAGAGAAAAGTAGGCAAGAAAAAGAAATGAAAGTTGTTCAAATCAGAAAGGAAGAAGTAAAATTATCTCTGTTCATAAATGACATAGCCTTATATGTAGAAACCCTAAAGATCTCACACAGAAAAAGTTAGTTAAAACTAATAAATGAATTCAGGAAAGTTGTAGGATTCAAAATGAACAACAACAAAAAATCAGTTATGTTTTCATACTCTATGCAAAATGTTATATGGTGTAGTTACTATAATATAAAACACAGTATGGAGATTCCTCAAAAAATTGAAAAGAAAACTATCATATGATCCAGCAATCTCATTTTGGGAATTTCAGGACAGGCAGTAGTCTCTTAAAATCTATTCACAAAAAAACCATTAACTGCACAGTTGCTGTTAGCTGCCTGTTCTAAAACAACAGTTCTTTTATTGAAACACAAATTTTTCTGTAACACTTTATGGAATATAAAGGAGACTTTAATTGTTTGACTTGCTTAACTTGGCGCTGTTAGTTTTTATAATAAAACACGCATGGGCATTTTCAAAAATATTTCAAAGAATTGAAATATTTCAAAGGAAATGAAATCAGGATCTCAAAGATATTATTTGCACTCTGTGTACATTGCAGCATTCTTCACAAGAGCCAAAAGACGGAAACAACCTAAGTAGCCACTGATGAATGAATGGATAAAGAAAATGTGGCATATAAGTACAATGTAATATTATTCAGCTTCAAAAAAAGAAGGAAATCCTGCCATATACTGCAACATGACTGAATCTTGAGGACATTATGCTGTGTGAAATAAACCAGTCGCATAAAGACAAATATTGCATGACACTACATGTATGAGGTGTCTAAAGTAGTCAGTCTTAGAAGGAGAAAGTAGAATGACGGCTGCCAGGGATTAGGAGGAGGAGGAAAAGGCAAGTTGCTGTTCAGTGGGTATAGATATTCATTCTTGCAAGATGACAAGCTGTACACAATACTGTATTGTACATGTAACATGTTGATAAGAAGGTATATTTAATGTTATATGTTTACTACAATTAAAAAAAATCATGGGATTGTTTTTTAAGAGTGAGAAGACTCTGTGTCAAGTTCATGTAAACAACTTTATTTTACAGATGAAGGAAATGAGGCCCAGAGAGACCACAGAGTTAGTTGGTGGCAGAATGAGGATGGGAGTCCACGTCTTAGTTCACCCCTCCATTCGACCTTGGCAGAGGGAAAGCAATCAAAGAGCCCAGGCTATCTAAACAGGATAAAAAGCTATCATACAAGTCTTCTCCCCATGTTTGGGCAAAATGTATAGAAAAAAACCAACCAGGAGACACAAACCAGCATCTCCCTGAAGTTAATCATATGAAGAACAGAGTTTAAAATTTCAACTTGTATTCCATGAAAAATATCCATGTTGGCAACACTGTATGAGGTTACACAGATAAAAGAATAACCCTTCAGACAGTTCTATAATGAAAATCATGAGTAGTGCTATCTACTTATAAATCATGAGAAATAAAAAGGGTTTTGTTATTATTCATCTTAGTTATCAAACGAGAGGATATATAATTAATGTTTATAACTATTCCTCTTTTCTAAAAGTATGAGAGGTAGCTCATATTTTATTACCAAATAAGAAATATAGTAATAAATTAATATAAATAGAAAATAAAGATACTAGTGAAAAGAAATAACTCAAGACATGATCATCTAATGGAAGAGGCAAAAATTGAAAGCACTATCTGGTTTTATTTAACTTTTCTGACAATGTTTTATAATACTAGACCTGAACTTTGGAAGTGAATTCTTAGTTTTTATTCATATCCTTAGATGAGATAAATGCTGAACCATCTTTGCATAAGACTCTGTCCTGTGAAAAACTGGAAGTAAATTCTATGTACATGAGTGTATTTGCCATTAATACAGTGGTAAGATAACAGTATGTGTTAAGTTAAAAATGAAAAGATAAAACATGAATTTTTATATAACAAAGAACGAATATGCTTGAATGGTTCATATAAACAAGCGTATGCGTAAAGGCATTAATAATTTTAATATTGAAACTTTAAAAAATTTATTATACAAAGGATATAACTACTATTATGCTTTGAGCATTAGTTAATCCACCTGTCTAATTACTTGATATTTCTAGTTAGGATATCCTATTATTTAAGTAATACACTGGAAAGTAGTCCATTGACAGAAGTACTGAAAAGCTAATCATTCCTTCCACTTATGAGAAATCTGCAGGCATGCAGGAATATCAGAGAAATGGTATAATTTTATTTTACTGTGGTTCAAATTATATTTACATCATAAATTATAATTAAATAAGTGGTCTAGAGTCTTGAAGTTTAAACTTTGAGAGTCAAATAAGATCAAGGGAAGAAAGATATGTAGCATAAAAAGGCCCCTACCAGGCAATCTTCTTTCTATTTGCTAGTCACTCTAGCCTTATTCCAGTGCAGCTTGAGCACCTGATCTATAAAGAATGACTCCTTTAACAATAGCAGCTAACATCTATTGAACAGTTACTATAAACACTCTCCTAAGCACTTTACAGAAAATCATGATCATCAACATGTTTCAAATGACAAAACTGAAGCTCATAAAGGCCAAATAATTTGCCCAAGGTAGTTGTGCTAGTACATACTGGAGCTAGGACGGGACCAAAAGAATTTAACTCCCAAGCCCATGCACTTGCCCCTGTGCCTAACCAAAGGCAGGGATGGTATCTTCTTCACCTTTGGATCTCTGGTTCTCAGCATATCACAAAATACTTTAGTGCATCAACTGCTCCTAATTTATCTGCTCAAATTCCACTCAACAAGATAGATTTTATGCAGGGTTACAGCTACTTCAATCTATAAACAATGACTAAAAGCCTGCCACTTGCAAAGAAAAGTACTTAACAATAGTACTCTGACCAAATTAACTTAGAATCAGAAAAATTTGTATGTTAGGTAAATGTTAACCGGATATCAAGATGTTACCAGGACATCATCAGAATTTGAGGTAAGAATTTCCCAGTATATAGAAAATAAGGTCAATGACACAGGAGCTTCAAGTATAGAAAAACAGAGGAAACATCACAGACGAAAATAAGATAAAGTATCACATCCCTTGAGGAGTTTGAAATACTTGGAAGATAATAACCATGACCTTTCCCTACCTCAACTTGATTTCCAGGTCAGTCTCCTTAGCCATCTGAATCTTCCTTATCTCTCAGAGTCAGCAATAACGTATATATTTAGAAAATGGTATAAGAAAAATCATCAACTAATAGTTAGCCACACTATTAATATGTAACAACCAATGAGTAAAAGGAGTAAAATCAACATTACCTTTTTCAATTGCTAACATTTTGACTATTAGCTATTAATGATAAGTATAATGACTGACTTCCTACAAGCATAAAATTTCCTTCCTGAACAAAAGTAGGTTTTACGTTTCTATCATGGTGAGATCTAAATCTTTGGTAGTCGGACCGGTAGAACAAAAGTTAAAAGCCAAAGTCCTATAAGTAAAGTATAATATGTGTATTTTTCTTTTCAATTAGGTGGAGTCAATTTATACTACTGTCTCTGTCAATGGCAATGTGTTTTAAATCAGAGTGGGAAGGAGTTTGAATGCCTTCCAACAATGAGATATAATTAAATACAGCTCAGCTAGGTAAGCAACTATGTAATAAAACTAGAAAGATTCAATGCTTTTGAATTTATTGAAATAGTAAATTACTAACAGAACCCAAAGCTATGACACTCAGGTCAATTTATTGGGATATGAAAAACTATGCAAGACTGACAATGGTAGATATAAACCAATCCATATTACATTTGAGGGGGAAAAGATTAAACGGCCAATACAAGTTGGCGGAATATAAAGTATGACTCCAAATCCTCACTTTCCTTCTTCAATGACAAAAACCTTTTGAAGTTTAAATAAGTGGTAAATATCTTATTCCATGAATTTTATAAGGTCCAAACTGAGTCTCAAATACAAGATTGACCATTAAATGGGGTCCATATAAATAATGGCAAACAAATGACCTAAATAGAATGCGATATTAACCAAGAAGATTCACACCCAGGATGAAGTAAAATTAATGAAAAAAGCCAGGAACATAATAAAGAATTGATTTAAATTTCTTGGAATAAAGAATAACAAGATGACTGATTCCATGGCTTGGAGTAGGCAGTATACTGATAAGGAATCACAGTAAACAGATTTAGTAAACTCCTATAATGAACAGTCTTCTGCATTAAGGAAAATGATTAGACTAGAAAAAGGACATACTTGTTCGTAAAAACACAGTAACAGTCATATCCATGACAGAAGCAGACTTTGCAAACCGATAGAAAAAAATTAATCCATGAATGATGTTAGCAAAACTGGTTAACTAATAAGGAGGGGAAACCCTAACACATTACCATGCAATAAAAATATTCCAGATGGATTCCAGAACATCAAAGAGAATCTGGAAGAGATATTAAGTGAATATTTATATGCTTTCTAGAAAGGAAAGAACTACTAAGCAATAAAACAATGAAAGACTACTAAGTAAAGATGGATACAATTAAAAAGGAAGAACATTTAGAAAACAAAAAGAGCTGTTGAATTAAAAACATCTTAGGACAACAGAAAAGTCAATAATATTTGAAAGATAAAGTGAAGGAAATTTTCCAAACTGTAGAGTAAAAAAGCAGAGAGAAGGCGTTGGGGAAGAAAAGATAAAAAAATTAGAAGACCAGTACAGGAATTTAGGGTCCAGATAAGAGAAGTTCCAGAAAGAAATCACCTGAAATTAATTTAATATTATATGTCAACTGGAAAATGAAAAAAATGTATTAAAAAAACAAAAGTTTCAGAAAGAAAAAAAACAGAGTCAGTAGAGGGAAAGAAATTAATGAAAAAATAATTTTAAAAATTCCCCAGAATGCAAGGACATGACTTTCCAGATTTAAAAGAGCTAGCAATTATCCAGTACAACACATGAGAACAGATTCACACAAAAGCACATCATCATGAAATTACAGAGTATCAGGAACAAAGAGAAGTTCCTAACAGTTTCTAAAGAGGAAAAATAAAAACAAAATTTAGATTCACATAAATATATAGTCAGCAATTCAGGAATCAGAATAGCATTGGATTTTCTCCACAACACTGCAAGCTATGGAAGCAATGGAAGCAAACAAGAGAGTGAAGGGAAATGGTTCCCAAGCCCAGAATTCTACACCCAACCAAAGTAATTCAGTACCTGCCACACAGTAAAACACTCAGAAATAGTTTGCTTTTAAAAAGAAAACAAGTGTGTGTGTGTGATTATCAACCAATGATCTGACATTCTAAATAAAGAATGCAATAATTTTAAGATAAATACAGATTCTCTCTCACCCTCCCTCAAACAAATATGGGCAAAGCACTTAAATCTAAAACTTAAGAGAAAAATGGGGGGGGAAATGCAGCAAAAAAAGAACTTCAAAACCATTTAATCTCACTATTTTAAAAACTGATTATAACAAGACAATTCTCTCTCATACTAGAGTTTAAAATATTTTTAAATTATAAAACTTAATGCAAAGATACAGGGAAACAAACACATAATTCTGGGGGAGTAAAAGGTGGTATAATGTTTCCAAAAAGAAGATGTTCAAAATTCAGTTAAGAAGTTCAGCTCTAATCTGAGATTTGCTTCAAAATAATGTTACAGAATTGGGGGTTGGAAAGTGATACAGAAGATACAGACCAGCTATGTAATGATAATTGTTGAGGCTAAGAGATGTATACATCGGGTTTATTCTATGTTTATACTAATTTATACTATTTCTCCCACCTTGAATATGCTTGAAATTTTTCACAATAAAAGGGTAAAAATCTTCTGATCTAAGTATTCTCTCTACATAAATGTATTTTTTTAAAAATACACAGAAATTCAGTAAAATCTAGGAGGCAATATTTCCCCAGATGCACATACAATATATATACAATAGCAGGTATTTTTTTAGGTCAGAGTAAATCAACTGAAAAAAGTAAAACAGAATAAAAATTTCCATATTAAAAACCACAAATATAATGTGCAAAACATATGCCAGGAAAAAAAATACGACAAATAGGTTTTTTTGTTATAACCACGAAGAAAAAAAGGGCAAAGAAGAACACAGAATGTTCTACAGAACAAGAGGATTAAAGAAAAATAATAGTTATCTCCAAATACTTAAAATGCTAACATATAAGAAACAAACTAGGTTTGTTTTATGTAATCCCCAGGCCCATATTGAAAGGTGTATATGGGTTTAGCATGGAAAAGGAGTATTTAAAAAAATATTTAGAGGATAGAGTGTGCTGCTCCAAGAGACACTTAGCTTTCTGTAACCAAAGGTACTCAAAATAAAAGAATGATAGCCACCTACTTAGAAGACATTTTATATATATATATATATATTCAAATACCAAAAAGGAAAAGAAGAGAGGAAATCAAAGGATTAACTTTGAATCCACTACTTAAAAATACAAAACATAACCCAAATACATCAAAATTTAAGTAAATGTTTGTGCAGAAAATGGTAAGCATCGCAGGCCTGGGACCATTGCCATCCTTCAGAGGCCTGTTTGCAAAGTCACCCTTTGCATGGGGTCTTTGAAAGTGGATTTGGAGACGGTTCCTACCATTCTTTACTGATTGATATGAGTGTGCCTACACTGTTTGTACAAACACAGTATACAAAACACTGTACCTGAACTGACCAGCCCCCGATAAAAGGGCATAGAGTCTAATGCGCTTCCCAACTAGACAACACTTCACAAGTGTCACCCTAATTTGATGGTGGAGGAGTAACTACATGCCGTGTGACTCCACTCGGAGGACCCTTAGAAGCTTGTGCCAAGCTTCCTCTGAACTTCACCCAATGAACTTTTTTCCCTTACGATTTTGCTTTTTACCCTTTTACTGTAATAAGTCATAGTCGTGGTTGCAACTGTATGCTGAGTCCTTACAGCAAATCTACAAATCAAGGGGAAGGTAGTCTTAAAAACCCCTGACCCCAAATCATTTCATGTGTTGCTTTAAAGAAACTATCAATTAAGAAAAAAATTGTTGAACAAAAAATCATCAGATTTGTATGGAACCAAAAAAGACCCCGAATAGCCAAAGCAATCCTAAGAAAAAAGAACAATGCTGGAGGTATCACACTCCCTGACTGCAGCTTGTACTACATGGCAACAATAATCAAAACAGCATGGTATTGGCAGAAAAACAGACACACAGACCAATGGAATAAAATTGAGAACTCAGAAATAAAACCACATAAATATGGACAGAAAACTTTCGACAAGGAAGCCAAAAACATACAATGGAGAAAAGACAGCTCTTCAATAAATGGTGCTGGGAGAATTGGAAAGCCACCTGCAAAAGAACGAAACTAGACTGCTATGTATCTGTCACAGTGTACCAAAATTAACTCAAAATGGATAAACTGCATAGAAGAAAACAGAGGTACTACACTGATGGACCTTGGGTTCAAAGAGCATTTTATGAATTTGACCCCAAAGGCAAGGGAAGTAAAAGCGAAAATAAATGAATAGGACTACATCAAACTAAAAAGCTTCTGCACAGCAAAAGAAACCATCAACAGAATAAAGAGGCAACCAACCGAATGGGAGAAGATTTTTGCAAACAATGCCTCCAGTAAGGGGCTGATATCCAAAATACTATATAAGGAACTCAACAACAACAGAAAAACAAACAATCCAATTAAAAAATGGGCAGAGGACCTGAATAGACATTTCTTCAAAGAAGACATACAAATGGCCAATAGACATATGAAAAAAATGTTCAACATCACTAATCATCAGAGAAATGCAAATAAAAACCACAATGAGATATCACCTCACCCAACTTAGAATGGCTATCATCAGCAAGACAAATAGTAACAAGTGTTGGAGAGGCTGTGGAGAAAAATGAACCCTCATACACAGTTGGTGGCAATGCAGATTGGTACAGCCACTATCGAAGGCAGTGTGGAGGCTCCTCAAAAAATTAAGAATAGAATTACCATATGACCCAGCAATCCCTCTCCTGGGTATCTACTCAAAAAATCTGAAAACATTTATCCGTAAAAATATATGTGCTCCGATGTTCACTGCAGCTTTATTTACAGTGGCCAAAACATGGAAACTAAAGAGTCCTTCGGTAGATGATTATTCAAAGAAGTTGTGGTATATATATACAATGGAATACTACTCTGCCATAAGAAAAGATGAAATGGTACCATTTGCAACAACATGGATGGATCTTGAGATTATTATGCTGAGCAAAACAAGTCAGATAGAAAAAGTTGAGAACCATATGATTTCAATGTATGTGGGATATAAAACTGAAAACAACAAAAGAACAAGACAAACAAATCAAGAAACAAAAACTCATAGACAATTTCACAGATAACAGTTTAGTGGTTCCCAGAGGGTAAGTGGGGAGGAGGGTGATCGATGAGGGTAAAGGGGATCAAATATATGGTGATGGAAAGAGAACTGACTCTGGATGGTGAACACACAATGGGATATATAGATGATGTATTACAGAATTGTACACCTGAAACCTATGTAACTTTACTAACAATCGCCACCCCAATAAACTTTAACTAAAAAAAAAGAAAAAAATGCTATGTAGGATTTTTAAAAAGAATAACTTCTAGATTTCTAATATCAATAGTAACAGTGAGCTCCCCTATGAGTTATATAGCTTACAATAAAAAACATTTGAGGGCCAACTCTTACACTGGGTACTATGTTGGGCTTTAGAGACACGACTGAGAAAAGACAGTCCCTACATAAGTAGTATATAGTCTAGTTAAGAAACTCCCAATTATAACCTCAACCATTATTGACTGAAGAAGCCAAACTCAACTTGAAAATTAAAAGCGTAGAAAATAGTTTCTGTAGACAGAAATTAAGATATAAGAACAAGAAAACAACAATTCAAAGCAGTCTTTGATAAATGCAAAATACTAAATAGTATAACAATGACTGCTTTTTCATTTTTAGAGGAAGGGAGAGATTCTAGAGCTGGGCTGTCCAACACGCAGACACTAGTCACATGCGACTACTTAAATTTGAATTTAAATGAATGAAAATTAAGTAAAATGAAAAGTCCAGTTCCCCAGTCCCACTGGCCACATTTCGAGTGCTCAGTAGTCACACGTGCCTAGTGGTTGCCCTATGGGACAGCAGATTACAGAACATACCCATCATCCCAGAAAACTCGAGAGGACAATGCTGTTCTAAAAGGCTGAGGTGCCAAGAATGCCTCAGATGTTTGCTACATTCCTGTAATGGCAACAACAACAACACAAATGGACAACTTAAACATCTAACAATATAGAAACGTTTGTAAACATTAAGCAATACACTGTAGAACATCAGCATCTTTCAAAAAGCATAAATTAGATCTTATAAACAAACATGGAAAGATAGCTATTGATGAGAGAAAAACACAAACTGTAAAGGAACAATATAACATAATGCTTTCATGTGCATATGTGTGTGTGTATATTTGTGGGGCAAGTACATTAGGACAAATAGCATGCTTATATATGACTATTGTACATACCATGTTTCCCCAAAAATAAGACTGAGCCAGACAATCAGCTCTAATGCGTCTTGTGGAGCAAACATTAATATAAGACCTGGTCTGAATGTATGGTGATGGAAGGAGAACTGACTCTGGGTGGTGAACACACAATGGGATTTATAGATGATGTATTACAGAATTGTACACCTGAAATCTATGTAATTTTACTAACAATTGTCACCCCAATAAATTTTTTTTAAAAAAAGAACAAAATAAACAAAACAGAAACAAACAAACAAAAAAAATATATATATATATAAGACCCGGTCTTATAGTAAAAGAACATAACATAACATAACATAACACACCAGGTCTTATATTAATGTTTGCTCCAAAAGACACATTAGAGCTGATTGTCCGGCTAGGTCTTTCTTTCGGGAAACATGGTACTACTATATTGTTTGGATATTTGCATACAACTATTACATATAAAAACAATACTTTAGTAAAACAAAACACTATTTTACTAAAATTATTTTCAGCAATGCTTCAATAAATGATGAGACTGCACTGGATGCTAAATGACCAGGAGATACAGGACTAGTAGGCACAAGAGTAGGAAGCAGGTAGGCGGCAATAGGACCCAGCAAAAGTCTTAGTGGAGGAATGAGCCTGAGGGCAGACTTCCTGCCCAAGGACGGCAGCTGATGGCAGGGAACAAAGTCTCCCCCACCGTCTGGCTCAGCTTATTCTTCAAGGCACATCCAGTCCTTCCTCTTGCCCGCTGAACTTATATGTGTTCTTCCTTTTTCAAACTGATAGTTCAACTATTCATGCACTTACCATGAAAATAATAGTTTACAACCATGAAAACTATTTAAGGATACTAGAGCACTTGTTTGCCCCTTTCTAAGTATTGTTTGTCCCTCCTGCTTTGTGCACACCTTTCTTTCAATAGCTTCCCAAGACGGTTGCCCACACTAGCCTGTGAACACCGGCAGGCAGCAAACTTGCTCAGGACCACACATAGAGCAAATACTCATAAACAGGAGCTAAATTAAACTCAAGACAAACCACAGAAGGAAGAAAAGGTTAACAAAGTGTAAGTATTGAGACTGGCTACTTCCACTCAGAAAAAGCTGCCTGACTTTCTATTACCCTCTTAGTACCTCCCTGAAAACCCAATTTTAAGTATTACTGTTCTTAATCATTTTATGTTCTATCCTACTGCAGAGACTCCACTGCTATTTTAAGCAAATAAAACCAATGAGAAGAACATTTCCTATTTACATTTATATTGAAAAAAAAAATGAGCATTGGGATTTTTTAGCATTTGTGCACAACTCAACACAGTAGCCACGAGCCACAGGTGACTAATGAACATTTAAAATGTAGCTAAACTGAGATGTGCTATAAGGGTAAAATACACACTAGATTTGGATGGTCTAGTATAAAAATTACATGTAAACTATTTCAATAATTTTGGGTAGATTACATACTGAAATAATACTTCAGACATATTGAGTTAAATAAAATGCATTTTTAAAATTAATTTCACTTATTTATTTTCACCTTTTTTATGTGGCTGCCACAAAATTTAAACCTATATATGCGGCTCATATTACATTTCTATTGAACAGCATTAGTCTCCAACCCATTTATGTATCTAAATGTAGTTTAAAACACACACACAGGCACACACAAAAAACAGTTAATGTCTCTCTCTTCATGTACTTGGGGAATAAAGTATAACAATAAGTGTCAAATGGGTAAGAAACGTGTCTTTCTTGCTAAATAGACCAGCACTGCTCCTAGAATATGAGGCTACAGATAAATAATTGTGAAATGAATAAAAGACCTATGAAAATCAACTATAATTTTAATAATACATAACTTTTATTGAGCACTGATTATAAACCAGGTACTGGATTATCTCATTTAATCCACATGAATTTAGTTAGTTGGGTTCTTCTATTATTCTCATTTTACAGAGAGGAAAATACATAGAATTATAACAGAATCGCCAGTATATTTTGCAATATTACAAGAAATGAAACAATTCCATTGAGAGCGCCTAGACAGGAGATTTATACAACTTTAAGTAATACATTTTTATTGAGTGACTTCTATCACACGGTATTATACTAGGAGCTGTGACTTTAAGAGATATCACAAGTTAATGCAGCAAAAAAATAAACAGGTACGGGTTAATTCCAGTTACAAATAAATCCCACTACAATTATCCCACATCCTACCAAAATATTAACAAGCCTAAAGAGCTAATAGTATAGCAACACAAATTTTTGCTGAATTTAGGCAACTAAATTTTTGCTGAATTTAGACAATCCCTTGGAATTCACTGCAAAACTAGCATTCATAGGGCACTTTACAATGTTTTTTTCATGTGCACGATCTTGTGATCTTTATAACACCCCTGAGAGATAGGTATTATTAGAGGTGCAGTGGGGTCTTACAAGCAGTTAGGTTCATTATCTGATCCAGTAATGCACCTTATCTGGCTTCCATTCATGTTCTGTGGCTTGTCTTATGGCGACTGTCCAGGAATTTTTTTCGGGGGGAGGGATGCCACCTAGAAAATTAATTCTGGGCTCCAGATTCCTGTCATCTTCAGAAATAACACTCTTGGGCTGAGCGAAGCATGAAGACAGTGTAATTTAAAATGTTCTAAGAGGCTTAAAGAGGCAAGTTTCAATAACTTACCACTTTTGGAAAAAAGAAGAGCATTCAAATTTAAAATAAGCCTTCATCTAGAATAATTTAACTGGCATCAGCTGGAACTAAGTCATTCCTTACTGAGCTCCTTTTTGAAAACAGAGCTCAAATCTTGGTCTACCTTGAAAAAATAAGCAATATTCCGTACACACTAAATGGTCAACTTAATTTTTAATGAGTAAATGACATGGCAAGAATGGCTCTGGTACTTGTAAATGCTAAATGTCTGGGTATGTCTTCATTGGCTTTTGAACAGTTTCAAAGAGCAGACATGAGGATTCATTAGCTCTTAGTACATATGAACCTGCTCCAAAGGCAGCCAAGAGAGTTGCCTAGCAACAGTGCATTTTGCATCTCTCATCATCCCCAAAGATGCTGCAGCAGCAGCAGCTAGGTCAAGCCTCTCATTAGCAACCTGACAAAGGGTTTCTATCTCCCCATTTTACTAAATTATTTTTATTTCCAGGTGAATCTCAACTATCTATGTATTACTCCTACTAACAATGTATTCTTTTCCCTCTATTCCTTCTTCTACAAACCCCCCATTTCAACAGATACATTTTAATGAACCCATCAAAATACCTGTAACAAAAGCAGGCACTGAGAAATCCAACAGAATTTATATACCTATTCACATCGCTCTAACAGTTCCATATCTTTTGGGCAATAAAGTAAAGAAGCTTCAGAATAAGGAAGCTTTAGAAGAAAGAATGAAAAAAAGATACTGGAGTCAAATAATGGGAAGAGGAAAAAGTCAGTGATTTGACTTGAAAATTAACAAAAAATTTTACCCGAATTATTTGCAATGCTATCAGTGGCTATTCTTATTTCTCTCTTATCCACACAAAAACTATTCTCAACCATATAGCAAAATAGCAAAATGGCAGAAAATTCCAGAGTGGTAATAAACTATAGCACATGGATTGACAGTTTGTAATGAATGTAATCCACTGAAAGGAAACTCTGATTCCCAATTTAATAACTGTGTTATAAAGCTTCACCTCAGATCAATAGCTATTCATTTACTTCTGAAAATATTTCTTAAAATATTTACCACTCAGTATGGTTGCCATGCAGAACTAAAATATAGACTCACTGGATCTTCCTTATATTCACTCAAAAGACCCTTAAGAGAAAATAAACAAAATAAGCAGACAGACTTTTCACTTCATGCATTTTAAAGTGCTTAATCCAGATTTTGACATAAACCACCCTGGTCTCTTAGCTTTCATGCTATCCTGAATTTCCCTACGGAAAAGATTACAGAATGTGCACAACATGTTACGAAAGAGGAAGTGTGGTACTAATAGACCCAGATTAAGAGCGTGTAATGAGGAACACTCAAAGGCAACTGTCATCATATCAAATCAAAATAAGTAAAAATTTTAAGTGATCTGAAAGGAGCAACGTGATTTTCCCCCTGAAGCCTCCCGCCCTCTCCCCCCCCCTCCGGCTTTTTAATGTACAAACAGCAAAAAATGAATCTTTAGGAGGATTTCCCAGAAGGGTGTCATTTACCACTAAAATATTTCATTCCAGCAGTTGAAAGACCATAAAAGGGTGAATGTCCTCCAGAGTCTCTAATAACGGTAATAGATCTTGTGTTACTATTCACAAGTGACCTCTCAGTCAGGCGATTTAATTTTTCCCCCTGCAGCATGGTTGGTTTCACACACAGTGTAATAACAGTTTTTGCACAACAAGACAATTCATCCGATTAAAAGGACTGTATTAAGTCTTTCATGAACAGCATGTGTCACTACAGCTTCGGCTAGGATTTGATTTAAGATAACCTAATACATGCATGCATGATTCTTCATTTTTCGACTGTTTTAAAAAAGATTCCTGGACTTTCTTCAGCAATTTTGCAGACCATTGCCTGAACCCTCCCTGGCTTCAAAAATTTACTAAGAACTCCTCAAATGCTCACTGAGCACTTAAAAACAGGTACCAAGGATTCTCCACCAGACAACAGAAACGTGTGTAGGGCTCCTCCCGTTTCTACATGGGAAAAATGAAATTCCACTAATGTCTCAAAGGAGAAAAAAACATGAAAAGGGACCAAATGGGCATAACTGGTTATTGCAATTACTTCTATGCTCCACAACATTTCAGCAATGCACCATTAATTATAAAGACAATGTGACATTACCGGGAAAAGCCTTAGATAAAGGGAATTTTGACACCTCCGTTTGTCAACCTCAGCAAAGCACAAAAAATTTTAAAGTGGAAACCAAAGGAAAAGGTGCAAAATGAACCAACCATCTGTAATCTCTACTACAATAAATGGTTCAGCATCACCCATTGCCCACAGAAGCCTAAACCTAAGAACATTTATACATTTCTTACTGCCTTGCTGATGAGATTAGAAAGGTTAAATCCAGACTCTCTGCAGCAAAGGGCTATAGGGGCAATGGAAGAATTCTCAGAGGTTCCCTTAACCTTACTACCTTTAATCGATGCTGATCGGCTTAGCTTCCCCCTTCCATCTCTGGATCTGGGCAGGCTCCTCTGAGGAGCAGTGTTGGCACCTCTTGGTGGGCAGTCTTTACAGCTCACATGCCTCAAAGAGATTCTCCGACTGCTCCATGGCAAGCAGCCCAAGCCTGCAAGGTTAAGCTCTCTTTAGACTTTTGATGCAGGTGGGAGTCGCTTCTGGTTTAATTATCCCACCCACTCTAGGAATCCTGCTTCTTTCAGCAGGATACCCTTTAAGCAGACCTATGAAATGAGATGAGCCAATTCCAATGTACTTCTCTTGCCCACGGTGCCCACATTTTCGCCATAGGAAACCCTAACATACCTTTTGCTTTGACAAATTCTAGGCATGCAAACCAATCCCTACACTACAGTACTCTCTCCTTTGCTTCCACCATCACAGCAGCCAGCCAGCCCATCACTCCCTTTTGGATTTGGGGGACAATCTCCAATCCACCGTATATACATCTGTCCACTCCAACTGCAAGGCATACATAACCAGCTGGATGGGAGTGGTGGGGTTCCACTGAAGGCCATGTCACGATGCTTGAGATAAAGGGCTAGCACCTGTAGGACTCAGCACTCCAGCAACCTGCTCCAAGAATCCTTCCTCTTCTCTTCCCCTATCCTCTCATTTCCTAACTTCTAGTTCCTTGGTATGAGTGAGGGTTCAAAAACAGTAGTAGTAGATAGACGCTGAGGTTTGTTCCTTCTACTCTGTGAGTTCTACCAGGCGTTCTGCCTCAAAACTCATTCTGGTATCTCAAGGTCCCCATCAAAACACCTAACATTCTGTTATATAACTTAATCTCCTCTATAGCTGATTACCCCAATACTTTAGATGAATGCTCATCTCCGACCTCACTGCAAAGCTTTTTGGGATCTTGCTTCCAAATGCTTGCCCAGTATCCACTCCAGGATCAATTTCCCTCATCCTATGCACATCCCAGTTTAATACAGTACCACATGCCGTCGTTACCCCAGTGTGACGTGCTACACATTTGTGTCTTTGCATATGCTTCTCATCCTGCCTCGAATGCCTTCTTTCCCCAGCATCAGGGAAACTTGTAAGCCTCTTCATCTATGTTCCAGAGACACGTATATACCTCCAGAATGACAATTACCATCTTGTATTGAACAGTAAATTTAATGCCTGTCAACAGATTAGGCTCTTGGATTCCTGAAAACAAAGACTATATCCTTTCATGTTAATATTACCAGAAACTGCCATATAAAAGGTTTGCTCTGTGTGTGTGTGTGTGTGTGTGTGTGTGTGTGTGTGTGTGTGTGAATCAATGACTTGAAAATGCTTGGTAAATAAAATGGGACCTAATAAAAACAAGGTTTTTATAGTAGTTCAAGCTGAATGAAAATTTACTTAATGCAGCTCAAGTTACACCGTTAAAATGTGAATACAATTTGACAAATACACATAAGTAGAGTAAAATGCCACCAGTATAATTATCACTAAAAATAATTCAGACTACTGGAAACAATGAAGGCAGGCAAGACTGGATTAGAGACAAATGTTAAAGAAATAAAATTCGATTGCTTTCACAAAAATACTGTAACAAACTAATTAGCCAAGTGTTGCCAAGTACCAATCCCTGCTGATATGTCTTAATGAATAGATAATTTGATCATTTTAAATTGTCACATTTATTGTACTAATGCAAATGAGCAAACCTGAAGTGCCTAAAAACAATAGCTTCTACGTCGGCTTATATTTTAACTCAGCCTACATCTAATGACCCAGAATCCTAAATTAATAGGATTTTATTTGATAAGATTTTATTATAATCTGCCCTAACCTAATCTCTCTCCCCTGACTCCACACTGTTCCCTCTATTAGTTTGGATAACACATGACAATATTAGAAAACAGTTTATTGTTTCTAGGATGATAGGTACATACATCTAATATAGTTATGTGTTAATTCAATCAGGTATCAAAGGAACTGTCCAAGGTTACTGGGAGGCAAAAACAAGTAAGACAATTTCCCTTGAGGAATTCCTTTTATGAACTCTAAATCTAATTGTAATTTACTGAAAATTTCCTTTGAAAACAGCTTCCATTTATGATAAGTATAGGACACTTCAGAATGCTAATTTGTCCTTACTCATCTCACTAATCTTTAGTGCTGTTTGACTCTGTGATATGATACATTCAGGTTACATATATTTTTATACGCTTGTTTTCTTATATGCAGACTTAATCCACTACCACAAGAATGCTAATAGACATGAATAACAGGACACAAGGTTTCCAAAAGTCCAATCAATACACTGGAAGCCTGACATGTAGAAATCATCCCAAGTCACTTCTTAACTATATGTTGGGCTCCACAGAGTTTTTCACCATGTCTACCCATTTGAAATAAACACTTTATATGGCCAATTTCATTACATAAACTGTCCTAATAACTAAGAGTCTGTTATATAATCTATTATGGAAAAGCTCAAAATTGTCACTGGTGGGGTAGAAGTCCAGTGCGCTTAAAAAACAAAGAGACAGAATAAGTCTCAAGAACTCTGATAAGACAGCTAACATGGCTGTTCAACTGTAAGACTTCTGGAGTAGACCTTTCTTACACCAAATCATGTCACCGCAGTTACAGCTGTCAGATAGCCGTGATTCCTCGAAAATAAGACCTAGCCGGACAATCAGCTCTAAGGTGTCTTTTGGAACAAAAATTAATATAAGACCGGGTCTTATTTTACTATAAGACCAGGAATATAATGTAATGTAATGTAATGTAATGTAATGTAATGTAATATAATATAACTACCGGGTCTTATATTAATTTTTGCTCCAAAAGACGCATTAGAGCTGATTGTCCGGCTAGGTCTTATTTTCAGGGGAACACAGTAGTAGCTATAACTGTGACTGTCATGAGCTTTCTTTCACTCCGCAACAAGAAAATTAAACTTGAAAATAAGAGAAAATTATTGCTAGTGAATCTATGGTTCACAAAGAACTACTCCAGGACCTCCAAAAATTTATTTATTCCACTGTTTGCCTGACAAAGGTACTCAAAGAGGATCATATGTCATATATAAAAAGGAGTACTTTATATGTAACAGAAACAAGCAATATGCTTCTTCCAGTTCATTTCAAAGATGTTCTTTCACTTGTATTTGTACAGCAAGACTCAGCTCATAAATCACCTACTGCAGGCAGTCTTCCTATTATGACTTAGCTACTCCTTTCGGGGCTCAAACAACGTCCTGTGCTTCCCCGGAATGTAGCACTTATCCCAGGGTATTCTGATTGTATAGTGCCCATTTTCCCTACATACTGTGAGTTTCCTAATAACCGTTTTTGTATCACAAGTTTCATTTAAAATGTGTGTCCCAAAGAGGTTCTCCATGACTATTTACTGAATAACTCAATCTTTCATGCTGTTTAAGATCCTAAATTAACTGTGTATCTTACCAAACCTTTTAAATGTTTCAAACTTAACAACCAAGGTGGAATTTTTCTCAACATGTTGTAAACATTTTTCAAAATGGAATACAACAACCTACTTTTTTTTGTTCACTAAAAAATATGCCTATATTTGACTGGATTTCAGAATATTACGAGGCCAGTATAAGAGATGTAAAGCTAGTGAACCTTGTTTACTGTTTCAAAACATTTGTTTTTAAATGGTTTAACTAAAAGTTGTAGAGAGACAGTATAGCATATTGGATAAGAACACCAACTCTGGAACCATATATGCTGAATTCAAATCCTGACTTTGCCAGTTACTAGCTGTATGACTTTGGGGAAGTAAAACTCTGTGCCTCAGTTCCTAAAAAGTGGTGGTTCCAATGTCAAAGAGCTGTGAATACTCAATAAGTTAATTAACCTGTGAAAATAAAGTGATTAGAATAGTGACTGGTATATAAAAGCATATGTAACTACTGGCTATTTTTATTAGCTATTACTTTGTTCAAGAAGATGGTTCAGCTTCTAGATGAGTAGACTACATTGAAATCTAGGGAGCTGTCATGGGTTACTTCTGGAGATGTAAGAAAATGTTTCCTCAAATCAGATTCTCCTCTGATTTGAAGGGCTGACTACGGAAGGACTGAAGAGTGAATGATAAGGGATGTCGACTGGCAGCTTCTCCCTTCCCTGTCCACTGACTAAATTAGAAAAATTTTATTCTGGCAGTGGTGGACTTCGGTGTACTTTCCCCTCGAATAGAATTCCTCATGCCTGTTATAAAATTCAAAGTTACCACAAAATCTGCTGATTCCCCTCTGAGTCCTTCACCCACACTAGAAGCCAATCCTAAAAAGGTTTGAACCAGCAGACGGAGCTGCTGATACCTGATATTCACATGGCAGCAGACAGACTCCACTGTTCTCAATGCAGTTCTGGACCCCATCTTCACCAATCTCTAGTCCCATCCTTTCTGATAATCAGTGTTCAGTGACACAACAAATGGCTTTTCTTTCAGTATATTAGTACGCTAGTATCACATGATATAGAGTTGAACTGAAAATCACAATCGAGTAATTCTTTCAGTGAGAATTTTAAGAAATTTATAATCTGTAGACCCCTCAGAAGAAACTCAGCCCAACATTAACACTCAGGAAAATCAAGAAGTTGACACAGAATACCTCTGTGAGTATAAACCCTAGGCTTCATGCCAAAAATTTTAAAAAAAGTAAAAACATTAAAAGGTTCAAATGCCCGCTAAAAACATTTGATTATACAGATCTCTATGTGGGTTTTATAAAGAAGAAATAAACATATCGCCACAGGATGGAATATATATTTGACTTGGTATTTTGGGTCTGTGTTTTTCTTTGTCTAATTGCTTCATGCTGACAAGCACATCCCAATTTTGCTCTAGGCATAATCGATTCTATGGCTACCAGGGAATAGGAGTATAGCATGCCTTATCTATAAAGCTCTTTATTACAAGTACTGTACATTCTGGCTTCTTTTTGCTGGTGTGAAGAACAACCAGACTTCAGGATGCAGACTGACTTCAGGGGGTAGCAATTCATAGAATCTGGTGACAACAGAACAGAGTGCAAAGTGTCCAAAGACTCTTTGTACAAGTTCTTTTATAGAATGTGTTTTCTCCTTTTCTCACAGCAGTAACTTACAGACCATTAAATTTCACACATTTCCTATTCATTTTCCACGTTAAAATGTGGCTTATGACCCAGAGTAGAACTATCACAGGATTCTGCCCTGAAAGTCAACTTTTTACTATTTGATAATATATGACTTTGAAAAGACTAGTAAGTCACGGGCCATGAACCTAGCCACATAAGTGATTTCAAATGGCTCATAAGTGTGCACACTTTTACAAATGGAACAAATTAAGCCCTTGAAAACATTAAAGGATAAAATAAAATTATCAAAGATTGGAATTGTTCCCATTAAGCAAGACCTTTAACTAGACTTAACAACCAAAATGTAAAAAGGAAGTAAATGGATGCAGAGTTGTAAAATACAAGTAAAAACAAAACAAAATAAAACAAAAAATACAACTCTATCCCCACTTCCAAACAAGAGAGAAGTAAGTACCAAAGGTTTGAAAGAGTTTCACAAAACTTAATTTGTTAAGCTCCTCAACGAGGGTAAGGTTTTAAGGAAGTTATATGTGATTCTCTAACGTCAAAATTTGTAAACTTTTCTTCTTTGGCACATTCCGTTTTATAAATTAGTCAAAAAGAAATTGATATTCCTTTCACAGTATTTAGAATTATTCCATTGAAGATGACATACTAAGCTATTACAAGATTTTATTTTAACCATCTTGGTCTATCTAAAAATTACTAGTCTTTTTGGTTAATGCTCAATTCAGATGCCTCAGTATTTAATATTGCCATAAACTCTTAAAAATATAGGAAGGGACATAGGAAGAAAACACATTTTCTTAGGTTCTAAAACCACTAACAAGTATCCTTGATTTCCAAAAGAGAATATAACCTTTAGTCAGGTTGTTCTCTCTACAGATATTTATAAGACATACTATCAAGCATCTAATGATTCCTATAAGGCTTTTGTAGAATCACACAGCTACGGGAAAAACAGCTTTTTCCAGCATCTCTATTATTCTCTAGGATATAATGCTTCAGATGGTAAAATTTCAATACCAACAGCTTTAGGGAAGCCATATAGTTAATGTAATATAGTTAATAGCCATATAGCCATATAGTTCATATAATAAATAATTATATTATATATTTAAATATTGTTAATATAAAAAATTATAATTATTGTATACTTAATATATTAATAAATGTATACTAAGTAATTAGCTAGTAATATAGTTAATATAATACAGCTAAGCTAATAGCTATTAGAGGAGGTTTTAAGAGGTTAAATAATATCCCTTTCTTCTCAAGGGGTCAGAGGCCATAGAAACATTGTGGGGGATCATTGTAGAGTCCCAGGTGGATTTAGAATAGTTTACCTGAAACTACCAGAGGGAGCATGGGTGGCAATTACTGAAAGCCAAGGTCAGAGCTGGCAAATAACTAAACATAAAATCATAAATGGAAGAGAAGCATAGGAAGTGAGGAAGAAAATGTAAAGTTTCTGGCTGAGAGTCTTAGAAGCAAGATACAATCAGGTCTATGGAATGGGTTGAGGAAGTAGAAAACGTGCTATCACCTGGTAGGTACGCATTAGAGGCACACAGTGCGGATCACAGAGCCAGGTGTGGCTCTTAACAAGTCATCATGCTGGGCGCTCATGGATGCGGAAATAGGAGGTCAATCAATACTCGTTGATTCACTAAGTTATGAACCTCTTCTTAAGGAGGTTATGTCAATCTCAGATATTTCCAAAATGTCCACAATCATGTCACACGGATTGGTCAATCATTGGCTAAGGGTTTGAAATACAATTTGATATTGCCTTTAAAAAGCCATAAATTAAAGTTCAGAAAACATCCTTATTTAGGTCTGGGGTCCACATTCTCCTCTATTTTAACTCAGCAGAGCCTATGTTTAACATTCACTACTACTGAATTCATACCAGATGTGATCAGACCCTGGCCAAATCAGAGGTAGAAAACAGCTCCCTTTTCCTCTGAAGAGGAAAGAATAAGGCCAACTAGACATTACTGTACACGAGCCATGAAGCGAGCCATGTGCTTCAATGGTCATTTAGGCATCTTTGAAGGCGGTCTGAATGATTTACTCTAAAGCGTAAAAAAGTTACATGACTCACAGTTATCAGAAAGACGGTGACTGTTATATAAACATAACCAAAAAGCACATGAATCTATCAGCTGCTATTTCCAGGGTGGGCGGGGATGGGGCAAATTTGTGGAGGGAATGACACAAGTTAAGGATATAGATGGCACTCCATTTATAAGCACAGATTATTGATATGAAAACCTCTCTAAACCAAATCAATGTGTTTAAAACTTTGAAACCCCATAGAAATTCACACAGGATGCTGATTCTTGGATCTCCCCAGAATATTCTAAGACAGGGGTGTCCAAACTGCGGCCCGCGGGCCAACTGCTGCCCGCAATCCATTTTTAATTGGCCCGCAGGAAATTCCAAAAATATATTCAGTTTACTTAAATAAACCAGGTGAGGCAATACGTACTTCACCTTGAGTGAGTGGCCCGGCTGTTTGTGTATTTTACCACATATGTACCTTGGTGAAAAATGTTGAAAAATGTTTGGACACCCCTGCGTCTAAGACATTACCTCCAAGAATATAAAAGGCACTTCACTTGTACTGAGCACTGCCTGACCTGAGATTGGATCTTCCGCAAATTAAGTCTCATGTCCGGGTAAGAAAACTATAGGGATTATTCGTAACTGCTGACAGTATCTCTAGATATAGAAAACAATAGCTTCTCACTATTTTTTCAAGTGTTGATTTATTGCTGTAACACTAGGTAATGATCTAGTTATTTTACCATCATCATCTGTATCCAGTTAACTCTAAAATGGTCTTCACAAGGCCAACTTCCCTTCAGATTACTTAGCTTCATAATCCTTATATGTATTAGGTTGGTGCAAAAGTAGTTGTGGTTTAAAAGGTTAAAAATAACTGCAAAAACCGAAATTACTTTTGCACCAACCTAATATTAAACCTA
This sequence comes from Rhinolophus sinicus, assembly GCF_057876585.1. Taxonomy (NCBI): domain Eukaryota; kingdom Metazoa; phylum Chordata; class Mammalia; order Chiroptera; family Rhinolophidae; genus Rhinolophus; species Rhinolophus sinicus. Next base: position 64,931,661 of record NC_142516.1, on the reverse strand, counting down.
ATACGAATGCATGCCACTGGGGAACCAAGTGAGAGACTCAAGATAAAAACTCACTGCAGAAGGGGGATTCATCAAACTGCTTGACAAAAGAATCATATTTTTTTTAAAAGCACATTGTCTTACCATTATTAACCCTAATATAACATTACTAGTTGATATTGATAATTTATATTACTATTAATTAGTATTACTAAAAATAATTTCTATTAATACTTTACAATAACAATAATACCAAAACATACTTTATATGTGGCGCATCCCTTTCAATATTTGTCACACAAAACACAATATGTAGATAAGTATACTGTAGGCCAGCAAATTCTACTAGAGGTTAAGTGACCACCAAAACAGAGATGGCAGATAGCCTCTTCCTACTTTTACCTATCTATTTACTTAGCTTCTGCTTATTAGTAGTCTAAGACTTTTTGTTACTATCAAATCCCCCAGGTTTGAGCCAGTGATTGCTTATATACAATACAGCTTCTTTCTAGTAAGTGAGAAAGGACAAACAGGCATGAAATACGAACACGTTTCATGTAGTCTTGTCAACCTAATGAAAGAAATAGAAAACACTCCAATAATAAATTACAACCCTAACTCATTTTAATAGAATCTATTCCAAGCATCTACTCACAATTAGAGAGCTTGCTTTTTCAAAATATTCACTCCTCTCTTTTTGGCTGCTTTACCTTGTAACTAAAGGCCAGTGAAATGGTATACTACCGTGTTTCCCTGAAAATAAGACCTAGCCAGACCATCAGCTCTAATGCACCTTTTAGAGCAAAAATTAATATAAGACCCGGTCTTATTTTACTATAATAGAAGACCAGGTCATAATATAACATAATATAATACAATATAACATAATATAATGTAATGCTTATATTAATTTTTATATTAGTTTTTGCTCCAAAAGATGCATTAAAGCTGATTATAGACTAGGTCTTATTTTCAGGGAAACAGGGTACAGTCTTCATAAAGAAGAGTAAGGGAAAAAACACTACCTCCTACGTCCAGGACACTTGTTTTGTCCTTTTCAAAACACTTAACTCCACTTCCAAATTCTTATTAATGATATTGCCTGTGTTTCTGTATGAATTTGGGTAATTTATTTAAACATTCACCTTAACAAGCACAATTACAGTGGGTATTTTTTCTCATTTCTTTCAAAACTATCCAAGAAGTAATCAACATGCCTTCAATTTATACCACCACTTCTTAATAAACATTTACTGAATAAATAGATGAACCTGGATGGTCACACTAGTGCGTCCCAACCTTTTCCATTTTATGGCACGCATGAAAGATAATGTTTATAAGGCTATTTGGAGTAAATAAGTGATACACTAAGTGGCTAGATGCTACCAGCAAAAGGCATCTGGCACCCTGAGCTTAGCGACGACCTGGCTATCTGACAGCTGAGAGGTGGGGGGAATAGTAACTTAGCATACCTGAAACTCATTATAGCATTTCAGGGTCCCCAAAACGCTAATTGCGAAGTTCTTCTCCACATGTTTTCCTATTTCGAATACTCCCATTTTTATTACCAGGAAACTCTTTTTCCTCTGGGGACTCATCCCTCCCTCATTCCATGTGATCCTGGCGGCATAGATCATTTCAGGACCCTGACACTTCGCCCACCTCATTCTACCCAGGATCAACAATTAAAGAGCCCCCTTCTCCTACCCTCAAGGCACATGACCCACACAAAGCCAATCCAAATATCTCTACAACTCTCTTCCTTTTGGATTGTGAAGATAAGGTTATAAGGCTTTGGGCTTCAGGCCAATTCATAGAGGAAAAGAACAAACTGTGCAATCAATACACTGTCTAGGCTATGGTGGTTCTAAATTCTGGACCTAATAAAAACAGTGTAAGACACATGGGTTCCTGCTACTTATAACTGAAGGTATCACCCTAGAATTTCAAAGACCCAGTGCATTTCCTGAGTCTCAATACACATATGGATTGACGTAATACACATTTTACATCAGTGACATACACAGATCAGCTAACCTACTGTGTGATTTCTTTAGCTAATCCCCAGACATTATCTGTGCATTAACTATTCTAAAGAGATTATCCTACAAAGTGTCAACACTGAAAGAAAACGTTTGGTAGAAGCAAGATCATCACAGAATGTGAAGGGAGAAACAAAGTAGGAGGCCATGAGGACATCACAGATCCACCTGCAGAATCAGAGCAGAAGAGGCCTGGTCAGAAGGACAACTATCTGTGAGATAGTGGCAGCTGTTTCCTTGACAAAAAGGAATGAGCATGACTAGTTGGGGACAGAAAACGAATTCCAAACACATTAACTTCATATCTTAAATAAACATTTGTCCAACTCTACCACCAAATTTATTTCCTATATGAACACATAATTTTCCATAAAGAGATGGACTTTTTCCCTCACCAAGTTTGAAAAGAAAGACAAGCACAGATACTAAACAGAAGATAGTAAAAATACCTTATCTGCTTGATTAGAAAACCCTTCTCTTCACAGGAAATGCATTCTAGAGATTCTACCCAATGGGAAAAAAATTACAGAGCACTATGATAAACATATGGTTAGTTTAAAAGGGGGGGTAAAAAGTCTTATTAATGCCTGATTACTTTCTATCACACTCCAAGTTCTGTCCAGATAGCAAAAATGATTGTTTATCCTCCCATCCCAGCATGTTGATCAATACCATATATGGCAAGGACCCAATATTTTTTAGTTTATTAAATGACTGATTAAAGATGGGATCAAATTGCAACAAGTCAAGAAGAGATTAATGCCTACTGTATAGGCAACTTTAAACTGAATTAATTATTTTGCATCCACCTTAAAAGATCAATATTAGAATTAAGGGATATCCATCTTGGAATAGACTCCAAGAATTAACAAAAGTATAACAAAATAGCAAATCCACCCATAAACAAAAATACCAGAATAGCATCATGTGCAGATTTCCTTGCAAAGTGTGCTCTCATTAAAGAAATGTTTGCATCATTAAGTATAGATCAACTCAGAGTAAGGAGAAAAAAAAAATTGGGAAAGATAAAGGACAGAAAAAAAAAATCAACCCATAATTTAAAACTTTGATAAAAATCATCCACAAAGTAAGAATAATCCATAATTCCAATAGTTAAGCTTTACTCCCATTACTGTTCCATTATTTTTTTTGCTTTACCTGAGAGGAATCTGCTTGGGCTAATTTGGTAGAGACTTTTAGTATTTGGTGAAGATTTTGTCCTTTATCTTCAACAAGGAGGTGAGCCAGCAGGAGAAAAACATGCACAGGGATGGCTGTAGTAACGGGTAGCAACGACTCGACTGAAGCCAACCAGTCACTCACTGCAGACTCTTCTTTCATTACTTCAAGGATCCTCCAGGCTGCAAATATTGAACCATACATGCTGGTTATGGGGAAGATAAGCTTGCAGGATGGCTGAAAAAGAAACACAAAAAAGACTGGAATATGAGATAAATACATTTGTGAGAAATATATTGCTGACATTCATTTACATTTTATATCTCATTGTATGTAATCAATCTTTGCAACAAAATTAATACAAAATTTTCAATTCCAGTCCCAAACCTCTCTGCACATATTTGAGCTAATAGGATTACACAAAGAGAAAACAGTTGTTATATGGAACTCGAGAACAGTTTATCACTAGTTTTCCTCATATCTATCATTCGCTCTCAAGGCAGAAAAAAAAAAAAGGATCAATAAAGAAGATCCAGAGGCAACAGAGTTTGGAAAAAACCATTATCACTAAGAAAGTATTCGCCAGTGAGAAGAAAGGTAGAAAAACAACAACACTGTATCTGCCCAGCTCCAGGCCCGGGTAAGAGGCAGCCCTGGACAGATGGCAGACTTGGGCTGAGGACAATTCATTTTTATAATAGACAGTATGTTGACAGGAACAGAGTTGGTTCAGCTGGAGCCTGGGAATTCATTAATAATTGTAAATAACTACTGCAATAAGAAATAGCCTGACAGCTCTAAACTAAAATGATACCCAAAGAAGATGCTGTGTTTAAGTCAATCTGAGAAACGGCTCCTCACAGAAATAAAGTAGTGCAGTCAGGCAGAGAGAATGGATAGAACTCTGCCAAGGTGAGCTGTGTGCCCAAATGGCTCAGGAGAAGCCACAGAGATTAAAGAAGCATTAGCTATTGCCTGTGAATAAAGTAATTTAATTAATTTAGAATATAATGATACAAATTAGAAATCTCTAGATTATAACTGTCCTATTATTGAAGGCTGACATATGGATAAAGATAACAACTGAAAGGATGGAAAGTAAAAGTTAGATTTTATAAACTTTTTTAATAGCTCTATTGAGATATAATTCACATATCATAAAATCCATCCTTTTAAAGTTTACAAGTCAATGGATTTTTTAGTAATTCACAGAGTTGTATAACCGTGATTACTATCTAATAATAACTACTAATCTATTTTCTGTTTCTATTTTGGCTATTTCATATAATAGGAATCATACAACATAGTCTTTTTTGACTGGCTTCTTTCATTTAGCATGTTTTCAAGGTTCATCCATGTTGTAGCTTGTATCAATACTTCATTTCACTGTGAAATAACATTCCATTGTGTGGATATACCATATATTATTTATCCATTCATCAATTAATGGACATTGGGGTTGTTCCCACTTTTTGGCTATTATGGATAATGCCGCTATGAATATTCCTATAAAAGACTTGTGAGGACATAGGTGTTCATATTTTGAGTATGTGCTTAAGAGTGGAGATAATATTTATTCTAAAGTAAATGCCACTGTAAAAACAAATGAAAAAGCTCTACCTTTACTGATATGAAAAGATCTCCCACATGAAAATACAGGATACAGATAGCGTACCTGGAATGCCATCAACTATTTTTTTTTAAAGGGTGGGTGCAGGGAGAGACTATATATTAGTATCTAGACAAATACAGAATAAATTAATATACAATCATTTTTATTTTCTTTTTGAGAAGGTGGGAACTGGACAACCAGAATCAACAGTAAGAAGGAGACTACTCATTGTATGCCATTTTATAATTTTTGATACATTTCTATGTATAATTAAAATTATAAATTTTTAAAATTAAATATCTAAATTCTCTCTCTCTCTCTCTCTCTCTCTCTCTCTCTCTCTCACACACACACACACACACACACACACACACACAATACTTTTTTCCCCATGATGAAATTCATTAAAGATTAGAGTCAAGTTCTCTAGACTAATGGCAAATAGCATTAGACTTCAGATTTAAAAGGCCAGCACTTCAGCATAGCCATGCCGACTATTGGCTGTTATGCAACCTCCTTGAGCCTTATTTTACTTGTTTGTAAAATTCCTACCCAGATTATTGAGGTATATAATAAGACAGTATCAATAAAGCCACTAGCACAGTACCCAAAGTTGCAAACTACAGGGAAATATTATCACTGTCATCCTTCGGAGAAAAAAATAAATCTGGTGGATCTGAGTATAAAATAAAATAATTGGAAATCACCATGAAATATAAATTAAGTCAAAAGCGCAACATTACAAAACCATGTAAGAGGAAACATACTAAAACAGAAAAGCAATCTTACATTACTTGAAGTATTATGTCCAAGTTTAGGCTGTAGTTTTTGTTTGTTTGTTTGACTAGGGTTAGAGTAGCAGAAGAAAGGCACAGTGTTGACTGAGACATCACAGAACGGTCTTTCTGACCCAATGGGTGGCAAACATAGTCCACTGGAACAGTCCGAGGGCAAGGATACAACCAAGGGTTTTCCCTCAGTACCAGCTACCAAATCCTGGTCTCAAAGCCTGTGGGAGAACATGTGAAAGTGCTGGTAGGCTCTGTGTTTTAGAGGAGAAAGTAGGTGTTTAGCAATAAAAGTTTATGTTAGGTGAATTATATCTCAATAAAAAATAAAAGAGAGAGAAAGTTCCCGTTAAGATGGTGAGTAGGTATATGCTATGCTCACCTCCTCTCACAACCACATCAAAATTACCATTAAACTACAGAACAACTATCATTGAGGATTGCCTGAAGTCGAGCTGAACTGATACCCTACAACTAAGAACATAAAGAAGATGCCACTGTGAGACTGGTTAAAGGAACAGTGATGAAGAATGGACTGGTCCCGCACCCGTGTGTGACCATTAAAAATCAAGAGGGATATCACAGCTACAGAGCTTCCCCCCACCCCTGAGGAATGAGGGGTCCCAGCACTAACTACACCAGGCTCCCCAGCCCAGGATTTCAGTGCCAGGGAGAGAAGTCTCCACTACTCCTGGTTGTGTAAACCAACACAGAGTGTGGCTGACTGAGACGGAGGGCGGCTGCAGTCCTAGGCGATCCTCTTAAAAGGCCCGCACATGGACTTACTTGCTGACAGACTTACTGTGAGTTCCAGTGCTGAGGTAGCAGCTCTGGGAGGAACTGAATTGTCTGGCTTCAGAGCAAGGGCTAGAGGGACAGCTTTCTCCCCCACAGAGGAGCCAGTGGAGGCCACTGTTTCCTTGTTGATCCCTCTCTTGGAAGGCCATATCTGAGTCTCCATTAACCTGGCTAACATTGATCGGTTTCCCTGCCCTGGTGATTCCCTGAGACCCCGCCCACCCAACTTTTGGACACACCCAAGCCCCTTCCAGTGGCTTTTCCATACAAACCACCTGCCTTGGCTGATGCTGTGGACTTCCCTAAAATCTGTCAAAGGTTCACAAAACCCAAACAAGCAGCATCTGGCTTCAGCATGACCCATACCACTGACTGAGCAGCCCTAAGCATGGCACTAGTAACAGCTGGCCTTGATTTGAGGCTTGGCCTCTTAAGGCACCTCTACGTACAACGCAGGCAGTGGCCATCTACAGACTGCTTTATGGCTCATGCCAGGTGGCCCCAGGCAGGGCACAGGTTGTGGTTGAATTTTGCCTGTATTGGGTACCCTCCCAGAAGGTCCTGGGATGAGCAGACCCAGTGGCCAGCTTCAGAGTGAGCCAGAGCATCATCTAGCCACCTCCAAGGACAATAAACCTAAAGGGTAGACTGGGCAGGCACCAGAGCCCTGCTATAGCAAACCCAGCCTTGCAGGGTCAGCCTCCTCCATTCTAGTCACCACCAGTCCTCACAATCAATCAGCCTGACGGTCAATTCCTCCCATTAACAAATAAACAGAAATCAAGGCTCAACTACAACAGGAGAATACAAACAACCCATAGAAGGGACACACCTGGAGCACCCAGCTCTGGTGACCAGGGAGACTGCACCACTGGGCCCCACAGAACACCTACTACATAAGACCACTCTACTAAGACCGGGAGACATAGCAGCTCTACCTAATACATAGAAAAAAACACAGGGAGGCAGCCAAAATGGGGAGACAAAGAGACATATCCCAAATGAAAGAACAGATCAAAGAGCCAGAAAAAGAGCAAAACAAAATTGAGCCAAGCAATCTATCAGATGCAGAGTACAAAACACTGGTTATAAGGATGCTCAATGATCTCAGGGGGAACTTCAACAAATGAGATAGGAAACATAAAAGTGCAGATAGAAAACATAAAAAAAGAACCAGTCAGAAATGAAAAAATACAATAATTGAAATAAAGAATACATTAGAGGGAATCAACAGTAGATTAAATGAAACAGAAGACTGAATCAGCAATTTAGAAGATATGGTAGCAGAAAACACTCAATCAGAACAGCAAACAGAAAAAAGAATCCCCAAAAATGAGAATAGGTTAAGGGGCCTCTGGAACAACATGAAGCATACCAACATTCACATCAGAGGGGTACCAGAAGGAGAGAAGAGAGAGAAAAGGTTGAAAATCTATTTGAATAAGTAGTGACAGAAAACTTCCCTAACCTGGCAAAGGAAATGAATATTTAAGCCCAGGAAGTGCAGAGAGTACCAAACAAGATGAACCCAAAAAGGCCCACATCAAGACATATCATAATTAAAACGCCAAAGATTAAAGACAAAGAAAGAATCTTAAAAGCAGCCAAGAAAAAAATCAGTTAGTTACCTACAAAGGAGCTCCCATAAGAATGTCAGCTGATTGCTCAACAGAGACTTTGCAGGCCAGAAGGGATTGGCACGAAATATTCAAAGTGATGAAAAGCAACCAAAATTACTCTACCCAGCAAAGCTATCGTTTAAACTTGAAAGACAGATAAAGTTTCCCAGACAAAAAAAATCTAAAGACGTTCATCACCACCAAACCAGAATTGCAAGGAATCTTAAAAGGACTGCTTTAAGATTTAAAAAAAAAAAAAAAAAATCAAACTTATGAATAATAAAATGGGGATAGATACATATCTATCAATAATTTAAATGTAAATGGATTAAACGCTCCAATAAAAAGATATGGTGGCTGAGTGGATAAGAAAACAAGACCCTTATGTATGCTGCCTATAAGCGACTCACTTCAGATTGAAAGACACACACAGACAGAAAGTAAAGGGATAGGAAAAAACATTTCATGAAAATAAAAAAATAAAAAAATGCTGGGGTAACAATACTTATGCCAGAGAAAACAGAGTTTAAAACAAAGGTTATAACAAGAGACAAAGAAGGACCCAGTAATCCCACTGCTGGATATTTATCCAAAGAAACCCAAAACACTACTTCGAGGGAACATGTACATCCATATTTTCTATACAGCATTGTTTACAATGGCCCAGATATCGAGGCCGCCTGGGTGCCTGTTGATGAAAGACTGGATAAAAAACAAGGTGGTACTTATATACAATGGAATATTACCCAGCCATAAAAAAGGAATGAAATCTTTCCATCTGCGACAACATGAATGGACCTACGGGGTATGTGTTGAATGTAGTAAGTCGGACAGAGAAAGACAAATGCCATGTGATTTCACTTAATGAGTATAAGTGGAATCTAAAGAAGAAAATAAACAAATTAAACAGAAACAAACTCATAGATACAGAGAACATTCTGATGGTTGCCAGATGGGAGGGAGATTAGGGATGGGTGGAAAAGGGGAAGTCATTAAGAAGTACAAATTTGTTGTCACAAAGTAGTCATGGGGGTGTAAAGTATAACATAAGGAATATAGTCAATAACTGTGTATTATCAGATGGGTACTAAATTTATCGGGGTAATAGATGGGAGGACGGTTGAGGAGTAGGGTGAAAAAGAAGTGAAGGGATTAAGAAATACAAACTAGTAGTTAAAAAATAGTCATGGGGATGTAAACAATAGGGAATATATTATGGTAATAACTACATATATAGTGCCATTAGGGTACCAGGCTAGTCAGGGGGATTATTTCTCAAATTATATAAATATCTAACCACTATGCTGTACACCTGAAATTAATATAAAATAATAATGTCAACTATAATTGAAAAACTGAAAAAGAGGAGAAAGGTAAAGGGGAATAAGAGGCCCAAATTTCCAATTATAAAACAAGTAAGTCATGGGTATGTAATGTCCAGCATAGGGAATATAGTCAATAATATTGTGATAGCGAGGTACAGTGTCAGATGGTTGCTGGACTTATCGCAGTGATCACTTCTTTAGGTATATAAATTTTGAATAACTATGGTGTACATCTAATATAACATTGGTGTTATATCTAATATAACATGGTGAATAACTAATATAACATTGTATGTTAGCCATATTTTTAAATAAATCTTAAGTTTTTTAAAAATGAGAAAAAAATAGAAAAAATAACATGTGAGTGAATATTAAATGGTTGCAAGACATCTTTTACAGATATAAAAGAGTTGAGAATCTTCATTTTAAAAAGTTTTTAATAAAAATATTCAGGTATGTTATGTATCAATAATCAGACAGACATCTGATACTAGTACTTCTTTGTCTAAAGAGGGCTGAAAGAGAAATTGTGAATACAGGTGAACAATATAAATTTTCACTAACTTTAAAGAATAATACTCATTTATCATAATTAACACAGGCTTAACAAAAGTGGAACCAAGATTTGATCAGGAGAGGGGGTATGTAAACTCAAACCTGAAGACCCTCAAAGAGGGCAGATTTTTACTAGAACGGGTTTTAATCACTCACCAGACGAGAAACAGAACACTGGACAAGAGAAAGTCTCAATGTCTTCCTGCTCACTACCTGTGTGAAGAATCTAGTTAAGAGTTGTGAGACTTGGGAGTGGTTGATTATTACCAGTAGACAACCAATACCCCTCTCAGTATCCATGTTATTCAGAAAATAATGATAGAAACACAAGATCTAAGATTTACTAATTCCTTTTAACTTTCAACCAAAAGCTTTTAAGAAACCAGCTTACTTCAATTTACTATTGATTTACTATTTCCCTGTAAATCTGAAACTCTTGTTATTACTAGTTAATAATTCTTTTTATTAAGTTTTTCTCTGTTCAAATTACTACTGTGGTTTCTCTCTCCTGCCTAGATCCTGATTCATACACTGGTGCTTTGTTCCCACCCACCCCCAGCCCCCCACCTCCCACATGCTCTGGGGTCAGGGGCAGCAAAATTTTAAGTACTTTAGAATTTACAACGAGTGTTTCATTTTTTTTTTTTTTTTTTTTTTTACCTGGGTGAACACAAATATGTGGTTTTTAATATCACATTTAATAGCCTAATAGAAAGGGATCCTGTTTTTCCACACAACACTAAAAAAATATTAAAAGCTTATTAGATTATGTTAATCTTTTATTTTAAAGAGATGAAAGCTTATTAGATTATGTTAATCTTCCATTTTAAAAAGATGAATGGCTGGTTTGGTAGCTTACATTTTTTAATTCTTAAAAATTGAAAGAAGCTAAAATGTGTTTTATTTCATGGTTATCAACACTTCAGAAACATGACAGGTAATACAGAATTGCATGTTACAGGTATCCACCCTTGTTTCCATTCACCAGAAGAAATGTGCTTCTGAAGAATTGCTTTAGTTGTAAATCAAAAGTCAGAGTCACCAATCTAAAATGAAATAATAAAAATAAAAATCACAAAAATCTATGGTTATTATAGGGAGACCTATATTATAAAGGTCTCCCTGTAACAAATCAAGATGATAAAATGATCTCAGAAGCACACATTCCTCCTTGAACAGAAATGTACTGAATGTCTCCCATGTGGTAAACAATCGGTCAGGTACTGAGGATGCAAAGATAAACTAGAATGTTATCTATTGCTTTCAGGATGTGGAAAACAGGAAAGTGTTCAGTTTAACAACTGGCTAAAATATTTTTAATTATCTCATCTATGATCAGCTGAAAAAGACAAAGGAGAAACAGGGTGGCAAAAATTCAAAAAGTTCAACAATTGTTGCCATTTAAATATGAACATGCTTAGAAAATAAAGGCAAAGCATAAAAAGGGCCAGGACTCTTTTCCTAAGTGAGCTTATTTGGAGGTAACCCCCTAAATTAAGACACAACACTACTGATTAAAGTGTTTTGGGCACACAGAAGAGAGAGAGTAATGAATGCTGACTCAGGGAGGCTGAGAACTTGTGGCTTGGTTTTGAAGAATGAACAGGTCTAGCAGAGGGGACAAAAAGGTATTATGTGCAAAAGCAGATTCAGAAAAAGACTTGGCAAGTTTGGGGCATGTTAAATTTATAGGTATGTTTGGTGGAGTCCCAGACAGGTGCAGAAGAAAAGCCAACAGTAAACTATGGTTTAAATTTTTAAAAAGGGTGATCATATATCTACTCAAAGCCTCAAAAGCAACACACTGTCATCAGGAGAATGTTTACAGCCTCAATAGGGGCTCTTCCCCAGCTGCGGAAGAGAAAGCCCAGCTAGTAGTGTGGATGAATAAGATTCACACACCTGAGCAAATAGTAAGCTGAGTACTTACACATTAAAATGAGGGCGGTTCTCAGTAAATATCACTCATGATTTTAAGGAACAGAACTCCTAGACACAGTATAATAATACATCCTGTCTTGCCCCCAGCCCCACTCAGAATCCAATCATTGTTCTACATAGGCAAGTCAAGAGAGAAGGTAAAGGGCCACTAGAAAATTTTGGCTATATTTTGTACACCTATTAGGGCGGATGCAAGAACTTCCTTCTTTTAATGCAAATCAATTATCTGTTTCAAGTTTCAAGTTTCAGTCAAACAACCAGGATTTAGGAAGCTGCAGGATACATTCAATTTGCCTATAGACTAGTTGTTCCGGCTGCATGCTCAAGCAAGGAATAACAATGTGGGATTTCTGCTGCTAGAACATTTAACAATACATGAGTAGAGGTATCTCTGCTTTTGCAGATGAAACAACTATGGTGCTACCTTGCATTTACATGTATGTAATGCCTCTCCCCATGGAGACTTAAGATGCTTCACCAGTTTTATCTTATTTAATCCTCATTCAATTCCCATATAACTAGTGGTTGGGAAGTAATACATTTTACCAAAGGCAAAACAAATGCCAACAGAGAAAAAGTCTGACAAGTGTAGGCCTAGAACCTAGCCATTAACCAGACATTGACAATATTCTTTACACTGTGGTAACAGGAACAGTGAGACTGACAGCGCAGAAGTATGCCTAGCAGGCAGAAGGAGGAATGGGGTGTGACAGGCCTGCTGTCTTCCAATTGGAGGCAGCAGAGCAGTGTCACCACAGGAGACACCCACAGACATTATGCCAGGGAATATGGCCTAAGGTGCCATATTCAAAACCCAAGTCTTAGTTCTTACAGATCCCAGATCTTTTGGACATTCAAGCAGATTTCCCACCTGGGACTGACCCTGATCTAGCAATACGCTGTACTCATTAAACAGTATGATGAGAACAAAGGATGCTGTGCTCAAATATGGAGGAGAAGCACTAGGTTAAAGAGAGTTAGTTCCTTTTATGCAGGATTCCTCAGAACCTTTACCTACTAAGGTACACTGGAAACTCAAAGAGAAAAATGACTATACAGCATTTCCAAAACATTTCACAACAGGACCAACCTCCTCCTCTCGCAGCCCAGAAGAATATACTAACCTCTACACCACTGCCTGACAGAACGGCCAAGTTCACAGTGACACAGTTTAACCCCATCAGATACTTACTTCATCAGGAGGTGAAGTGATCTGCAGAGACATAAATCCCACATTACCACTTCACTTTTATTTAAGAGAAATGAGGATGAACTTCATTACCTTTTGCTGGTTGTCTCTGTAGCACTCCTGCTGTACCATTCCCAAAAGTTTCAGAACCAACAGCTGCCTCGATGAGCCGTCTTCATCCATGGATATGCAGTCTTCCAAGGCAACAGAAGACAGGATCTGCAGGGCTGGCGTCACTAGCAGCAAGGACGACCTTGGCATGTTCTGACCCTCAGCAAGAGACAGCACCTTCAAAGCTATTCATCAAAACAATTCACATCTTCAAAAATTAATCCCACAGTTACACAAAATGCTGTTTTGTTTAAGAGTGACAGGCAAGAAGTTTTCTGATCCGTTTACAGTTGGGTCACACATGTAACTTAGATGATCTTATTTTTTTTAGAAATAAGGGAACATAAAAATTAACTGTTCGCTAAAACAAACTGTAAATATACAACTAAAAAACTGATGATACTCTTAGAAAAAAATATATGTCAAAAATTATAAAGTATAAATCAACCCTTCTTTAGGTCAAAAGAATTTCCTTAAAATGCAATTTAATTTTTGTCCATGTGTTCTGTGAGATCCTCCTACTGCCTTCAATAAACAGACCCAAGGACACTGAGTTCCCATCAGTAGGTAACAAGACTAAGGTACCACACTTCCCTTACACACCCAGCTTAGAACTGTATTCAGAGATGAGTAAGAAAAAAGGTGACGCATGGCTGTTATTCAGCTGTATTTGCTAAGAAGCAGATGAGAAAAGTCTCAAAGTCCATGAACAGCATAACCCGTTTTTATAAATCTTCCTTTTTTAACATGGAAACTCAACTTACATATCAGAAACATACATACAAATGTATGGTAAGTTAGTTACATGCATAGTCTCCCCTAGACTATTAACAGAATGAGTTAAGAAAGACCTAAATATACTTTTTTCAGCTATTGGATGAACCCTGATTTACTGAAATGTTATTCATTGGCTTCTGACCTAAATTATCAAAGTAATCCACAGATGTCCCCATACGCCAAAATAAAACATTCTACAAGCCTTAAATCATTTCAATGAAATTCCAGTATTATTAAATCACCTGAACGTCAAACCTGAACATAGTATGAAGTACAAATCCTTGTTACTCTAACACTACTAATTTATATTCTTTGCCAAAATATTAGTCTTAATCCATAATTGTCTGAGATATGAAAATCCATTATCTTTAACAAAACAGGAAATGCATATAATACAAATATTTATATATTTGATATTATAAATCTTTCAGGCATTTTTATAAATTGCTACTTACAATCAAGGCTAGTGATAATAATTAAGAAGCATAATATTCTATTAATGCTGTGTATTTTTCAAACTTGAAATAATCAATATTGGTTATTCTCTGTCTTTGAATACTCTTTCTCAATATACTAAACAACAGTACTTCCTTACTTTTCAACATATGTTGGCTCAATAGTTTTCAATGCGATTTATTCCACCTAACTAAGGTAACTTCAAATCAGAGACACTGGTTTACAAAACAAAAAGTATGCTATCCAACAAATAATGAAAAGTACTGGAGAGGCTGATCCCATATCATTCTATTATACATGAGTCCCAGCAAAGGAGTGTAGCTTCAGAATTAAAAATGTGCTTTCTCAAAAAAAAAAAAAAAAAAAAAAAAAAAAAGTGGTTTCTCTACAGCATTGGAATTTCTTTTTGCCAAAAAACAAAATCCATTTATATGAAATACCCACAAAAGGCAAATTTATAGAGACAGAAAACACGTCAGCGTTTTTCTGGGGCTGAGGGTGGGAATGAGGATTAACTGTAAATGGGCACAAAAAAATTGGGAGTGGGTGACGGAAACGTTGTGAAACTAGATTGTGGTACTGGTTGCATATCTGTCAATTCACTAAACAGACACTTTATTATACCCTTATAAATGGTGAAATTTATGGTAAGTAAATTATATCTCAATAAAGCTATTAAAAAAGAAAACAACTATGGCTGTCAGAAGTAGCAGCACTAGCCAATTCCACCTATGGGAGGATGCCACGTGCACCAGCTATAAGAAAAGACGGCAAAAGCAGTTCAGAAAAGGACTAGGAGGGAGGGCACAAATGAGCATAAGGCCGATAAGCAAAAGCAGGGCAGAATTCAAAGCCAAACAGCCAAGGGTACCCCTCCACGTGCTAAAGCCATTTCCAAGCCAGACACTGTATGTGCGAGAGCAATTCACCCGCAAACTCATGATGAGTTAAAATGCCCAGAAGAATAAGCTACACAATCGGTATTTGCCTCAAGCACATCGTTACATGAGGGTGGGAATGTGTCAGTGTACCATGGTACTATCCAACATAATTTAGACAGATCCTCCATTACCACATGGATTATAATGGACCAAGTACGGCCAGGCTATATCAATGTAAAAGCTGCATTTAAAGGTGTGACTTGCTCGCTAATCTGCCAAACCTAGCACCCTGATTCTTTACCATATTATACTTGAATAGAACATTTTTGTCACCCTTTCGCCCCATTCTTTACTTTTCTTTAAATCATACTGGACAACTGGAAGAATGTCATCTTTCATTTGTTCTAGCTAGGTTAATACAATAACCCATAACATAAATCTTGTCCAATGTGACAAGAGTTTTGAACAGTAAGGGTATGTAGAGTTTTAAAAATCAAATACAAATGCTATACACTTCTTTTGTTTCAAGGGTTTTATGCTATTGATTCTGAGTGTGTTGTACAGTTAAGTTTATGGTACATGAAATCTTGCTCAACATAACAGCTTGTTGGACAAGAAAAAGAAGGTTCTATTTGATAATGATTAATTAGGAAAATTCCAGAACAGAAACTCAAAATATGCAGGACTTTAGAGCATAATATGACATATAGTTCAAGTGACTCCTGCCAACACTCATATTTACTTGTTACTCTAGTGAGTGTATTTTTACTTACCTAGACTTAAGATTGGCTTCTGCTGACTTGCCGGAGTCTGGAAAAGTAGTAAAGCTATTCCAATTATGACCAGTTCATCAGGAAAATCCTAAAAGAAGAAAACAAAAGAGTTGTTAACAAGCTCTCAGAGCCATGGCTTTATAACATGTATCCAGGAAAAGTATATCCAACTGTGTAAGATTATATACCTATTACAGGCATCCCTCTCTATCTGTGGGCCCCACATCCACAGATTCAACAAACTGCAAATCAAAAACATTTTTAAATAAAATGTTACATTGTTGCTGATATGTTTTAGTTAGATCTATGATGGTTGCATCTGTACTACTACTCATGTACAGACTTTTTTTCTTGTCCTCATTCCCTATTATTCCCTAAACAATACAGTATAACAACTATTTACACAGCATTTACATTGTGTTAGGTATTATAAGTAATCTAGAGATGATTTAAGGTATACGGGAAGATGTGCATGGGTTATATGTAAATACTACGCCATTTTATACAAGGGAGTTGAGCATCTTGGATTCTGGTATTCATGGGGTGAGGCGGGAGTTCTGGAACCAACCCTCCATGACAGATACCAAGGGACCATTGTGTACAAAATTTTTTACAATAAGTCTGCTCTACTAAAGGAAGAATTGGTGAAAGCCTGAGAAGTCATATCTAGCCAAAAGGCAATCGGCTAAAAAATCCAAAATAATTCAGAGGAATAACTCCTTAACACAACAGATTAGCAAAGCTTTGCAAGCCACTGAAAACTACCTGAAATACTTAATTCAAGAATATTTCATTAATGAAAAGTAGCTCAATTGTTTACTTACCAAATACAGACATGATTCACCTACATAACTTGGATAATGAATTACACTAAACAAGTTTTAATATATCATGTTATTATAATAAAAGTAACATTAGTGCCCAGGGAGGCAGAGATGATTTTTAAATTACAGTAATTTATTAAGCATATTTAAATGTAGCAAAGCAATAACCACAGAAACTTAAAATCATTAATTGCACCAAGTATATGAATAAAATGAAAAAGAAAAAAGGTTATGTACATTAAGTTCCAATAAATACAATGCAAGTGACATCAGATGTTATTTGAGGTTTCTAAATACAGGCAACATTAACATATTATGGAACTAAAAAAGAATGGTCTACCATATTTTGCTAAAATTACTTCATCCTGAAATTTTATGGAAGCGCCTGAGGGGCAGAAGTACCTATGAATCATGAGGACAGGCAAGAAAAAAGAAGGATACGTGAGGTAGAGCTATTACGTATCAGGCTCTGAGCCACTCGGAAGTTATAAGCTTGGAGATGCTATCAGCTTTGGCACAAATGAACAAAAAAACAAACATACACACATATATACACATACATATGGGTTAGGCCATTTGAAAAGTGAAATTAATCAAATTGCAAAATCTTCTAAAGTGCTTATTTATGGACTTTTAAAAACCAACCGAAGAGGAAAATTAATTTGTGAATTTATTTGAATGGAATATAGTCTCATTTGTGTCTTTGCAGCTTATATATATTCACTGTTTTTGAAATACTGCTGAGAACCATGAAGCAACCGTTACCTATTCGAGGACAATAAAAAGAAAACCAGCACGGTCATTTAAACGTGAAATTTACTAGCTACCAAGAGATGAGAGACAAAAGTATTACTGCATACCATGCTATCACTGAAACAGCCTTTTTCTCACACGCTGTCACTGAAATGGTCATAAAGTAGCTTTTCAGGCCTCTGAAATGGTCTAGAAGCATTTTAAGTGGATGGCACTTAAAGGTATGAAGGCATAAACAAGACTGACCTGTTCAGACGAGAGGGTGAGGAAAAGAACTAAAGATTCAAGGCACCAAAAATAAGGAAAAGTAATGATACAGGATAATTGTAAATTCCTTACACTTCTGAGAGGTTACAAGATGATTTTTAATGGACACCATAGAATGGTCCCTTCCATAAGATCTTTTAATAAAAGCTTGTGTTGCACATCTTGGGTGCGACTTAAAATACTACAGCTATTTCTGTAGTAACTCTTGCTTCTGGCCTCACACCAGTGAGGGATCCAGAAATACAGGGAAGATAAAGCCCCATAGGCCAAAGCTTAATAAATTGGCAATAGAAGCCCAAGGATAAATGTTTCCCTTTATTCTGGATTCTTCTGGAGGGTTCTGAGACGTTTCATAAGGCTTCTCAGAATATTCTGTAGGGTCGAACAACTGGTTGCTTGAAGCAGTGGCCAGCTTGATAATATTTGCAATGCCTCTCCCATCTTCAGTATTTCCGTTCTGTCCCTCTCCCACCTGCTTTCTGGGATCACACTTGAACATGAACTCCTGTTGCATAAGCCTTTGTTTTGTGGAAACCCAGGCTCTGCTTTTGCCTTTAGGGAAATAGGGTCTACTTTTAGGCAAACCCAGGCTAATTCAGAGCCTGCCCGGAGAAAGGAAGTGAAATATTTTAAAAAGGAGCAAATGCCTTTACACTAGGCCACAGATGTCACAGGAATCTTAATGACAGCAAACCCCTGGAGTCCACACCTTTTGTCCTCAATTCCAAAGAAAGATATCGCTGAGCACGACCTATACGTATGTACCAGGTACTGATGGGCCTAGGGACGCTGCTGCGAACTAGATAGCATGGAAAAGTTTGTTTTCTTTTATAAGTGAAAACAAGGTGTCAGAAAGGCTACACTGGAGGTAAGTATCTGCTGCAGACACAAGAGATGGCAGCCCAGCTCACACTGTCTCCAGGGTCCTGTCTTTGCTGTCTCCCTGTCCCCTGGTCACAGCTGATTGATGCCAGCTGGGCCAATCAGACAATAGGGGTTTGATCAGATTCAGGATTTTTTTGTTTTGTTTTGTTTGTTTCCAAGACTATAGGGAGTGGTGTGTTCTTTCATCAAGAAGCACATAACATACGGGTATATAAAGTACAGCATAGGGAATATAGTCAATAATATTGTAACAACTATGTAAGGTGTCAAATCGGTACTAGATTTATAGGGGTTATCACTTTGTGAGGTATATAAATGTCTAATCACTATGTTGTTTTGTACACCTGAAACTGAAAAAAAATAAAATAAAAAGCACATACTGTGTGTTGCACTTCTTTTTGTGATGTTAGTAGCTGTTGATGCCCAATGCCTAATTCCATTAATTCCTTAGGAGATAGAGAAACATGGCAAAGTGCCCCATGAGGAAGCAATCTGTAGAAAATTCTACGGCTCACTCAAGCCAGGTTTTTCAATACACATACTGCAGGAAGAAAAACAGTGAGGGAGGGATGGGAGCGGACCACCTTTAGTTTAAGAGATACCTAAAAGGTCACACACACACACACACCAAAACTATATTATGATGTGTAGGCATACACATCTAGGTGACAAGACTATTTTTAAGTGTAAAAAAGGTATTACTATAGAAGTTGGCATGGAGGAGATTGTGATTAGGACTGGGCTTGTGGAAAACTTTTGTGGTGACTAGAAAAGTTCAGTTTCTTGATCTGTGTGATGCTTACTAGGGCAACTGAAACATTAAAATTTCTTGCTATCCTTACCTCCTTCAGAAGTTCAACACTGAGCTCTAAAAGGTGAATTAAAGATGAACATTCCCCAGTTATCTTCAAGCTGACTTCACAGACACACAGCAGCTGAAGGGTCAGCTGGGTAAGCTGAATTTTCCAGAAAACAGGATGACGCAAAAGGCTTAAATATACTTCCTCGATAAACAGCATCGCTTCTGTTGTCTGTATCAAATCTTTCATCTGTTTTAAAAAAGCCATTATATGGTATTACAATAATATACAATCCAAAGAATAATTGTAAGCTACACAAGAAGCTTTAACAATAAAATGTCTTTCTCTAAACCTATTAAGCCTTAAGGAGAAGAAGAAATGTACATAACTCAGAGGGTTAAACAATTCAACTGCCTTTTTCCTTTTGCAACTAAACAGAATACAATTTGTTACTGTTTTTATTACTGCTGTCTGGCACCAATTCTTTTCATTTATTTTTCTAACTTCTCTGAGTGCAGAATTCTTAAGACAAATGACATGACAGTGCCAACATGTTGAAGGAAATTAAAGTCGGTTTTGAGTTCTCCAGACGAATCCTCCGTTCTACAATTGGAACGTAGTGAAGGGAGTTAGCATGTTATCCTAATGCATTACTAAATCCTTCATCTGTAAGGTGTTTGCTCAGAAAACCTTCACTGAGAGCATCATTTCCACACTTGGCAGATGTTAACAAAAAACCACATTCTAATGGTAGGGTATCTTCTCAACAGGCTAATGCATTAAATAGGAAGGACATGGGTGCTCTTAAAAAATACCAACTCAATTCAAACCCAGCTGTTCTGATATAAATTCTGGAGTTGGTATAAAGGATATGGTCCTGCTAGCAGACACACTGGCACTTCCCAGAGATTACAAACAATGAACCATCTGCTTCAATCAGAAGCCCTGTGTCTGTTAAATTCATCAAGAGGAAAGCTTGCAGTTGACCAGCTGTACCTTTCACCAGTCGTTACCACCATAGTAACCCAAAATGACTGTAAGTTATACACAGAGACAAAAATTAACCCCTAGCAAAACAAGAGAAAAAAAGATATTAAAAAATCAAGGGGGAGACAGGAAATAGAAGAAAATACAAAGTTATAAAAAATAAATGTGAACGGTTCAGTAGTTAAATTATTTTGTTCTTCTGCAAATATACAGTGAGAAAGGCAAAAGGCCACCAAGAAAAGGGATTTAAAACAAAGTAAAGTGTCTTATTTATTTGACAATATATTACCTTAAATACATTTATTTGTGCATGTTCAAAATTGCCCGTAATAAAAAAAAATATTTTTTGAGAGACAAGGCTCTCTAATCTTTAACATTACCAAAATTCTTAACAAGAACACTTTTTTTCTTTAGCAATTATTCATTTATTTTCATTACTGTGGAGCAATGTGTAATATTCTGTTATCTGAACACACCCAGTTTAATTATTCATTCTAGTGGGGGTTTTATGTGGTTAAAAAAAGCATAACATGAGATCTATCCTCTTAACTATAAGTACAATGTTGTACAGCAGATCGCTAGAACTTTTTTATCTTGCATAACTGAAATTTTACACAAATTGAAAAGCAACATCCTCCTTCCCCTGAACCCCAGTTCCTGGTAACCGCCGTTTGCTTTCTGTTTCTATGAGTTTGACTACTTTGGATACCTCATACAAGTGGAATCATGCAGTATTTCTTCTTCTATGACTGACTTAGCATAATGTCCTCCAGATTCATCCATGATATGAATGAATCGTATCCTTGTTGCATGACAGGATTTCCTTCTTTTTAAAGGCTGGGTAATAATCCATTGTATGTATATGCCACATTTTCTTTGTCCATTCATCCAGTAATGGACATTTAGGTTGCTTTCTCATCTTAGCTACTGTGCATAATGCTGCAATAAACATGGGAGTGCAAATATCTCTTCAAGATCCTGATTTCAATTATTTTGGATAAATACACAGAAGTAGGGTTGCTGAATCATAAGGTAGTTCTAGTTTTAATTTTTTGAGGAACCTCCATACTGTTTTCCATGGCAGCTGAACCATTTTACATTTTCACAACCAGTGCACAAGTTTCCAATATCTCCACGTCTTTGCCAACACTTGTAATATTTTTGCTTGTTTGTTTTTGATGGTGGTCATCCTAACAGGTGTGAGATGATATCTCATTATGGTTTTGTTTCCATTTCCTAATGTTTGGTGATACTTTTCATATACCTGTTGGTTATTGGTATGTCTTCTGTGGAAAATGTCTATTAGCATACTATGCCTATTTTTTTTATTAGTTTCAGGTACACAGGACAAAGCAATACTTAGACGTTTATCATTTATATCCCTCACACTGTGTGAACCCCGCTCCCCCATCCACTATCCCTCTGACATCGCAGAGAGCCATTACATTTCCACTGTCTCTATTCCTAATGCTGTACTCCGCTTCTTGTAAGTATATACATAATTATAGTTGGCATTCATTAGTGTTCAGCTTCAGGTGTACAGGGCAGTGATCAGGCATCTACATCATCCCTGAGGTGTTCTCCAAAATGGGACAAGTGTCCATCGGATACCCTACAAAATCTTTACAACATTATTGATTACATTCCCAAAATTAATTTTCAAAACCCCGTGGCCATCTTGTGGTTACCGACTGCTTTCTAATCCCCTCACCTTCCCCCTTATCCCCACCACCCGCCCATCTAGCAACCCTCAGTTTTTCCTCTATGTCTCCAAAACTGTTCCTGATTAGTTCATTCACTTATTCTTTTCTTTAGATTCCGCATATAAGTGAGATCATATGGTATTGGTCTTTCTCTGTCTGACTTATTTCACTTAACATAATGTTCTCTAGGTCCATCCATGTTGTTGCAAATGGTAAGATTTCCTTCTTCTTTATGGCTGCGTAATACCCCATTGTATAAATGTACCACAGTTTCTTAATCCAGTCGTCTACCGATGGGCATTTCGGTTGTTTCCATGTCTTGGCTATTGTGTATAGTGCTGCAACAAACACAGGAGTGCATAAAGATTTTTGAATTGGAGTTTAGGATTTCTCCGGATAGGTACCTAGGAGTGGAACTGCTAGATCATAAGGTAGTTCCATTTTCAGATTTTTGAGATACCACCATACTGTTTTCCATAGTGGCTGCACCAATCTGCAATCCCACCAACAGTGCACAAGCGTTCCCGTTTCTATACATCCGCGCCACCACTTGTTCTTTGTTGATTTATTGATGATAGCCATTTTGACTGGGTGGTATCTCATTGTGGTTTTTATTTGCATTTCTCTGATGGTTAGTGAGGTTGAGCATTTCTTCATATGTCTGTTTGCCATCTGTATGTCGTGTTTAAAAAAATGTCTCTTCGTGTCCTCTGCCCACTTTTTAATTGGGTTGTTTGGTTTTTTTGGAGTTGAGTTGAGTTTTTTATAAATTTGTGATATTAACCCCTTATCAGATATATAATTGGCAAATATCTTTTCCCATTCAGTAGGATCCCTTTTTGATTTATTGATGGTTTTCTTTGCTGTGAAAAAACTTTTCAGTTTGATGTAATCCCACATGTTTATTTTTTCTCTTACTTCCCTCGCGTGAGGGGATATATCAGTAAAAATCTTACTCCGGGTAACGTTTGTGAAGTTTCTTCCTATATTTTCTTCTAGGAATTTTATGGTTTCAGATCTTACATTTAAGTCTTTAAGCCATTTTGAATTTATTTTTGTATATGGTGTAAGGAGGTGGTCCAGCTTCATCTTTTTGCATGTGTCTGCCCAGGTTTCCCAGCACCATTTATTGAATAGACCGTCTTTACCCGACCATACATTCTTGCTTCCATTGTCGTAGATTAAATGGCCATATAGGCATGGATTTATTTCTGAACTCTCTATTCTGTTCCATTGATCTATGTGTCTGTTTTTATGCCAGTACCATGCTGTTTTGATTACTGTAGCCTTGTAGTATAATTTGATGTCAGGTATTGTTATACCTCCCACTTTGTTCTTACTTCTCAAGATTGCTGAGGCTCCGGGGTCTTTTATGGTCCCATATACATTTTAGGATTTTATGTTCTATTTCTGTGAAAAACGTCGTTGGTAGTTTGATAGGAATTGCATTGAATATGAACATTGCCTTAGGCAGTATGGACATTTTAACTATATTAATTCTTCCTATCCATGAACATGGTATGTGTTTCCATCTATTTGTATCTTCTTTCATTTCTTCAGTGTCTTGTAATTTTCCGAGTACAGATCTTTTACTTCTTTGGTTAAATTTATTCCCAGGTATTTTATAGTCTTTGGAGCAATTGTAAATGGGATTGTTTTTTTAATTTCTCCTTCTAATGTTTTATTATTGGTATATACAAATGCAACTGATTTCTGAATATTAATTTTGTATCCTGCTACTTTACTACATTCATCTATTAGCTCTAATAGTTTCTTGGTGGAGTCTTTAGGGTTCTCTATATATAGTATCATGTCATCTGCATATAATGACAGTTTTACTTCCTTCTTACCGATTTGGATGCCTTTTATTTCTTTTTCTTGTCTGACTGCTGTGGCTAGAACTCCAGCACTATGTTGACTAGAAGTGGAGAAAGTGGGCAACCTTGCCTTGTTCCTAATCTTAAGGGGAATGGTTTTAGCTTTTCCCCATTGAGTATGATGTTAGCTGTGGGTTTATCATATATGGCCTTTATTATGTTGAGATATGATCCCTCTATTCCCACTTTCTTAAGGGTTTTTATCATTAAATGGCTGCTGGATTTTATCAAATGCTTTTTCTGCATCTATTGATATGATCATGTGATTTTTATTTTTCATTTTGTTAATGTGGTGTATCACATTAACTGATTTGTGGATTTTGAACCACCCTTGCATACCAGGGATGAATCCCACTTGATCATGGTGTATGATCTTTTTAATGTATTGCTGAATTCTGTTCGCTAATATTTTGTTGAGGATTTTTGCATCTATATTCATTAGCGATATCGGCCTGCAGTTTTCTTTTTGTGGTGTCTTTGTCTGATTGTGGGATCAGGGTGATAGTGGCTTCATAAAAAGTGTTTAGGAGCCTTCCCTCCTTCTGGATTTTTTGGAAGAGCTTGAGGAGAATAGGTGATAATTCTTTTTTGAATATTTGGTAAAATTCACCTGTAAAGCCATCTGGTCCAGGGCTTTTGTTTGTTGGGAGATTGTTGATTACTGATTCAATTTCCCTGGTGGTAATCAGTCTATTCAAGTTTTCTGTTTCTTCTTGAGTTAGCTTTGGAAGGTTGTACGCCTCTAGAAAATTGTCCATTTCTTCCACATTGTCAAATTTGTTGGCATATAGTTGCTCATAGTAATTTCTTAAAATTTTTTGTATTTCTGTGGTATCTGTTGTCACTTCTCTTTCATTTCTGATTTTATTAATTTGGGTCTTCTCTTTTTTTTTAATGAGTCTGGCTAAAGGTTTGTCAATTTTGTTTATCTTTTCTAAGAACCAACTCTTGGATTCATTGACCTTTGGTATTGTTTTTCTGTTTTCTATTTCATTTATTTCCGCTCTGATCTTTATTATCTCCTTCCTTGTACTCCCTCTGGGCTTATTTTGCTGTTCTTTTTCCAGATCCCTTAAGTGTGAAGATAAACTGTTGATTAGTGATGTTTCTTGTTTCTTTAGGTAGGCCTGCAATGCTATGAATTTCCCTCTTAGGACTGCTTTCGTGGCATCCCATAGATTTTGGGTCGTCGTGTTTTCATTTTCATTTGTCTCGAGATATCTTTTGATTTCTGCCTTGATCTCCTGGTTGACCCATTCATTATTTAGTAACATGTTATTCAGCCTCCATGAATTGGTATTGTGTCTTCCAGTTTCTTTCCTGTAGTTCATTTCTAATTTCATAGCACTGTGGTCAGAGAAGACAATTGGTATGATTTCAATTTTCTTAAATTTATCAAGACTTGTTTTGTGGCCTAACATAGGGTCTATCTTTGAAAATGTTCCATGTGCGACAAAGGAACACTTTTGATGTAATGTTCTATATGTAGAAACAGATCATGTGAAATGGATAATATGTGTCATGACAAGAGTCACAATTAAAAAGAAAGAACTATAGGGACTCAAGTTAATAGTAAAGTTTAAGACAGGTTAGTTAAAAAAAAAAGATAATTCCACAAATATAAAATTGAAGGGCAATTGTCATGAAAAGAAAAGAAATAGGAATCCCACTGACCACCATCTCATTATAGATCAATAGGGTGGCCTGGCTATTTCTAAAAAAAAAATTCTCTTTGATTAATATGATGCTATTCAAGTACTCGTTATAGATCACATCTACAGTAGTGCATTCAGCAGTAAGAAGAACATTTCATAGTAAAACAATCTGAGCACCAATAAATGTGAGAATTCCTAGCAAAGGACAGTGAAAAGTCTGGAAACCATTTTACGTGGAGAAGTAAAGAAATTGAAGAAGGAAAGAAAGGAGGGAGAAAGGGGAGGAAGGAAAGGAAGAGATAAAGAAACAACACTAGATAAGATGTAGATGGGCTTTTTAAAAAGCTTGTTTTGATCGGTTCTGGGAAGAATCAATTGGAGATTAACGGGTAAAGTTTTAGGAAAATGCAGGTCAATTATAAGAAGTACTTGCTAAAAAAATAAAAGGTTGCCTTGCAAAATAGCATTCTTCATATCACTAAAATATTTCATTTGTCATGGGGTGGTTGTCTTTTAAAGAGTGTAAGAAATACCTGTAATCAGTGGGAAAATGGATTACATTGCTGCTAAGATCCCTCCCAACTCTCAGGTTCTTCATTCTATTGGGTTAGTGCAAAAATAATTGTGGTTTTTGTAATTAATTTTAACCTTTTAAACTGCAATGACTTTTGCACCAACCTATAACAAAGTTGATTTAAGTGATGAAATGTGTTTATCACTAGTTCCAATAGTTCCAAATAATGCATATCTAAACTATATTAACAAACCACAGATTCCCAGAAATACTCCACAGAGCTCACTTCAAGAAGTATTTAGGCTTGTCAATACAGGTTCACGAAAATGAAGACAAACATCTCCCAAAGAGCAGAGAACATACTAATGCAAGCAAGGTGTGAAAATGTGTACCCTCGTTCAAGATGTTCTGCCTAAGCATTGTTTTATTTCTCACACAAAACAAAACTTTGGAAAAGCCACAGGAGAATTCATTTTCATCAGCTTTTCTCTGCCTTGATTACAGGAAAGCCAATTTATAAGTCACAAAGGAAAGATTCACTCTAGTCATTCTTTGCTAACTCACACTTAAAACAGGTCATCTGTGACCTCAAGTGATCACTTTGAAAAATATTCACAGATTCCCTCTATCAGCAAAGCAGCGTGGTGCTCAGATTCTAGGCAAAGGGCAAGCCTCGATCATGGGATGGGACGGCTTGATTAATGAATCACTACATTCAATTCACAATCTACGGGCAACTGGGTTTTTAAAAAAAATCTGCAGTTATAGAGACATTAGCTCAAATTTATCTCTCCCTTGAACAACCTCGGCATTTTATCCATATCTCTGTTAAATATCTTTCATCCATTGACTTTGAATTATGAAAATTTATATACTTGTGTTAACTCCCTTACTAGGCTGTGGGCTTCTCAAGGGCGGGATCCATCAGGGTCACCAGACATGTTGTAAGGGGACATGTGGAAACTGGAATCTCGCCAGCACACAGCTGGTCAAGGCCTGCATCCCCAGGGCCGTATCTGCCCTGAGACACACCTTTTTCTAATTTACACAAAGAGGTCTTTTTTTTCTTCTTCTTTTTTTCTAACTCTCTCAGTGTCTTGCACGAGGAGAAATTCAACTCAAAATTATTTTTCCTGTAAAAGTCTTTCTTAAACAAAGGAAAGCTTTCATTCTTACTAATCCTAATGGACTACATTGATTTATATTTCTATGAATTTAGTTAACATTGCATATACTAATGTTAAGTCCTAATTTGGTTTCTTCATCATCTCCAAAAGCCTGTAAGCATTTCTAGAGCCAGGATTGTGTCTGAGTTTGCCAGGTCAGAGGTTCTACTTTATGTATAACAGTAATGATTGAGACTTGCTGATGCTATATTAGTGAAGGAGGATGAGAGACCTTACCTGCAAACATGGGACCATGTCACAGCACAATTGAAGGATATGTTGTTCCAATATTGATGGTTGTTCTTTGTCGCAAAGAGACCGGGGTTGAAGTAAGACTTTTAGCAGGGCTAGTCGGAGTTTAGCATATTCTTGTAACTGGGCTGGTTCACAATACAGATACCACAAAAATGGTGCCATTATTTGGATACATGAAATTTCTGACCTGCAAGTCATGAAATGCAGAAGCCAGTCACTGAGTTAAACAGAGTACCAAGCAGGGAAGTGCCAAATATCAACTTACAGTTCATGACCCATCATAAACTATGATACCACCAAGTGTAACTTTTTTTCATGATTCTTCTATGCCACCGTGACCTACTTAGACCTACACCAAACAGTTCTCTGTACACCGGGGAAAATGACTCAGCCCTCGGAGACCATAAGCCTGATGGCCAGGACTAAGAGTCTCTCCCTCTCTCTCTACTTGCACACCAGAAGGGCATCTGCAGTGCCAGGATTAGTCCTTGGTGAACATCCAAATCATCTGACAACATTTTGGGAATTACAGATGTCAGTAACCATTCTCCAGGAGTATGACACAGGCATGCATTTTGGGAAAAACTCTGTAGATGAGGTTCTATGTAAAACAAGTCCATGTAGACATCCCAAGAAGATTATAACAATTAACATTTACTTGGCAACTTGTTAGCAAGGTGCGCAATTAACTGCACTTTATGCCTTTAAAGTCACTTGATCCTCGCCACAACCCTATGAAATAAATATATACATTTATATATATTCTATCCCATTATGCAGCAACTAAGGCAGGGAGAGGTGAAGTAATTTGCCAAGTCCCTCCCCTTTGAGTGAGTCCTTCCCAATCAAAGGAAGCAGATCTTACAAATCTTTCATATCTATTTAGATTTCAATATCTCCCAATAACACCAAGTCCAAAGTCAGTAAAATGCCAGAATGACCTTTCAGATATAAAAATGTGATCATGTCATTAACAAGCATAAGAGAGTTTACTCTTAAGATAAAATATTTAGCCCAATTCACAAACCATCCATAATTTGGCCACTGCTTATCTTTCCAGCCTCATTTCTTGCTCTTCTCCATTCGCCACTTAACAACATTAACATTGTTTCAGCTCTTCAGTCAAGTCATCTGGGCTTTTTCCTCACTTGCTGATCCCTCTACCTGTAATAGTCTCCCTTTTCTCCCTTTTTGGCTCCTTCCTCTGCCTAATTTAGACCTTCTTTCAGTGCTCTCCTCTAAAATGACTTCCTGAGGGCCTTCCCTGACACCTAGCCTAGGTCACAGGCACCATACGTGCTTCCACAGGACAATGACTTTAGTGTTGGTTTTAACATCTCTATTCCTTGCCCGACTCTAAGCCAGATGACGGCATGGACCATGGATTTCTGTTTACTTCTGTATCATCAATAACAATGCTACACACTAGGCCTTCAAAGAGATGCTCAATCATTAAATTAATTGATTCAGTTAAACTAATTTATAAAGTGGTTTTACAATTAACATGCATCAATTAAATATCATAATTTTAGTTTACTTTTTCATATTTATTAAACATAAGAAATTATTAGATAACGAAAATGAATGAGGCATTATCTATCTTTAAGGGGCAATCAATTCTGTTCCCGGACTAGAGAATAGAAAGTGAAATTCACTAAAAAACAAAGGTATAAGTGTAATACTTCATGGAGGAAATGGCATTTGAATTATGCTTGACTACATAATTTTACACTATATATTCCACAGCAATGTGATTTAAAAACGCCATTAACATTAATAAAAATTTAAGTTACCAAATCTGAAAAAATTTATTCATTCATTCATTTATTCACTTGGCAAAATGTAGTGAGTACCTATAATATACCATTCACTCTTCTATGTGCTAGAAATAAACCAAGAAACAAAAATAGATTAAATCTTTGCTGTGATGGAGCTCAATATCTGGAGGAATTTTTTTTCTCATGAGCACAACAAATACCTACACAATCTATTAAAAAAAAACAAAAGGCGGACTTTTGAGTTCATAATTATTATTGAAGGATATATCTTTTATCACACCATCAACTTTTAGGAAACTAAAGAAAGCTTCATATATCAAGCAAGTGAATGATATATGTACAGGTTAGAATATGAAGCGTAAGTTAGAAAAGAGATGTAAGAAACATTGTTTCCCTCTCTCTCTCCAATAATATATTCCCCCAAAAATAAACACTACCCAGGTGTCAAAAACATCCATGAATAGTTTATCAGTTTTCTCCTACTTTGAGATGCTGAAGGTGAAATGCAAGGTTCATATAAAGAAATACATTTCCAAGATGCTGTTATTATTTGACATCAGGAGCATAATGTTGAACGTCCTTAAGAACAATATACTATTTAAAAATCTCCTTGGCTTAATCTTCCCCAATTTTAGATACTGCATTTCCTAGGTGGTATCTGATGGTTAACTATCACTTCTGTTGGGTATTAGCTGACAAGGCCTAAGGAGAAAAGGAAAACAATAAAACACGTAATCTGAAATCCCAAAGTGATTAAGAATGTTTAAAAACGCAACCAAGTGTGCATATATCTATATATGCATCCTTCATATTTTTGTTCACCATTGAGGGAGAAGTAGTGGGAAAAGACCTGGAACGAGAGACAAAGAACTGAGGCTTTAGGCCGGACTCCACAGCTAACTAATCACCTGTCCTTGAGGAAGTCATTTAATTTGTTCTCCTTAGTTCCCCTCAACTAAAAAAGTATGTGTTACACTACCTAACCGTAGAGTATCCACATCTAAAGATGATGATATCACTGTCAAATTACACAATTCTCAGTTCCCTGAAGGTGAAGTCTTCATATCACAGGCTGTCTATAAATGAATGCAGCATTATTCAATAATGACCCCAAAAAACTTGTATGAAATACAGTCACTTCAGGACAGCAATACACTATCAAAAATGAATGTAAACACTAGTCTAATCAATAATTCCTAACATAGAAAGACCTAGAATACAAGCTATTTTCACAACATTTTGCCTCCTCCACATAGTTGTGAATCACTATTTATATTCTCATTAAATTACCAGCCTTTCTTCATTATCTTCTAAACAACAACTTTGAAACTACTAAATTAACTTACTCTAAAATTAAATCTCAGAAAACTAATAGTCTGGTAAAAAATGCAACCAGAATTACCAATTTCATCCTGGAAAGAGTAATCTTACAGTGCAAAAGCAGAAACAAGGCAATTGAAATTATTCTTTGCAAATAAATATAATTTAGAACCTCCAAAAGGCTCTAGAGAAATACTCTAACACCTAAGAATTTAAGTGAAAGGAATAAGTCAATAAAAGTTTATCAATAAATACAGTCAAGTCAATTAATAACTTTTTCCTTATAAATATCTGGACAAATTTCATCAGAATACCTACTTCCAAATTGCAACATAATACTCCTTTGAAATGAAAATAGCCAAAAGCTAAATTAACTACTTGTCAACTAACTGAAACTGTGGAAAAGAGAGATGTTCTTAACAAGCTTAATGACAAATTTGGCACATCAGCAGCAACATCTTTTATAAAGTATCCTATTTAATTAAACAAATGTGTCTATAAATTTGTTATTTTGGGTTTCTGACATAGTGGAAGACTTATTTAGTAAATATTAATATCTTACCTTTGAAAATGTAACCCTAGGTGGGAGAAGAGGGGGATGATGTTTATTCTGAGCCATTCATTCAAATGCTACATGAATTTTCTCACTGGCAGATGCTTACAAGGTTCTCTATATCTCTTTAAACTCCCTGTAGCAGTATATCCCGCCTAGAGATTCTATAACTTCTAAAATTGAAATTGTAGGCTCAAATGGCATTCTGAGAACCTGTACCTGTAAGACACTGTAAGACCTTCAAGAGCAAAACAATGTGAGTGTAGCTGGTGTGGTGAATGTAACTCAGGCACAGGATTGCCCGGGGACAATGGTATCCTATGACCTTGCATGACGGTACTGCTACCCACTGCCTGGGCCCCACCAATCTGTGGGTCTCACATAAATGCAACATGTATAAAGCACCCAGAAATGTGCCAGGCATTATTAATACAAAGAACAATGAGACCTAGTCCCTGCCTTCAGAAGGTTTCATAGAGGAGAGTAATTATAAGACAGTGTCATAAACAATGACATTAGAAATCACAACTGAAGTTATCGTGGGAATATATAAAAAAGACACCTAATCCAACCTACCATAAGCAAAGACTTCCTAGTAGAGAAAATGCCTAAGCAGAGATTTAAACTAGAGAAATTAGTCAGAAAAGGTTGGGGTAAGACTCAAGAGAGTAAAGTGTGTACCCATAAGCAAAAGCACAGAGGCAAGGGAACCAAAAGCAAGTCAGTTTATTGCTGAATTCACAATTCATAAATTGTGAGATAAACAGAAGATAAAACTGGTGAAACAGGTAGAAACCGTATCATACACACAGCCTAGTGTGACATACTAGATTTCATCCTGTAGCCCAGGGATTTGCCAACTATTTCAGAAACGAAACTCCTTTTTTCCAATAGAAAGCTTCTATAGATATCATATCAACCTGTATGTTCTACAAAAACAGAGCTGAAGGGCCTGGGTAAGGCATTCCCTGTGCTCAGCCCATATGTTGCAAGTTTGAAAAGTACAGTTGTGGCGATTTAAGCAAAAGAGTGATAATAAGATTTGCTCTCATGATATATCACTCTGAGGCATGTTTAGAGAATGGACTTGAGCAGGACAAGATTGGAGGCAGAGATGTCAGTTAGGCACAGGTGGCAAAAGCCAAGAGACGATGGCCGGTACCATGGTAGTAAGGATGGAAGAGAGGGGATGGCTTTGAGGACCTCCAGGAGGTGTCAGTGAAGCTAAAACAACTGTACTACGTGGCTATCTGGTCCCAGCTGGCAGTACTACTTGATGCCAACTGGCAGGTTTCTAACAGGAAGAGTTTAACTCACTAATCGATTTCCCTGGGGAAGAAACTATCTTCTAAATGTATTGTATAATAGTTTCCTGAACATTTCTAATCAACTTTCCTAACTAACTAATGCTTAACTTCTTTAATAATAGCTTTGCTCATATTCAATATTTCAACAATCAATAAATCTGATAGGGTTTTTTTGTTCTTAGTCTTAAAATATATATATAAAACTATATCCTGCGCTAAGACATTTCTTTCCTTCAGGAGAAAACAGTATAGTCAAAGCAGCTTAAAAAAAAAAAAAGAAAAGACAAAACAGAACTCTAAAATTAGCATATACAATTCCATCTCTCTCACTTATTTTATTTTACATTACCTTTCAGGGCATTGCTGGAAAAAAGCTGTCAACTGCTGCAAAAGTACTGGCCAGCAATCAGGTCTATGTTCAAGCACAGTGATCAAAGGCTGAGGAGGATTTCTGAAAAACATTAAGTCACATTGGAAACTCATTTCAGGACGACACATTCTCAATATCCAAACATAACAGCAAAAAAAGCCAATACCACCTAGAGACTTTTTTCCAGGATATCATTTGCTGCATTTGTTGCAGAGTTGGTTCATTAGAACTGATATTTTTTTTCCCCCTTGATCTAAGTGTTTTGCAGAAAAGAACAAATCCTGAGGCGTAGAGACCCAAATTTCAGAACGGACTCTGCCACTTAATAGCTCGTTGACTGACCAAGATCCAGAATCCAGTAGCTCTCATATCCATCCTCTCGATTCTTCCATGCCCGGAAGTCATGGGCCACCCCTTCCTCCTGCTGCTCTCTTTCAAAACTTGGAAGGTTCCATTTTCTGTCCATTGCCCCAACTTGTAAGCACTATCACTCCCTCTCTTTCCAAATTCCTCCCATTCTTCTCAGAAAAATAAAAAAGCACAAACACAAGTCATTTTAAATAGTTCAAAAAGTCTGCTAAAAACTATAAATTCATCAGATTTTTAAATTATGAAGCACTATACAAAGTTTTTAGTTTTATGGCTGTGGCTTTTTCCTCCAAACATATTTGAAAAAAATCAAAGTTAAAATGCTCGTTGTAAATAAAAAAAAAAATTCAAACTATACAGAAGTATCCGTCTTTTAATATAAAAGGAATCATATACATAATGCTATTCTTTAATCTTAACTTTTAACCCAACAATATATCACGAGCAATGATTTTTTTTAAAAAAAGCAGACCAGGTACATACAAATGATTTTTTAAGACTGCCTTCTTAGTTCTCAAAGTGTAATCACCTTACCAGCAATATCAGCATTCCCTGTGAACTTGTTAGAAATGTAAATAAATTCTCAGGCCTCAGCCCAGACTTAATAAGAAGCCCTCCAGACAATTCTGATGCACTGCTATACAGCAGTGGACCTCAGCCCTGGCTGCAAGTTAGATTCATCTGTGGAGCTCTTTAAAAAATACCAATGTCTGAGTCTCCATTCTATTGGGGTTGCTAGGAGTAGAGCCCAGGAGTCAGTAATGTTTAAAAACCTCTTCTAGTACTTCTAATGTGTTGCAGGATTGAGAACCACTATAAGTAAAACACCACAGAAGTGAAAGGTTAGGTTGTTAGAAGTTTGAAAATTTTCTAATTTTTGTTTTCGCTTTTAAACAGAAAGTATGGCTGATCCACCACATTGAAACACTCATGTTAGACACCTCTATGACACTGCTACAGTTTCTGGTATTATATCGGCATCTCTTTACTTTCTCCTCAACCTCACCTCATCTACCATGCGCTGACTTCACACACCGGCACAGGCTAGTTATTTCCCCCCGTTTGCTACGGCACAGCCTATTTCTACTGATCGGATTTCTTCCATTGTTAAGGGATCACTCCAAGCAATTGTTTTTATGCCAAAACTCAAAAACCATATCAACATCCCATGTCCAAATTCCAAACTCTTTGGCAGTTAAACCTATTTAGAATTTGTTTCTACTCTGGTTGCCGCAGACATAAGAAACACATGTTACAAACCCTAAATGCCTCTCAGGTATGTCACATCCTGAACTTCTTAGATTGAGAGCTCAGTAGGTCATGTTCAAGAAAACATGAATGAAAGGAACAGAGCAGCAATTGCAATTATTTTACCTATAGCTTATTCTTCTGATAAGTACCATATTGAAATGAGGAGAATCTGATATGACCATCTATTAATCCTCCAGTGAATGGCGGCATTTGTGATGATTTAAGAAGAAAATCTAAAAAGTTACCACGTAGTTTTTGTATGATCATAAGGCCCTGAAGTGTTTTCAATACTCTTCCCTTGTAAGTCATCCCTTACCCTTTCCCACTCCTCACCCCCAGGAATGTTAAGGATCTATTCCCGTTTTTTAAAACAGTTTTGTCCAAATTAAATCAGGTCAACAAATATAAGTGATAGTAATTTCTTTTTTTTTAATTAAATTTATTGGGGTGATAATTGTTAGTAAAATTACATAGATTTCAGGTGTACAATTCTGTATTACATCATCTATAAATCCCATTGTGTGTTCATCACCCAGAGTCAGTTCTCCTTCCATCACCATATATTCGATCCCCCTTACCCTCATCTCCCACCCCCCACCCCCCGCCCCCGTTACCCTCTGGCAAGTGATAGTAATTTTAAAGTAAGTTTTGAAATGATGCATATATGGCAAACAACTCTATTATAATTCAGCTTCTACTTCACTGGGATGGTGGGAACCACTAGCTTTTTGCTTGAAGCTAAAGTCCTGTTTCGCTAGCTATTGGATTCAGCAAATTCTATTTAGTATCTCAGACTTAAATTCTAAAGATGAGATTAAGTAGACTAGATGAGATAGTAGGACAAGGATTATCAGATTAATTACTGATTTAGACATCTGGATAATTAACTTTTCCAGAGAACTGATTATGTCAGATCCAAGTGGAAATATTATAGGGAACATATATTGATTCCAAAAAACTGAAAACCTTAAGGTAGAAGGGAAGTCCAAAATAAGAACATTGAATCTTACTGTTAATTAACATTTGATTACTAATATTATACTATTTCAACCGAGTACAACCAACCTAAACTCAATTATAATTGCCAAAATTGTTTTAATACTTTAAGCATAATGAAGCAAAGAGCTAAATTTTCCCTTATGAATCATTAAATTGGTATGTAAATACACATAAAATACATAAAGCCTTATGCTTAAGTAATAGAATCGATGCCTTTTCTAATTGTGCAACTGCCGTGTGTGAGGGTTTCTCAGTCTTGGCCCTCATGACATTTGGGACGAGATAATGCTTTGTTGTGGGGGTTATCCAATGCACTACTAGCAGCATTTCTGGCCTCTATTCACTGGATGCTAATAGCATTCACCCTAGTTGTGTCAATAAAAAATGTCTCCAGATATTACCAAATGTCCCCGGGGGGGGAGGGGGTAAAAGTGCCCTGGTTAAGAACCCCTGCACGAGGTAAAATGACAAGCACTACTAAAGGCACAAAACTGATTAAAACGTGCTACGAGCCCCAAGTTATTCAAAAAGACTACGATTCTACCTTCACCATTCTTTACACTGAACCAAAAGCAATCAATCAATCAATCATGCTCAAAATTTTAAGCTTCTTATGGAAATATAGTCATCAAATATTAACATTAGGTATACAAGAATAACAAATACAGTAGACACTAGAAGAATTAAAATGGAAAACATATGCAAAATTATGCCTTTGCAAAATATAGAATCATGTTCCAAAATAAATAAACAGCATTAAATAATGTACATACTAATGTAGGTATGATAGAAAAGAGTTATTTTCCTATTTAAAATATAATTCGAGCATCTAAAATGTCATAAGGCTAAGTATAGTTCACTCTTGATGCATTCAAGGATTGATTATTAAATTTATGGATTATTCAAGAGTTT
This sequence comes from Rhinolophus sinicus, assembly GCF_057876585.1. Taxonomy (NCBI): domain Eukaryota; kingdom Metazoa; phylum Chordata; class Mammalia; order Chiroptera; family Rhinolophidae; genus Rhinolophus; species Rhinolophus sinicus. Next base: position 64,895,091 of record NC_142516.1, on the reverse strand, counting down.
TCTTTCTTCCTCTCATTCACTGCTTGTTAGCCATCCCACTTCTTTCAAGTACATAGAACTAGGAATGGTCACATAAATGAAGGCTGCACAATTTAAACAAATCAGCTGCGTTCTTCATTAGAAGCGTTGTTGATCGAAAACAGAAATAATGTGGTACAAAAGAACATGAAAACAAAATCTGGGTGATGCCTGGAAAATTTCAATTATCTCCAAACCTGCTATCCAAGTTACAGAGTAAGCTGACTATAACACTTCATTTAAAATGATAGATGGGTTGGGCCGGCCCAGTGGCTCAGGCGGTTGACGCTCCGTGCTCCTAACTCCAAAGGCTGCCGGTTCGATTCCCACATGGGCCAGTGGGCTCTCAACCAAAAGGTTGCCGGTTCAGCTTCTCGAGTCCCGCAAAGGATGGTGGACAGCACCCCCTGCAACTAAGATTGAACATGGCACCCTGAGCTGAGCTGCCACTGAGCTCCCGCATGGCTCAGCTGATTGGAGTGTGTCCTCTCAACCACAAGGTTGCCGGGTTCGACTCCAGCAAGGGATGGTGGGCTGTGCCCCCTGCAACTAGAAAACGGCAACTGGACCTGAAGTTGAGCTGCGCCCTCCACAGCTAAGACTGAAAGGACCACAACTTGAAGCTGAACGGCACCCTCCACAATTAAGATTGAAAGGACCACAACTTGACTTGGAAAAAGGTCCTGGAAGTACACACTGTTCCCCAATAAAAGTCCTGTTCCCCTTCCCCAATAAAAAAAAAAAAAAAAAAAAAAATCTTTAAAAAAAAATGATAGATGGGTTGACCATACAATCACCCCGATCACTTGTAAAACTAAGAGTGGCAGACAAGCTATACAAGTTTTGAAAATCAAACACAAATGTGGAGTATTGTCATCATTATTGTTATTTATGTAAGCAGTGCCTACTTAGCATCATTAAAATCATTTTCTGTTATGCTGCCACGTCCGTATCTCAGAAAAAAAACTAGATGTGGAGAGGTGAGGTGAGACAATGGAGGGAAAACACTGAATTAAAAGTCAGGAGTTCTAAATTTACATTCTGGCTCTGCAGCAGATCATGTGATCGCAGGCAAGAGAATTAACCTCTCTTGGGCAAAGTTTCTTCATCTATAAAATGAGGAAATCGGACGAAATACCTTCTAGTGCTCAAGTCATATAACCCAAGCCCCTCATTAAAGCCCTAACCTTCTAAAGCACTGCTTCTAAAGCCCTAACCTTCTAAAGCACTGCTCAGAACTGGAGGTGGGACCAAATCCTATAAAAGCAGAAAGCAGGGAAGATGGCTGTCAACGATTAATAAGTCTATGTCAAGCTTAAATGGCTCTAAGGCCAATGTCAAATAAAATCTCAGACCTCAAAAAAGAGTTCTATTTTTATCTCAAAGAAATAAATTATCCTTTTTTTATTATTATTATTTCAGAAAGAAGTGCTGTGTCCAGAATGAGCCCACAGAAATTTTAAAATCAGAATTTCCTAACTCTTAAGACAGCCAATAGGTTCTGTATCCTTCTTAAAAAGAAAATAACACTGTTTCTAAAGATCAAAATCAATACCAACCTTGCAACCAGGTCACCCTTCGCTGGTCTTTAGTGTCTGTAATCTCTCCTTCACTGTGCATTGGTTTTTGGGGTTTTTTTTTCCCTACCAAAGATGATCCATTTGTTGTACATTCTTTGGCACTTCCCCATTTCATGATTTGTAAATGCTTTAATTGATATTTTAATAAAGCATTTCACATCGTACTTAGCACACAGAATACTCCATAAATGGGGTACTATTATGATTATCATGCAGGTAAGTTTGTATCTTAAACTAGAGCATAAGCAGCTTGAAAACTGGGCATATGTCTTATGTTTTTAAGTTTCCCTTTCAGTGCCAAATGCACATCTACAATAAATGTCTCTCACACACACACACACACACACACACACACACACACCACTTTCCACAAACCACCTTTTTCAACTCTTTGACCGGATCATGAAAAACCAAGTTATCAGAGTCCTGCTAGTACATTGTTTCAAAGTCCACACTGTTCAGAGAAAAAGAGCATGGGAAGCATGCAGAATTGGTACCTAATACTTCAGTGCTCCCCACCCTTTAATAATATTGTCAACAGCACAGAGCAATACATGCATCTTAACAGAATGGAGTGGGGGAAGGAATGAACGATCAATTCATGGTTCCACCAGACTAGCTCAGAGGCAGTGGTAAAATAAGGTATGTAACTAGATTCACCTTGAAGTACATCAATCTTAATAGAAAAGAGGAAGTAAAAAAAAAAAGAAATTAGTCTTGTGGTAGGAAAATCAAAAAGCAAAAGTTATGTGTAACCTCTAGGTCACCTCAACCTTTCTGCTACATCCCTGAATACAGGAAAGCTATGATTTGATTTACATCATAAATTCGGTGATAGACGCAGATTGGCTTTTCTGTGTGAGGAAACAATGCCTGCAGTCACCATGCATTTTCATGTATGCAGCTGTGACCCCGCTGCTTTCAGAAGCACAGCACAGCACTTACTACATCAAATATGCATTTTAAAAGCATTTCTCTACCTGCTCTGAATTTTGATTTGAAAGTGCTAGTTAGAAGCCAAAAAGGGACTTAAAAAGCTCTGCATATTTTAAGTTAAAAAAACGCATAATAAATTATTATGAAGATTCCATGATGAACATTACTATATAAAAAAAAATTGAACAATAATTGTAAATCATGACATACCCAATAGTGTTTTAAAACAAAAACATTTTTCTCCTTTCTACACGAGCTCCCAGAAACAGAAGAATTGGAGCAAAAGTAATTTTCATTTTGACATTTTCCACTAATTTTATTTTTTCTTTGGGTCTGTAAGGCCGATAGGGATAGTATAACATTTCTTCAAAAATAAACTTCCTGTTACAATGATTCTGCCCTCACACTGAGCGGAGCTTTTCCCAGGACCCCAATTTTGAGAGGCGGGGATTTAAGGCAAAGGTGTCTGCCCATGTCTGAAGTGTGGGACTATTTTAGGTACAAGGTGATGATGGGGGGAAACATACAAATACTTAGGGATTCAAAGCTCCTATTATTAAGTTACATGCCATGATTGAAGAAAAGAAAAAAAACTAGAGATAAAACAGGCGACTAAGGCAAAAATTATACCATTTTATGAACTTAAAGACATTTATCAGCAAATTACCATACCAACTGTAAATTAAACATCCACATTTAGAAAAACTTATAAAGCATTTCCTAGTTGCAATTACTAACTGGAAGACTGTACAATATACGTAGATTATTCTTTAGGTCTGATTCTAAATCCCAGTATAAGCCCCAGATGATTAGAATCATAAAATGGGAACAAGGACTTCCATGGGTGGGAAAGAGGAGAGAGAAAGAGGAAATGAAAATATAAGCAAAACATGCAATTCGACAGAAAAACTCCAACTGCAAAGAGACAGATGGTCCTTGGCAAGTACTATTGGCTATGCTTCCCTAACTATTGCCCTAGCTTCTTTCTTATCCTTAACTCTGCTGGGCTTTTTCAGAGGCACTGATACTTTCTTCTTACCCATCTTCTTTTTCCTGATTTTTCTACAAAGATGCCCATTCATCCATTAAAGCAAGAATTCACAAGCCCTCTGAAATCATATGTAAAATTTCAAGTACATATATATGTGTACATTTCCCAGGGGAAAGTCCAAAATTTTGTGAGATCAAATAAGGTCCTAACCAACCCCCTTCAAAAAAAGGTATCAGCAGATTAAAACTAAATATATCTAAGGGAATTGTTGCAGTTCAGCCTTGTTAAATTCCCATGTCTCCCCAAAAAACTATAATGTAAGCACCATTTCCAAAAAAAGAAAAAATTTATATATGATGTGTTCTGCCCAGAAACGGTGGCTCCCTAAGCATTAAAGTTTCTGTAATTTCATCAAAATAAAATATATTAATATATTCTACTGGTTCCAATCCCTTGGTTGTATAATATAGGTGATTGAATAGTAATGTCATGCTTACTTTATGGTAGATGTTTAGTTTTATTTACATCTTAGGGGATCCCTTTAGATAATATATTCATTATTGAAATGATCAGCACCCCCTCCCCCCCAAAAAAAGCAAAATGCTTACCTTGACCATAAAACTATATGAGAGTAGCTGATACTAAGAAAAAGCTAGTTATCAGAACTAAAACGGGGCTACAATTTGGTATCCACATCACAAACTGATCTTAGTGCACTTTGTGTCAGTATTTATCTTCACACTTATCTCTTGTTTTTCTGCTTGATGGCCCTAAGGGATGAATGCATTTGCTTGAAGAGATAAGTGAAAAAATCACTAGGAATTACACCCTTTAGGACACACATCTTTTAAGTTCTTAAAATCAACTCTCCATCTAAATAAACTACGGAACACTGCACAAATGGATGAACAAATACATAGAGAGTACATAACTTTCATCTACTCAGAGTGTAACTATCCATTACTATTGCTCTAATCACCCATTTCAGAGCACACCATCTGCCAAAAACATTTAATATTCCCTTATTTCAGAAAGTACAGCTTGATGTTGATCAGACCAAACCTTTCCACAAATAAGATTCTTAACATTTGATATTTGAGCATGTCAGCCACTGTCTGGCACATCAGAATGATGCACGAATTCTGGAACAACCAGTTACTTCATGAATTCACAGCTATTTCCTCACTTCAACTGAAGGAAGAGAGATCTTTAAAACACTGCCATAATATGAATATGCAAAGGAAAAATTAAAAGCAAAAGCACATGATAAAATTTCAGGGAGAAAAAATGGCATATTACAAAGCAAATGAGAAAATGACCCTCTAATAATTTACGAATCATATAAACGTAGTGTTTCTTCCTTGCACCCAAAACTGAATATCAGTTTTCTGCTGCACTTCCTGCATGACAGGTCAATATTCAAGAATGTTTAATTAGTTAAATACAAGTGTGTTACAGAAGAATGGAGTTCAAGCCAACCAAAAGAAAATTCTGACCAAACAGAAAGGGGAGGAAAAAAATAAGCCTAAACTAAAAGATATTTTAGTAGAGATTTAAAAAAAAAGTAATTAATATAGAAATCATTCACAGATAGAAAAGGCTTCTAAAGTTTTTGAAACCAGTTAAATGCCTAACCAAGAGGTCACAGACTTGTCACAGCCCCTGCCTGGATTGCATCCTGTGAGCCGATGTCCTTTGTCTGCCTACCCTGTATTTTTCAAAATCTAAGTTGTTTTCCAACATTTACTAGTCAGGAGACTTCATATAAAATGTTATTAATCCAGAAAAAGCTGAAGGTCTGGCCACCATGTTTTCCTCATTACAACAACTAGCCAGTAGTTCTCAACTCTCCCAGCACATCAGAAACCAACTAGGAAGCTGTGAGAAAATACCAAGGCCTGAGGCTGCCCCTCAGTCATTCTAGGTAGAGCCCAGGCATGTGAATATTTCAGAGTTCCTCAGGGGGCCCTAATGTGCAACCAGAGTTGAGACTCATGTTTTACACTTGTCATTTGTTCTTCATTTAATCACAGTAGTCAAATGTATTGCATTGTTCTTCCAGTTACCCCATCCTAAAAAGCACTTGGAGTTGAAGCCCTATTTAAATATCCCCATTTAATCTTGTTTAAGCCACAAAACTAAAGAAGGACTTGGTTATGCAATCTGAACTTCATTAGCTGTACACACTCTAACTTAGTGCATCTCAAAGCATGGTCAGTAGACCACCTGTACATCCAAATCTCTTATTAAAATGCAGGTTTCCAGGCATGTTCCACACATATGTACCAAACACTCTGAGGGTGAGCTGCTTATGCACTGTAAGCATTGAAAATCAGTGTTGGTTTCTAAGCGGTGCTGAGGGCTCCCTTCCTCTCCTGCTCCTACAACCATCACCAACTAACTGATTAGGAAGAACACTAATATGTCCGGACCATGGAATTATTTTATTGAACAGAGCAAGGAGGTTTAAATCTCTTACATTCTTTCACTTGTATTTGCACTTGGCTTGCTCTCATTAGATTGTTTTTCCTTTAGAATTGTTCTTGGGTTCTGCTCTTGGCCTCTCTATTGTCCATAGTGGACGTGGTAAGATGAACTTGGTGCCTTGGTGCTTAGAAACATGCAGACCTTTTGCTTCCCAAGTAGGAAAGAGAGGCAAGGAGACATGATTAAGCCATTCAAGAACCCTCTGGTCTATCCCCAAGGGGTTCCTTGCAGCTCATGTGTGATACCGTTAAGCTCCCAGGGGCTCAAGCAGTATTTCTCAAGTGTGAAATGAAAATAAGACTGGGTCTTATATTAATTTTTGCTCCAAAAGACACATTAGGGCTTATGTTCAGGGGATGTCATCCTGAAAAATCAAGCTAGAGCTTATTTTCCGGTTAGGTCCTATTTTCGGGGAAACACGGTATATCCATATCACTGAGCAGCCAGATAAACATGCTGATTCTGAATCTCACACAAAACCTACTGAATGAATGACAATCTCTGGCAAGTGGGCTTGAGAAGCTGTACTTTTAACAAGCTTCCCTGATAGTTCTTATGCACAGGAAGTTTGAGAAACTCTGAGGTCCAGGTTCAACAAAGAGAATACCCTCTCTAAGCTCCTTCAGGAAATTCACAGGAACCAAGGGAAGCCATTAGCTAACATTTCAGGTCCTCCCTTTTCCCTCTCTTTTCACTCCCGTACTGGCATGAGTTATGCGATTCAGTACAGACTCAGTTAAAATGACCACATATTCTGATTTACTATAACTGAAATTAGTCAATGCTTAAAACAAAAAAAGTGAGAAACACTTAAACCCCAACTGTCTACTAGTGGAGTCCTTAATATTCTAAAAATACAGATTAGTTTCACGCCCAGAAAGCTTACAATGATGTTTCATACTACTTCCATTTTAAATTGATCCTACAGCATAACCAGGGCCCACCTCTCAGTGGAGTTCTTATATCCTTTTCATGCTTTCAAACACAGCTAGCTCATCAGTTGCCTCTCCAAAGCTGGGTGATATTGCTAACCAACATGTGGCAAAGAAGGCTCTAAAACAGCGTGACAATTTTATGCTTGACTCAGGTAATCATAGCTCTCTTGAGAGAATCTGCTCTTCAGGCTCACCTCTCCCGTTTCTGCCATCCACAGTCCCCCCAGAGGAACTTAAGGCTCTTATACACTCGATTACACTCTACTGATTTATAGTGCCAAACAGCCATTCACATAAGGGCTCTCCATAAACATTACTGGATTATGCCAACTCAGGTGATTGATTCTGGACCTCTTAATGTGCACCAATCTAAAGACAAACCTTATGTTGCCAATATGATTTCAGCTCCTCAAACTAGGCTCCTATCCACACCCAGCACCTATTATCTTTTGAAAACAAGACCCCACTTAGAAGACCGCACTACAGGAGAATATAAATTGCAAGTAGGAAAACAAGAGAAACATGACAGAGGACTGAAGATCTCACACACGCAGTGAGGACAATCAGTATGAAAATGGGAGTAACTCTAATTCATTTGCATGATAGAAAAATTTCCTTTCACCATCTCCTAAACCAGGACTTCTTAAACTTGAAAATGCCTCTGAATTACCTGGAAAATCATACTCAAATGCGGGCTCTGATTCTGGTGGTCTGAGACGGGGTCCGAGGTTCTGCACTCCTCAAAAACTCCCAGGCACTGCTGATGCTGCTCACAGGTCAGCTACTTATAGTGTGGGCGCTGCAGGGGGTGGGGGTGGTGGGAGGTGGGTTGGGCAACAGAATCAGCAACACCTGGGAGCTTGTCAGAGAAGACTGGAGCCCACCCTAGACCTAAGGAAAGAGAATCTGCCCTTCAACAAGGTCCCAAGTGATTAGAATGCATATTAGAGAGCAGCTCACGAACCATCTTGTACTCACTGTGAATGAGAAACACCTGGGACCATTTTAAAACTACAAATGACTGGGCCTCACAGCAAAGATTCTGATTCAGTTGATCGGGGTGTATTTGATTGTTCCTAGGTTCCAAATCCAGGTGGTTCTAAGGAGCAGGGTTGAGAACCACTAAATTAAAAACACCCCACAGGGTAGAGGAAAATATGGAGCAACCACTAATGAGTGAGGAATTTCTTTTTGGAATGATGAAAATGTTCTAGAACTGATTATCGTGATGGTTGCATAAATCTATGAATAACTAAAAACCATGGGAAGTATATACTTTAAATGGGTCAATCGTGGTGTATGAATTACATGTCAATGAAGCTGTTACATAAAAAAATAAAAACTTCAATAGCTTTCCTATTTTAAAATAAATAAGTAACCCCCACTGAACAACAATGAAATGAAATTATTTTCCATCCTGGAACTTTGGCCCAAGACTTTGAACTTCTTTTACAAAAGAGAAAAGAAAACAAAATATAGATGTTTATGTGACTCATCTAGAAATATTAAGATCTGTTCCTCTACTCCTTAGGTTCAATTCTGGTCAAGGTAATGCATGCAGGAGAAACCTAAAATGAAACCTTGTATCTCAGGGGGCACCACTATGTTAAAAAAAGAAAAAGCATTATCAATTTGGAAAAGTTTACCCTGTATGCCCCAAGTTTCCACAGAGTTTTCAAATAGCAGATAATTTTTATTTTGCTTCCCCTATTTAAAAATAAATTAATGAGTTAACAAATACACTAATGAGTTAATTAATTGTACCACATTCTTCCAACTATTCTGTATGTTTGAAAACATTCAAAAAACACGTGAAGAAAAAAATATATAAAATGCAAATCTAACCTTGTTAAGAAAAACTGGCTTAAGGGAAAAAGTCCAAGATGACAGAACAGAAAAAATATATAGTTGACATATAACTGTGTAAATTTAAGGAGTACAACATTCATACACATTGTATGAATACATTTCACCCACAAAATAAATAATAATCTCGTAAGTGCTCTATTGTCGTGGGTATTGAGTCATGGCAGGAAAAAGAAGGGGCTGTTAAGGGGGAAGTCATCAATAAAGAAATATTGGAAGTGCTGAGAGGTTAAAAAGACCCCCAATTTTTAACATATCTAAAAAAAGAAAAAGAAAAAAATTGGCTTAAGAAACTTTCGCTAACATACTCACAAAAATAAAACAGATCATAAATAGCACTAAAATTTCAGGAAATATCATTGTAATATATGAGACACCGTATACTTATTCTCAAAAGAAAAGCAATATAAATATACGTAAGTAATAGGCACCACTCGGCATTTTGGACAAACTCTCTCACAGCTTCTGATTGTGGTGGTGTCTCAAAACTGCAGGTGCTGTAGGCTCAAGCCAGCGAGGGTTCACAAGGATCTGATTTACTTTCCCTGTTGAATTGCCACAGCCCACATAAGCCATTTTCCCCCATGAACCAGCTCCCTTGTTAATGGCCCCTGTTCTCATTTTTTGAAGCAGGCACATTCTGATGCATCACGGAACAGAGTTCCTAGGACAATCCACATTGGTTACACGGCATCCTCTGCGGTCCTCTGCTTACTAGGTGGGAGCTCTTAAGAAATGGCTTTCTGGGACCTTCAAGGCAATGGTTAAGGGCACCTTCACAAATAAGTATGATGCCTTCCCTTGTCCAAACTCCCCCAGAAAAACCAATGCATTTCACTATAATAGTTGCTGTGTGTATTTTCTTTCTAAAATAATTCTACCATGTTACATTCTATACTGTGTTTCCCCGAAAATAAGACCTAGCCGGACCATCAGCTCGGATGCGTCTTTTGGAGTAAACATTAATACAAGACCCGGTTTTATTTTACTATAACATAAGACCCAGTCTTATTTTACTCCAAAAGACGCATCCGAGCTGATGGTCCGGCTAGGTCTTATTTTCAGGGAAACACGGTAGATGACAAAGAAAAGGCAAATTGATGCTCCTAACTACTGACCTTGCCCTGGGTAATAACCGTTGACTACTCTCCTATTATTTTCACGGTGAGGAAGTTTACCCTCCTGCTTTAAGTACATTTGCTCAATCTCTGTTGAACTAAACAACTGTCCCTTAATGGATTAGCATGTCCATAAGCATGTCTTAGTTAATAATTCATGCAATAAATAACATATTTTTTAAAGAAAGGAGAAAATGCTTACCTAATACTATATATATCCTGAACATTCTTCTCCCCAGCTTGTCCTTCCTTCAGAGCTTGCATTTGTAATAATTTCATAATGGCTTTTATCAATCCCTGTGTATTCCTGTGAAAAAAATATAACAATATGTTAAATGTTATAAAAATACAGTAAGTATTCTAACGAGGGGCTTAATCCTACCATTTTTATGTAATTGAATACTTGCCACCCACATTGAACAGTAGCCACCCACAAGCACCCAGCTCATCCTACAGCACAGCCAAGAAGAGGCCAACACGCAGACAGCTCCCACCCAACACATTTAAAGGAGAAGTAGAGCCGAAGAATCAAACCACCAACCCATCAATCACCTCCCTACACACACTCAGGGGGAAATCAATCAGGAAAAAACAAATATTAGCCCATATAACTGCAGGCAATGACCATGCCTGTTACTCATACCGAGTAATCAAGTCCTTCCATTTATAAATATTAGCAGACCATGAATTATTATTCCAGACATACGAATAACCAGACATATGAAATGAATCAGCCATTCAAAAAAGTGGGCCAAGGGACCAATCAGAACAAATAACCCCCATTAAAATAAAGTAAATGGGAGTGGGGAATAGAACTTTATTTTTTTTTATTCCTCTAAGAGGAATAAGGAATAACAGGATAATATATCAAAAAGAAGAATAGCCTACCCTTCTTGTTTTATATTTTCCTTGTTATTAATTTTTAATTGTGAAATGGGTTTTTTCCCCAGCTTTAGGCTTTACTGAGGTAAAACTGACAAATACAGTTATATTTTAAATGTAATATATGTACTATACATTGTGAAATGATCGCCATAATCAAGTTAATTAATATATCCATGGCCTCATATGGCTACTTTTTTTTTTTTTAACTGCAATAGCCAAGAGAGAACCACAGTAACGCGAGTGAAGTAGGATTTTTGCCCCTCTCTCTCTCTCTAGCTCTGCCTCTACCCAATTGTGGGGCAGGAAGAAGACGGGATACAGCAGGAAGGAGAGCAAAGGGGTATCAATGGTCGGCCTCCCCCCATTACAGGTTCCCAGTCAATCCACATTCTCCCAATTTATGGTAATATCTATTTCTACTTCTTTAGTGATGTTCTATTTTAATTTAATACTTTTGGAATATATTTGGGTACATAGTTAAATAACTGTGGTATCACTTATTGATTTTTTTTGGTGAGAATATTTAAGTTCTTCTCTCAGCATATTGCAAGTGTATAACACAATATTGTTAACTAGAGTCAGCATGTTGTACATTACATCCTCAGAACTTGCATCTTATAATTGGAAGTTTTTGCCCTTTGGCCAACCTCTTCCCGTTTCCTCCACCCCCAGCATCCACCCACCCTCTGGCAACCACCATTCGACTCTCAGTTTTATGAGTTTGACTTTTTTTTTTTTTTTTTTTTTTTTCAGATTCCACACGTAAGTGATACCATACAGTATTTGTCTTTCTCTTTCTGGCTTATTTCACTTAACATAATGTCCTCCAGATTCATCCATGTTGTCACAAATTACCCTGCCCTTTTTAAATAAGGATCTCCCTGGGAACTAGAAAGAAATATTAGAAATTTAAAAAAAAAAAGAAAGAAAGAAAGAAAAGATATTTGTTAAATGAAAAAAAGTAATTATAGTTTAATCTTGGTTGTTAATATTTAGAAGCACCTATTGTAAGCTAAGTACTCTCCTAAGTGCTTACCATGTATTATGTCATTTACTATCCAGAATATAGTAGGTTACAAATCACTGTTAACCTTATTTTGGAGCTATGGTGCAATTATGTGAGGTGTTATAGAGTGTACTAATTTTTGACATTTAAAGTTTTCCAACTGCCAAAAGATTTGGCACTGCTGTCCAATATGGTAGCCAATTGCCACATGTGGCTACTGAGCACTTATAATGTGGCTAATCCAAATTGAGATGTGCTATAAGTATAAAATACACGCTGGATTTAAAAGACAGTACACAAAGAAGAATATAAAATATCATATATAATGTTTTATATTGATTACATATTGAAATAATATTTTTGATATATGGGGTTAATATAAAACACATTGTTAAAATTAATATCACCTGTTTCTTCTTACTTTTCAATGTGGCTACTAGAAAATTTTGAATTATCTATGTGACTCACATTATATTTCCATTTCCCAGCACTGCTGGAGACACTCATATGGTTTAGTTCCTAAGCAGATTCTTTGGTGAACCTTGAGGTTTCCCTTGCAGTTGAAGCATTTTCCATAATCTTTAGGTCAGTACGTTTTCTCTTTCATATGCATCTTCTTATCACCATGCAATGTGCACTTCTGAATCTTTTGTGACAGGTATCATATGTGTACGGTTTTTCTCCTGTGTGGATTCTCTGGTGAATGCAGAGGTCTCAACACGGCATGAAGCCTTTCCCCTAAGAGTCTCTCTCCTCTGTGTGTTCTCTGGTGGATGTCAAACTGAGATTTAGCTTTTCTCACATTCCCTGTATTATTACTGTGTCAATTCCATGGTACTTTATTTTGACCAACAATATGGCCAGTTTATCCCACTATGATTCAATAAAAATTAAAAAGTAAATTTTTAAAAAAATTGGAATGAACTGTAGTTGTTTTAGGAAGATCTGATTTCATGGTATCTCTTTGAGCCCTTTTTAGGAATAGAGGTATTGCCTTGTGTTCTTCCTTTGGGACGGCTCACATTCTTCTGACAACCTTCTGTACTGACAGAGTTTCTACAATCATCCTCTAAAAGCTTAGGAAAAAGATATCTCAACATCCAAACTTTTAATATAAATTCCTTTTTTGCAATTCTTTACACCCATTCACTTTTACAGAATCAAAACCATTCTGCAGCTGAAGATCCTGAACTTTAAGAAATGGTATCTTCCATTATATCCTCCAGCTCTTCACAACCCTTCACTCTTTCTTTTACAAAGACCTAGAGATTCTTCCACACAGAGGTCATAATTGTTCCATCACCAATTTATCAAGAACCAACTCCTGGGTATTAACAACTGGATTCAGTCACAGAGGGCAGAGCCTGCAGAGGATTCTCAGAGCTTCAGTACAATCTGATTCCTCAAATATATACATTTCCTAAAGCTAATTCACCAAGCCTCAGACTTGCAGTCTGTCTTTTGGAAAGTTAGTTCCTCAAGATGATACAAACCCCTATGACTCTGACCCAGGCCTGTGCATAGATTTAGTACAAGACCATGAAATCACAGGTCTGTAGCTGTACTCAGCAGATAAATTCTCATCATCATTGAATGAGTAAGCAGTTCCCAGATTGCAGTATCTGACAGACTTATCATAGGAGGCTGACTCTGGTTTGCAGTGGTAAGAGGGTCATGACGTGTTCAGAGGCATCCTTGTCTTGTAACCTTCAATGTTGACGCAGTTAGAAGCCAGCTCCAACATCTGACTTACGTTAAAATGAGTCCATTCATACACAGCTGGAGAAAGTCCAGGCCCCACCTAGTAACTACATAAGGCCACTCCCTGGGTCTAATGATTAGTTTAAATGGTACTCATTTTTAGACGATCAGTGTTAATTGAATTTCTGAGTGAATTTCTTCCAAGACGTATGGATTCATTAAGTATGGGCAGACCTCAGAGATATTGCGGGTCAGGTTCCAGACCACCCCAAAAAGCGAGTACTGCAATAAAGCGAGTTGTAATCTTTTTGCTGGTGGAGGGTCTTGCCTTCAATTTGTAGAAAAAAAAACAAAACACATTTGTAAAGCACAATAAAATGAAGTATGCCTGTAATCCATTTTTTACACACAAAACAATATTGGTTTTCTTTATCTAATGGTTTGTCATATGACTAGAATTTTAGGGAGGCAGATATCAGACCTATAATTTTTAACCAACATGAGTCACTCACCCATTCATGAAATCAGTGGAATCCCAGAGAAAAGCACACAAGTCATATTTGTATTGAATTCCAGAGATTTTATAAAACCACTGAGGCTGACAAATGAGCTCATATTTTTAACCTTTTAAGTTAGGTCTTGCTTAGTTTTATTTGTGGATCCAGATTTTACTGTGGGAATAACTGAGTCCTTACTGTATTTTAAGTGAGTGTAACATAAATAAAATACAATTTTCAAAAGATATGACATCAATCAAATCATATATACTAGCAGATCCATTCAAATAGTAACACATTTGCCTTAAATTCAATTGAATAACTATTTAAATTATTTAAATATTTCAAGTGAGTTGAAAGGGATGGTTTCAGATTTTTATATAAATCCTTGCTTTGATTCTAATTAGCTAGGGAATGTTGGGCAAACCACTTAATATTTAACTCCTAGAAGTGTCAATATCCTCATCTGTGCAATCTAGAATCATGGTAATAAGCCCAACTCTTGTGTTGTTCTAAAGAATAAAGAAAAGTATGTCAGCAAAGTAGCTGGTTGTTTTTTGTTTTGTTTTTTTCAAAAAGTTGTGATAATCTAATATGTGTAACTATACCATAAACACTGTTGTGTTTTTTACTTTGTACAAACACCAACATCAGAGTTGATTAATGATGAAGCCTGGGATGTGCCTAAAGCTATAAACCCACCTGAACTCCTAGTATTTTCCATCTCTCCTCACAAAATCCTCTTTTTCTTGTTTTCAAGCCATTGTTACTCTGCACCTGTGATCTGCTCTTACAAAACCAAATATTTGTATTGAATCTAGCTGATTGCCAAAAGAGGTTAAAATAGTTTGAATAGTGCTGAAAATCAAAATAATGAATTAGAAGAAAATATAACCACTAAAGATGCAAAAATCAAAAACAGGATAGAAGAAAATTTGACTGGACTTAGCTCTTCAAATTGAAAGGGCTACCAAGTACTAGACAAGATACGTGAAAAAAATTAACTGCTGACATTTCTCAAATCCAAAGACAAAAATAAAATCCTATGAACTCTTAGATTTTATGAAATAAAATGTGTAAAATAAAGACTATAAGACTGATATCATTTCTAATTTGGCATCAGAATTCTCATCCACAACACTGAACGAAGCAATATATGTAGAATTATAAGGGAAAGGTTTATATAACTTAACAAATCTAAACCTACCCCCCAAAAAATCTGAGAGAAATATATGAAGACAAAACAAATACTTTCAGGAATAACACTTTGAAAATTTCTTAAAGTCCTCCAGTTAAAAGATAATGCATGATGAGATATACTAAAACCCAATGAGTTGTACACTTTGAAAGGGTCATTTTATAATATGTGAATTATATCTCAATAAGGCTTTTATTATATTTTTTAAAGGTAAGGCATAAGAAAGAATTGAAAAAGGGGAAAGATATAGACTACAAAGAACTTTGGTCACAATGAATACCACAAGAACTCACAATCAAGTGTAACATTTTTCCAATGTGGCTATAAAGATTAAAACAATTGCTAAAAGAGAATTTGAAGGGGAAATGTAAAAAAGATAATCTGTAACTAAAATTCCAGATATGTTTAGCAAAGGTAGTAGGGAAGATTTTCAGGGGACAGAAGACAAAAAATTAATATAGGAGATAGTCTGAGAAGAAACATTTATAACATATATGACAGAGAAAGGATTCATATCCATAAAATAAGAAAAGCAACAAAATAAGGCAAATCATATAATAGAAGCATGAACAGAGAATATCGATATGCAAATAACAGAAGAATAAAATTCATAATATCCAGTGTTGATGAGTGAATAGGGAAATAAGCACTTTATGTTGAGCGTACATTGGGTAAGGCTTTATGGAGAGCAATTTAGCAGTATATCCATAAAAATTTTTAATGCACATACCCTTTTGCCCATAAATTCCACTTCTAAAAACTCATAAAAAAAAAAAAACCTTACGTATACCCAAAAGAAGATATTACACTGTATTTTTATCTTATAAAATGGAAGAAAAACTACATATTTATTAATAGAGTTAAAATATGATAGATCCATATTATAGAATACTCTGTGGCCATTAATAAGGAGGCAAACAGATCTAAGGAAAAACATCCAACACATATTAAGTGGGGGAAAAGCAAGTTTTAGAACAATGCACATGAATAAAATATTCAATTTTAAAACTCTCGGAATGTATGCACTTATAAATACTTTTTTATAGGTCTAGAAAGAGGGCTCCAATTTCACTGGAATTAGCTGATCCCTGACCCCACATGCCCGGATTTGATTTCAGATCACCCTAGCCTTCTCTAGATTCCAGAGAGAACCAAGACCAAGATCTGCAGGAACCTCTGCGACACTCGACTAACCCTAAGCCTTTCTAGCACTGCTAATTCCTAGTTTTCACCAGGGTCCAATGAGAAGGTGAATTTTTTAAAAAGAAGAAAAGAAAGAGAAGGTAATATAAAACAGTTTTATTGCTTACTACTTTCACTATTTACAGGTGCCATTGTGTGAGTTTTCAAAGTATGCACTACTTTTATGTTTTTGTTACTGAAAAGGGGAAAAAATTATAATCGCAAGGTGAGGAAGAACTCTCCAAATACAAATAGAAGATTAAAACTGATCTCCTAGATAGGTAGTATGAACATAAATTTAAATAAACAATGAAATAACCACAGTGTCTTTTATTAAAACCTGTCTTCAGCCACAGTTTAGCACAGACACAAAAACATGTTAATTTGAGAAAGTAGACTTCTGAAGAACGTTTTTAGGAACTGGATTTAGCCCTCAGACAAATGAGCTGCCTCGGTTTGAGGTACACAGATACATAGAAGAGTTATTTAACAAATCAAAGACTTTAATCAAGGCAGAAAAGATCTGATTAGATACGTATTATAACTGTCATAGTATAATGTGTTCAGGGGGTATCATTACAAACGAAAAAAAAGAAAGACAAAAGCATATCTTGCTGCCTACTAGATATTCTCACGTCAGTGTCTAGATTGTGCTTCAAATTCAGCATGTCCAAAACAAAACTCATGCTTTTCCTACACACCTGGTCTACTTGTTAGGCAAGCCAGAAATCAAGGAGTCACTGTTGACATATCCCCTTCAGTCACCCTCAGATTCAATCCACCTCAAATGCTTCACCCCCTAAATATCTCACACATCCTTTTATTTCCTTCCATCTCTAGTGCAAGCAATCATCATCCCTCTCCTGAACGACAGCAACAACCACCTAAGCTGTAACCACTCTATTTGCCTACCGTAAACCGAACACTTTTAATGTTATCTTTTTATTGGAGCCGGAGTGGACTACCTGAAACCACTGGTACCCGCTAAATAAACACTTCAATAGATTCCCTCTGTATTCAGAATAAAGACCCAAACCCTCAAAAGTAGCCATCATGGCCTGCGTTGTCTGGCCCGTACCTACGTCCCCAGCTTCATCTCAAACCACCCTCCCCTTGCTCTTGGCATCTTTCGGGCCTACCTACTAGCGCCTTCCCTCCCTCCACAGGGACATGACACATGCTATTTTCTATAACTGGAAAGTTCCACCCTCCCTTATTTGCCTAGATAAGTTCTACTCATTCCTCAGAATCATCTTAGGTGTTACTTCATCAGGAAAGCTTTCCTTGACCTCCATTATGAGGTCAAACCCCCGTATTAAAGGGACTCCCAGCACAGTGTGCTTGTCTGAATGCAGTTTAATACGTAATTATGCAACTATGATTCTGGCAGTCTCTCCCTTAAACCAAAAGGATCATGAGTGTAATGACTATGTCTGCTTTCCTCACCATCATATCACAGCATGTAGCACAGGCACATTATTCAATAAATATGTTTAATCACCAGATGGATAGAAGAATGGAAGACAGCTAAGGTACTGTCATACGTGGCTACAGAGCTGACCTCTGAAGGTATTTTCTAGCTTTATAATTACATGATTTTACATATGCACATAAAATTATAGTATCTGATATCTTTATTATTAAAATTTGCTAGTTTATTACTAAACAGATATAAATGGCATTACTAGTTGTGGTTATAGGCCTTTCACTTTAGGGATTACACATTTAGCAAATGAGGGAATTGTAAATACTAGGAAGATAAAATTAATATGATACTCTTTATATTATCAAGCAATGTAATAATCCTGTTGGGAGAAGAGAGGCGGGTGTTTTTTTTGTTGGAGTTTTTTTTTCAATACATCCTAATCCATGTACTTACAACATTAAAACCAACGTAAGACTCCTGACAGAACAAGTAAAATAAAAGATAAATATTCAGCATGGTAAATAGAGATTTCACTACCGTTAAATTTACCACAATGAAAATTAACTCTGAAGAGAGTCTTAGGAACATTAGATGGATCCTGTCACTTCATATCAGAGCAGCTGCAAGAAGTCCCCTTTGGAAGATGCTATTTTCTTTCATTCCCTTCCCTCTTAATTAATTTGTTGTATATGAAAACCATTAAGCAATTGGACTTCTTAAACTTAAATTTCTCTCTCTCTCTCTCTCTCTCTCTCTCTCTCTCTCTCTCTCTCTCTCTCCATCCATCTATCTGTCGGGAATGTATCAATTCTATGTGGAAAAAAATTCAGATATAGGAGGCACAGAAATGTAATTTCAAAACATCCCTGAAAGTTTAGTACTGTTTTTATACAAACACATCATACTTATTTTCATTCTTTTGATATATTTTTTCCTATAATTCAGATATAAAATTCAGTTAGTTCAGGATTTCTCACACACAAAGGATGTGAAGGGCTCCAACGAGGTTCAAATGCTGACATGTGGACTTTTAATTACTGGAGACGTTTTCCAAAACACCTCGACCTTTAAAAGGCGCAGGCATTGGCTTTTGGAGTCTTGGCTTATTAAACTCCACAATTGCTTATCTACGCAAGATATCTCATGATTGTGCATCAGTAACACTATCTTTAAAGCAAAAGGCAGAAACTAAATGTCTTGTGACCATTGTTATTATTTAAGTTACCATTGTTTTGTACTTAACTAGCTACATTACTAGCTACTGTCTGTCTGTCTGCTTGCCTGCCTGCCTGCCTGCCTATCTATCTCGTTCTCTTTCTCAAGCTGCTTCTAAAGAGAGGGTCCAAAACAGACTCAAAAATAGTGAAAAGATAAAGTCTCAAAAAATCATTTAAAAAAGAGAAAAGACTAAAGTACATCAATTGTTTTTAAATCCACACCCTTGTTATAATTCATAAAAAAAAAATCTAATTGGTCAACACCAAAGGATGTTAAATAAAACTGAGTACATTGAAGTTTAGTAAATAAAGAGAAAGGATCAGGTATATACCTTGCCTTTCCTACACAAACTCTACTATTGGGTAAGCAAACAGTAGATATGGGGGGGGGGGCCTCTCTTTATAGCAGTATTTCAGGTAATAGTGAAGAAAAAAATGAGAGAACTAGAATGTCACCATTTTGAGACTCCTAATGAATTAATGGATCAAGCCATTGAGCATCCACAGCTAACATCACCAAAAAAGAAAACAATCAGATATTATGTATCTCCTGATGGAAGAACACATTACCACCTCTGAAGAAGTCTTCCCTCCCCCTCTCACCCCCTCTTACCCCCCACAACAAAAATTTAACTTAAATCTTGTCATATTTCTAGAAGCAAACTTTCCATGTACAGGAAATACAGAAAAATAAACCAACGCACATGGGGATGTAATCAGCAAAATCCACACTGTGGAAATCACTGCAAACAACCAAGTTTCTTCTACAAACTGTAAGAAAGAGAAAAACAGAGACAGAGACAGAGTTGGATAGATGTGAGGGGGACATCCTATAGATTAAAAATGATATAAAACATAACACCCAATTCTTATTTGGATGGTCACTCAAAAAAATGTAAAAAAAAATTTTATGAGGTAATTAGAAATCTGAAGATTGACTGGACATTTTAAAAAATTATGTGTGTACACACACATATATCTAGGCATAATAATGAATTACTGTTATATTTTTTAAAAAGAGATATATACTTACATATCATATAAGAAATTATACAATACCTGGGATTTGCTCCAAAAGAATATGGGCAGAATGGAAGTGGGTGGGATTATGGAGGGAGCAGGGCTAGCCATGGGTTAATGGTTGGTGGGCTAAGTGATAGGAGCATGAGAGTTCTTAACACTATTATATTTACTTTTGAAATTCTCCATAAAAAGTTTTTAAAATCATAGTAAGTGTTCCTCTTTGTAATACACATATATTTTCAAAATTTCCTTGGTTATTTTTGTGAGTGTTATACTCCAAGCTATTGATTCCTTCCTTTACTTCCCTTCCCCTGGCAACCAAGGCAGTGGTTGTTTCTATCATTATTGCTGTTTGGATAGATAATTTATAGTTTCAAATATATTCCAGAGGAGGATGATAACGATGATAGAAAACATGGTGGCATCTTGCCATCACAGTAAAACAATTAGCTTTGACAGTAACTCGCCATCTATTCAATCTCTCCTCCCTCTATTTCTGTCAGAGCAACACAGATCTATCAGTCACTCATACTTAAGCACAACTATACTTAAGCTAGAGCTGAGCTGAGAGGCTGAGAAATTCCTATTTCCCAAGGCATGGCTTTCCCCCCAAGTTCAGGCCCAGTGCAGAAGACTCCTCGGGAATAGTGTCCCAGTCTCTTCTCTGTTTTGAAAATGACCACTCCTTCCCCATTCATGTGGTAACTATATAAGGGATCCTAGCACACATATGTTCACACAATAAAGATACAGCCTGTGGGGACAGAGCCCCAGAGAGTAGTTTACAGGCTCTCGGCCTCACGTGAAGGGGTACTGGCTCGGGTGGTGAATGGCTGTTGGCTGTGGCTGATTGGCCATTGGCTGTGGCCAGTTAGCCAATTGGCCGCTGGTATAACTGCTGCGACTACGGAGGACTGCCGAGGATTGCCGAGGAGCCGAGCAGAGCCGAAGAGAGTGGAAGAGGAGAGCCGAGAGAGAGGAACAGAGGAGAGAGTGGAGAAGAGTCGTCGGTCGGTCGGTTGGCGGAATAGCGGACGGCAGGTCGGCATCCGGTGGGCCCAGCCTCCAGTGAGACCGTGGTGGTATGGCTCCCCTACCTATGGCTCAGTGGGTGTTCCTTGTTGGCCTCACCGTATCCTGCGTTCTTATGTGGGGAGCGGGACCAGAGACCCCGCAGGCCGCCCCGCACGACAAATGGCGCAGCGAGCAGGGTCTCCCGCATGACAAATGGCGCAGCGAGCAGGGTATGGTGCCGGCCAAAACCTACCGAAGCATGGTGGAGCGGTTTGTGTGTGTGAGAGCCCAGCTTCGGAACGCCCATGAGGAGCGACACCGGGAACGGGAGGCGCGGTCTGCCTGGGAGACTCAAGCCTCCAGCTGGCACATCACCCTCTTGGCCATGGACAGCATTGCGTTCATTTTGGTAATCTGCTGCGGCCTTAAGCTCCGAGGGTTGTGGACATCTTACACCGAGGCCTCCACCCACTCAGACACCTGGCACGGTGAGCAGGATTCCGACCAGGTAGGAATGGCGTCTGACTCTGGGCAGGAGGACGTGTGGCCCCCACACAGTATATGGTGTTCGGTGGCCACTGTTCTCAGGAGTTGGACCCCCAAGGAGGGGTGGGAGGACATGGACGGCTCTCCGGCCAGTGTGGAGAGGGCTCTGCAGGCTCTGGCTGAGCGGTTGCCGGAGGAGGAGAAGGCTACAGCCGGCCGCGTGGGCTGGATGTTCCTCAAGGCCTTGAGTCTCAACACGGAAAATGGGCTTAATGAAGTGGCCCGGGTGCCGAACCAGGTGTCCCGGTTGGAA
This sequence comes from Rhinolophus sinicus, assembly GCF_057876585.1. NCBI lineage: Eukaryota > Metazoa > Chordata > Mammalia > Chiroptera > Rhinolophidae > Rhinolophus > Rhinolophus sinicus. The sequence continues at coordinate 64,873,212 of NC_142516.1, read as the reverse complement.
GCGCTGGAAGCCCGGGTCCGCCTGTTAGAACAGGGGCCCCAAGGTGGAGACTCTGAGGCAAAGGCGGAGGAAGCAAGTGGAGACAATGTAGCTCCCAACCCCCAAGCCCGGCCAATCTTTAAGCAAAGGGTAAAATGTGAGCAACCTTTGGGCCCTGGGGGCGTTGCTGCCGGCAACCCAGCTGTGACTGAGTTCACAACCTACACCCCTTACACTCCCACTGAGTTGCAGGAGCTAGGGAGGCAGTACAGACAGCGCCCTGGAGAGCCAGTCTCAGCTTGGCTATTACGTTTATGGGATGAGGGAGCAGACAGCATTCTCTGCTCCCCAGGTGAGATGGAAAAGCTAGCCTTCGTGACAGTGCATCCGTCCCTGCGACAAAGGTTACAAAACTGCCATAGATTGGCCAATAACCAGGGCAACCATTCTCTAATGCAGTGGCTCACTGCTGCAGTACACACAGTATGGGAACAGGCTGGCGAGCTGCGAGACACTGTGAGTCAATGGCAGTCATATACAGAACTTACGCAAATAATCCGTGAAATGGGTATGAGACATGCTATTTTTAACCTCAACATGCAGGACCCAGATGACGAGCTTTTTACTGCCAGCATGAGAGATCTGGTTTTGGACACTGCACCTGCGAGTGCTTTTGGATCCTTGGTTGCTATTCTTACACCGTATGTAGGGCGACGGATCCATGAAGTTACAACTGCCATGGCCACCCTAGGGGATGTTGAAAGCCGGAGGTGAAGGAAGTTAAGACAGGAGGTCCGCACAGTTGAAACCTGGAAGCCCAAACCAAAGGTAAAGGGGCGAGGTCGCGGGCCTCAGAGAGTAACACACGCACAGATGTGGCGTGATCTCGTGGCAGCAGGGGTCGATAGGAAGAAAATAGACCGACAACCCAACGCACTCCTGCTTGAACTTTGGAAACAGTTGCGTCCGGAACAACAATTCCGGAGAAGCATAAAGGAGGAGTCTGGGAAAGCGCGACCTGTGTCCCTCCAGGACTTCATGCAGCCGCTTGAGGCTGACCCCTTGCCGCTTGATTAGGGGTGGGGCCAAGGTACCCAGTCAGAGGGGACGAGCAGGGACCTGAGGCCCCACGTGGAACTGTCCATACATTGGTCCCCTTCGAATGTACAGAGGGTTTTGGCTCTAGTTGACACTGGCACCGACTGCAGTCTCATTTATGGGAACCCAGAACTGTTCCCTGGACCAGCAATCTGCATTGATGGCTACGGGGGAAAAACTGTGACTGTGAAAGCCGTTTCCTTACCACTAGGTATAGGAAGGCTTCCTCCTCGTACCTACAAGGTTTATGTCTCCCCCGTTCCAGAATATATTCTAGGGGTGGACGTGCTACATGGCCTCAGCTTACAGACATCGGTAGGAGAGTTCCGTCTCCGGATCCGGGTGGTGAAAGCGGTGACACACGGGCATGCTCACCACCCTCCTCAAGTGTTGCCACAGCCCTGGCGCGTGGTTACAGTGCGACAGTACCGCCTGCCAGGAGGGCAGGAGGAGATTGGTCATACAATATTGGAATTGGAGAAGGCACATATTGTGAGGCCAAGGCACAGTCCCTTTAACTCCCCAGTATGGCTTGTCAAGAAGCCAGATGGGACCTGGCGAATGACTGTGGACTATAGGGAGTTAAATAAGGTGACGCCAGCCTTGCACGCTGCAGTGCCTTCATGATTTAATGGATCGTCTGACTGTCCGCCTGGGGACATATCACTATGTAGTGGACTTGGCCAATGCTTTTTTCTCCATTGACATTGCACCCGAGTGTCAAGAGCAGTTTGCTTTTACGTGGGATGGGCGGCAGTGGACTTTCCATGTCCTTCCGCAAGGATACTTGCACAGCCCCACTATCTGCCACGGGCTTGTGGCCCAGGACTTGGCACAGTGGGATCACCCATCCTCTGTGGCCTTGTTTCATTATGTTGATGACATTCTGTTAACCTCAGATTCTCTTTCTGATTTAGAGCTAGCAGCTCCCTCTCTTCTCCGCCACCTGAAGTCACGCGGCTGGGCGGTGAATGAGGAAAAGGTCCAAGGCCCTGGCTTATCCATCAAGTTTTTGGGTGTTGTGTGGTCGGGTGTCAGTAGGCTAATACGGCACAGGGACCCTCGTGGAAGACGCTTGTCGCGTAGATTGTGAGGCGAGACCCTGTAGGGGTGGAGTGTGGGGACAGAGCCCCAGAGAGTAGTTTACAGGCTCTCGGCCTCACGTGAAGGGGTACTGGCTTGGGTGGTGAATGGCTGTCGGCTGTGGCTGATTGGCCGTCGGCTGTGGCAGGTTAGCCAATTGGCCACTGGTATAACTGCTGCGACTACAGAAGATTGCCAAGGATTGCCGAGGAGCCAAGCAGAGCCGAGCAGAGCCGAAGAGAGCAGAAGAGGAGAGCCGAGGAGAGCGGAAGAGGAGAGCCAAGAGAGAGGAACAGAGGAGAGAGTGGAGGAGAGTCATCGGTCGGCCGGTTGGCGGAAAAGCGGACGGCAGGTCGGCGTCCGGTGGGCCCAGCCTCCAGTGAGACCGTGGTGGTATGGCCCCCCTACCTATGGCTCTGTGGGTGTTCCTTTTCGGCCTCACCATATCCTGTGTTCTTGTGTGGGGAGCGGGAGCAGAGACCCCGCAGGCCGCCCCGCCTGAAAGATGGCGCAGCGAGAAGGCCTCCGCGCACGACAAATGGCGCAGCGAGCAGGGTCTCCCGCACGACACAGCCTTTGGGGGGTTAAAGGGTACCCCCTCAAACAATATATCTTAGTCCTAACTCCTGGTGCCTGTGAAAGTGACTTTATTTGGAAACAGGGTCTTTGCAGATATAATTAAGTTAAGGATCTAGAAATGGGATCTTCCTGGGTGGGCCTTAAATCCCATAACTGGTATCCTCATAAGATAAAGGAAAGAGACTTGAGATACAAAGATACACAGGGAAGGTTATCTTAAGACAGAAGCAAAGACTGGAGTTATACAACCACAAGCCAAGGAGCGCCAAGGGTTGCCAGCAGCCACCAGAAGCTTGGAAAGAAACATGGAATGGATTCTCCCAGCCAGAAAAAAACCAATCCTGCTAACATCTTGGTTTTGGACTTCTGGTCTCCAGCATTGTGAAATAATAAAATTCTGTTGTTTGAAGCCACCAAGTTCATGGTTATTAGTTATAGCAGCCCTAGGAAACGAATACACAGCCCCTGCCAAAGCTGACTGGTCCAGGACACATGCTGGGTCCTAGCCTTGGAAATTGGTAATTGTGACAAGAAAATCCAACCTGTCTTGCTGCCTGTTATACATAAGAGATGTTAACCCAGGAGCAGGTGGTGGCCTGTGGGCTAGGAAACAGAGAAAGTCTGCTGCAAGAGAGAAGAAATACACAGCCCATATCCAATTTGTGTCTCAGGCCCAGGTGTATCCCTGTTCTTGGGTCCTATAGGAAAACCTTTCATCAAAAAACTAAAAATCACACTTTTATGCTCAAACTACTTCAAGTGGGTTTCTGTAAATTGTCACCCAAAGAGTTTTAACACACTCGTGAACCTGCTGCCAAAAGCCTTTCAGTAAGGATCAGCTGAAACAAGTCCTTCCTGGGTGGGTTCCAAGAAAAGCTGAACTGACTCAATAACCCTCTAAGAAACAGCAAAGGAAACTTGAGGCAGGAGCTACAAGCACAGTGGCAAGAGACGATGCAAAACAAAACCTCAATTTTCACTCGGCATAAGAGTCAAGACGCAGATCTTACCATGAGAGAGAGTGTGGGGCAATAATGATGCTGAATATTCCAAGCAAATAAAAATAACAGAAAAGAAAAAAAATTTTTGGTCAACTATCCAAAATATATTAATTATACCATGCACATGGTATTTATTTTCACAAGATAAATATAACACAATTGCTATTGAGCATATGAATAACATGCATGTATCAGGTTTCCTTTGTTTGGGGTTTATTTGATTATAGCATTAAACACTGTTCATGTATTTTGGTCTCTTTTTGAAAAGACTGCAAATAATGCTTGCTTCTTTGCTTTTGAAATATTCCAAATGTAAGGTACAAGGAAGTATCCATACTGGGTGTGTGTGTGTGTGTGTGTGTGTGTGTGTGTGTGTGTGTGTGTATGTTTTGCAGGGGAGGAGGGGAGCAGGAATGAGAATAACAAGAGTTTGGGTTGAAGAGAATGACACAAACATCTGTCCCAAATGGGGGCCTCCTTGGGTATCATGGGAACAAATGGTACAACTGTGGCCAAGTCCCTTTTTAACTGAAAGGTATAACTGGTCAGCCTTAAGCACAGTAAATCACCAGGAAATAAGAAAATGGTAAACACTACATTAATAACCAAATTATTGTCTAAATTCATTATAAAATTATATTGGGGGAGAGAGAGAGAGAGAGAGAGAGAGAGAGAGAGAGAGCAAGGAAGAGAGGGAGGAAATTAAAAAAAACAGTTCTGAGGAACACATGCTTGAATAAATGACAAAAAATTAATGTTTCTTCAACAAAAAAATCTAAGAGATGTAATGCTATTGAGTTTTGCTTGGGAAAGTTCTGTACATTCATTTGTCTTCAAAGAACCAGAAAACAGCCTGATTTCTTCTGAAGCATTTTTCCATTATAAAAGAAACATGTGTTCAGTAGTCACTTTCCTTAAATTACCTAGAAACAGCATCAACACATGACTCTCACAATGGAAGATTTTGTGACAAACAAAGCCATCAACTAACTTAAAAAAGAAATAGGGCAGAATGTCCTAGATGAGAAAAATGGCTGGGATTACTTTTCTGGTTATGAGCTTCAAGTTAAGAGAGATTCTGGGATGTTAGAGAAAGAAAAAGGGTTGGAAAAAGGGGAAGGAGAACATCTGGAAACAAGCTAAATGATTTAAAGGAATATTGAAAAGAAAAGGTGGAGAAACAGCCATGGTCTAGTAACTCTGTCCCTCTCAGATAACAGTCAGATGAGCAATGCTACCAATGTAGATTTAAACCTTGAAACCATCTCACATTTATGAAAAATACTCTGACACCACAGCAGCAAATGAAAGCACGCTAACTAACATTGTCTTCCTTAAACCTTGGAGGAAACCTCCTAAAGGCATCCTTCCTTGTGTCTTCCTTTCCTGCCAAATAAAATAACGAGAAAGATGCTAAACAGTACAGAAAGGCTTCAAAAATACAAGATATGAATACAGTGTCTCCTCAGTTGCTAGTCATTTCTTACATAATAACAACACAATTATGTTAACCAAGGACCAGCGTCATGAAATACAAGGGAAGACCCTAAAACACAAGAGTTTTTGCATGAAATTACCCTAAATCTTAATTCCAAATAGTTCTTAGAATCATTTTTTAACAAAATTGGACATTCATCAATCCATAAGGTTAGACTCACTTGGTTCCAACAACTTTAGTCAGGATCCCCGATGGGCATTGTTAATACCCTATGCAAAATTTCATTAAAAAGTCAACTTTAGGAACCTCAGACAATAGATTTTAATCTCTCACACCTTAATATACTTGTATTTTCCCCAAATATGTAAATTGCAAGTCTCTTCTCTGTTTGAAAGCACAAAAGGCACAAAATCAAGTGCTAGCCTAGTTTATCTAGAGCATAATCATTCTACCAAATACATTTTTAAAAGAAGGGTGGGGAGGTAGGGGAAGCAGTTGAACTGAAATTACAGGCTGTCATGACATCTCAAGATAGAAAACTGAATACCTGCTTCCACCGGAGAGCACGGTTTTTATTCACAGTCCCGTTACTAAGCAACTATAACAATGGCTGCATGAGCTTTCTAGAAACTAGTGCAGCTAAGGGAGAAGTCTAAGGAAATAAAAATGGGGGAACTATTTGCTTTGGGAATCTTTATTTCAGGCTAAATTCAACGTAAAAACAAGCTAAACCAAAGACAGTCTAAACTTAAAACAAGCAGTTTCTGAAAGGACAAGAAAAGTACATGCGACTGTTTCATTCATTTTAATTTCAGTTTTGTTTAATTTCAAAATTCACATTTAACTGGTGATAATGATTTCCTTACTGTGTTGCCTTTGTAGCCCCTTCTTTCCTTCACCCTCCCTAGGGATTTTTTTTTTTTTTCAAATTTCCTTACTGATTAAAAGAACATTTTTGACCTCTTAAATCCATTTCTTTGTTTACAGAAGCTATAAAAACTAGTTTACAATTGTTTCATGTTGCCTCAGCTTTGAACCAAGAACACTCTTGGACATCAAACTATTCCTTTGAAGGGAACAGTGTCTCAAACAGAGCCAGACACTTTCCCAGCCACTCCCTGAAGTTCAGACAACCAGAGCTTTGCAAATGTCAAGTCTTTCTCAAAGTTAGACTATACAATGTGGGTCAGATTTGGGGTGGGGATGGAGTAAGGGGGCCTTCCATACATGTTCCAACAGAATTTTATAGACTTGACTTGCAAAGGGCTAAGGAGCAGGTTATAAAGTTAGGGGAGATGACCTCACCGACTCTTCCTTCTTTCTTTCCTTACAGCTTTCAACATTTATTGCAGTGCTAAAAAAGCTTCAGAAGCAGGTACATTCTCTAAATATCTACTCTACAGAAGGCTGCTTCTCACTATTGTGTTCTCTCTCTCTCTCTCTCTCTGTCTCTCTTGCTGTCTCTCTCTCTGTTTCTCTCTCATCTCCTTCTCAGTTCCGGAAAGATGCTAGGCAGCTGGTAGGCAAAATGAAAATATAAACATTTAGATTTATTTTTGTTTCTTTTTATTTTATTCAATTTATTGGGTTGACATTGGTTAGCAAAATCATATAGGTTTCAGGTGTACAATTCTATAATACATCATCTATATATCACATTGTGTGTTCACCACCCAAAGTCAGTTCTCTTTCTATCACCATATATTTGACCCCTTTACCTTCTTCTACCATACCCCTTCCCCCCTTACCCTCTGGTAACCACTAAACTATTGTGTGTGTCTATGATTTTTTGTTTGTTTTATTCAGTTTTATATGTCACATATGAGTGAAGTCATGTGCGTCTCGACTTTTTATATCTGATATATGTTGCTTAGTACGATAATCTCAGGATCCATTCATATTGTCACAAACGGCAGTATGTCATCTTTTCTTATGGCCGAGTAATATTCCATTGTATATACGATTATTTTCTACATCAAAACTGAGCAATCAGTGTGTGGCTCTGTTCCCAAGGTGCCTTTACATTCCAATAAACCTCTATTTTAAGAAGGCACTTCTAGAAGACACTTTCTAGTACAAATTTAAATACTTGAAACTGAAGATCCAAAATGTCTCAGTCAAGAAGCACAAGCAAGTGACAAAAGTCATTCCCGCTTTTAGATCCCAAAGATAAAGATGGTTTTTCTCTCTCAAAGGATTCCCTGAGCAGCATTTGGAAAAGTCTGTTTGGGTCTGCTGTTTTTAATTAAATTTAGTTTCATTTCTTAAATTTAATTCCTATTTTGCTTTTTATAAAGATATAAACAATGTAAAGTATAGTCTTTGTAATCACTACAAGCCACACAGCTCTGCTACTTGAAATAAACCAAATGAAGAAAATTCTTCACATATAATTATTACCTCTACTGGCAACAGTAAAGAAAACTTAGCACTTATATAACACATTTCATGACCAAATTGATTCAAAAATTAAATTGGTTAGCTTCAGGGTCTACTCTGTCAGCATTTCCCTGTGGCTAACAATCTAAAAAACATGAACATTCTCAGATAAACAAACTTTTTTTTTTTAATTCTTTCCAGGATCCTTCACTTGTTAAAACTCCTATACACATATCTGTGGTACTATAAAATTCAAGGCTTTCTTTTATATCTCAGCCACATTTCCAAAGACCTATGAAAACTAATGGCCACCTATATGTGTAATATTGCATTACTCATTGAAGCACTGCCTGTAATTGCAAGTAATTGAAAACATTAGGGAATTGGTAAATTAGGGCACATTCATACAGTGGAATATTATGCAGCTGGAAAAAATTAGAAAGCACTTTATATATGTTAAGTAATGATCTCTAAAATATATTTTTTCACTGAAAAAAATACAAAATAAAGAATTCTATGCATAGTAGGCTGCTAATTCTGTTTTTTTAAAGGAAAAACATATACACATAAATTTTAACTTACATGTGCATACAATATCTTTGAAAGGATAAGCCCTGGTAAGAGTTCTGCCTCAAGGAGAAAAACTGAGATATTGGGGTAAGACAGAAACTTTGCCTCATATACCCTTTTGAATTTTTTACCATGTGAATGTTTTGTCTATTCAAAAAATACATTTAAAAATTTTAAAAAGTCTAAGGTTACTGACAGATGATATGCTGATTCACCATCAGCAAAGCTTATGCTTTTCAGTTTACAATAGTGATGATGGACTTATGCTGGCTGATATGTGAAGAATATCCCACACCAGCATAATTTTCTAACTTGGTCTTCTGGAATTACAGGTATAATCTGACCTGCTCGAATTATCCCTTACACAAACAGAGACATTACCCTGGCCCCCTTAGCTGCTCATACTCTTGCTTTTAAATATAAATACTACAACTATACAATGCAAGTAGATTTTATGGTTTTGGATATGCAAGCACTTGAAAACTATTTGGGGGAAACAAATACCATCACCTGTATTTGAAAAGAAAAACAGGAGAAAAGCAAAAATCTAGGTGGTTTGCTTAAGATCAACCAATAAGTTACAAAAAGGAAAACACATAAAACTTAACTTTTTAAAAGCCTCCTCAAAAACTACTTTTTTATGGGTAGATAAGGGATCCTTCTAAAAGCATTTGTGGCATGTGTGTGTGTGTGTGTGTGTGTGTGTGTGTGTACACTCACTTGTGGGCATGCACACAAAGAAAAAGGAAGACAGAAAATTAATGTTTTTAGCCATGATCAAATCCTTATTCAGAAATATTTGCTCATTTTCTAACTGTCAAAGAGTGTATGGCATACAAAAATACAAGTTAAAAAAAAAAATACTGTGAAAGAACAAGTAGCCTAGCTGTGAAGGGGGAAGTGTCTGGGCAGGCAAGGTGACATCTGAGCTGAGCCCTGAAGGATGAAGCAGATGACGTCAGAAAGAGTCCATGCAGAGGCAGAGCACAGGCACAGACTCGGGAATTGGGAACAGTTGTGTATGGTTAGAGAGAAGGGTTCATGCAGGAAATGCAAGTTGAATGGAAGGCTGGAGCTAGTTTGGGAAGGGCGTGTATCTCATGGTAAAGGGTTTGGACTTATAACTACAGAGAGCAGAGTATAAAGAAAAAAATCAAGGTTCTAAAAAGATATAAAGACATGATCTAAGGGAACAAAATAAGATTTGTGAAGAAAGGTTAAAAGGCCAGAGGTTATTCAACCTAATACACTTCAAGCCCAGGAAGGCATCTTCAATAGACTGAAAGTTAGAGCTGAAAAAAAGATTAAGTATTCAGCTTTGATGATACTACAATAAAGCTTCCAGTGAGTAAAAAACACTGGGAAAACAAGTAACTCCACCAAAAAGGGCCCAGGAGCTGACTAAGCGTTGGGAGAAGGGACAGAAGCCCAAATGACTTAAAGACGGAAAAATTGACAGTGTTGAGAGCAAGACCATTTCTTGCAACAAAAAGTGATATCTCTTTTGCAGAGAATATTTTATAAGAGAGGCTCAGTTCCACAGGATGGCTCAAATACAGTCCTGTCTGACCCTCTCAGAACGGTGTATGCCCCTTTCATCCCTTGTAATTCCATAATCCTCAGTCCGTGAATGGAAGAAATATGGTCAAACCAAACAAATTCAGAACACTGAACATTATTTACTTGGAATAATCAGGGGAAGACATGTCTAAATCACAAAAACTTTTAACGAGGTTAGTGCTATTATTTTCTAATACACGTACTAGTGCCGAAGGCTAAGCAAGTATTGTCAATGGTGTATAAACTTTACCATGGTGGAAGTAGTATTGTTTATAGGCAACCTTCTTTCTTAAAATAAGTCAGGAATTTGTACTGCAATTGTGAATTCTAAATTACTTAGCTAATTTCTTCATTAAAAAAAAAAGCAATGACAAATTTAAGGAGAGCCCCAAAACTTAAGTACAGCAAATGACCACAAGTTCCCAAACTGCAGAGTTTAAATTAGCATGTTCTCACCACACAGGACGTATCAAACACATGACATTTTAAGGGAAAGAAAAACAACTGGCACTTTGGGTGGCTGTTGACCCTTCCTGGCAAATTTGTGAATTTGTTTCTAAAAATTTAAATTTTTAACTGATCGAGCGTGAAGGAAAGAGTACCTGGTGGATGGAATCAGGTTGAGCAGCCCATTCAGAACGTAGCTGAACTCTGCATGTTCCTGAGCCACGAGCGCCACGAGACCTTCACAGCAGGCTGTTCGAACCACCGCATTATCACTGCAGCACTTTTCCCACAGCAAGTTCAAAGCAGGAGTCTAAAATCAAACCGGGGTGAAAGGACACTTCAGATGAGCAGCAAATGCATACGCATTCCGAGCCATGCATCAAAGGGTAATTCGTTCACAGGAGGCTGGCTTTCCTCTGCAAAGACGACGCTGTTGTCACAGCATTTTGTAGAATACGTGAAAGTCGGTTTTCCAAGCGAGGCAATGGATGGTTCTGATAAAATAAAACTCTCTTATCTGGTGTCTTTGCTGTAAAATAAGGCTGGCTGCAGACAGGTCTGACTTGAGTTTGAACAACAAGACAGAGCTAACAGGGGATCAAAACTATTAGGTTGGTACAAAGTAATTTTGGTTTAAAAGCTTAAAAATAATTGCAAACACCACAGTTACTTTTGCACCAACCTAATCACACTTGGCTATAGCTCAGGACGCTATCAAAGCCATTTAACCACACAAACAATACCAGCAGATCAATTAGTCTAAGTTGAACTCCAAATCATACCTATGCTTCAAGCCCTAAACAACAATAACATTTTCAGAAAACGTTCCTGCTTTTCTACCATCAACCTCTATCACCTACATGTACCCCGCCACCCCCACAATGTCCCTGACCAAATTTACTGAAGTCTAATGTGGGCCCAGAGGGAAGAGAGAGAAGTAGGACAGGCGACCAGCAAGCTGCGGGTTCCATGGCTACCAACAAGTTTTTCTAAACTGTTACGCCCAAGAGATGGTGATTCCCCATCCACACACACACCATGAATCTGTCACCTCTCAGAGAAAAGTACCGGAAGGGTACATAAGTAAATATAAGTTCTTTATTTCAGAAAATCCTATAAAAGCAGAGGCTCTCACTTTCGTAACTTTTTCAGGAACCCATGATCCCCACCCCCATCCCACAAAAATAAAAGCTCACTGTTAAAGATAAACCTACATTTGAATATATTGTGGGTTAAGTCCATTTGAATTTACACATGGTTTGGGGGGTTTTATGATTTGTTTTTTGTTTTTATTTTTCTTTGAAGAACATATAATGAAGCAATGCTTCTTTCCTTTTATTGCAGAAATACATAATTTGGAGAAAAAATAGTAAGATCCCTACCTAGCTCCCATAGAGTAACTAAAAGAATGAAAATCAACATCTTATTTTGGCCGTTTTCCCACTGAAGCTGGCTCTGAGAGCCTTTTCAATCTTAGGATCTCATTATAACAGAATAATATAGTTAACAGTCACTGCAGGAAAGTAATATTTATATTTCAATTCTTTTATTCAGAAGGGAATTTTATTCACCTGGATGGACAATATCAAAGGGCTCTAAATGTCATCACTCCATTACTAAGGCAGAAAAACAAAATAAATGAATAAAAAACTGTTGCTTCAGGTAATACTGCATCCTCATGGAAGTGAATATTCATTTATTAATAGAGGAGGAAACATTTAGTTACAGGGATTGACAGTCAATAAATTCTGGCGGGTTAAGTAAAACCGCTAGATCTTGTCAAGAGTACATAATGTGATTATAGGCAGGATTAAGATCAGGGTTCTAAGAAAACCTAATTTATAAAACTACATATATAACACATAAATGCCAATTAGTGAAGTACATCCCTACATTTCCTTCAACATGTCAGCAGAAGCTGTAAAGAAATGTGCCTTCGAGTAACTAATCAAAAGGAATGTGAGAGAAAAGAAATCTATTTGTTTCTGTTGTGAGGGGAAAAAAATCTTTTTTCTATCACCTATATTCTCCATAGAGTTTACCTTAGACAGAGCATCAGCGTGTTGAAATACACAACGCTGGTCAACCAAACCCAAGTGGTATATATCTCAGTAAGCTGGCATTGCTTCAGTTCTTAGCATTCACCTTCCCTGTGCATAGTACAGAATATTTCCTCCAGCTCCAGTTGTCAATGCATGACCTTTCCAACTTAGAGCTCACATATGGGGCTATCTAATCATGAGATATCTCCCATACCCAAACAGAACTACTATGTTCACTTTCTCTATTAAACAAAAACATCCCCTCAGAGCTAACCCTATCAATCTTCTCTCAAGTATGCCTACCTTCATTCCACCCATGTTATTTTTCATTAATAGTCCTAAGAATACTCCCCTCACTCTTATTCCTGAGTCTGTTTTCAAATTTTAAAATTTGAAAGAATTGGGAAGAAAAATGTAGCAAACCAAAAAAAGGCACGTGGGGGGGGCAGGGAGGGGGAAGGCAATGGACTTCTTACAGTTCAAAATCATGTCTACAGTGACCTGAACTGTGAGGAAACAAAACAAGTGCATATGTGGTCTGAATAGAACTAAAGCAATATCTGGATAGGACTAAAGCACAAAGTTAAAACACTGACCTGGTTTGTGGATTGATGGATCTTTTCTGAAAAACCGTTTTCCTTTAGGACTGCAACAATAAGATGACCCACAGCCTAAAAAAACAACAACAAAACAAACAAACAAACAACAACAACAACAAAATTAATGAATACATGTCCTTAAAAGTTCTCTCCAAATAGTGCATTTGAAGGTAACTAGTATTAATACTAGTTGATATGAGTATGAGTATGCCAGATAGTTAATTGGTAATAAAATTCCAATTCATTGAGCGTGCGCTATGTAGAAGGCACTGAATTAGTTACTGTCTATATATAGTGTCTTATCTTTATAACAACCCTCAAGGTAAGCATATTTAATCCCAATAAGCAAACTAGAGTTCATAGATGTTAAGAAAATTGCCTGATTTTCAGTTCAAATTGCTGTCAGTGTTAGAAGATAACTTGAGATTGCTTAATACATGAAACCATAAGACAAATGAGAAACTCCACAGCTTTTAAAATCATCTTTGCATCGAAATGAACTCCATCATGCCTCACTGTGCCCTTACCGAAGATGGAGAAACCGCATCCTCATCTGCATGACTACGGCCCACACAGATCTGAACCAACAGGACTCCTGCGACCACGACCATTCTCCCTCCTCTAGGCTTTATGAGTCAATTTCTTTATTATTTTTTCATGGGTTTTAGCCCTTTAACAGGCTTCCAGTCTCATAAATCTCTAAAATTTCCCATATCTTGCGTTGGTCCAAAAGCCCAAAATTAAGATTCATATGGGAGTGTGGATTACATAAATACCTAAATATCATTACCTCCTACCACCTCGACCTCATTCTCCTAGCTCTTCAGCATGACCCAGCACTGCTCTGTTAGAACGTAAGCTAGCAACAATGACAACCATTCTGTGTATGGGTTGGGAAATACTTTGCAACTGCCACAACTGTTGATACCGCACCTGGGACCAATGTATGATACAGCTGTGAACAAATACCTGTCAGTCTTGCAAAGTCTCCAGAAAAGCTCAACTAAAAACACAGTACCCACTCCTTCGTTTATTTTTGTATTTCACACGTAAATGCTTAAAAACTTCAATACTGATGGTCTCGGTTTTGCAATACAAGTATTCATTTACATAAATATTAGGTTTAGATCTATTAACTGTCTCTTACCTCCTAGGTAAAGGGATAGTAACAAGTATTGAGGACCAATGAATAGTTTTGGTTCCTGTTTACAAAATATACCATATTTCATTGAATGTAAACTGGCCATTAACTGCAAAATATGACATTATTTTATGTACTACAAAGACAGGAAAAAAAACAGCCAATTAATCTATGTTATACAATGTTTCTTACAATTTAGAATTCTGTTTTTATATTAATGAAAGAGCTTTTCCAGACTCATTTAGAAAATCATGGCCAAGTGCAAGCAATACCAACTGTATAAAAACTGCTGCCATCAATTACTAGATGCAACCTAATTTCACAGATGTTAGTTAAAATGTGAAAAAATGTGTGTGAATCAATGAAATATGGTGCTAACACAGAGCAGTGGTTACAAAAGAACAATAAGAAGTATTCACAAAGGAGAGGGCACAATTGCAAGAACCTAATAAAACCAATATGAAACACAAAAGGAACAAAAAAAGCTATCATTCATATTCAGAAAAAGGACTAAGAGAAAATAAGCTTAATAATAAACATCTCCCCACTGCCTACCAAGTTCAATTTCTCTAATTTAACTTTCAGTGTATCCGTCTAACAAATCAGAGGCTATAGCCTAAGTTGATTTTAAAATACAAAATCCAAGGCTATATCAGCTTATATTGCTACTGTAGTTTTCCATAACAGAGTAGTTTAAACAGACATCCTACAATACATAAATACTTTGCGCTTAATTTAACAGTAACACACATAGGATAGGCATTTCTTGATTATCTATGCTAATGAAGGGACTCTAGGCACAGAATAACAAAAATTGTGGACAGTATCCTCCACACCTTCATCTTCTTCTTCATGGTAAGGACCTGTGCTGCACAGGATATGACTCCAACCCAGTCAGGTAGAAGGGAATCTTGCATAAGGAGTGTTCTTCTCCTCATGGAAGGGTTCCCCACTACCCAGCTAAGTCAATTCCCACAGCAGGCATCTCCGAAGTTAACTGTTGAAAGTATCCAAGACGCTGTACTGTTGTTAAGTCTTCAGGCAGGCTTCTGTTGGTCCCTTAGCTTTACTCTCACAAGAAAAGGCAGTCAGCTATTATGGTACCTTGAGTAACCAGAATGCTTCTGGTTAGCTGAAGGCGAACTAGAAAACCATCTTTGTTTTAACCCCAATAATTGAAAAGCTCTCTAAAATAAATCTCTTGCCTGAGTTAGTATACAGATTGAATTTTTTAATGCAGGATATTTTACTTATTGAATGTCATTATTATAAAAATCTATTATTCTTAATATACTCCTATATTGTACAGGGGTAGAATATACCTTTTAAAATATTAATCTCTCCAACTCTGTAGATGTATAACCATTTATTTCTTCCAGTTAATTAGTTATAGACCAAAATTACATACTCAGGGGTTAATAAAGGTTTTATTATTCCTAAGAAGAAAAGCATGACATAAACAGAAGCTGAGATTGGTCAATTTCAAATATTTACTTTCCTGTCAAATATAAATTTTCAAATTGACTCATTTAAAAGTTGTTTAATAAAATTATATCTCTATATATAGGAGGATAAAATAGTCAATGTTAAAAATATAAAGTTCAGGTAATAACCCACAAAAAAGGTTCATTTGTTACCATGAAACATAATACATGAATGAATGAATGAATGAATGAATAAAATTACCTGTGATTGAATAACAGAATTTGGAAATTCAAACCTTTTCCTGATATCATCAGACATTTTTGCTTCTCTTACATGTACATATGCAGATTTCTGTAACCAAAACAAAAGAATATTTGTTATTCTGGAAAGAGAGTTCAAACCAATTATTCCTCAAATAACATGAAAGGAATTCATTCCAAAGACAACAATGGAAATAAAACACAGGGCACTACAGAGTAATCCTTGGCATAGCCTCAGTGTTAACCACCTCAGGCCTCAAATGCCATGATTCATAAACAAACTAAAATGTTCAACAGCTCTTGGTGTTTCTCATTAGAGCTAATTTTGAAACAGATGGATTCACACTGTAGAAACAAACAAAAAAATCCCAAAATTCAAGCCTAAATAACACGATTTTGAAAGTTCAACCACATGTTTGAAATAGAAATTAATTATTTTATCGATCAAAACTTTAAGGGAGAAAGAATCAAACTTTCACAAAATTGTTTAAATTATGCCTCACTTTGGAATAAGCTTTCATTTAAGCACTAATCCAACTGCTAGTGACAAGTATGAAGCCTAGGTGAGCTTTTTTCAGGTAATACAGAAATGACCTAGAAACTCACACATCAAGAGATTGTTTATCTCCTAAAACAGAAACAAGCAAGCAATTAGCACCAATTTTTTATATTTGATCTCACACCTTTCATTCCTACTGGGTTCTCAAAAACAAAAACAAAAAAGTATGCAAAAAGGATGGAGATGGGCAGGTAACAAATTGGAGACACAGAAGTAATAATAGGATTTCCTAAGAATCCCAATTGATCCAATTCCCATGCAGCACAGAACCCTCCAAATTACACTACTTTGAAAAATAGGATGCTTCAGGTCACATATTTATTACGATATCACTTTCAAAAAATTTATGTCAGTACAATACTCTAGGTTACTTTATAAAAATAATAGGCTGCAAAACCAAGCTCTCCTGTTCTCAAAAGGGGAGGTACCTGGTGCTGAATGAACCTGAGGCTCCTTCTACCGTGTTTCCCCGAAAATAAGCCCTAACCAGAAAATAAGCCCTAGGATGATTTTTCAAGATGACATCCCCTGAACATAAGCTCTAACACATCTTTTCGAGCAAAAATTCATATAAGACCCAGTCTTATTTTCAGGGAAACACGGTAACTACTTTCCTCCCTTTCTTCCAAAGCTAAACTCCCTGAGTGGATAATTTACCCTAGCTTTCTTCTTCAACATCTAGGTCCAACGTTACACCCCTAAATTTGACATTTCACAGCACTGAAACTTGTGCTAAGACTGCAAACTACGTTCCCTATCTAAATCTACTCATTAGCTTAAGCAGGTCACAATATCTTCAACTTCTCAGTTGTATTAATCTCACCTTTCTTGAAAATTTCTTCTTTTCAACTCCATAAGACATCATAACAGAATTATCTAAAGTATGTCCATGGGTAACCCAGGATAAAAAGATCTCCTCGAGGAGAAACAATGATTCTGTAGGGACCTATATTGTCATCTTGAAGATTCATTCACTCACTTAACATTTAGGTGACTATTGTGTGTGTCAGAAACTGTTCTAGGTGCTTAGGCTACATCAGTGAACAAAACAGACAGTAGTCCCTAGACTCATGGAGTTTACAGTCTAGCAGGAAAAGGTAGAGAGTAAAATAAAAAATAATAATACATAAAACATAATATGCTAGAAAGTGACAAATGCTATGGAAATAAAGGAAGTATAGTAGATAAAGGGGATGAGAAATGAGGGAGGACACTTTTCTATTTTAAATATGGTGGCCAAGGTTGCTCTTTTCTAGGGAAGGTGGCATTTGGGAGTTGATAGCCATACAGATATTTCGGGGAAAAGTGGCACACGCACAGAAAACAGTGAGTGCAAAACCCCTAAGCTAATAAAGTGCTTAAGACCTGTTCCAGAAAGAGCAAAGAGATGGATCAGGCACAGACTGAGGGAGGAAAAGAATAGTAAATCAGAGTCAATGAGAAACCAGGTTGTAGACCATTGGAAGGAGTAATGCATTTATCCTGTGTGAAATGGAAAACTACTACTACTACAAAAAAAAAAAAAAAAAAAAAAAAAAAAAAAAAGTGGGGGCGCCCGGTGGCTCAGGCGGTTGGAGCTCCGCGCTCCTAACTCCGAAGGCTGCCGGTTGGATTCCCACATGGGCCAGTGGGCTCTCAACCACAAGGTTGCCGGTTCAATTCTTCGAGTCCCACAAGGGATGGTGGGCTCCGCCCCCTGCAACTAAGATTGAACACGGCACCTTGAGCTAAACTGCCTCCAGGATGGCTCAGTTGGTTGGAGCGCACCCTCTCAACCACAAGGTTGCCGGTTCAACTCCCGCAACGGATGGTGGGCTGCGCCCTCTGCAACTAGCAATGGCAACTGGACCTGGAGCTGAGCTGCGACCTCCACAACTAAGATTGAAAGGCCAACAACTTGACTTGGAAAAGAGTACTGGAAGTACTCACTGTTCCCCAATAAAGTCCTGTTCCCCTCCCCCAATAAAAATCTTTAAAAAAAAAAAAAAGTGGTTAAGATTTTAATAGAATCACTTGAGGTGAGAAGTGGTCAGACTGTGGATATCTTTGAAGATAGAGCCACTGTGGTTGCTAAAGGATTAGATGAGAGCACGGGAAAAAGAAAGGATCATGGATGACTCCAAGGTTTTTGATCTGAGCAACTTTATTTTTTAATCTCAAGTCTTTGGGACATTTTACACATTAAACAATTCATATATTACTTACCATGGCATATGTTACAAAAGGAAAATATGCAGGTGCCATCAACTGAGACAGAAAAACAAGTTTTGTAGGGAAAGACCATGGATTCTATTTTGGACAGGTAAGTTTTAGATGCTTAACAGATATCCCAGTGGAGACATCAGGCAGGGAGTTGACTACATGGATCTCTAATTGGAGACACAGATCTAAATAACAGTGCATATTATGAAAGAATCTGAGAGGTTCTAAAACAAGAAGTTTGATTAACTTTGCTTAATCCAGAGTTTACAAACTTATCTCATCATGGCACCCTTTTTCCTAGAAATACTGTTAACGGTCTATACAATCAGCCTTTCCTGGGATACACATTGGGAAACACTGCTATACAACTCCGCCTATTGCCGTCCACGCTGCTTCTTAAACTCATCTTCCTTCCTGAAGTCTCGCCCAAGACTTGCGCTCTCTTCCTTGGAGTAAACTCTCCCCGAGACTTCTTCTAGGCCCTAAATCCTTCCCTATTCTCTCTTATAAGCCTCTACAACACCAGACATTGAAGATGTCAACAACAAAACACAGATTTTTCTCTCATAAAAACTGTTTGCATTTCACTTCATCTTTTCCCAGTTCTCCTCTCACACTTTCCTCCACCGCCGTTCTCTAAATCTGGTCAGTCACAGAGTCAACTTCATTCTTTCTAGCATCCATCTCAAAGTCTACTCCTCCTCTCCATTTCTATACTCACCGTCTGGGTTCCTCACGCTAGGCTGACTTCAGTAACTCCTTAGTCTTGCTTGACTTCATCCCATACACTGCTGCTAGATTAACTGTCCTAAAAATGCTACTTCCATCGCATCATTTTCCTGTGAGGAATTCAGACTGGGTTTTCAATAGCCTGTCAGATTAAATGCAAACTCTGATTCCTAGTGTAGAAGCGCTCCAACAACAGTCTCACCTGTATTCAACTTCATTTTCACTACTGTCTAATTCCAATCAGGCTAAAACCATTTTCAAAACGGTCCCACAGGCTCAAAATCTGCTTATTCCTAAGGGATTTTACTTATGCTGTTTGCTCCCACATAAAATGCCCTCTCTACACGTTCCCACTATTTAAAGTGGGAACGAAGTTCCCTACATAGCACATCTTCTCTGTTAAGCCTTTCTTTCCCAAGGAGCCACAGCTTATAGTAATAACCTTGCTCTATATTGCCTTCAGAACTATTGCATTTGGTCTGACCCATGCCATCAAGTGATTATTTACATTGAGATTGTTAATATTTTTCTGGAAAGGGTCAGACAGCAATTACTAGAATCTGCCATTGTAGCAGGAAGCAGCCATAGACCATGGCTGTGCTCCAGAAAACTTTGCTTCCAAAAACAGGAGGCAGAAAACTTTGCTTACGAAAACATAGTTTACTGGCTCCTGGTTTACATAATGACTATTTTTTAAATTAATTTATAAAATTTGTTGACACAGTTGCTACAACTGACATTCAAATTTGCCCCTGTGCTTCCAGGCTCAGGTAAATATATAAATAAGGGAAATTATACATCTTTTATTCTCTCAAAGATGGAAAAATACCCTTTATTATACAAAACAAACTTTTTTGTGCCCCTAAACTCTGAAGGAAATTCCTCACATTAGACTTTATATATGGAATACAGAGTGATATAATGAGCAATGTGCTCAATAACATAAGCAAAAGGGAATTTCATGTTACTTCTTTTTAAAACACACCCTGGATAAAACGATGGGTATAACATGACATGCAATTCAGCAAAAAAGCCTCAGCTAACGGGGTCCAAGTGCAGAGTTTTCAGGTAATCTACTTTCTAACTCAGTAGAAAGTAGACTGTACAGTATCCAGAAAAGCAAATGGTTTTCGACACATCACAAAATATACTTACCCAAATGTCAACAGTGATAGAACTAAATGGAAGAAAACGTGGGGTTATACTCTCTGATCCAGACCCAAAATGGGGGAATTCCAAAATACTTTGGGGAGCAGATGAGCAGCTGGTTAGGCTAATAGCGGATTACGGCAGTGAGGAAGCCAAACTGTCCAGAAAGATGACTGTCTCCAGGAGGTGAGTGAGTGGAGTAAAACAGTACTGTTTTTATCAAAGTTACCTAAGTACAGGTGGCAGATATCTAAGCTTACAAAATATAGCCCTTATTTCGGTGTGACACTTTAGAGAAAAACACCTTTTTTAAACCTATAGTAACTTTATCTTTTCTAACAAATACTCATTAAGCATTCTCAAAACCACTATCCAAGCTGGAATATGATTTGCTATCATCTTTGATTTGCTGTCCTTGGGCTACAAATTGTGTCTTTCATCTGACTTATATTTCAAGGTTAATCATAACCATTTGGCCTTTCAAGGTATCAACACATCCTATTCTCAGGGAATTCCACAAAAGAGTGCACATGTTTCTTAAGCATTGGCAGTGTAGCTTGTATCCGACTTTATTTTAATCTCAACTTCCCTAGGGCATTCTATACATTAAAGAAAAATAATTTACATATTACTACTTACCATGCCATTCTTTATTAAAAGAACACCAGTGACAATATGCCCCATAAACCACGTTACAAAAAAGAGTGCTTGATTTTAAAACGTTTATCTCCAACCTGTCTTTGTGCCTTTTTTGTCTGTCTAATCTAAATCAGGAAGAATTTTTAAGTTTTGAGTGAATCGAAGCATTTGTTTAACTTAAGCAACTATCATTTTAACTGTCAAGGTGTTTCAGCCCCATAAGAACACTTCCAGGGAAATAAAACTATCAACTGCACTCATTCTCAAAATAATAGAGGAGCAGCAGATAGATAAAGCAATTTAGGTGTTGATCTTTCTCAATAGTTTCTCTTAGATATGAAAATATACAACCACATATCACACAAAAGTATTTAGTGCCAAACTTCAAATGAAGGCCATAATCTGAAAAAGAAGAGAAAAATCTTTTATATTCACAAGTGCTGTGAGAAGCCAGCAGAGAAATTATGTGGGGTAACTGGCGGGGGTGGGGAGGGCAGGATGGAGCTGTCTATTGGTCAGAGAAAGACTTGACTTTGTGCACTTGACAACCAAATTCCTCCATAGGAAGGGCTTAGAGCAGCAATGGAGGGAAAGTCAGAGCTATAGAGAGCACATTCTTGAAGCTAGTTTACATGAGCAATGTCATCAGCAGACTGATAAAACTGTATATTTCGTTCACATTACTGGGACCCTGTTTCAGAGACACAAAATCCAGGGCTTTTTGTTTTTCTAACACTGTATCAACTATTCCAATTATCAGTTATGCCTTTATTTAATTTCTTCTCCCACAAATTAAGCGGTGGAAACATCTTCCTGAGGATTTTAAACACATATTTTGACTAATTTTTCTTTTTTATCATTTTTTTTAAATAGCTTATAGAATAGCTGATGGGCACAATCAATAAATTTGAGCTGATTTTATAAATTTGTCAAGACTGTGACTCAGGGATATAGTCCAGACACTCCTAGTTGCTTTGTCCTGCCCCTTTTTAAAAAAGAAAATTGTCTATATTTTTCAACCACCCACCTTGTTCTGTTGTCCAAAATTTATATCTTTCTTGTTCTTCTTTCTGCTTAGTGTCTCACCTATCACTTCTTGGTACCTAAGGATTTCTACACATCCCCTCTAGGATCTGGCAGGTGGGTCTGTTTCATCACCCTGTATTAAATCCTGATACCTGTTAGAAACTCAAGCTTAGCCTCAGCTCTTGCTTCAAAAATCCAACTGCCACCTGCACTCCCAAATTAACAGGACAAGACAGAGACCTCCTAACTATAGATTCATGAACATGGAAAGATCAAGGGGAAATTGCAATGGCAAGTTTTTAAACACTAAAGATATAAGAAAACAGTAATTTTTAATCATTACATTCTCAAAGAGATAACTAAGTCATTGTTAAATTAAGCTGAAAATACTTAAATGTTAGCCAGTAATTTCAAAATTAAGCCAAGACAGAGATCAACTAAGTGCGGTGACAGAGCCACTTGGTCAATATTATAATCAGAGATGACAGAACTGCATAGATGTGGCAGAGATGGCTAACTATCCTTCAGTATCTGTGCTCTTCTTCTATATTAATAAAACTGCAGCCTGATCCGCTTCACTACATTTCCTAGCCTCGAGGGTGGTTAGGTATGAGCGTGTGTGTGATCAGGTTCTCTGCACTGGAGATTAAGCAGATGTGACGCGCCACTTCCAGGCTGCAGACTGCTTCCTCTTCTCTCTTCCCAGCCAACTTGGAACAATGCAGATACAATCAATCATCTGCATGAAGACAATGTCTCTAGGACATGGCTGAAGAAGGAAGATGGAAGGAACCGGGATCCCTAAATGATAGCTTAGAGCAGAACTGCATACCCAGAACTCCAATTATTACATGAGAAAGAAATAAACTTCTACTTTGTCTGAGCCATTGCATGTTGGAGTCTCTTTGTCACAGTAGCTAGTGCTTCCTTAATAACACTGTGGACCTGAGTTCATCTCCCTTCCGTTCTTTTTTCACTGGAGAAATGAAGAAATTAAATGTCAGAGAGGTTACTCAATGTGCCGAAAAGGCAAGTTGTCCTGGCAGTTCAGGTGAGAAGGGAGGTTTCCTTACTTCTGACCCCATGTTTCCCTGGACCGTCAGGAGCATGAAGCATGACTGGTACAGTGCACATTACTGTACCATGGCCCAGGAATCTCAAGATCTACAATTGAAATGCTGAGCAAATGTAGGTGACTATGAATTCTCACCAGTTGCAATTTACTAAAATACATCAAATTCCTGCCTTTACAACTGAGTTCATTCTCAGTTATAGCACATGCTATTTACTCACAGATTTTGAAACAGGAGTCTAAAATAAGATCAAAGGCAGGAAATTCCAAGTTAGATCTGATTGCTGTCCAGAACCAGGCATTAAAGTAAGAAACAAAAAGATCAACTTGAATAATGCCTGGTTTGTTACAATATTTTCTCTAGTCATTCTTAAATAATCTCTTATGTCATATATGTGTATGTTTATACATAATATACAGAAGGGTCGATGAAAAATATATTTTTTTAAATCTAAAGACTTATCTCTAGAATTTTTATAGAATACAATCTAAGTCTGGAAAGAAGTCTTCACATTAGTTCCTTTACGAGATAACTTTTTCCAACAATAATTTAAAAAATATCTTGCTCCACCAAAAGAATACTCAAATTGCTTGGTATATTTTTTAAATTAATATTTTATACTGATACAAAACCATCTTTACAGTATGTCTGTAACAAGACCGATGCCCAATCATTTTAAAGATCTTACTGACCAATAAATGTCTAATCAGAATAGCTAAAATTTCCATATTCTTATTAGTTCAAATACCATTCAATTAATTAAAATTTAGTAAAACACCACAGATATATATTATAGGTATTTTACTTGTATTTCCTCCCCTCAAAAATGACTCAAATTTTGAGCACTCGTCCTCTAAAATAATTTACTTCTTAGCAAATATTAACATGGTACAACCTGAAGTATTTATGGGGTAATGATGTGACATGTGGGATTTTCTATAAAATACTCCAGTCCACATCCAAGAGAAAAAAAGAGAGAATGATAGATAAAACAAGAATATCTAAATGTTGACAATAGATGGGTACACTAAAGTTCATAACACTACTCTATTTTTACATATGTTTGACATTTTCCATAATAAAAGTTTTTTAGCCTGTCCACCATGTGAGGACACAGAGAGAAGGCACTGGCTATGAACGAGAAATAGGGTCCTCATCCAACTATGCTGATACCCTTATCTCAGACTCCCAACCTCCAGAACTTCAACAATTAAATTTCTGCTGTTTATTTAAAAATAGTTTTTTTAAAAACCCATGTATGTGGTTCTTAGTAGGGGCAAGGCAATATTCTAGGCACTTTACCTGTATTAACTCATTTAACCCTCACCATAACCCTGTGAGATAGCCATTTTACAGATGAAGAAACTGAGGCACAGAAAAGTTAGATAACTTTCTCAAGGTCATATAGCAAGTTGGAATTTAAATGTAGGTTGTCTGGGTACATATATAGATGAAAAAGCCTGGAAAATATAAATTATGGGTAAGGTTTGTTTTTGCTTGTTCCTATTTTCTAATTTTTCCCACAAGAACATGTGTTTCCATAATTTGCATAGTTACCAAAACATGAAAATCTTTATTCAGATACTATCACATTCTTCAGAAATAATAGAAATGACTTTCAGAAACCCAAATCACTGCTCACGTAGAAATCCATCATTAATGGGTGTGTTAAGGTGAACGGCGACAAACTCGGAAAATTTTAGAAACGGTAAGAGATTAATTATTTTGTTAGCCATCTCACCAATTTTTTAAGGAAAGAGTAATATCGAAAAGAGGTTAATGTAATTTAACTGGATTCAATTAAGACCATTTAAAAACTTCCTCCATTTTCAAGGAGAAACATAATCATTTCTGAAGTTTTCTCAATCAGACTCCTGGGAAATTTTATACCAGAGTATAAAAACTCTTACTCTTGAAAAGAATTATATAGACTTATTGCAATTTAAATGGCAACATTTCTCTTGAGTGCTGCAAACTGACCAATCAACCTCATTTCGTATTTTTCATGAAAACTAAATTATTAAATTTATGTAGAACAGTTATAGTTTAGTCACTTTAATTTACATTCTTAGTATAGTGAGAGCTGAAGATCAAATGAGCAAAGGAATTTTACAGGAAGACAGTAATATTCCCTGCTGTTAATTAAGTCAATGTAGCCCAAGATGGACGTGGAAAAAATCTCCATACTCCAGTCCTGAATGGACACAATCACAAGAAACATAATCACTACACTGTTAGAAGCACCATTCTGAAAATGTTCAAATGAATGAGATGAGCAGTGCAGTGTGTGAAGCAATGTCATACATGTTTCACAAGACCCAAGATGAGAAAACATCTTTGATTGTTTATAGTCTTACATATCTCTGTCGTCATAACAGAGCAACGTGACAAAGAACAAAGTGTATGGGGGGTGGGCGGGGGGGTGGTGGTAACTGGTTGCAATTCCTGGCTCCAGCACTAGCTGCTAAAAATAAGGCTAATCGCTTACTACCTTGAAGACTGTTTCCTCACTGGTTAAACACGAGGACACTCACCTCACAAGGTGGAATGAATAACAATATGAAGTGTGCCTACTTGACATAGCGGGTACTCTAAAAATGTTTTCTCCCTCCCTTGAGTCTTCCTGGCCCCCCAGCCTCAAGTGGTTCCCCACCAGCCACCTCCAGTGACCCACTGTTGTCTCCCTCATAGCTTTGATCACAATCTCAGATGATCATTTACTTACTTCTGCTGCCCCCTCTACACCCCAATGAAATGCAGGGCACTGGTCTCTCTTTCTGACCTCTATAACCCTCGCATATAACAAGTCCCTGTTCAGTAAGGGTTCACTGAATAAACACAAAGCACACCACAGGATTTAGAATACCACATGGGAGCAAACAGCTCCTACATGCCAAGCACTCCACAGAACACTTGAAATAACTGATCCTAGCAGATCACCACAATAACTCTGAGGTAAATATTATTAAGTCCATTTCCCACCTGAGAAAAAAGGAGTTCAGAAAGGAAGTACCTTGGCCCGAGGTTATACGGTGTATTAATAGTCAGGATTTATTGAGAATTTTACCACGTGACAGAATTTTACTGTCAAACTCTTTACATGTATCCTCTCACCTGATATTCAAAACAAGCCCATGACACGAGTATTATTATTACCCTCATTTTGACATGAAACACCAAGGGAGGCAAAGAGAGGTCAAAATTAATTGCCTAATTGTGAAAGAGGAGCACGGCTATGACGGGTGCAGTCTCCAAAGCGCACATTCTTAACCACTCCTCTGTGAAGTATGGCTGACATAGAGTTTTGGTAAAATTAAGATAATTCATTAAGACACATCACTCAGAACCAGGCACCTAACACTTTTTAAGTGTTACCTATTATTCTTAGTCTAAATCCAACACCTTGTTCTTTTCTATATATGCTGCATTCCAGGGAATCAAGCAAATTAAAAAAAAAAATACCTGGGTTTGGACCTACAGTGTTAAATCAGGTTCCCAAAGCAGTTCATCAGCATATGCAAACAGCTCTGTATTTCTGTATATATTGCAATCCTAGAAACATGTAATCAAGTCTAATTGCAAGAGTTACATATTAAAGGGGTGCTCCACAGCCAACACAAAACACAAAAATTAACAATCTAAACTTAATCCTCATCCTTGTGGCACCATCATCAGAAATACACCTCCCATATCTGCGTGTGTTCTTTGATTTTATGCTTTTATTTCATCACTGACCATTCAGTTTAAGTCCAATGAGCATCTAACAAAGGATAAAGATTCCCATTTTCATCATGGCAATTAGTGTCAATCTGTACTAAGTCCATGTTTCTTGCCACTGAAATCAGCTCATTCATATTTACATTTTCAATTTTTTAAATAAATAAATATTTATTGAAATAGATGAAAGCAATTATTTGCCCAAATGATTGCTCAAACACTACCACACAGACACAGATGGCTACACTGCTTCAAATGAACACTTGGCTGGCAGGTACCCCACCATGTGACAGTTCAAAACACAGCTCAGTGAGACAGAGACATTTCTCTGTGGATGAGTTAACTTGTAAAACATGGAGTTTGAAATAATAGTGGAATGTTCTAGAAGAAATGTCCAGAAACAGGAATGTCAAGAGGAAGTCACTGCATGTTCTTTCTCAGTTCCTACAGCTGCCTCGGAAAACGGGACTTGAACTACAATCTGGCATCACGTTCCAGCAAGGAGAACATGAGGATAGGGTGTAGAGGGGCCACACTGCACAGCTAGGCTCAGACAATTTCTGACGTCTCTTCCAGCTGCAAGAGGATTGTAATCAGTCCTCAAGATGTAGATCTTCTCACCCACCCTGAAGGGGCCAGCTTCCATTTCCGTAGCAGCTACCTCTGCTCAGACACTACTGAAGTATCTCAAGCAAGAAAGTTTCCTCACTGACCAAGCCTGATGCATTATCCTCCTGGACTTTTGAGTTTCTTGCAGGAAGCAGCTGAGTTTTACTCACCTACCGTGACATGTCGTATCAGTTAAAAAATGTCTTTTGAGTTACCGTGTTTGGCACTGTACCTAGTACACAATAGACTCAAAAAAATGTCAGACTCAGAATTCTACTGTTTGTTTTCAGATCAACTTTCCCAAATATTAATAGAAAGTGATAAATAGAGAAGAACCTAAATCTATTTCTCACTGACTCATGAAACAAAGACCAAAACAAATTATTAAGAACCAGAAGTAGAAAACATAAACTTATAAACAATTTTATTTTCAAATTAATATAGTAAACTGAATTCAGTTATCCACACAATTAGGGTTTGAAAATAAGTCATTCTTTTCAGACACACTACTTTCACCCAGCTTTTTATTTTATTTTTTTAACCGATCAAATAACTTTTGAATAGGTAGTATAAAGATGAATTTCAGCCAAGTACAAATCCCAAATCAGTGGAATCCAGATTAGTGAGATTTTATTACACTGTTATTTCACTTTGGTACATTTTCTTAAAAAAAAAAAAAAAAAAAAAAAAAGTCAAAGAACACATGCAAACGCTCACAAGACTGGTTCTTCACTGCTTCCAGCTGAATATCACAGAGATGGAAAATGGGTCTTTGTTATTTGAATACATCATAAGTTTTACACGAATGCTTCAGTTGACAGCTATTATTTATCATAGCTTTGCTCTTAATCTGCTACGTATTACAACCCTTTAAAAGCCTGCAGCAGCACCTTTGTGCATTTCCCACTGGGGTAAAAGGCATTTTAAACATGTAATTACCCAAAGAAGTAACATTTACTAATCTTCTATTGCATAGCTAACATTTATATGGCTGTTTTTACTTGTAGGGTACTTAATAATCAGATAGTAGTTAACCTTCACAACCATCCTGGGCAGAAGATCCTTAGTAAGTCAGTTCATGTTAACAGAGAGACATCCAGCAGCATATTCAAGAATTAGAAGAGGATCCTGGAACGAAATGCTGATATCTAGCTGGCACGGTACAGTGCGTAGAATGTCTTTCAGATAAAGGTAATTTAAGAAATTATATTAAAACGGAGGAGGAGGAGGAGGCTCATGTAGCTCTTCATGAGAATTTTTTTTAATTTCACAAATGTACGCAGTTTGTAAGTGCATACAATTGCCATATGTACGGGTTAAACAGAGCTCTGGAACTCTCTGTTGGAAGTAAATGACTGACTCGGGGAACAGCAGCAGCAGTCCCATAGGCTAGCAAGTCACAATGAGCCAATGATCAAAGAGCTTCATTTTACCCTGGAAGACCCAAATTCAAACACTATCGATGAAACTGCTTCCAGCCTGGCTTACCTCCAAACTGATACAAAGGTCCTCAAAAGCCAAATCAGCTCAGGAGCGAAGCCAGGGAAATAAGGCTGAAACAGCATGGTTCCCCGGAACCAGAATAGTCTCCCCAAACCTCCCCCGAGATGCAATTCCACAGGGAACCGAGCACAACAAAGCTGAAAGTCTGGGGTAGGTCAAAAACGAACCCAGCCTAGGGGAGCGGGCAGTCAGGGTAAGGCTTACTGAGCATTTGATCTTAGTATTTGGCACTTCTTGGCTATATCCCGAAGTGTCGCACACACTCAAGTTCTCTTCACCTCCCATTTCAACAGAGTAAGAATACAAAAACAGGCTTAAAAGCAAGTATCTTTTGTATCAAGTTATTCGTTGACTTATCTAAAAGGTAGGCTAAGGAATATGCAAATAAAATACTGATCAGTAATCTAAAACAACAGAGTTGTAATAATGTAAAAAATGTTTATGATAGTCAAAAATGGACATTTTTATATGCAATTACAAACACAGCCAAGTTAAAAAATACACACACACGCACACACACAGGATTAAGAAAGATAAAGTGAACATGCAAAAATGTTGAGGCTATTTCTGGATAATAGGATGATGAGTGATTCCATCCTATTACATTTCTCTTTATAATTGCTGCATTTAATAGTTTTCCCGGCAATGGGTATACATTACTTTTTTACATTAAATAGAAATTATTCTCTTCGAATAAAAACATAAGATCAGTTTTTTAGGCTCAATAAAAAAATTAGTGATCTTATTTACTTACTTGAAACCAAGGTCTTTTATCACTGTCTAAAGAGGCAGTTTCACCACAGCACACATCAAGATAAAAAAAAGTCTCGCTTCATCCAATTACACTGCTTATTAAGAGCTACTTAATGAGAAAGTCACACCTTTGAGTTATTAGAAGCTATAATGGTCCTGCAGAGTTCCAAACAAGTAAGCTAACAGAATTACCTTTGATTCTAAATTGTTTGCCAGGAGATTAATCCATCTGCCCCTGAAAAAAACTAAGTGTTCCTCCAGTGTGTTCAACTTCCTCCAATCTCATTTTAATCAAGTATGTTAGCCTCAGTGGAGAGAGCAGGTATTTTTTAACAGAGTGATTGAAGTATAATTGACATACAAAGAAATGTGCATATTGAATGTGTACATTTGATGAGTTTGGACGCATGAAACACCCATGATACCCTCACCACAATAAAGGTAATAGACACATACAACACCTTTCCAAGGTTTTCTCGTGTGCTTTTGTTTTGGTGTGTGTGTGTGTGTGTGTGTGTGTGTGTGTGTGTGTGTGTGTGTGTGTGAGAAAACAACATGAGAGCTACTCTCCTACCAAATTTTGAAGTGCATAATACCGTATTCACCCACAGTGTTAATTATAGGCACTATGCTATATGATCTTTAGAACTTACTCATCTAGCATAACTGAAACTTTATAGAAAGCAGGTATTTTTAATTGCTTAAATTGCAGTACAAAGAGTTTAATTTTTCAAATGCATATGTCACATAAAAATTTTAGTCATCTCTAGGTAAGCTTTAGGGAGGTCTTTATATATGTTGGCATCTGTCAAAGAATAAACAAAGGCCTTTCAGATACGGTGACATCTGGACAGAGACGTGAAGGAAGTAACGAGCATTCCAGACAGAAGGAAGACCAAAGACAAGAGCCCTGAGGTGGGAGCATGCTGGACAAGTTTAGAGAGACCAACGCCACCGGTGTGGCTGACACAGGTGAGCAAGCCGGGTAGTCAGAGCCTGCAGAGTGGAGCAGGGGCCCAGCTCTCATAAGCCCTGGAGGACACTCTGGGCCTTTGGGTGTTCCTGAGGGAGGCAGGAAGTCCTAGATGGTTCTGGACAGAGGGATGGCATACTTGACTGCCACTTTAAAAAGATCATTTTGACTTCTATGGAGAACAGACCATAAGAGGGCAAGGATGAAAAAAAAAAATGAAACCAGTTAGGAGGTCCCAGCAATAATCCAGGAGAGAAATCACGTTGCCTTATAGGAGGAAATAGCGTTGGAGATGACGAGCAGATGTCAGACTTTACATATACAGAGGGTGCCAAAAAAAGGATACACATTTTAAGAAAGGAAAATACTGTATTCAAATTGTTATATCAATATATACTGATAACAAAAGATGAATACAATTCACGTTTGACTTCAGCAATTACAAGAGGTGCTCCAAGTGGTTACCATCCGCGTAATTCTATACAGGTCTTTCCTTTCTTAAAATGTGTATACATTTTTTTGGCACCCTCGGTATTTTGTCAGAATTTGTTAATGGATTGGATGTGGAATGTAAGAAGGATGAAGAATGACTCCAAGGTTTGGGGTTCTGACAACTGGAAGAAAGATGTCGTCACATGCTGAGATGCAGGAGACTAAATGAGTTCATTCATCTGTTTCTAAAACAATACAGCAAAGCACAAGTCTCCTGTGTCTTTGGGATACAATTTACTTTTGTCCATGTCAGCAAGGAAAGGCTACTACATGATAAAAGGGTGCTAAGTGCAGAGTACAAGCTTCATCCACCTCTCAGTTTTATATGGGACTAATTTTGACGACATACAGCAAGTGTTAAAATTTGTATGCTTAGCTCGAGCCTGGATTTACATTCAATTTCTACCCAGTATGCATGCTGCTGTCAACACCTGCTCCAGTCCTACCCACTTTCCAATCCCTATAAGGCCTCAGTGGCCCTCTAAGCCCTAACTATCTTACACAGCTTAAAATCTTACAAATTGAAAATAGAGAATTAAAAGACAGGGAAGGAGGAAGGGGAGACAGGCAAACCAGGAGGTGGGTAGGTAATCCTTCCTCATTTCCCCAGCCTACACTGTCCATTCCATTTCATGTCCTTCCAGGCTTTATGTCACATGCTCGGTACATTCTTAAGGCAATTTGTTTCTGTGAATGTAGGACTCGGGGAGGGGAGAAGAGAAAAATCAGTTGTGAAGTGATATTGTACAACAGACATGGGAAGAAAATTATTAAAATGTATTCATTTCTTTAAAAATATATTTAAAGATATCATGTCACTTTGTTAATATGCAATTAATTTGGAAATGAATCATCAATTGTTGCTAAAACTATTCAGTTGAAAAATGACGGGAACTTTATATCAGAAGAATAAGGATGACCCCACCTGAATCCACTGATTCATCTTAGCATCACTAAGAATGAGAAAACCAGACATTGTGCCCTCATGCTGTGATAGAATAAGATATTCACAGAACCCTCTAAAGAATATTGTTGCCTTAAAAAAATTCAAATTCTTAATTAATGGTTCCTACATTGTTTTCTAATTAAGTTTGGGCTAAAACCAAAGGGAACACTTATCTCAGTTTTATAGGTGGTCTATCAGATAAAAAAAAAAAAAATCAAAATGGATCTATACAGCTCTCTATATTTAATTACCCATGTCTAGACAACACAAGTAGAGGAACAAGGTAAACCAAACCACTTTCGGAGCAATAGGTGAAATTCAGAATTTGGGACATTATAGCACAAATGACTGTTTCTCCAACAAATCGATGATGTGGGAAAACAGAAGGGGTGGAGAGACTGTTCCAGTATAAGTGACTTAAGAGACATGATAACCAAATACAACGTGGGAACCTTATTTGGATTCTGATTCCAACAAATCAACTGTAATAGGACACCCTTGGCACAACTGAGCATTTCTGGAATATGGACTGAGTACAAGACTTGGTGTTACGTGTGTGAGCTGCAGTGACAACACAGTAATTATATTTAAAATTAAAAGTACTAAAAATAAAATTAAAAGTTCTTATTGTTACAGATAATTACTTTTTTAAGAAAGCTAAAGGAAGAAAACCTATTAGAGGAGAAAGGAAACAAGATTGACAAAATACTAATTTTGTTGGAACTAAGCTCACTCCCTATTTGTGTGTGTGTGTGTGTGTGTGTGTGTGTGTGCATGTGTGTGCGCACGCATGTGCTTGAAAGTTCCCACAATGGGATGTTTTTAAGAATAAAGCAAAATAGAAAAAATAAGTAACCAGAAGTTGTAAGATTGCAATGCAAACTATTTAAAAATGTATTACCATTTGCAACTGCGAATTTATGTGGAGTTTCCCTTGATGGCATGCAATGAAAGCAAAATACAAAACCAAAATACAGACGTAAATTGGAGGCTGAGACATTTAAAAGATGATCATTTTCAGTCATAATCACTAATTTGATCTGCTATGCTCTGTTCCCTGAAAAGGGCATGTATGCAAAGCAGCTGCCAAAATACCGAAGGGAGCTGAGGCCAAAGCAGGAGGCAGACGAGCCCAGCTTGTGGGTCAATGAGTTACTTAAATAGGAAACTCACGTAAGGAAACTGGGTCCTGGGCGGAGGCAGGACATTCAGATCGCTGCATCTTTTACCCCCAAGACCACCCTCCATTGTCCCCCCGTAGAGATGGACCTACGTTCCAGGAAAGGAATGCGTGGGTGGTCAGGGGGAACCCAGAGGCCACATACCCGAGGCCCTGGCGCCAGGGTGAGCGAGACACAGATAACGCCTGATGGCACCTTGCCCCAGAGGAAGGACTGAGGGAAATTCCGTGATTGGCCCACAGCCTCTGACTACATTCCAGAGGCCACCACGGGGAAGGGGCAGGACTCCAATGTCCCGTCCCTTCACTCCGAAGTTAAGCAGGCAGATGAGCTTCGAGACGGAGTCCGCTCTGTCCCCACGTGCTCATTACAGAAGAGCTTCACGATTCAGACTGTATTTATTGTAACATTATGCTATCAATTAGTATGTAAAATAACTTCATTTTGACTAAGAAAAATCTCTTTTCCCTGAAGTTCTCCATAAGATATTGGGGGAGCAGGAGGAAGGTCCAGCGGTTTAAGAAAAAGATTTGACATTTTCTGCCTTAGACTATTCTTTTCACATGTTAACTCTTTCAGCTTTGCTTTCAACAAAAATGTTATGCTGTACGACTCAAAGTGAAGAGGTTGCTATTAAGTATATAAAGAGCAGGGATTCTATGCAGCTGATTAGAGAATGTGATACTCTTCTTCCAAAGAATAAAGAGCCCGGATGTGGAAGAACTCTTTGGCAGCAGACCTCTTTAAAACACAAAACAAAACAGTGGATCACAAAAATACCCACAAGAAGAGGTCAGGAATTTCCTCAGATAATAACCCAGAATCTGTTCCAAGAGCTTTTCCGTACAACATGGAAGAGATACTTAGGCCTGCAAAATGTCTGGTCCCAAAAGCCTACCTCTCATTCATTCATTCGATAAATATTTATTAGATGCCTCAGATGCCTACCTTGTGCCAGACATTGTACTAAGCACTGGGGATACAGACAAAAACCCCTGCTGTACAGATTACATTCCTAGTGGAGGAAAGACAAGAATAAGCAAAACAGTAGATGATACAGCATTTTATAAGTGTTTTGTTCAAAAGCAAACCACATTAGGGGAATAGATAGTATGAGAGGGTTCCAGTTTCAAAGAGGACGGTCAGGGAGAGGCTCACCGAGGTGAAACATGAGCAAACACTTACAGGAGGTGAAGGAGGAGTCCACAGTCTCCAAGAGGATTCCAGGCAGAAAACAGCAGGGCAAAAGCCCTGGTGAGAGCATGCCTCGTGTGTCTGAGGAACAGCAAAGAGGCCAATTGGGCAGATTTAGTGATTGAGGGAGACAGTAGTTGGAAATGAGTTTGGAGAGGCAGCAAAGGCGTTTGATGATGGCAAGCCTCAGCACGCCACTGCCAAGACTGCATTTAAACTCGGGCGGCAATGGGAAGGCATTGGAAGGCTTGGGGCAGAAAAGAAAAGAAATCTAACTCATGTTTTTTTTAAAAACTCACCGGCTGCTTTGCGGACAATATTGTAGAGGGCACTGAGAGAACAGAAGAGACCACTTAGAAGGCTATGGTAGATTGCAAAAAACGGCCCCCAATTCCTCCCAATTCCTATACACGCCTTTCTTTACGAAGTGACTCTGCTTCTCCCTCATAAAGAACTAGTTTATTTCTTCATCCCTTTGAATCTGAGCTGTCCTTGTGACCTGCTTTGATCAACAACAGAGGAAGTAAAGTTGTGGGGATTCTAGGGAGTGTAGGTCTCAAAAGGCCATACAGCGTCCTTTCACTCTCTTGCTTCCATTAGACCACATGTAAAGAAGCGCGGCGTAGCTTACTGGACCACGTACAGCAGAGACAAGCCATCCCAGCTGCAGCCTCCACACTACCAGTCCCCAATGCCACATGAGTAAGCCCAGGCAAGACCAGAAAAAGAACTGTCCCCCCTCTCCCACTCCCCAAGCTCAACCCAAATTACCAACCCCAGAATCATAAACTAATAAATGATCGTTACCTTAAGCCACTAAATTTGGGGAGTGGGTGGTAATAGGTAAGTGCTATAGAAGCTATTGCAACATCAAGGACATAGATAATGGCAGCTTAGACTAGGGGGAGAACAGCGGAGAGTGAGAAGTACTCAGATTCTAGATTTATTTTGAAGGTGTCCTTTCCTAATAGTTTCTATGTGGATGTAAGAGAAAAGGAAGAGTCAAGAATAACATCAAACTTTTGGGCCCGAGTCGAGGAAAGGATGTTGTTTCCATTAACTGAGATGGGGAAGACCATAAGTGAAGCAGAGGAAATAGGGAGGAAATCAGAAGTTGAGTTTGAGATTTCTACTAGTCATCCAAACAGAAATGCTGAGTAGGCATCTGGAAGTATGGAATCTGGAGTTCAAGGGAAGCAGTCCAGGCTGAAAATATAAATGTGAGAGCTAATTGGGGTATTACTAATATGTAAAGCTAGTGTTTAAAGCCTTAATGATATGATCAAGGGAGTGTAAAGTCTAATGATTGAGCCCAGGAGCATTCCAATGTTAAGAGGTCGGAGAGATAAGAAATAATCAGTAAAGGAGTTTAAAAAGAGCAGTGAGGTAGGAGGAAACCCAAGAATTGTGGCATCTTTGATAATATGGGAAGAAAGTGTTTCAAGAAGCAAAGAGTGGTCAACTGTTTCCAAAATGCTGATAGGAAATGGTAACTATGTGACGGGATGGAGGTGGTAGCTAACCCACAGTGGTAATTATTTTGCAATTTATAAATGTATCAAATCAACACATTGTATCTCTTAAACTAACAACATATAGCAATAAAGCTGGAAAAATTGCAGATGGGTCAAGTAACAGATAAGTAACGAACAAGTAACAAAACTGTACAATTAGCGAAATGAAAGTTATTTGTGACTTTAAGGAAAATAAATCTTTTTAGAGTGGTGAAGAAGAAAGCCTGATTAAATTGGGTTTAAGAAAGAATGGGAAGAAATTGGACACATAAGTATAGTTTTGCCATAAAGGGGAAAAAAGAAATTGTGTAGTGGCTTAAGAAAGAAATGGGGTCAAGAAAGAGTGATTATTTTTAAGACAGGAGAAATAACAGCATATTGAAGGAAATAATCAAGTCATGAGAGAAAATGTGATCTCACAGGGGAGGGATATGCTAAAGACAAATCCTTGAGTAGGTTAAAAAAAAAAAGATCTCATGCATGAGTGCAGTTGTCCTTAGAAACACACAGACTGTTCAACAAGACTCTAGGTCTTACAAATAACAGGAGGAAAGTCAGAGGTAAATGCAGGTATACCCACCTCCCTCGTGCATGGCAACTGTATCAAGGCATTTTATCAAGGCATTTTAGTATCAAGGCATTTTTCACATCTCTGAATCCAGAACTAACCTAAAAATGTTCAACATAACCTTCCAGGCATCCTAACAATAGATGAGAGTTATCACATGTGATGAAAAGTATTTGCCAAAGTAGTTTGGAACTCAAAGGTCAAAAGGAGGTGCATAAAAGCAAAAAGCCATTGCCTCTCCTTTCTCTGAAAAATAACACCAATAGTCACCAGAGATATATATATATATGTCATGTTTAAATTCAGAAGTAGTACTCTACCTGCTGTCCTACCGTAACAGAAACTATAATGATTTGATGGGTAAAAGTTGACAACAGGAAGCTTCATCAAACCTTGAAATCCAGTGAACCTAAACATGCTCTAAAAAGTAAAGTCTCTGTAACACAGAAAGTGAAACTTTCTGTATTTGCAACCACATATTTATGTGACTCTAGATGTTTATAATTACTCTCATTTACTGACTTTATAATAAGTAAATGTTAAACTTTTTTCCAATAAAGTAACACATTTAACTGTTTAAAACAAACAAACTTGAAATTCAAACTACTATTTGGAAATTCAAAGCCAACCACATGCTTCAGAAAAACTGTCACCCTTACATCCAAATACAACCTCATTCTAACGTGTCTTCCTCTGTTAAATAGTCTTCCCACTCAATCTTTTGGACGTTGACACCATGATCAATAAGCTTTCTTATTACCGTGTTTCTCCGAAAATAAGACCTAGCCGGACTATCAGTTCTAATGCATCTTTTGTAGCAAAAATTACTATAAGACCCAGTATTATATTACATTATTATATTACATTACATTACATTACATTATATAAGACCCAGTCTTATATTACAGTTAAATAAGACTGGGTCTTATATTAATTTTTGCTCCAAAAGACACATTAGAGCTGATGGTCTGGCTAGGTCTTATTTTCGGGGAAACACGGTAGATGCTCAGCTTCTTCATTAGATGGTCCCCCTACCTCCTAGGCCTAATGAAAACTAGACTCTCATTCTTTGGTGGCCACTTCAGTGAAGGCTAATCATCCTTCCAAGTCCCATGGCCCGAAAGAATGTTTCCACACCATTTAGCTCCATACCTTTGAGGGCATGCCCTCCAAATATCTTCTGCATCTCTCACATACATATACCTATCGCTGCCATAGGCAGTGTAAAACTTCCGAAAACAGTCAGTCTCACAGTCTCTCTCTCCACCCTAGGTACCACAGCCATCTGGGGTCAATGTCTAGGTAAGTAATTCATCCAATTCATCAGTCTCACTGTTCTCGAATACCTCCATATAACCTCCATCCCAGCCATCTACTTCCATGGCCAAACCCTACCTACTCTCCATCAGCACCCTAAAATCTTAAACTCCAACATTCTACTCTAACGACAGAGCACTTCTCTCCTATAAGCTTCTCCCTTCTACCTACATACACTTGTATATTTTACCTCAGCCAGGCTCCTAATCCCTTGAACCAGTTATTTTTTCTTAATCTTTCAGCCTCCTCCTGGCTTGATGACCACCTCTACCCAATCTAACCCATCACTTCAACCACTCTCTTGCCAATATTTTGAACTCTCGTGCATTTCTACTGTATGTACACAACAAAATCCAGATGCTGGGTCATTCCAACTATTCATCGTCTCTGGTTCTATCGAATTTTGCTACAGAAAGTCACACAATTATACAGACTAACGTAAAGTAATGATCCTTGCCTATCTGGTAAACTGTCCTAATAGCTCTAGTCAGTTCCCTCTTCCATTCCCGATGGCATTTGACAGTTGACCACTCTCTCCTTCTTTGTTTTCTAGAGCTCTACTGCCCTTTCCAGTATTTTTCATGGGATCATCTTCCTTATTTGGTGGTGCTTCCCAGAGTTTCTCTTCTTTTTTTCTTATTCCACAAACTCTCTCTTGGGTATCACATCCATTCCCACACTGTTTTAACTTTCACCGATATGCTGATAACGTCCTAATCTCTAGCTAGCCTAGAATCCTCTCATCTCCAGACTAGCGCAGCCAACTGCTCACTAAACAGCAGCAATTTTGTGACCCAAAGGCCCTTCCAAAACTGATCTTATTCTCCTATACATCTGACAATCCTCATGCGATTCCTATCTTGGGGGTCACAAACCTAGGAGGCATCCTTGAGTCCGCCTTTACCTCATCCTGCATGGCAAACTGGACACCAGCTGCATCACCTTACTATACCTTCAACTTATCCTCTTCTCTCAAGCCCCACTGAATAATTCCCAGTGCTGTATCTTCCCTGTACAAATGGACCTTGCTCTACTACATTTCATTCCACACACAACCATATAAACCTGACCTGCACTTTCCACTGCTTAACGTCTCTTACCCATGGGTCACCAGAGCCTCAAGGATAAAGTTCAAAACCTTTAACCTGGGAGGATGGGAGGGGAGAGGGCCTTTCATAATTTGGCCTTTATTTACTTATTAAACCTCATCTTTCTATTCTCTCCTTAATACATTAAGAGTCTAGGTTCTGTCTCTAGCCTGCCTGTTTTGCTTTACTTCTTTTTCTTGTGCCTAGAGCGCCTTGCCCTCCATCTTCACCAGCTAATTCCTACTTGCTTTCAAAATTCAGTTCATGGGAAAATTCCTCTGGAAAAGCGTCTCTGAATCTCCTAAAATCTCACACTGACACAGTTTTCCTACATCCCCTACAGTACTCTACACCTACACCTAATTATCATATTTGTCTCATTATATTTTGGCCTTGTCTATGGCTTTCATGCAACAATATTAGTGCCTTGAAGAAAAGTTGGGGTCTTGGAACCATAGCGGATGACCTCTTTTAGTTAAATGAAAATATAAATAATACAATATCCTTAATAACTACAACTTTAAATTTTTTACTTACTTAAATGTTTCAAAACAACTTTAATAAAATGTTCCCTCTACTCCCTCCAGGTTTATGTCCACTAGCATATGAGTATACTAAAACCTGAAGATTTGCTTCTATAAACCTGTTCAAAGATTATAAATAGAGTAAAACTTAAGGTAAATTCTGAAAGCAACTAAGCCAAAGAAAAAGGTTTGTTAAGAGAACAGGGAAACATACACCCTGGCAGCCAGAAAACCTCATAACAAAACTATAGTTGCAATATTCATAATTGTAACATTTGTTGAACATGCTTATCAGCCAAATTAGCAAGCAGTTGCTTATCTAACCAAGAGAGTAGAAGATATAGTCTAATGCACTAGAAAGAACTGAAATTTTTCATTTACAAGCTTGAGTGGAATGCTTCACTGGTCCCCAGGCAAGTGAAAAGGCAAATATTTTTAAAAATAAATAATAATAACAAACTAACTATCTATGCAGTTTGGATTCTCAACTTTTTTGGGCCTAAAAAATTTTTTTCCCATCATGAGCAATGGAAAATTATACAGTATGTAATGTGAAACCTTTTTAAATGACTTCCAAATATACAAAACTAAAGTAACTCAAGCTAACTGAATGAAAGCCAATATAAATTAACAAAAGTTAAAAATCATAAATTCAATTTTATGACTTCCAATCTGATTTGGAATAGGTTAATACATTGAGTCCACAAGTACTTGGGGGACACAATTTATAAGAACAATGTTACATCTATAATAGATGTTTGAAAATAAATGAGATCTTTCACATTGCTTAAAAAGTTTGTTTCAAATAATTTAAATGGGAGAAAAACTGACAAACATCCCTGTCCTATTAGCTTAGCAAATTTTATTTCCTATCACGTAGAAATAGTACACACAACCTCCACCCAATTTATAACTAATTGTGAATTACATATTTACACTTATCTTATCTAACTATGTCATATCTTATTATACTATTCATCTCTGGATCTGTAGTACTATTTAAAATATATACAATACTTAGAGATTTCACATTTCCCAAAGAAACATATATTGCCCACTTTGTCAAAGGTTAAATTATTGCCCAAAAGAATAACCATTCTTTTATTAGACAAACTGAGTTCATTGTGAAAAACCAAGTAATATTAAGATCAAGTTTTGCTTTAAACCCCCCAATAATCCTGACACTATTATCTCTTTACACTTCTTCCAAATATAGTTATAATTGTATTTTTCATTGTGTTTTTTCCCAAGTTTTAATCTGGAAAAGACTCCACTTGGATTTTTTTTCCCCCTCAACTTCTGCATTTCTCCTCAATTTCCCATCTCGATCTGGTCCATTTCTAGAACTAGAAAGGTCTAGCAAAATCAAAATCTTGAAGTTATATTTTCTTGAATTTCCAAACCCCTAAAAGTGATATAAACAATTTAATTCACCTAAAGGTTTGTGGACAATACCCAAAAAGTATCATGAGGGTATGAATATTATGTTTCAGGAGAACTGTTTTAGGTATCATTTTACACCTTCAGGAAGACCAAACAATCTACTTGTAAGTACCACCAATCAACAAATGAAAAACTATTGTTACATTGCTATGGGCATTTTTATTCTCAAGTTAATAATTTATTTACCTTTGGGTTATTAATTCTCAACTAGAGCCAGAAATCAATTAAAATACAGTAAATTTTAGGTTAATAAGATAAAGGTTAACATATACACATGATATTGATAGACATTAGCCAGGTGATGGTAACAACCTAACATAAACCAAGTAAGCAAGTAACCAAGACGGAGGTTTTAGCTACCACTGATGTACCAAAGCAAGTCAAAATGCTTTGAAAATTGCATTGCTATCCAATTGTTTTATATCATACCATTTTATACGTAACATGTAAAAGTTTCTGATTATTACAGTTCAAACTGAGATGAGTCATA
The DNA here is from genome assembly GCF_057876585.1 of Rhinolophus sinicus. Classification (NCBI taxonomy): domain Eukaryota; kingdom Metazoa; phylum Chordata; class Mammalia; order Chiroptera; family Rhinolophidae; genus Rhinolophus; species Rhinolophus sinicus. The sequence goes on along the minus strand of NC_142516.1, from coordinate 64,831,922 downwards.
GTGCTTTGTATGCAGGAATTGGATGTGAATCAAAATTATAAACATGCACCTGCTTCCTAATCAAAAAGTGAATGTGGACAAATTCAAAAACCATTAAAACATAAGCATAAAATGCATCCTGTGTTTTTAAAATGGTCACTTCCCAACTGATAAGACAATAAACATGTCATTTACCTGAACATCTGAAATTACAGACTACTGCTAACCCATTCCCTCACTTTGCAGGTAGGTCCCTCAGCCCTAGGGGCGTTAGTGGTACAGTTAGCAGGATTACAGCTTACTACAGGTGAAGATAAATGAGGTACCAGAAGAGCTCTATGGTATGATATAGGATCATAAGTTTCTGTACCTAAATCTAGAACCTGAAACGGAACCATCAACAAAAAATTTCATCTCCAGTCTAGACAATAAAACTGGCAGATAAACTGGAAGAAAAGGCAGGGAATGTCCACATAAGTTTGTGGCATAAGACACTGACCATTGAGCAACCCATCAAAAAGTTCTGCTCAATGGACGAAGGATTGCATGATACTTGATAGGATAACTTTGTTGGTTTTAGAAGCTCCAAATTCTGGAACTAAACTAAAGGAGTGGGATGTCATAGTTGAAATTAAAACTCATGGATAGTAGGTGTAACATAACTGCAAGTCTCTGTACATCTCTGCATAGCTGTTGCAGACATTTCAAAACATATATTCATACATGTATATGCTATCATATACATACAATATTTCTTCAGGTAATTTCCCGCAAGTAAGGACAGAACCAGAGAACCAGGAGATCTGAAAACAGGCCCTGTTCACCCATAAGCCTGTCATTAAAGTAGACAGGATGTGACAGTCGCTGGCAATGAGAGAGTCACCCCAGGCCAGGCTGGACAGAGCCGGAATTCCCTGCACTGTCTTGCTTGGGAACCGGTCAGGGGACAGTGCGACGACCGCAATCTGCTGCAGGTTAAGTATGCAAGGGTCGCGCGCCAACCAGTTTCCGAGTAAGGCTGCCGCTGAGCCCCACCGCAGGCACCGGAGCCGGCCCCACCCAGGCATCCCGGAGCTCTGACGCAGAAGGCCGAGTCCCCCGGGATTTCAGAACCCAGAAAACCCGGGACCAGGGCAAACGGCAAGACCTGTCCGGTTCCCGGCGGTCCCACGCCGCAACACGGCCCTACCGCCACATGCTCCATCGCCCCATCTCCCAGCAGAGCCCCAGGCCCGCAGGGCCTCAGCCACCCTCCACGCAAGCTGAGACAAACCGCAGGCGTGTGCGACGCGGCCGCCTCCGATCAGGGGGTAGCGGCCCGCAGCCCGCCGCCTGCCACCCCGCACTTGCTTACCTCCCTTCTGCCACAAGCTCACCCCGCGGCGCCGGCCTGACGTGGCCCGCCCTGCGGTCTCGAACGACAGGGGGCGGAGACGACGGGGAGAGAGCCAATGGACTGCAGACTGCGAGGGCCTGTCCCGCCTCCCTCCAGCCGCGACCCGCCCTTCCTCGCTCGCGCGCACGCGCGGCCAAGGCCAAGGGCAAGGCCGCGCACTGCGGCTGGCAGGCGGCGTGGGAGGCACCACAGAGCTTAGAAGCTGCGCGATCTGGTAATGGCTGTGGGGCTGCACCGCAGCTGGCAATTCGTTTGAGAGAAAAGCAGATTAAAAGAACCTACCTGGAGATACCATTGCAGCGTGTCCGGTAGTCCTGTTAGCAGCCTGCTACTATGCAGCTTTCGGCGATGCAAAGCAGCTTCTTGATATTTGAAGATTTTGTTTCCCGGGAAAAAAAGTACTGATAGCATTAGAATTCAGGACATTTAATGCAAGCAACAGACTTGCTTCTTGGTTCTTCCCCTTGTAGCTGTTGCTTGGTATCTTTATTTCGTTTGGCTAACACAACACTGCTACTCTAGAAGCTACACTGTGTGAAGGAAAAGGGGTGACATAGTAGAGGGGACAATCTTAGGGGCTACTTGGTGGGCCTGGTAATCCCAAGTGACTGAAAGTAACCGCATAGAATGATCTGATCATAAATTCATACCTGGGCGGGCTATGGCAGGTAGTCAACGTTCCAGGCCTATAGCTTCCTTAGCAAAGAACAGTCTTTTAAGTGAGACGTGTGCATTGTTCTTATGCATCTAGGATAACATACCTTTGGCATGGCAGGGTAATTTTCTTTTCCAGACCCCTCAAAGGCACAACTACAGGTACTAGAGCACAAGACCACCAGACACTAGACCCCTCATTGTTATTTTGTTGCCCGTATACTATCCCTGTGTACTATACATGATATTTGTTAACTATCCTGTACACACAAGTGTAAAGGAAGCATGCATCTCTCGATTTTCCTTCTAGCCAACTCTGGAGACTCCCCCTCTTTGCTATCTCCTGCCTCCTTAATCTACCACCAACAGATTTCATGTAACCTTCCTTACGTTTCCTCCTTTGATTCTAAATATATAAAATAAGCTACACAATTGCAGAGCGTTTTCTCAATCAGTTGAGATTTTGCTTCTAGACATGTCCTCAAAACCTTGGCTCAAATAAATTCTTAAAAAGCTTTCTACAGGTTTGGACATTCTTTCATTGACAACTGTTACATCCACCTGTTGGGTAGTTGTTTCAGGTCTTTCTAGTCCAGGCATTAGTGCTGATTTAGTCTGGGGAGAACTGGTGCTTGTAATTTTTACTATTATTGTTACTGTTATTTTTATCTAATATGTATTAGTGTCCACCAGTGCATGAGCATGCATTTTCGTGGGAAGACTGTAAGGCACCCGGCACAATGGAACAGAAGCTAAAAAAGGCTGCAGAAGAAAATGAAAAGACGTTATGAAGAAATGCAATTCTGCTTGTGGATGACAGAAGTGGAAATTATATGCAAGATGAAAGAGTTAAGACAAGTTTCCCTAGAGAACCTGACTTACCCAGCAGTTTCTAAACCCTGGTGCACCTTTACAAGCATTTGGGGAGATTTTTCAAAAAATACCAGAGTCTGAGCCCCATCTCTAGAGATTCTGATTTAATAGCTCTGCTGTGGGGCCTTGGCATTGGGATTTTTCTACATTTCCAAAGTCATTTTAATGTGCTGACAAGAAGTTCTACTTCTCATTTGTAGGAAGGATTTGGTTCCATATACTCCACTTGGGAAAAGTAATTACATACCCCAGACTATCTTCAGTTCTCTCAATAACCTATTATGCTTTCATTCTGTAAAAATTTATCTAAGTTAATTTTAAACCTACCCTTTGAGAGAAAGGAATTTTATAAGGTTTATAATTGACTTCTTAATTTTATGGACCTTGATGATATTCCCCTTCGGTCTTAATAATTCCAAAAGCACCAGCACTTCTTTTGGGAACTTTTTAATTCATCTTTAAGAATTCTTCTCTTATTCCTGTATTTCTTGGGATATGTTAGTCAAAATTAAAATTGAACACTTAACCATGTGAACAGTATTGTTCTAAGTACATCAACTCATTTAATTCATAGAATAATTTCATGAGGTAAGTATAATATTATAATTACCTACATTTTATAAATAGCTTAGCCACAGGGAGGGAAACATCTTGACCGAAGCCATGCACCTAACTAGTGACAAAGCCAAAATTTGAATCCAGGGACCCTGGTTTTCTCAATATGTAAATACACTGCCTCTTATAAAAAGGCTAGTTTTAGGAGTGTGGGAGGAAATACCCATTTAAAGAATGATGGTGAATCTGATTTTTCACTTCTGATGCCTCTCCTAGATTCAGGTTTGGGTCAGGATTGAGGGACTTTAGGCTGGTAAACCTAGAACCTAGAACCAACTTAACTGCTTGCTGCAGATCTTAGGCTAGGCTGGAATTACAAGGGCTCACCCTCTTCTGGGATAAATTCACCCTACTTCTGGGATATTTTTCTTCCATACATGACTGTAGTTCAGCAGCGATTGTTTCACCTTTTAATTTATTTATTCTATTGCTATTCCAGGCTCTGTGCTAGACATGAGAGATCAAGATATCAATATGAAAGACACAATACAGAGCCTCAAGGAGCCAGGTCATCCTGGAGGCCAAGTCAGCAGCCACCAGATTTATCCAGTGGCTTCAAGACTTGAAGTATAGACTTTTAAAACCAGAAAGGTACTCAGAAGCTGCCAGTCGTGATAAAGTTCTTACTGGCAAGTGCTGAAATGAAAACAAAGGACAATGTATTGCATTTATTCATTCATAAAAATAAATTTATTCATTTTAAAAAACTCCTTTTTCTTAGTTATGCTTGATTTTTTTATTTTAAAAAATGTTCTCTTTTGTATGAAATGATAATTAATAGGTTATAGTTGTTGGGAGTTTTGTTTATTTCCATGACGTTAAAGTCATATGTTGGTTTTCAAAATTTTTTCATGCTTCAACTGGTATAGTTTAACTCCATTAATTTACAGAGAGAAAAACTAAGACTGAAGGACAAAGTCCAGTCTTCTTTCTATTACACACCCACCGGAACAGCCCACTTCATGTACAAAGCTAGAAAATTTTAAAAGTAATAATAAAATTTTTTAAAAGAAATCAGGGTCAAGGTTAGACAACAAAGATTGGAACTGGTTCTGATAGACCCAACTATTGCTAGCCAGGACAATAACGTTCCTGCCTGCTTAACTAATCAGATTAGCTGAACAGTTTAGTTTCCTTCTGAGCTGAAAGGAGAAAATGGGGCCTAATGCAATACTGCTACTATATGTAGTTATATTTTGATTGAGGTAAGACTTAGGAAAGGTCACCTTGGTTGAGTAAGGTATATCTACCTCTGATTCAGATATTGGGATGTTAGGAGCCCTATACAAGTGGCTCACTGAGAGTCCCCCGTGGAGAATTTTTGAGAAACAGCAGGGAGAGCGTTGACCCTCAATGAGAGCAAGGAGAAGAGGTTCAACTTCACTCATGCAACCTGCATAGCTTGATTTAGAGTTAACACCAGAAGACCCAGCACAGATGGAAATTTTGATTGAAGGATGAAAACAGACTTCCAATCTGTATATCATTTTCTGAATAGGCTTAGATTGTACGTGCAAATGAACTCTTTATCTTTTAAATATTCAAGAGAAACCACAGTCTTGAAGACTTACGCAGGCGGACAGCATTGCTCTGTTAAACTCCTTGTATTATTTTCCCTGAAGTAGTTAAGCGGTTAGTTCTCTATTGTACCAGACCCTTTAGATAAGCATGCTTTTTGAACTCAGTATAGAAGGGCCTATTGACTTTCACAACAACAAAAAAAGAAAGAGAGTAAGAAAAATGTGTCCACTCCCAAATCATTAACTGAACTGAAAAGAATATGCTAACCAAAAAAAAGACTGTAGTCTGCGTTCTGTACTGTATGGGAAGGTCATGTCCCCCACGGTATTGGGAGAGGCACAAAGCCTTGAACTCAGGCCCAAGCATGCTGGGTTAACTCAACAGGCCCACACATTCATAAGCAGGCACGCGACTAGGAGGAGAAATTCAGACCTGAGTCACAGAGCTCCACTGTTGACACATAAGAAAAAGTAATCTCATTAAATTTAATTACATGAGACTATATGGTTCTGATGGCTTCTGTTTCTTTCAGAGTAGAAACAAAATCCTTACAAAAACCAACAAGGTCAAACATGATTTGCTTCTCATACCTGCATCTCCAAAACACTCACACGACCTGTTATATCTTTGACCTTGCCCTCTACACTCCTCCCCAGCTCACTTCCCTGCCTCCTGGCTGCTGCAGGATCTTGGCACCTTCCCCCACATAACTTCATGATTCATTCCATTGGCCCATTCAAGTGTGCTGAGACTTTTACTTTCTGGATAAGGCCTGTTATACCAGTCAGGGTCCCAGCAAGGAACTGATGACACAATCAAATTAAGAAAATTGGAGGAGAGTTCAATAAGGGACTATAAACAAAGATGTGGGCAAGGAATAAAGAGATCACATGGCGACTCAGTAACACTGGGGTACCCAAAATCAACCCTGAGTCTAAAGAGGCAAGGGGCAGTACTTACCAAACATAGAGAAGGCTGTGTACATAGGGACTACCTGACAGGAAGAGGGCCCTATGCTCCCACACCCGGGAATTCATGCCATGACCTCCTTCATTCTCCTCTATCCTGATCTTCTGAAGCAAGGGAAGCCAGTGGTGCATTCACACTGGCCGGTCTCCTGGTGCACCGTGACTTCAGAGAATTAAATATCCAAGAGCAGGTAAATAACAACTATCTCTCTTCCATCCTCCAGTCTCCAACAGGACTTCCCATTGGCTGGTCCAAATGGAAGTCAGAAGGCAAAGAACCCCTTCTGATGCAGTAGTCCATGGAGGTCAGCCCAGAGCCCAGTGGAGAGCTTTGAGGGGCTCTAGAAAGGCTAAAGGAGACTGACTACCCAGCAGAGGCTGGGAACAGAACAGACAGAAAATAAAATTTATCTAGCATTATTACCACTACTTATGCTATGGGCTTTAGTTCAGTCCAGACGCACTAAATTACTTTTAAGCCTTGCTACTTCATTCCTATTAAGCTAAAACAAACAAACAAACAAACAAAAAAACAAAAAAACAAAACGTTTTTAAGGTTTGTCCAGATGAGTCAGGATACAACCTCCTGACACGGTTAATACTCGGCATAGGGCAGCTCATATGTGGAAGGTGACCTCCTCAGAGACAGCCTTTTAACTGGTTCCTGACAGCTTCAATTATGACTAACGGATCCATTCAGTGGCCATCATGCCCTGTAATCACACCAGTTAGGATTTTTACAACATTTATAGCCTGCCCTAATTTCTCCCTTTTCCTACCCCCCCCCCATATTTTTAAAAATACAGATGTTGCTTTATATCAGAACATAAGAAATAGAAATATAAAAGCCATACTTAACTGTTAGTAATTGCTGCTTATCAGTGGGTGTATTTTCTTGCACAGCATAATAATGCTGGCAGATAATGCAACTTTGCTTTTATCAATAAACATTTATAAAATGTTTCCTCTTGATTCACACTTTCATATAAATAGGTTAAGAGGATGTCCTTCATCTTGCTTCTCTTTTTGTATCTAGCTGTTAAGATGAAGGCACTAAAAATCAGATAATTCTGGGGTTGTCTTTACCCCTTATGATTAAATGTTATAAATATTCAGTAATGAGCTCTCAGTAATACAAAGAGAACTTTGTTATTACAATTTAATCCCTCATTCTTAAAATAAAAAAAAGCTAAAAAGAGATGCAAATAAAAACGGATTTTTTCTCTACTGTATTAAACAAGGAAATGCATTTATTCACAGAAAACTATACAATTAAATCAATTTCACTCAGAAATTATTAGAGAAATTTGTCCCAGGAAGAGCAACAGAAAATAAAATGCATTCCTTCTTCCCTGTCTTAATACCCTTCAACCTTTTCTAGTGGCATCTAAAAACAACTGAAAAAAAATGAACAATCTGGCTCCATTGCTACTACCCACATTGGAATGATCTCTTTAATAAATACAATGAAGAAAGAATCCCTCTCTGTTAGGAAGATGGGGAGTTTGTTTTTTATTTTGGTTTGATTTTTTTTGTTGTTGTTTTGGAGGGTTTTTTTTTTTTCTGTATTCTTTGAAAGTCCAAGGTTTTCCACACATAAACTTGCCACAGGCTGACCTTGAAGCAATACTCATTATCACAACAGTGCATGTGCAAAAAGTCTTCAGCTGTCACTTCTAAAGCACGTAAAAGATACTTGGAATTTCGGTTGTGGTTTCCTTGGTAATTCCTTTTTGTTCTCTCAGAGATGTGCCTGGACCTCAACTAATATTGTAGAATTAGAATAAAAAACTCCACTGTCAGGAATGTGGCCAAAAAAGTGGCATCAATTTTGGATGGGGTTAAAACACAAGAGATGAGCCATTTATTGGCTACTTTTTCTTTTAGTTTAAATTTTCAGTTATACAATTATATAGCACACTCTGTCTATTCCTTCTGGGTTAATAAATCTATAGACTTTCCTTTAACTTCAAGAGCATGTCAATAAGAATTATACAAGACAATTTCAATCTCAAAGGAATAGGTGAATGATTTTTAGCTTTTCCTAAAGTATACAGCCTAAGATTACTTATCAGAGTATTTAAGTGTATGGACAATTTAATTTTAATTAATTAAGATGATGGTATGAGAGATACCACAACAGATGCATTTCACTTAAGCATGTTTTTAGTGACTAGACAGGATAGACAAAAAAAGAGCAACTAATTAATGGTAAAGTCTTAAATTGATTCATAGCTATAATAATTATTAGTAGCTTTTGAGAACATTCTGCAGAGAACAGCTACGAAATTTTCCTAAATATAAAGTCACCTCAAATTTAAATCAACCTTTTATTTTCAGAATGAGAAGATGTAAAAATAATGGATGTTTTTTAGCAATTAGAATGTATAAAATTTTAGGAACATTGAAGAAATAGTAAAAAATAATTTAATAATTTATTTACAAATACATATTTATAATAATATCATGCTATCTAACATTATTTTCGCATGTTTTCCTACTCATATATATTCATTAAACAATTTAATTCAAACTCATCACTGGCATCACCATCATCAGTATTTTTGGCACCAATAGAGCCACATTTTAAATCATTATAATTTTCTAGCATATCATTTTCTTTCTTTTTTTTTTTTTAAGATTTTTTTTTTTTTTTTTAATTGGGGAAGGGGAACAGGACTTTATTGGGGAACAGTGTGTACTTCCAGGCCTTTTTTCCAAGTCAAGTTGTTGTCCTTTCAATCTTAGCTGTGGAGGGTGCTGTTCAGCTTCAAGTTGTTGTCCTTTCAGTCTTAGTTGTGGAGGGCGCAGCTCAGCTCCAGGTCCAGTCGCCGTTGCTAGTTGCAGGGGGAGCAGCCCACCATCCCTTGCGGGAGTCGAAGAATTGAACTGGCAACCTTGTGGTTGAGAGGACGCATTCCAACCAACTGAGCCATCCGGGAGCTCAGCAGCAGCTCACCTCAAGGTGCCGTGTTCAATCTTAGTTGCAGGGGGCGGAGCCCACCATCCCTTGCGGGACTCGAGGAATCGAACTGGCAACCTTGTGGTTGAGAGCCCACTGGCCCATGTGGGAATCGAACTGGCAGCCTTCGGAGTTAGCAGCATGGAGCTCTAACCACCTGAGCCGCCGGGCCGGCCCTAACATATCATTTTCACTTTAACCTACGTTACTTAAGACTAAGTGTTTATTGAATCTGTATATGAGCTCTTATTGGGAATTTTATTCTAAGTTATAATACCTACTTAAATAAGGTTAAGGCAATTATTTTCATTCATATATGTACTATTCATGTTCTTCATCAAATAACTACTTAATAAAATGTCTAATAATATGGATAAATAGTTTAAACTATCAGATAGTAGGATAGGATTTTTAATGACAACAATAAAACCAACCAACCAACCAACAAACAAACAGCTTTCTTTGACCCTATCCTCCTCTCTCCTGATTCCAGATGTCTGATGGCTACACTTTCAAGTCTGTTAGTTTTTTCTTTTTCCTCCTAGTATTTACCCTCCTGATTCTAAATGGGTTATTCAGAACTAAAAAAGAAATTTCTATTTCTTAGTATTTACTATTCTGTTATTATACTATTCTAATATTTCTTGTTTTGTTTTGTTTTTAAATATTAAATAATATCTATGGACATCCTACTTTGAAAGATGAGGATTTAATCTCTCTTATATATGTCTCCCTTTGCATCCTCTTTCTCTCTCTCTCTCTCTCTCTCTCTCACATGTACACACACACACAATTTGGGTTTAAATCAATATTCAGTGTTTACATTATTATAATTATGTTAATATTACAGCTGAGCTACTTTGTGTGCTATAATAACATTTTCATTTTTATACAATTTTTTTGGTTTATTTTCCTGGCATTAATAATTGCCTCATTTGTTTTCATTTTCTTTGTTTTCTATGTACCTATTACTAATTTATTCTCAAACTCTCAAAGAAAACTGTAAAAAATTGTTAAAGATGTCTAAACACATCAGGTAATCTGTGTTTCATTTTTTTATGGGGAGAAATCCCTCACGAAGCTCTTTGTCTTCGTGTGTCATCCTGGGGTCTCCTGTCATTATCATCATCATTAAAATTCCCTTCACTTCTTTCTTCTGATGGATCTCCTTTTCTCTTGCCCCCAATTCTTTATCAGTTTATATTCTCACTAGCTTCTTAAAAAAGGAGGGGAGGTAAATTTTTTGGTATTTTGTATTCTGAAAATAATACATACTATTTTTTTTTAATGTTGATTGATAGTTTGACTAGGTATAGAATTCTAAGTGGAAATAACTCTGCCTGTTTTAAGTGCATTGCTCCATTATCTTCCAGTGGTGCTACTGAGAAATGAGAAGTTATTTTGATACCCAATTATTTTCATGTAACTTGTATTTTCTCTTTGATAATTTTAGGATCACTCTTTATCCCTGATATTCTAATATTTTATCCTGATATATCTTAGTGTTAGTCTTTTCTTGGATTTTGGGCATAGTATGAAAAAAGCACAGGGTGTTTTTTAGATCAGAAAGCTTTAATCCACCAGCTCTGGAAATTTGTCTTGAATTATGTCTTCAATAATTATTTCTCACCATTTTCTTTGTTCTCTTTTTTTTATTAGCCAGATGTTGGACCTTCAGGCTAGTTTCTTTCATTTTGTTATAAAGCAAAATTCAACTGAATAAATTTGAAGATCTAATTGACTTTATTAAGTGATTCATGAATTGGGCAGCAACCCATTCAGCAATTAGAAGGGTGCTCTGAGGGATTGTACAAAATGGAAGGTTTTTATAGAAAAGAAGAATGGGGCAAGAAAACTACTAGCAAAAGAAAAGAAATGATTATTTGGGGGCTGGGACATCTTTTTGGAGGGGAAGAGAACTGGAAGGGTTTTTGTCATGCAGATTGTCTCTTTCTATGGGGGATGGAGAGAGCCCACTTGACAGATTACCTCATTGGTGTTGACCGGAAAATTGCAGACTGGTTGATTAAGTTTATGTTTCTGAAAGAGGTTGAAATGGCAATTAGGTCAGATATTAAATCTAGGTTTGGTATCATCAGCTTTAGTGCAACTGATGCTATTTTGGACCTGTGGTTATTGTCTTTAATAATTTAAAAAATTAAAAAATATTTTACAGTGTGTTCTTCTGGGGTGATGAAAATGTTTAGAAAGTAGAGAGAGGTGGTTGCACAACATTATGAATGCACTGAATTGTATACTCTAAAATGATTAATTGTATATTATATGAATTTCACCTTAAGTAATATTTTCTTTCCTATTTCCCATCTCTTTAATGTATTTGCCCTACCTTCCTGACAACACATAGACTTCTAAATTTCTGCTTCTGCATTTTTCACTTTTTAAGTCTTTTTATTCTCTAGCTAGTTTCTTTTCCCTCCTATATTTTATAATACCTGGTAGTACTTTATCTTTCTGAAAGGTTTCTTTTTCCATAATTGTTTTTGTTTTATCATTCTCCCTGAATTGTCTCTGCTTTCTCAGAGTTATTTTTTTCTGTTTGTTTTGTTTCTTTCAATGTACCACTGCCTCCACCTCCTGAATAATGTTGGAGTTTTCTCTCTTTGTAGTAGTTTGCTTCTTTTTTCTTTTTGGTGGCTTTCCCACTTCAGTATTAGCTTTCTCAGTTATGTTAAGGCACTACTATTCATCCATTTTTCATCTTTCAAAATATTGTCGATATTTCTGATCTGTTGTCATCATGTCTCCTGTTCTTTGTACTTGTGGTCTTATACCATTTTATCTCTTTACTGTAATTTTCATTGCTGTTTTCTGGAAGTGGCAGAGAGAAATCCATGTCTTTGCTCCACCAAATTTAATTGGAAACCTGTACTTCTTTTTAAGGGAGTCTTACCAAAAGATACTCTTTACAGACAAAAATAAAATGCTTTTAGTGTGAGGTCATACTCCCCACACCAGCAATAATGACTATGGTAAATCTGATTAAGTTTCTTAGTCTGCTTTTTATTTTTTGAAGCTTATTTCATTACTTGACTTATTTAAGCATCCAAAACTAGCATTTATTAAGGTCACTTCAAGTAATCGGTTTTTTGAAAAATATAGTTTGTAATCCAAATAACATGAGTAAGAAAACATTTGCATAACACAAGAAATGTTATAAACAGTTAAATACATATAGGGCAATTCCTTTTAATCCAAGAGAGGATTTGGGGGAAAGAATTTCATATTATTGAGGCATAAATTATATGTTAAATTAATATATTTCAATTATATTCTAGATAATGAGAGATTAAGATCTGGAAAAAGCAAAAATACAAGGAGATTTCTTTCCTTCAAGAACAACTTTTTATTCCTTTCCCCTGCTTTGTCTTGTGTTTTCACACTTTTTGCCAACATATTCATTTTCTTTCTTTTACTGTCATATTTGTGGAATCGGTTAATTTTACACACCTACCATAAGCATATACATGTTTGGTTAATCTTCTCCTGATACCACACAGACCACAATTCTGAGTAAGTGACAGGACTATACCAACACTCTTATATTCTCTAACGGGATAAAGAGAAGACTTAAAGTCGATTCTCTATTGACAAAAGCTACAGAATTGGGCTTTACTGACTTGAGTCAATGTGAGTTGATACAATATTAATCATAACTTCCAAGAAAAACAGTATGGAAGGTGGGAGGTGTTTATATTTTTCACTATCATACCCTTCTATAAAACTAGAAAGAGAACTATGCAATTATCCCAGGCCCTTGGACCTCAAAGGAATCATTTTTAGTCTTGATAAAACTTCAAGCAAGGTTTTTCTTTTTTCGTTACCAGTCTCTAAGCCAGTAACTCTAGGTCTACTAAACCTTTAATAATCAAAACACCTACCTAATCCAGTACCTCATAGTGAGGTACTCTTTGGGCTTTATCACTTTCCTTTTCTAATTCAGTGAACTAACATGGTCACCAATTTATTCTTCATAAAGCAAAATATCAGTTTTTTTTCATTTCTCCGCTTTAAAAATACTGTAGTATTTTCCATTATGCATAATATTGTGTAAAACCATCTCACCTTAGAATTTAAAAAAAATAGCTTTATTGAGGTAGATTTGACATACAATAAACTGGATTGTTAAGGTGTATAATTTAATAAGCTTTGACATATGTATACACTCTTGAAACTACCACCAAAATTAAGGTATCCCACTGGCATTGGAAGCTCTGTACTATATTTCTTCTTTGTGGGGTTTGTCTCCTACTGCTTACTGATTTGCCTTATTTTTCTTGAACATATTATAAAGTCATCAAAAAGACAGAGGAAGTCTTACTTCCCTTTAGAACGCTCAAAGTGCTTAGTAAATAATATGCACTTAAAAGAATAACTGTATTTTATTAATTGAGGCCTGATCTTCTGAATTTTTAAACAGAATCAGTACTAATTGAATGTCCTTTAATAAAGTAGATATTTCTATGGTCATACTATATATCAGATCATTTGGTCAATATGATACTACTAATAGATATGAATTTAATACTATATATTTTTTTATTTATGTACAGGCCTAGGAGTACTAAAAGAAATTTTAGAAAGAAAAGCATACTACTGCAGTATTTAAATTTTCTGCAGAATCTTGAGGGGAAAAAACAAGGTTTAATGTTTTATGTCATTAATAATAAAAACAACAATGATGATATTTTTATTTCACTGTTTGAAAAGTACTTTGAAATTTATTGTCTCCTCTGATCTCATTAAGACAAAATTACAATACAAAATATGTAACTAAGAAATTTTTAAAAAATCAGCCACTACTGATATGCTTTATGACATTAATGAAAATTAGAAATATATATAATTCCTATATGTTTATTTTTTAGTCTGAAGATACAAGGAAAATGCCAAATGAAGTATATTTTGTAAGAATACTTGAGGTGATTTTAGCATAAAATGTGTTTTAGGAAAATGTAAAATACAGAAGCTTAAAAGGAAAAGCTTTTCAGAAAATGCTGACACCTAAAGCAGGTTTGAAGTTACATATTGCTGTCCTCAAACCACAATTTTAAAAGCATTGTGATAATATTATTCAAGCACTGGTGAGATTGTGAGTTCTTTGAAAACAGGACCTGTGTCTTAGGAGAGTTTCTAACACAAAACATTGAATAAATGTTTACTAAATGATTAAAGACAGATGATGGGTATGAGATTTCAAGCCTAGTGGTCAATTTGGAGTGTGTGTGTGTGTGTGTGTGTGTGTGTGTGTGTGTGTGTGTGTGTGTTTGTGTGTGAAAAGAGTTCCTTTTAATTTACTTTCATTTGTAAACAACCATGTTCCTTTCTTGATATTGTCAGAAGTAAAAAACAAAAAGAAAACCCTTTTGTTACATGGTCATTTCGTTTGCTGAGAATAAGATACATTATAAGTATTGCTGTTTGAATTGTTACTTTAAAGGTTATATTGAAGGTATTTGAGGGCATATAATGTACAGCATGGTAACTATAGTTAATAATACTGTATTACCTATTTGAAAGTTCCTAAGCGAGTTCATCTTATAAGTACTCATCACAAGAAAAAAAAATTGTGACTACATTTGGGGACAATGTTAACTAGATTTATTGTGGTGATCATTTCACACTATATCCAAATATTGATGCCTCATGGTGTACACCTGAAACTAATATAAAGTAAAATTAGAAAAAAAAAGTTTATGTTGAAATACATTGGACTCAATATGACTGAACACAAAGAATTTTCTATGATGTTATTTGAATTATTCCTTTAAGCGTAAACTTTTTCCTTCTTGTTTTTGGTATAAGTTTTTTTTAACTTCATTTTGCTATTAAGAATAATGCCCATTGAAAATCACATCTTTACAATGTTACCAAATACATGTGCTTCACAGATTAGGATCTCTGGGAGCTGAGTCTGAGAAGACGTTCAGAGTCCAAGCTGTTGATAAGGATAAATACCTGTCAAAGGTCAGGGAGGGCAGCCGAATTAAGGAGAGGGAAAAGCTGAACCATGATGCGGGCCTGACAAAGGTTGACAAAGCAACCTGGCTGGGAGCTCAGGAGCTGAAACAGCCCTTCAGAGTTGTTCCTTACAGGGCTTTGGTTGTCTCCCATCCCCTTCTCCTCTACATCAGATTTATTGGATAAACTTGCCTCTCTGCTTCTCAGAGAAGACCCAGAGCATCAGGCTGAACGCTGACAATTTCCAGTTGCCATGGCCAGGCTTTCCAGTTGTGCTCTCAGTACTTCTCTAGTCTCTTCAAACGCATCCCTTCTATCAAAATTTCCTTCCTTGTCTTATACCTCTCCCCTTCTGCTGACTCTTCTCTCATAGTCCATGAACATGTTCCACCACTTCATGTAAAGTATGGCCTCTCTCATCATGTGTCCTGCTAGTTTTTGCCCAACTGTCTCTCATAGTCCTCTCAGCCATAATTCTTCACTTTTAGCTCTACCTGCTCTTTTTCTGGCTTACTTCTCAAATCACTGTAATCTAATTTTTGATCCCTTTCCCCAAAGTTCCACTGAAATGACCTTTGCTGGGGCTACAAGATACCTCTTGCTTTTCACATCCAGTGAACACTTTCTGCCTCTGTTACATGACGTCTCTGTGACACTGACACTGTTGACCACATTCTATCATCTTGGTCTTCCTTCTGTCATTCTGACCATTGCTGTCTGCTTTGGATCTTCTTTTTCTGCTAATCTCCTACATACTGGTGTTGATATACCCTCATATTTTATTCTTCTCTTTTGACTTCTAACTTGATAGAGACCTTCTCCATAAGGGATTTCAATATTCTTCCATAATTTTAACTACCAACTACATGAAAAGGCAAATAATCTAGTTGTCAAGATACATGCTTTAAAACCAGACTACATGGGGGGCCGCCAGATGGCTCAGTTGGTTAGAGCACGAGCCCTTAATAACAGGGTTGCCGGTTCAATTCCCACATGGGATGGTGGGCTGCGCCCCCTGCAACTAGATTGAAAATGCCAACTGGCCTTGGAGCTGAGCTGTACCCTCCACAACTAGATTGAAGGACAACGACTTAGAGCAGATGGGCCCTGGAGAAACACACTGTTCCCTAATATTCCCCCAATAAAATAAAATAAAATAAAAAACAGACTGCATGGGTTCATAGCCTGGGCTTCATAGCCTGGTTCTACCATTTCCTGGCTGAGAGTAGCCTTGAGCAATCTCCCTGTGCCTCAGTTTCCTCATGATCTTCAAAAGAAAGGGAACAACAGTATCTACACAACAGGGTCATTAAGAATGTGTGGGTTAATATATTCAAAGCGCTTAAAACATTTCCTGACACACAGAAGGCCTTAGCTAGGTATTAACCATAATTAATATTATTATTGTATTACTAGGATGTTGATGATGATGATGATGATGACGCACAAGTTACTGTCACTAGCCTCTACGTGTCTCCCAACCTTCACATCTAGACATTTACCTACTACTGGACCAGTCCACAGGGATGTGCCACAGTCATCGCAATAAAACATCTTCAAAGCTGAACTCATTGTCCTTATAATATAACCTAATTTGCATTCTGTATTCCTTAACTTCATTGGATGGCATATTATTCACCAAATCATTCAAGCAAGAGACCTGTTGTCAATGTCTCCACGCCTTCTCCATTTCTTTTTTACCTCTGAAATGGCTCTCAAATTTTATTTCATCGTTCCCATTGTCACTGCCTTAGTCAAATTTTTACCATCTCTTGCCTAGACTGAATCAGTAGCCTAACTGATCTCCCTGCCTCTATCTCACTGATTTCTAATTCTTCTTTCACATTGCCCTCAAAATGACTGTTGCCTTGCATAAAGTCCTTCAATGACTCTTCATCACTATACCGCATTAGTTTGCTAAGGCTGCCATAACAAAATAAGCCACAGAAATTTATTTTCTCACAGTTTTAGAAGCTAGAAGTCTAAGATCAAGGTGTCGGCAGGTCTGGTTTCTTCTGACAATCTCTCTCTTGGCTTGCAGATGGCTGCCTTCTCTCTGTGACCTCACATGGTCTTTCCTCTGTGCACACACATCCCTCGTATCTTTTGGCATGTCGAAATTGCCTCTTATAACTTAATCGCCTCTTTAAAGGCCCTAAGTCCAAATACAGTCACATTCTGATGTGCTTCAGTTTAGGGCTTCAACATATGAAATTGGGGGGACACAATTCAGCCCATAACAATCAGATACAAATAAAAGATGGAGTTAGTTGTTATAACATGCAAATCTACTAGTATGTAGCCTCTTCCATCTCTTTAGCTTCATCCCTTGCTATTTTCCCCATCACTTTAAATTCTGGGAATATCAAATTGTGTATAGTTCCTCAAATATCCAATCTGTTAGGTGCCTCTATGCCCCCAACTCCTTTTCACTGGAATGCCACTCTACTCCTCTCCTTGTCACTGCTAAACTGCTATTTATCCTTTAAACTTTATTCTGAAACGTTTCTGAAATTCCCAAATCCATACATTAGCAACTGTTATTTATTATGTTATTGTGTTGGTTTGATGGAATTTCACTGCATTTTTTTTAGTGTAAAGATAGAACTAGGAGCATATCCTTTTTGCTCCAGAGTGGGCCTATATACAGAGGAAGCTGTGACAAAATATACACTCTTTTTCAGGACCTGGGAAGAGAGAGGAAGGCACTTAGCACAGGAAGAATAAAGGATTGCACCCTTCACCGCTCCAGGTAGAGTGAGGGCAAAGAAGTATGTGGGCCTATTCCCTGCACACCTTGACTTCTGGCAGAAACTGGTTCTTGCCTTGTCCATTCAAGAGAAGAGCAGGCCCTCTGCCAGGAGGTCAGAGCACATGCAAAGAAGGTCCAGACTGTGTCCTGCAGCCTTGAGCTACCTTTGAGGAACAGTCATTGGGGCTTCTTTGTTTATGGAGCCAAACAAGAATCTAAACTCACATCAAGAGAAACCAGGCTTTCATGAGCTGAGCCACGCAGGCACCAGAAACCCATCCATGCTTTCAAAGTGTCCGGCTTCAAGCCAATCACACCTTAATTTTCCAACATAGCACTTGTGGGTAAATTCAAACTGTTGCATTAACAATCAGGTTGTCTCATCCTGCTTTAGATTCAAGGTCCCTATGTCAATGCATTTAGGGAACAGTGTGATGCCTTACTAGAAAATATATTGGTTTCATGTGGACCTAGGCCCCAAAAGGGATTAATTTGGGGGTCTTAAATCCTGAAATCTCTAATTCTCACTTATTGGTGTCCTTAGTAACCAGAAACCCACAAATCAAACACAATTTTACCCCAGTCTGAAAAAAGCACCGATTTAATTCAGACAAGTTAACCTTTAAGGTTTTTATATCTTATAAATGGAACTGTATTTCATTGTCTTGTGAGTACTAGGAGATTTAGCCTTACTGAACTTTCAAGACATTTATTTCATCACCAGTATGAGTTGTGTTTATACTGCTCTATTATCCTCTCAGGTACAGGAAACATCACATTTCTTTGTTTCTTTCTAAATCAAAGTAAATCTGGGATGATAACATATCATCTGCTTTTGAGACATCTCCCCTCCCTAGTGTTTCTCCTTGACCCCCCTAAGCTCTCAGGTCGGGGTCCTTGAGTGATGACTTCTTCCTCTGCCATGCAATGCTGTTGGAGAAGTCAACAGGCTTTGGAGAAATCAGCCATGTGGTGCTCCAGGGATGTGTACCACAGACCCAGCAGGAGGCCTTCATGGAGGAGCTCCAGGCTGGGCCACCAGTGGCCCACTTCTTATATGCATACAGGTCTCCTATGTCCTGTTGCAAGAGTAGGTTTCCTTTTGTGACATCCACAAAACTCTCAGAGGCCTGAACACTAGTCTCTTTCTCAGTTTCCAAGGAGACCTCTGAAGTCCATCCTCAGTCTACTCTTTTCCTAGAAACACAAAATTCATGGGTCTGAAGGAGAGGGGGGAAATTACCTTTCCTTTCTTTTGCTAATGACACTGGATCAGGAAAAAGAGACAAGGCAGAAAGCATACCTCTGTTGCACTTTCTTAAGTTGAGATCACAGTTGGTATATTGTCAAGAGACATAATTTAAAAACAAACAAACAAACAAAAAAACACGGAAAAACAGGCTTCTTCATTAAAGAAAAGACACTCCATTTTGACTCTATTCCAACATGACCTCCTTTGTAAATCTGACCACTATCATACCCTCTCTACCTGAAGAGGTTACTCATTTATCCCTTTTTATTTATTATTTGCATACTTTTCTCATAGTCCTCTTATTTTATGTATCTCTTCCCAAATGGAAGCTTCCTAATAACTGAAACCTAGTTTGTTTTCTGCACTACTCTAGCCCCAGTGTCTAGCATGGTATTTGGTGATAGCCCATACTCTTAATATATTTTTCATTGAAATGCACGAAGTACTGAAATCAAGCTCAGATAGTCTGATCAAATGATAAAGGAAAGAGGAAAGCAAGTGATCAGCCAAAAAGATAAACCATCAGCATAGAAAAGAAAATTCCAAAGGTCTCCCAAAATTAATTTATTGAAAATAATGACTGTAAAATAATACTGTGCAACAGTAAGCTTATTTCTTTTTGCGATAGACTTTTGTATCTCAGCTACAGGCTCCATGTAACCAGAGCACTGCAAATTTAGAAGATATTCTCAAGACCATAATTTTACTACTAATAGAGCCAGTTCTAGAAACTGGCCACATCCATATTTTAGCCCATTGGTGCATGCCTTATTATTACTTTAATAATTTATCTATGTTGTTACTAATAAATAGATTAATGAATGTCCTTGATGGAGCATAAGAAATACATAGTTCCTATTTTACCTCACCAATAGTAATACTATTACTCTGGATATAAAATGGTGGTGGAGAGTGCATGGGTGGATTTTTCATATATTCTCCAAGCCCAGAGATGAAAAACAAATAACAAGGATTTGACTGATCTTGGTTATCTTTTGGGGGAAGACAGAACTGTGGAGCAACAACCATGCCTTCCCCCTTCCATATCCTAATTGTGAGAGAAATGGGATAGATGCTCCAGACCGGATGTTGCTGAATCAAGAAGAAAAATGTCAGAGGGAAGGAAATGCAGAGCTGAGAGCAAAAATATCAGAGGAGCAGCCTGCTTTCACACCATTTGAAAACTCATTACCTAAATAATAGTTACAGCTCTGCAATGTAATAATGTTTTGTCATTGAAAACACAAGGCAGTTTTATAGGTACAGCAGGTCCTGTCGCTTTATTCAACATCGTTTCATTATAACTTTGATGCAATGCTGTGGGAACTTAACTCTTGTTTATATCAATTAGCCTGGGGTAAAATTGGTTTTGTCATACATCGTTTTGCTTAAAGTCGCAGAACCTGTTGATGACATTAAGTGAGAATTACTATACCAGTACAGATAGGGTCCAAGAGGTATTAAGGGGATGGGGGGGGGGAACGACAAAATGTAGAATTATGTATGTAACATACTATCATTTGTATAAAAAGTTAAATATATATTTGCATACATATATTCTTGCACACACAACACATCTGGAAGAATATTTAAAACTTCCAAAACTTGGGGGCGATGAACAAGGCAGAGCTTCTGGGTAAGGCCATACAGGTTGTTCCACAACCCTGCGGGGACACCAATCACGTGGTCCACAGAGCAGCAGCAGCAGCGTCACCTGGGACCTTGATAGAAATGCAGAATCTCAGTTTCCACCCCAGACTTACTAAATCTTAATCTAGATTTAAAGAACTCCAGTTGTTTCTTACGTGCCTTCAATTCTGAGAAATATTGCTGTAGAGGACAAAGAGAATGGAGCCCCCTAGACTTGAGCAAGTGCATAACCAGCATTACCAAGCTCTTTAGAGCCTCTTTGGACCTCGCGCATTTTGGGGCACGTGGTACCAAAAGATTTTTAAATATTGATAAATAAATGGAATGAACAGGATTTTGCATCCTAAAGGGGGTGGTTTTAATAACTGAAAGTGACTGAATGTTATGAAATCAGATATTGTGGAGGAAATTCACTGTCAGTGACAAAGAGCAGTTCAGCCGAGCACAGCGGTGGAAGTTGTTGGAAAACAGAACCGTTTCATGTTTATATTAGAGATGTGCCTCATCAGACGCTTCAGGACATTAGTTTAACACATTTTGAAGATAAGCTAGTTAGGTATTTGGAACATCCAGGTAATGTGTTAGATCTCCCTAATGGGACACTAGTGATTAAAATGTGCCTTCTCTACCTTCCAGTTGTCCTATTTCCTGCTCCCTGGGACTTTTCTATTGCTATGAATCACCACTTCCGTTCATATTTTGCTTCAAAAAAGAATCATAATTGAGGTTGCAGCCTCAGAATTATATCCTCATTTCAAGAATAAGCAAATACTACTGTATAAGTGATAAAAAGGAAATAACATTTTACAATTTAATTTAATTTCCCCTTTAGAATTGGTAATACATTCACATGACACAGAAAGTATAAGGAGTATACAGTAAAAAGCTCTTCTTGACTTCTACCCCGGTTATGCTGCTTCCTTTTTTAGAGGCACATTATAAAAATAGCTTCTGTATTTCTTTCTGGAGATAATTCATACATGTAAAGATAATTCATATTTTTTCTCCCATTTTTGCACAAATGATAGCATACTGTACACACCATAGCTTGCTTTTTTCTGAACATCAGATGATGGAGTTCATTCCATGTCACATAAAGAGCATCTTCTTAGCTGCTGTATCAGAATATAGGGATGTATCATCATGTACATCCTCTCCTGATGAAGTCTTTGGTATTACAAACAGTACTGTAATGAGTAATCTATTTCATACATCATTTCACACATGAGTGGATAAATTCCCAGAAGAAGACCTGTTGGGTTGTATTGTTAATTCTGAGATGGTGCCAAGTTGTCAATTTATACTGAGCTAGAATTGTAAGAGAGCAAATAGCCTAATCCAATGTTTAGATCTCTGCTAATATGATAATTTAGAAATGATATTCCAGTGTTGTTTTAATTTGCATTTCTGTTTTTGTGAAGAAGATTGAGCATCTTTTCAGGTTTATGTGTCGGTCATTTGTATTTTCTTTATATTAACTGTCTGTTGGTCTTTTTATTGATTCTGAAAGCTCTCTCTGTAGTAGAAAAACTAGCACCTGCCAGTAGTATGAACAGCAAATATTTTTCCCAGTTCATTATTTGTCTTTTGACTTCTTTTATTTATTGTCTTGAAGAACTTAATTTTTATTTTTATGTAATAAAGCTTCTTAATTTTTCTTTTATGGCTTCTGAGTCTTGTAATATATATAGAAATAGCTTTCAGACCCCAAAATTTTTCTAAAAAGGAAACTTTCAATGATTTCTTCTAGCTCTCTTGTAGTTTCATTTTTTACATGTAAATATTTGATCTAACTGGGATTTGTTTTTATGTAAATTATGAAGTGCAGATTCAAATTTATTTTTCCTTATTTTTTTCTAGATGTCTATCAGTAGTCTGAACACCATTTATCACATAAATCATCTTTTCCCATTGATTTGAAATACTGCTTTTATAATTTACAAAATTCTATTTCTGAATGTTCTCATTTGTTCCATTGATCCGTTTCAATATATAAAACTGCGAGTCTACCCCACATGCTATACTTTTCCCACATTTTCTTAGATATTGTTGCTTGTTACTTTAATAAACTTTAGAATCAAATTGGCTAAAATTAAATCCTCTTTGTCTTTTTATTGAATAGATCTCTGTGGGATAGTGAGTCTTCCTATTCAAGAACACGGTATGTCTTTCCATTTGTTCAAGGTTTTGGGGGACTTCACTCATAGTTTAAAGTTTTTTTTTCAAATAGATTTTGCACATTCCTTCAGTTTTTTCCAAGATTGTTTATTTTTTCTTTTGGTTTTGTAAATTGGATCTTTTTGTCCATTATATCTTCTAAATAACTAATTGACATATGCAAATAAATTTGCTGTTTATTTCTGTATGCTAATTTCATAGTCAGCCAACTTAGTGAATTGTCTTATCATTTATAGTAGTTTTTTCAATTGTCTCGCTGTATAGTAAATGTTATAATTTCATTTTAATTATAATTATAATTTTACCTCCTCCCTTTCCATTACTGATACTTCTCAGTTCTGTCTCCTTTCTAGTTGTGTGATGTTTATTGTCTCTAGAATAATGTTGAATAGTGGTGATATTTTCATCTAGCCCCCAGTTTTAATGGGATTTCTTCAAATGTTTTCCATTAACATAATTTTGGCTTTCGGGTTGAAATAGATATATTTAAGCAAAATAAGGGATTATCCATCTATTGCTATCTTAATAAGAATTTTTAAAAATAAATAATTTATTTTACATTTTATAAAATACTTCTGTATCTATGGAGATGCTATGATTTTTCTATATTGATCTATTAATATAATCAACATATTAACAATTTTCTAAGATTGAACAAATTGTGCATTCTTAAAATTAACTTATCTTAATGATGTAGTATTCTTCTAATGAGATGCTGGAATATATATATATATATATATATATATATATATATATATATGAGAGATTGATTTCTAAATATGGTTGGTCTGTAATTTTTATTTCTGTCCTACCTTTATTATGTTGTGATATTAATATAATTCTCTCTTCATAAAAACTTATAAGACTTTTTCCTATGTTCTGGGACATTTTGTGTAACAATAGATATCTTTTCCTTGGAAATTTGGCAGAATTCCTGTCAAACCATCTAAGCCTTATTATTCGATGTGTGTGGGGGGTAGCTAGTTAATAATTTTCTCAGTTTTTATTTTCATGGCAATTTGTAGATTTGAAAAAATATTTTTCTTGACTTAGATTTAGTAAATTATATCTTCTTATGAAGTTATCCTAGTCATCCAGGTTATTACATGTATTTCACAACTGCAGTAGATTGTTACACTAATGGCCCCAATGAATCTACCTCCTGGGATATATGTCCTTGTGTAGTCCCTCCCCCATGGACTACACTTAATCATGTGTCTTGCTTTGGTCAATAGGACATCAGCAAATGTGACAGAGAGGTTTGACAAACACTTCGTACTCGCCCTCTTGAAACACTGCCTCTAGCAGGTGAGGAAGCCTGGTTAAGTCTTCCCTAAATAGCAAAGACCTCATGGAAGGAAAGATCTGGTCATCCCAGCTGTCCCAGGTGAGCCGAGCCCCGGCTGACTCTCTGAATGCAGCTGCATGAGGGAGCCCAGTCACAACCAGAAAAAAACCACTAAAGCTTGGAGTGGTTGTTATGCAGCAATAGGCAACTGGAACAGTTTTAGAAATCTGATATACTAGACTGCTCATTGTGTATCAAATTAAATCAAAATAGCTAATGAAATCATTAAGGACCTCTTAGAGAGAAAAAGAAGAGAGATACTGTGTTTGGTCCAAATTGGTAATGACCAGAATTCATTTTTGTATCATGGCTATAAAATGGCTAGG
This sequence comes from Rhinolophus sinicus, assembly GCF_057876585.1. Classification (NCBI taxonomy): domain Eukaryota; kingdom Metazoa; phylum Chordata; class Mammalia; order Chiroptera; family Rhinolophidae; genus Rhinolophus; species Rhinolophus sinicus. Next base: position 64,807,469 of record NC_142516.1, on the reverse strand, counting down.
GCAAGATGGGACCATAATAACACATTTCAGGTGTATAGTTGTTCATGATATAGAATGTTTTCACATGCATTAATTACCTCACCAGATCTCCACTACAATCCTGAATTAGGAATCTTAGGTACAGAGACTCAATTGCAAAGCAAGGTTTAGAACATGAATCTACAGACATCCATCCAAGCATTTTTTCTAATTATTATGCCACGTTCTGGGCTTTATATGATTCTTAAAGCTGAAATATAAATAACAGAGAAGTGTTTTACTTTGGAAGCACAACAAATGGGTCAAGGATGATGATAAAATAGATTTGAAAATTAAACTCTCTTATAGGGCACAGTTAATATTTTCTAGAGTATTATTATATGTTCACTGTGTCCTGTAGCCAAGAGACAGTTTAACCTATGTTTCTTCTTTATGGTTACAACAATGAGTTTTTTTATTTCTAGGGGCTCAGTCTGGAGATGCAAAGTGAGATCTGGCCTGGAGGAATGAATTGGAGAACCAACAGTGTACAGGTGATAATTGAAGCCATAGGATTAGATAAGATAATATACTTTAGGAAGAGAATAGAAATAAACCAAGGATGAAAGCCTGGATAAAACCAATTAGAAGGGTAAGTAGAAGAAGAAAGTCTAAAAATGAAAATGGAAAAGAATAGCAAGAGTGAAAAGAGGAAAACCATAAGAAAAATGTGTTTTTGAAACAAAAGGAGGAGAGAACGTCAAGAGGCTGTCAACATCAAAATCTTCAGAAGTACTACAGGAAAGTACTATAAGGAGTGAGAAGTGTCCATTGGAATCAGCAACAAGACCATTGCAGGCAAATTTGACAGCAACAATGTCAGTGGATGTAGAGTCTACTATTCTGTCCAGCAAGCCTTTCCCTCCCTTCATCTGGCAACAAATCTATTTCCCTGTCCACTGGGACAGGCACATAACTCAGACGGTGTCAATCCTAGCATCTCATCTCTCTGGCTATAGACATAGGGATACATGCAGTAGGCATACGACCTGCTCCTGGGCCAATCTGAACCTTTGCCTGGGATCTTACTACCTGGAACCAGTGAGGAAAACACTTTCTTTTCTTTGGGATAATGGAAATATCAGAATGAAGTCAAAATACAGAAATATGTAGAGATGAGAGATGAGCCATGTAAAAGACTCAGCTGTGTTTTGGCCCATGGATCCAGGCATCTCTGATATCAGTCCTGTTTCCCTTTCCCAGGACCTAATTCTCTTCTCTTAAGTCTATGAGCCGCCTCAATGTTCTTCCAATAATTTCCACAGTTTCTCTCTCTCTCTCTCTCTCTCTCTCTCTCTCTCTCTCTCTCTCTCTCTCCTTTTTTTTTTTTTTTTTTAAGATTTTATTGGGGAAGGGGAACACGACTTTATTGGGGAACAGTGTGTACTTCCAGGACTTTTTCCCAAGTCAAGTTGTTGTCCTTTCAATCTTAGTTGTGGAGGGTGCCTTTCAGCTTCAAGTTGTTGTCCTTTCAGTCTTAGTTGTGGAGGGCGCAGCTCAGCTCCAGGTCCAGTTGCCGTTCCTAGTTGCAGGGGGCACAGCCCACCAGCCCGCGCGGGAGTCGAGGAATTGAACTGGCAACCTTGTGGTTGAGAACCCACTGGCCCATGTGGGAATCGAACCGGCAGCCTTCGGAGTTAGGAGCGTGGAGCTCTAACTGCCTGAGCCACCGGGCCGGCCCCCTCTCTCTCCTTTTTAGCAACAAAAGAATTAAGATTAATAGGTAGAAGTCAAATTGTAATTGGCTTAAAAATGAATGATATAAAATACCTTACAATAGCCATAATAAGAAACAGACAGGAACGATATAAATAAAACTACAAAATTTTACTGAAGAACATAAAAGAAGATTGAATAAATGAGAAGTCCTACCATGTTCCTGAATAACAGTAACTATTATGAAGATGTCAGTTCTCCTTAAATTAATTTATAGGTTTAATGCTACTCCAATCAAAATCCAAATAGGATGTCTTTTGGAGCTTGAAACGATGGTTCTAAAGTTGATTAACTAGAAAAAATAGAGAAGAGCCAAGAAATTTTTGAAAAACGAAAATTGATGAGAATAGTGAATACATACGTGGTACCGTCCCCTACTTAAAGTATTCAATAATCATGCCCCTGTAGCTGCCTCTCATTTTCAAGGTGACCCTGGCCTCTGGGTACAGTTGATTGGCCCATGGATAGTCTCCTTTTTGCCCAAAGTAACTTTAATAAATTTTTTACTTGTAATCAAAAGACTCAATACAAGAACTTTCCCCACAATGTATTAAAAGATATTAAAACAACAGATAAAGCAGTGCTACTAGTATATATAAGCATATCTTGGGAATAGAATAAATAACCATAACTAGATACTATTATAAAAATGATGTAAATAATAAAATTGGCATCACATTTCAACGTGTAAAAGAAAAATTATTCAATAAATTGGCTGGCTGTGATAACTTAAGTTAAATTATCAATTTGCAGCATATATGAAAAAAACTGAGATGTTAAATGTGGAATGTGTTCAATATAAAATAAACAAACAAATATTTAAAAATGTGCCTGAAACATATTCAATGTTTGCCAATGTGCGGTTAAAAAGCTAAAAGAATATTTAGGGAACTACTTAAACTGCTTCTTCTAGGAAGCAATGAAGGAAGCATTGTCTAAGCATATAATCTACAGGCTAAGTCACAAAGGAATCAAAACCAAAGATTTGACTACATAAAACACTTAAAAGAAAACATCAAAAATTGAAAAGTAAATTACAAAGTAAAAATATCTGACAAAAAGCAAGTAGTAGTTTGACTCAATAAGGAAAACACTGAAACATCAGTAGAAAAATGTGTAACAACAACATACAGACAAATGTCAGAAGCCCAAATCTAAATGACCAATAAATGTATGAAAATTCACTATTAATAGTTGCAAAATAAAACATCAATGCAGGAGAGAGAGAGAAAGAGAGATAGAGAAACATATATACATATTCTCTAGGGCTTCCCTTCACCCCTATTCTCTCTCCCCACCACATCCCTTTTTTTTTTTTTTTTTTTTTTTGCCTGGCTTATCCTGCTGTAATTCCGATCTCAATTTAGATATCACTTTTTATCAAGAAGCCCTGTTTTGGGGATTTCCTAAAGAATTTTGTTATGGTTATCTTAGCTTGGGAAAAGGAGAAAGAAAGTACATATTAATATGTTTTGATTTAGAATGTACTATTTTGGGTAAATTAACTAGAGACAATATTTTACAGTTAGCGAGACCTGGTCACAAACATATTTTCATTCCTAATATTAGTTTAAACATTGCCTCTGTAAGTTAGCTATAGCAGCAAGTAAGTAATATTTAAGACTTAGCTCCTCTGATTGGTTCCCAGGAATAAATAAGCCATTGAAAAGTAAGCTTATATTTATTTTTAGTCAACTAATTTTTAAATAAATTACATACAGTAAAGTGCACACATCTCAGTGTAGTGTACAGTTTGATGAGTTTTGACAACTGTATACACCTGGATAACTAATATCCCAGTTAAGATGTAGAATTTTCAAATATATGGTGATAGAAGGAGAACTGACTCTGGGTGGTGAACACACAATGGGATTTATAGATGATGTAATACAGACTTGTACACCTGAAATTTATGTAATTTTACTAACAATTGTCACCCCAATAAATTTAAAAAAAAACAGATGTAGAATTTTTCCATTACCTCAGATAATTCTTTTGTGTCTCTTTAGTCCCTTCACTAGGCAGCCGCTGTTCTGATTTCTATCACAATCCATCATTTTCACATGGTCTTGAATATCATATAAGTAGAAGCATAAAGCATATACTCTTATATGGTTGACTTTTGCTCAACCTATATTTTTGAGATTCATCCATATTATTGTATATCTGAGTAAGTTCATTCTTTTTTCTTACCAAACAATATTCCAATGTAGTGCATATACCACAATTTGTTTCATTTCACTTCTCGTCTTGGTAGATTTCTGGATTGTTTCCTGTTTATGGCTATTATGAACATTCTTACATAAGTCTTTTTGTAAACACGTTGTCCTAGTTCAAATTTAATAAAAATCTAGACATTGAATTGATGGATCATAGAAGAGATATTTTTTAATCTTGGTTGGAAATTGCTAAACAGTTGTCCAAAGTGTTAGTACCATTTTACATTTTGACTAGAAATGTGTGAAAGTTCTAGTTGCTCCACATCTACACCAGTCTGCTTAATGTTTGCCATTGGAAGTGAAAAATGGTATCTCATTGTAGTTTTAATTTGCATTGCCTTGAAGACTAAGGATGTTGCACATCTTTTCTAGGTGTCTATTCTGGAATCCTTAGGGGATGGCCTTCATTTTCATTCTTACAAAATGCCTGCTGGAGCTCTAGCACTCACTCTGAATTGTAGGCAGAACAAAGAACAAAGGATCCAGGTCCTGAAGTCATGCATCTGTTCAGTCTTTCCCAGAATCCCCATCCAGTGGTTTCAGCCACATCTCATTAGTCAAAATTATGTCACATGGCCACTCCAATCTGCAAGGAAGCCTGGGAAATGCAGTTTTTGTTTGTTTGTTTGTTTGTTTGTTTTAGTTGGTATTCTTGGTATCTATTGCTGTGTAACAAACCAACTCAAAACTTAGTGGCTTAAAATGAAAACGTGTTTTTTTTTTTTTTTTCCCTCTCACAAATATGCCATTTGGGCAAAGCTCAGCAGAAATAGCTCGTTTCTGCTCCATTTGGCATTAACACAGCGGCAGTTAATGCTGGCTGTGGGCCAAGAAGACTCACACAGTTGAAACTGTGGTTAGAACACCCACGCATGCCCTTTTCATGTGGCTGCTTGACTCCTCATACCATGATGGCTGAGTCCCAAGGGTGAGAGTCCTAAGAGAGTCCAACATGGAAACCATATCACATTTTATGACCTAGACCTGGAAGTCACACAGCAAGCATCCTTTTGGCTGTACTCTATTTGTTGTGACAAACACCAAGGCCTGTCCAGGTTAAAGGGGAGGAAAATAGATTTTATGTCTTAATGTGGGTGTGGTAGGTTCTGGAAGAGCATGTGGGATCAAAATATTGGTGTTGCCATTTGAGGGAAATATAATCTGCTACTATTGGGCATGTTGCTTTCCTTAAATCAAAGTAGGGTGCTCTTATCAGCAAAAACATGGTAAATAGGTATTGGGTAGACAACGTAAGGTTCTGTCATGTTCTTTACACATATCACATTATAACTTTTTGCTTTGCCCCTAGACTATAATCGCCATGAGGGCAGCAGCCAGGTTTGTCTATCTTGTCAATTATTGGTTCCTCAGGGCCTAAGAGAAAAAAATAGGTATTCAAGAACTATTTGCCAGCTAATGATTATTAAACCAAATAAAACAAGGTAGAGATGATCAGTTTTAGAAAAATAAACTGTGATGTAAGCGTTAAGAAAGAATGAAAAGATTGAAAATTTAAAAATCAATAACCTACAAAAAGTCTAAGAAACATACATGCTAAGGATTAAAACAAATTTCCTCATTCTACCTTTTAAAATAGAAAACAAAATACCACCTCCTAAATGAGAAATCTGTGCACAAATAAAGGGCTATCTGATTATTATGTGGAAAGAAAGATTTCTTAAAAAGAATAAAGCATGCTTCAGTGAGGTGATCAGAGACTACAAGCCAGTCCCATGAATTTTGCACATTATTTTTTTCGAATTGGTTTGGAATACCTAACCATTGACCATTATTTGCCGTTGCTGGAGACAGTTTGGAAAACTGCAACCTCCTTAATCCTTCCTGTATTACGGTTCTGTATTGAGGTTAAGAACCTGTTCATTTAATAAGATTTCTCTTCTTTATCCTTAAATACACTATTGGTTCAAGTGGCTTAAACTCTTTATTTTCTTCGATATCTTTAAATCTTTTTATTGTTTTTATTTGTTTTATAATGCCTTTTCAGGAGATCTTCAAAGTTTCTTTTTTTCTGGTCCATTTAATGACTAGTTTACCATTAACTACTTCTGCATGGCACATTCCTTAGGACTCCGTGTGACTAACCTTCTCATACTGTGATCTTTTTAACATGCAAATCTGATAGTACTCTTCTGCCCAAACTATTTCAATAGCTTCCCATGGGCACAGACAAATGTAAACTTCTTACCGTGACATCCAAGACACTCATCTCCCATCACTCTTCTTCCCTCAGGTTATTGAGCACATGCGCTTTCTCCTGTCTTAGTGTCTGCTGTATTTAAGTGTTTGTTAAATTTAAAAAACTGAGAAGGAGTATTTTCTCCTGGGCATAATCTCAGTGTCCAAGTAATGCTTGTATTTTCTGCCATTATTTTAGAGACTTCCAAAAGTAAATTTTTCATTTGTCTACACAGATATATGTGTATATATATATATATATATATATATATGCACATATAGAAATTCTGACTGAGTTTTTACCATCGAATTTTCACATATAACAATGCACACTCAAAAACAACATTTTGATACTAATGTTGAATCACAAAACAGAATTATATACAGTGATGTGAGTAGTAAGGAGGACCCCAGATCATGGAGAATGTCACCCAAACCCATGATTCTCTTTCCTTTCTGCTCTTATGCTATAATACTTTGAGGAAAGCTCCATTATAATTAATATAATGTTATATGTCAATTACACCTCCATAAAAAAGCTTCATCATAGTAATTACTGTATTGTATTAAAATTGCATGGCTATTACCACATGAGAGAGGATATGTGAGGGGTGGGATGAGCACAAAGGGTAGAGCCTGTGCTCCAACTGACAGCACGGAAGGACAAGAGAGCTTAGGCCAGTGGCTGTTAACATCTGTATCAATCCAACAGAAATGAAAGATCAGTGAGTCAGACGCCACCCCATCAGATTAGCCACCCCTCCTCCAATGGAGGGGAGTGGGTAAGAATAGTAAAAGCAACAATAAGTGTTCACTCCCACATTCTATGGAAATGAAATAAAGGATGGATTAGGGATTTTTCTCCCTACCTTTTGACTAAAAGCCTCACTACCTTTTAGCGTTTTGACCCAAAGCTCCCTTCTTTAAAATACGTGTTATGTTTTGAAGTTTTAACCTTTGGGGCTCAAATCTAGAGCAGTGCTCTTGAGAGAGAGTGAAGTCCATGACACCTTGAATATTTTAAAATAACAAAAACTTTAGGGTTTTCTTGAACCCCGTGAAAAGGACTCACAGATCCCTCCAATACTTCTCAAAATCCCCTTTCTTTCCCCCATGTTTCTTCTGCTCTATTCAGCGAGGCAGCCCAGTACCTTACTTCTCTAGAGCCCACTCTCATTTTCTTCCTTCCACTACTCCTTCACTCTCAAGCCTAGAGACATTTGTTCCTACTCCATTTTTCCTACACCCCTGAGCTCTTTATTATATAAACTGATGTAACAGCTTTGCTAAATTGTTGCCTCCTCCTAGAAATATTCTTATGTTCTAAATCTGTGCTGTCCTTCCAAGTTGCTAGAACCATTGTGGCTACTGAATGCTTGATATGCAGCTAATTTGAGATACGCTGTAAGTGTATATACGCTGAATATCAAAGAGTATGAAAAAAATGTAAAATATCTCATCAATTTTTATGTTGATTTCATATTGAAATGATAATGTTTGGATATATTGGGTTAAATAAAATATATTATTAAAATTAATATCATCTTTCTCTTTTTTAAAAATGTGACTACCAGAACATTTAAAATTATATACTCGTACGTGGCTCACATTACATTTCTATTGGATGGTACTGTTTCCAATCAGGGGTCAGCAAACTTTTTCGGTGAAGGGCCAGAAGGAAAATATTTCAGGCTTAGTGGGCCATATGGTCTCTGTCACAACGACTCCATTCTGCCCTTGTAATATAAAAAGCAGCCATTGATCATATGTAAACCAATGAGCTTTGCTGCAGTCTAATAATACTTTATTTACAGACTCTAAAATTTGAATTTCAAATAATTTTCACGTGTCATGAAACATCCTTTAAATTTTTTATTTAATTATTTAAACATGTAAAAGCTTTTTGTGTGTGTGTGTTTTTTTAAATCTCAAAAGGCTTAAAATTTGATTTGGCCTGCTGGCCATAGTTTGCCCACCATGGATTGCCCACATCTGCTCTGTATCATCAATGGTGTCCCAGGGACAAGATCACTTTTACTACCATGGAAAAGTCTCAAGGGCTAGGCTGGGTGAGTAAGTGATTGAAATGGACAGAACAGAACTTTAGATAATTGGAGGAGGATTACCTAGTCTGATGGGGCAACATAGACACACTGTCTTCTTTTTTCTGTTTTTGGACTCAGTGTCTTCTGAGTTGCCATTCAGATATGTGAGCCTTAGATGGACAGATCTTCTAATATTTTTCTTCCAGAAGAAGCAGGATATTCAAATTGTTATGTTAAATTTTCCAGTTACTAAATCTCCCCCTGCCACTTCTTATATAATTCCCCCATTTTTAATGGTTTTATTCTTTGTGAGATGTATTCTTTCCTGAATATGGCTTTTAAGTAATTTGTAGATGAGAACTGTCATGACTCAATAAGGCCAGACTTTAATTTTAGTTTTGTTGTGATTCTTTCAGGGAGAATAAGTACTTAGGAAACTGTTATTCAATGAAAGAAAAAAAAGTAAGAACAATATGAAAACTGATTTTGGGGTTTTAAAAATATCACTTTCACTTTTGGTTTAATGGTTACTTTGGGGCCGTTTTTATTCCTAATTTAAATCAATGTTATACTACTTGTGTAATGAAATATTATTCTAAAATGATTTTTTTATTGCTGCAATAGAATAAAATATCTCAAATTTGTTATTTTGGGAAAGCCTGCTGTTCCTGAACTCCACCTATTGGAGACAAATTCTTGAAGTCAAAGAACTTCCTTTTTGAGAAATATACTTGGCTTGGAGTTACTTATGCTCCCCAGTTTTGCCAAGTGGGCTTCTTATACCCAAGAATTAAATCATTTTACCTTTGACATTAAGGAGTAGTTTACTCAATTTGTACTTAGGTCAATACTTTCAAAAGGAAAAAAAATATGCTAAGATTGATTTAATACTGTTTTGTGGCATGCAAAATTAAATAATGGAGCCTCAGAAATTACCTTCATACCTAATTTTTCAAAGTTTCTACCCATGAAACACAAAGCAGCTTTTCAAAATGACCAATATGATCAAATACTAGAGTGGGGAGAGGGGAATAATGAGGTTAAATATTGCTGCTATAATAAAACCAGGACCAGGATTGCAATAATGAAGTTACTGGGTACACCTTCATGGTATTGGTTCATATTGACAGAATCCTGTGTAATGATGAATGCCATTGCTTCTCCATTTCCAAGTTGTTAAGAAATTCTGTTTCCAGGATATCTTTTTCATGTTGTTTCTTATTATTTAACAAGCAGATTTAGTCAAGGAAATGTATCAGCTTGAGGAAATACCTGCAAGTTTTTCAACACTGCCTTTTAGCAGATTTTCTTATTTCTCTATGTAATTCCAACTATTCTTTTCTGTCCCTTCTTTTTTTTCCCTTATATTTATCTCTCTCTCTTTTAACCAACATCACACCACCCAAATGGTCTTTCCACTGAATGTTATCTAAAGTTGCAAAATTTAATTCTGTGTGTGTTTTACATATAATAGGTGTACAATAAACATTTGTTAAATAAATCTATAATATTAGGGAAACTGGTTATTCTATTCTGTTTCATGTTTTCTAATATATTCCATAAACAGTTTTACAGATTGATGAATCTAGAAGCAGAAGCAATTTCATCTACTATTATGGCAATTATCAGTTTTACTTTTAATTGGAATTAAAGAATCACAATTTCTTTCATTCTTCCTAAAATAAAGCAACAAAAATCAAAGCCTTGAGTGTCTAGCTAAAAAATTTTGTACCAAGTTGATGAGTCAAGGAAGACATAGTGATTTGGGATATTTTGTGTTGTGAGCTGGAAACCGTCTTTACATCTTTTTTTGTGCCATTTGCAAATGATCACCGCCTTAAGGCTCAACTTAAGCTTTGGCCTGCATTCCAACCATCATGTTAACTCTATAGGCAAACATTGGGCATACAGCGGAACCAGTACACAGTTTTAAATATAGGTTTGTATAAAAGAATAAAGGGTCTTGCTTGAAGGAAAGGTTAGGAGGTCTGACATTTCTAAAAGACACTTCTGGTGATTTTTGTTTACAGAGTAACCACAGTTTTGGTAAGAACCACAGTATAACAACTAATTCATTGAGAAACTATATGAACTATGTTATATGCAATTATAGCTACCACATTGGGGTTACTGAATAGAAATCAAAGTCTGTCTCTAAAAGCTTTGCCCTTAGAGTAAAAAATAAATTTTCCACAGTAGAGTTATTATATTTATAATTCCCATACATTTGTTTTGTGGTCCAGTTTGGATATTATTTTTTCTTAAAGTGGTTTGGATTTATATTGTTTATTCTTTCTTTATTTGGGGCCTGAATTTTTTCTCCACTTATTTCACTTATTGACCTTCTCTTCCTCTGACCGACATTTTCAGAAATGAGTGGCGCTTTGCGCATTCTCTCTCAAGTTTGGAAAAAAACCACAGGGCTTTCTCTCTTGTTTCTATTTTGTGTCCTCTTACCATATTCCTCTCTCTGGCACCTGGTTGGCAAAAATATCACCGTAAGTATCCTGGCCCTAAAATGACAGCCTGAATAGCAATCTGCTATTTGTTCTACACTGCTGGTCAGTCTTTAGACATCGAACTGGCTATACTTGATCAAGAACAGGTCCTATTTCTTATTCTGAAAAGTGCTAACCTGACAGGTGCCAGAGGTAGGTGACCTTTAAAGAAAATATTAACCGAGAATAAAAGCATTAGATGGTTTCCAAATGAGCCAAGGTTACTCATCCAGCTGCCCTTGAGCAATAAAAAAGGAAAGTCAGTGCATTATACACTGGGTCAGTGATAAAAGCCATGGAAAAAAATAATCTTTCTAAGTTAGACAATGCTGATATTGGCAGTCCTTGAATGCTATTTAAAACACACACACACACACACACACACACACACACACACACACACACTTCTTTTTGAGAAATGCTTAATGGGGCACAATTAAGCGGTCTGTAGAATTGAACGACCTTTAAATTGCTGTAATCTCATGAGAGAAACCTTTCACACACAGCATCTACTTTGAAAGAACATTCACATGAAAATATTGTCACTAATTCAGCAGGGCATGCCAAACCCATGTCCTGGGTCTTGCTCTCTTTTGGAGCCTTTCATTGCCAGAGAAAAGCTGAGATTACCAAAATACTGACCTCAAAGATGTCAGTCAACCAAAAGCCATCACACTATTATAATTCAAAAACAAAGTTTTTGGTGCTGAGCAGAAAGGAGAAAACATAAATCTTCAAATGCACACCCCATTATAACCCTCTATATTTTCTTTCAAATAAAATCCTTTAAAATTTAATATTTTCGTCTTCCCATTTTCATCACTATTGTCCTCATAAAGCATTTTTTTAAGGAGGAAACAAAAAGAAATACTGAAGAAATATTGAAGAACATACTGAACTGTGACTTCAGAAATTAGTTCTGAAATTTATATTTTAAAAAATCTACAGAAAAGGTGGTAGAATGATCAGTTCTTTATATCTCTTTTTAAATCTCAGTTTATATCTATATATAATTTTATATATTTATTATTTTGACTGATCTACTTGAGAGTAAGTTATAGACATCATGACTCTTTCCTAAACATTTCAGCATCTATTTCCTAAGAACTAGGAGAGTCTCCTACATAAGCACCTACATAACACATAACCTTGACACTATAGTACCATTAATATATAGTACATACTCAAATTTCCCATATTGTTCCAGGAATTTCCTTAAGCTGTTTGTTGTTTATATGTTTGTTTCTGGATCTAGAATCCAGTTAACTATTATGCATTGTATTTAGTTGTCATGTTTCTTTAGTTGCCTTTAATCTGAAACATGTCCTCATTTTTTTGGAGGGAGGGGTTCTCTACTAAGATTTTTTTCAAGATTCCAGGTCAGTTATCTTATAGAATGTCCCATGTGATCTGGATTTGTCTGGTTTCTTCCTCACAGTTAGATTCAAGCACTTTTGGCAGGAACACTGCATACTTGCAAGTGATGCTATATGCTTTTTATCACATCATATGAAGAGGCACATGGTATCAGCTCTTCCCATTACTGGTGCTAAGTTTGATCACTTGGTGAAGTGGTGTCCACCAGATTTCTTCACTGTAAAGAGCCTTTCTCCCTTTGTAATTCATATGTAATCTGTGGAGTGATACAATGAGGCATTGTATCATTGTGAATAATGTATTCTCCAAAAACCTTTCACTTTCCATACTTTCAGCATATATTGATGAGCCTTGACTAAATCCATTGCTGCTTTGGTGGCTACAAAAATAATGAGTTGTCTAATCCTAACATTCTTTTTACATATACTAGTTAGCTAGTATTTTTCTGTAAAGAGAAGCTTTTGTTTTTACTTGCTTGTTATTTTTTTAAAGTATCATTATGGACTCATAGATTCATTTCAAGACTCAAGTTATCCCAAATTTGACCAGTTGGAGCTATTGAAAATGAGTTTTTGATATGGAAGTATTCTCAGTACTTGTTTGTGACCATAGTAAATCATTTTAACCATTTTTTTTTGTAAAGTAAAGATTACTGCCAATGTCATGGCTAAATATTTTTCTTTCTTAAATAGAGATACAAGTGAATAACAAGAGTTTACTGTTATGTTCTTAATCAAATCTTTCATTTTGTAACTATCTACTCTAAGGCAATAATCATGAAATGCCTTGAAATAAATAAAAGTGTTAGAGGCATCCTATACTTGTATCTTGATTTCAAAGGCGCAAGATCAGTGGCTGACCTTCAAGGGAGAGCCAGTAAAAGTTAATTGAATACACTGAATTAATAGTAAAACCAAAATGTCAAAGTCATGAAACATAGGCCAAATGATTGAAATAATATATATTAAGCGTCTAATTGCATAGAAATAAGTAAAGCTCTTTTGCTATTCATAAGTGATTTTTATCTCCTTGTTACAATTTAAAATTTCCCCCTAATTGCTACTACTACAGTTTAGAAGATAGTCCTTCACTAACATGCCCATATTTTATTTCATAGAGAATACATAATAGAACTGTAATTAATAATAGGCTCTAGGAGTCTTTTTGATTCAGCACACTGGTAAATGAATATTTCTTTTTTCCTATCAATTTGTATTGCTCCCTGGATCAACAGTTTTTGTTGGTTTGTTTTTTGTTTTGCCAAAGCACTCTATCTCTGGGATAACAAATTGCTTAATAAAAGTTAGAAAGTGGGGTCCAAAAGAGATAGGATAAACTAATACATAAACTTTTCTGTGGGAAAAACTATGAATGGAAACTGACAAATAGATGCAGACATGTACATTTGGTATAGTTTTCTTTTTTAAACTGACTCTAACATAAATTTACATTAAAAAAACCCAATGCATAAATTGTGTCATTGTAGATTATCTAGAAAGTAGATAATATACTCATGGATTATTCAGAGCTGACTATAAATAGTTTAACCCAATCAGGATACTTGATCCCACCAGAAGTAGTAAATCACTCACTTCTTAGAGGCTCAGTGTTATTTTCAAATCATTGTCAGACCATTTAATACATGGAAGGGAGTAATTTCTACTTCCTCTTTCTATTGCAGTTTTAATAGGAGTTTGAATTGTCTGCATTAGTTCATAGACTTAATATGCTATTTTTCCATTTTTATTAAATAAGGCAAAATATAGTTTATGATTTTAGGATAAAGCAATTATTTTAACTCTCTATTTGTAGTATGTGAATGGGAGAGATGAAATCATATATGGAAACAGAATTTCCACTGAAAATCAAGGAAGTGAAATCATTATTAAAGGGTAGGAAATTGTGCATTACCCTTTGAAGAGTTGCCAGAGATACATAAAGATATAGTAAAATGGCCTACTTTTTAGCAGTTTCAATTTAATATGTATTTTACCTTTAAATACATATTCAACTGGGATTCTTGTATATATTAGGAAGACATTTTAAATCACCCTGTATCAGCTGAACAGTATTTATTTTGTTTTATATTGTTGGTCTTACATAATATCCTTGATGAATTTTCAGGCCTGAAGGTGCCGTTTATTAAATTAGGGGTACAGCCCATTAAATTAATAAATTGTTACGGTGGAGGCACGCTTGTCTTCTGAATCTATAAGTGCATTGCTTAAATTACTGTTGGAATAATTTACACATGAAGAGGCTCTGGTGTTTAAAAAAGCTTTGGGTATTTCTTATCTCTGGAAATAATCCTGGACTAGGTGCTTAAGTGGATACAAGCAATAGTCTTTTCAAAGTAGTAATAATTCATACTATTTTGGATTTCCTAATACATTATCCTAGAAGCATGAATTATATATAACGTTAAAAGTGTTACATTTTGAGTCAAAAATTTTCATAAGAAGTAGGGAGACCGTCTCAACTGAGAAAATACGCTCATGATCTTGAAAAGGCTTAGTAAACTTTCCTTGTGAGATTTTTCTTTTTCTTAAAAGATCTGTAATAAGGTGAACAGAGAAAACATTTCAAGATCGAGGAAAAGGAAATTAGAACTTGGCTGCTGTTGCAAAAAAAAAAAGATTGCTCCCCTCCCCCGTTATTTTCAGTAGTATAAAATTGAGGACGACTCCTGGTTTTTAATCTTGTGCCACTCTTTCTTATCCTTGGGCTGTGTATGTCAAATTTGTATGCTGATTGCTTACGTGTGACACACATCTCTATCCCAAATTTAGGTATTATGAAATTAAAAAGAAATGGTTTGGGTGAAACCTCCCCTCTGTGGCAGCAGAAATGCTGTCATTCTTGTATTCTTAGGGCCTGACTCTGTGCCTGGCACGTGGAATGGGTGAAATATAGTTTTGGTGAATATACACACGAATGAAGTACACAGAAAAAGTGCACCATGATGGAAAAAAATGCTTAATTATTCTGAGTCTAATATTTGCAACATATCTGGTTAATATCTGTCCATTATGTTTTTTTCCCATTCATCTTCTCCTAGAATCCATACAGCAAAGCATGGGCAATGGTTATATTTTATTGATTTGAGTTCATACATCAATAATCTATCACAGCAAATAAATAGATAACATTCTATTAAGAAATCACTGCTGCTCCTTAACACCAAAACTACTCTTTAAAGGACTTATGTTGGCTAGAAACATCCAAACTGGCCTCAACTTCCAAACTAAACAAGACAACTGCTAATAGACGGGCTGGAGCCAAAATGATGGTTGTAAGGCAGCGGTGATGATGGTGGCAGTGATCAGGAGTTAAGATTTACCCCACTGTCCTCTTTTACTCTTCAGCAGGCATTTTATTTGATATGACAATGTCAACTGCTTTTCTTTTCTGCTCCTCAAAACTAACCTTATGGTGCTTCAGACTATGCTATGCCCTACAGTACAAATTTTGGTAAGATAATTACTTTTTTGGGTAAATACTTTTATCCCTCATCACTTCCATTTTTATTTTATTTTTTTGTATTTAGAACAGAAGTTCGTCTTAAAATTTATTTGCAAAACATCTATAATTACATTTTCAAGTACTCAAAAAATTGTTTCTCACGTTTGTACTTCACATAAAGTGCAAAGATCTTTAGATGTGCTGAACACAAAATTAATCTGCTGTTATCCCTGTTTTACAGCTAGTTTGCTAGAATGTTATGAATAATAAATTGAAGACTCTCATGAATTGCCCAAAAGTTGAATCTAGAGTATTCAGGGTTGTGTTTTCTTTCTTTTCTCCCCCTCCTGGATTTTTTTGTTCTAGGGAGGTCACGTAAGGACGTCCGTGGAAGGGCTCTGTGCGCCATCTACTGACGGAATCTATATTTCTAGGGTCTGGAGAATGATAATTACCCCTGCATTTCGTTTTTAAAGCATTCTTTGAGAAAGGAGGGGTAATGGGAAAAGACTCGCTCTGACTGTGACTTCTTTAGTGACTCCTGGAATAAATCTGAACTCAGCAAACACATAAGAGACATCGGTTTCTCAGCGCGAGTGCAAATTACAAGAGAGAATCCCAAGAGAGCCCCGGTTGGCATTGGAAGAAGCCAAACCTTGAAGTCAATTCAAACGAAGAATAGGATTGTTGTTTTTCACCTGTGTGCGGAGCTACACTCGCTGCCTAAAGGTTGCCGCCTTGTAGGAAATGGCTTTACTAATGGCACATCCAGATAACCATCAGTTTCCAGTCTATTCCAAGTGACTTCTGTCCAATTTGGTTATTTTATTAAAAATTTAATAATGCATAGCAAGTAGGTCCACCCTTCATGTAGATCCTAACACACAGCTTGTCTATGTGTATATAAACTTGGTCCTTATACAAACATACAGACACACTTATACGTACGCTTATAAGATGATATGCAACTATGTACATAAGAGTCAGTTGAGAAATTTAAGCTCTTGGACTTGAATTAAAATGTTTCTCCCCTCAGTCGTTCTCTCCACTCTGTGCTAAATCCAAGAGAAAGATAGGAGAAATTGGGGTCCTCAAGCCAAAAAAGTTTTCTTGTGAGTGGGGAAGAGCCGAGTATCAGTTTTAAAGTTGGAGGCTTGGATTGAAATTAAAGTTGGCCCGAAATGTTCGGATCTGAATCGCGTTAAGGTTCTGTTACCAGGTGAGAGAACTGAAAATTAACAACGAAGACCCCGGATGCCCCAGGTACCCTCCTTCCCGCTATACCTTTCTCTTTAATCCAAGGGCTCAGACAATTTACTTTCGTGGTTTTAAGAAAGAAAAATGAAAAGAAAGCAAAAAAGTCGAGCCAGAGTGAAGAACAGAGGCAGTAAAGAGGGAAGGCAGGAAGAAGAGAATGACGCCAAAGAAAAGATTTAGAAAGAAATTGGGAAGCGAGGGGAAAGGAAGAGAAAAGAAGGAAGATAAAGACGGCACAAAAGGAATGAGGGCTAGGAAGACGCAAGGATCTTTTTTCAACGAACCTAAGATACACCCATCTTTCACTTTCAAATCAATCGTCTAGATCTTATCCGCTTCCTTTGTAAAGGTTGTCTGCGTTGCTAAAGGAGGCTAGTCAGTACTCCTCGCCCCGCCCCACGCGTGGCTGCGCTGTTCTGTCCCCGGCCACCGAGACCCAGCACAGCCCGAGTGGGAACGTCGCAGGCGCGCGTCTCTGGGAACACGCCTGCGACTGGCTGTCACCGGGAACCTAACGGGATTAATACCCAGAGATGGGATTACGTTGGCTATTACCAATACGCCTAAAGATTATAATCCAATTTGTGCACATTACATTCAGTATTAACTTTATCTGCTATTTTAAGACTCCCAGTTGCCCCGCGCGTCCTTAGAGGACAATCCTCCACGTTCTGATGCAACCGAGCAGGCTGTCAGGAGACGAAACATCTCGAAGAAAACAACTCCAATCCTGGTCCCCGAGGGTGTGCACCCGGCACTCCCAGGTGTCTCGCCTTCACCTGGGCACTGCTTTGTGATGCCTCCCAGTCGGGGATTACCAACGCGGCGTTCCCTTGGAAGGAAACAGCATTCTTGTTTCTTTCTCGTTCATTTTATTTTTATATTTTCGGCGGCAGTGGCAGAAGATGCCGGGGAGTGAGGGGTGGTTGGCGGGTGCCTTTGAGTGAATGGGCAAGGAGGCCCGGTGGTTGTTGCCCGTTATAATAGTCTCAGCTATTGCTTTTTGATGCTTATTTGTAGGGTGGTATTTCTTTTGCTCTGTCTTTTAATAAGTTTGTTTGGGTGTGAGTTCTTGTTAGCACAAAACCACAAAAAGACGTGGTGGAAAGTAAAAGAAAGCCGCCTCCCTCCCCCAAGCGTGCTAACTAACGACGAAGACTTGATTTAACACCCCTTCTCTGGCTGCTAGGGTCTCTAGGCAGTGGCTACATTCCAGCAGTTTTAATCCGTTTTTTATTGTAGGGCAAGAGGAGTTTACACAGGGGCTGGGACGGCTCCCCAGCTGGCTCCTCTCCCCACTCCAACGCCCCCTCCCCGCCCCGCCCTTCTCTCCACCCTCCCCACCCCACCCCCAGCAGGAACCTGTTACTTTAAGCGAGCCGTTCCAGTGTGGCGGAGCCGTCCGCCGGGGTTTCGGGATGTGGCCAGTGATTGGCTCTTTCGAGCTCCCCCTGGCTCGCTCGCTCGGCCTCCCCGCGCGCTCCGCCCCGCCCGCGCGCCCTCCCCTCCGCCCCGTGAGGCTCAGAGCCCTGGTGTCAGGCGCCACCGCGCATGCTCCGGAATCTCATCCTCTGGCCCTGGAGCTGCTGCTGCTGCTGCTGCTGCTTTTGCTTTTGGGGCTGAGTTTAATAAGCGAGCGAGCGAGCGAACGCGGGGGAAAAGGGCAGAGAATGTCCGCCATCTACCCTCCGCTCCTGGGCGCGCTCTCATTTATAGCAGCCTCTTCATGAATTACAGCTGAGGGGGGCGGGGGAGGGGGGTACCACACAACACCCCAGCAAACCTCCGGGCCCCCAGGCATGGCTAGCTCGGTAAGTACATGCAAAAATAATAAAAGACCCCTCCCCACCCCCGGCCTTTCCTCCCTCGCCCTGTGCCGCCGCCGCAGCCCAGACAGCGCCAGCGCTCCGCGGTTCCAATTAGAAAAAGGTTGGTACGGCTTGCAGGGAGCTGCTGCCTCTCCCTCAGCCTCCGCTCCCCTCCCTCTACACCCCACCCCCCCCGGCGCGCGCACACACACACTCACACACTCACACACACTCGCCCCTCCACCCCCCGCGCCTCCCTCCCTCCTCGCCTCTCTTTGCAATCGCAAGAAGCGCACTCTCACTCACACGCGCGCACTCGCACACACACACACTCACACACGGTGGAAGGAGGCGAATAATAACTCAGCCATATTTCAGCCGCCGCCGCCGCCAGGAGCCGCGGGCACAGTCCGGGACGCGGCGAGCAGCCTCAGCGGCCGCTACGATGGTGCGTTCTCCGC
Organism: Rhinolophus sinicus; assembly: GCF_057876585.1. Taxonomy (NCBI): domain Eukaryota; kingdom Metazoa; phylum Chordata; class Mammalia; order Chiroptera; family Rhinolophidae; genus Rhinolophus; species Rhinolophus sinicus. The sequence continues at coordinate 64,788,412 of NC_142516.1, read as the reverse complement.
GACGCGCGTGTGTGAGCCGGAGTGTGCGGGCTGACAGCGGCGGGGCCGCACGCAACTTTGCCCCGGCGCCTGGCTGTGCGCAGTCGAGGATCGGCGGCTGTCCGCCCGCCGCCCTGCCTTTCTGAATTTCATTTTTTGGGGGGAGGTGGGCGGTACTTTGGGGCCACTTTGGCTCTTGGAAGTGTGTTGCGGGGGCTCCGTTAGGCTGGCCTCGCCGATCGCGTGGGGCTTTACGCTGGGGGTGAGGGGTTCCTTAAGTTATGGATGCCTCGGCGTGTTTTCCTGCGGGCGTTTGTGTGTGTGTGACGACGTCTCATTTTTGTTGTGCACGAACCCCGTGGTAAAAGCACGGGAGTTTGTGCCCATCAGCAGAGGCTGCCTGTAGTTTCCATTTCGCCTGGCACAGCGCTCCACACGCACGCACACACACACGTACACAAAGACTTCCTCGGCGTGTGCCTATCGCCGCGGTACTTTCGGGGAGGGGGCTCGTCCGAACCCCCCTCGGGTCCCAGCTACCTCCCTTCCCACGCTGGGAAACCGCCCCGGCATCGTCTCCTAATTGTCTTCTAATTTGTTTCCGATGCATTTGTTGTCGTGCATGTAGTGGCTGAGTGTGCTCTCTCTCTTCTCCCCGATCCCCGGACCCCCTTTCCCGATTGGGGGTAACATTCCGTTACAACCCCGGCGGGTGTGGATGCGGGGCCCCGGGCCCCGCGGGCCGGGTAGGGTGTGGGGTGTGCGCGCCCACGCGCGTAAACGTGAATGCAGAGGGCACCGCCGTTTCCTTTTATGTGCGTTTCAAGAAGGAGGAAAAAAAATGTCAGGCGCAATGTGCAGTGTCGAACGGTCGCCTTCCTGTTGTTCACGGCTGTCTCTCCTCCCGCTGCCCGCAGTGTGCCGTGCAGGTGAAGCTGGAGCTGGGGCACCGCGCCCAGGTGAGGAAAAAACCCACCGTGGAGGGCTTCACCCACGACTGGATGGTGTTCGTGCGCGGCCCGGAGCACAGTAACATACAGCACTTTGTGGAGAAAGTCGTCTTCCACTTGCACGAAAGCTTTCCTAGGCCAAAAAGAGGTAGGGCTCGAATACAAAAGGAGCTTGATAAAAAATGTCTTTACTGGCGGAGGAAACAATTGCTTGGCCCTGGCGGTCCCCCTGCTCCTCTCCCCGCCCCCCGCGTCGCGCTCGCCGGCGGAGCCTCGGGACTCGGGTGCGCGGCGCCGCGCTGGCCAGGTCCCGGCTCCCGCCCGCGCGCGCGACTTCGGCTTCGTGAAAGTCATTGCAGAGAAAGGACTGTCAGGTGTTGAGTGTTTATCCCAAGCCTGCCCTCACCGGTCCTCTGGGATTAGCCGCGGCTTCCGTGGGGAAGGTGCAATTAGTTGTTGTGTTTGGAGGTGTGGGGAGTGGGGCTAGAGGGAATAAATAACTTGGGCCTTTTTCCCCCGTAGATAAATGGACATTTACCTGTGTTATTAGCAGAGAATGCGTGGGACGTAGTTATTGTTCCGTCTTGAGAAATCTCTTTAGGGTCTTCTCTGCCTTCCTGCCTGTGTATGAGCCACCAGGCTCCTGTTGTCATAGACTTTTCTTTTTGTGGGTTAGCCACCCCCAGCCTCCGCCGTCAGGATTTTGTTTAGTGGGGGAGTTTACTCATTCCTAGCCCCCAACGGCATTTGATTGCTCATTCAATTTTGAGCAGGGTTGCGAAGTGTCGGCCGATTGGTCTGCAGGGAAGAGGGTCCCTGCAGAGGTCGACGAAGCTAAGTTTCAGAGGAACCGTGTTGTCTTGTCTTGTTCTTCAGTCCTTCCCCACCTTGGTTTTCAGCCTTGGTATCTAGTTTGCATAATCCTGCCCAGCCTCTGAGGTCCCAAACATTTTCCATAAAGGACAGGACAGTTTTGAAGAAACGCAGGTGTTAACGTAAATTGAGAGAGGGTTTGAAAAATCCTGATTTCTATTCCCTTCAGCCTCAGGAAAGCTACTGTCTGGTTGTTTTAGTTGGATTAGTGGAGGTAACAATATAAATACAATAAGATGCTTTGTTTGTGAACAGGTTTATTTATCTAAGTCGACACAATAGTTAGTAGTTGTCTTCCATTTGATCCGTAATCTTTATTGGCATCTAGAACTCCTGCAGTTTCTTAGGGTAACCTCATAATAAATGCATTCTGCTTAGAGCTATGTGGGAATTATTGAACATTCAGGGGCTGAATAAAGAGAAACGCTGTGTGTCTTATCGGTGGCAGAAGCTTGTGTGGGTGCTTATTTTTGTTTCCAGAGCTCATGTAATGGGACATAGGATTGTATATGTTGCTTTTAATGGTTTGTTTTATAGCTTCTCTTGAAAACTTGAGCAGTTGAATTTGATGGGCTTTGCTGGATGGCTAATAAATGAACCAGCTTCTAATAGAGGTGTAGGAATATGCATGCCTATAGGAAATAACATTTAGATTTTGTTAGCATTTTCTATCAAAATATAGCCAGGGATATTACACTTCATATTTCCTCTAACCTGTGATAAGGATGAGTATTGTCAAGTTTCTGTCACTACATGAGATCGGGTATGATGCTTCTTGGAATCTCGCTCTCCCTTTCCTGCGTGTCCATAGAGCCACTGCGGAGGAGTTTAAACAAAAGAAACCACCTTCTAAGATCCTTGGTACACACTATTATGCCTCCTTGGCTGCTGTTCACCTCGAGGTGAAATACACTTAACACAGAAAGCCGTATTTATTGCTTGAGGAAAACGAAGTCAGGTGGCAGTAGATGTAGCTCTTAAGATAACTTTGTTTAGGTGCCTGAACAATCAACAAATTGGCCTGATGAAATGAAAGATGACCACGCTTCCCATATTCCACCAGTGTTCTCTGCTTCAGTGGGTGTGTGTGGTGATGTCCCCCTTTATTTGCCATACCTGGTGCTTTTCGGTCCACCAAAAGGGACCGTGATGGCGCTGCCTGCCTGGTCCATACCTGGGAGTTGCTGCGTGGTAAGCCCCGTGGTATCACCTGTGTCTTCTCAGACATCTCTAGTGAGATTGTTGGCTTGTCCGTTGGGCTCTTCAATTTTTATTCTCAACTGTGGAGTTTCTTTACGTAGTCAGTCTATAAGCCATTGTTTGAAAATGTTTATTTTTGGATTTTTATTTGTATGTGTGCTTCCCATGATGTGACAAGTCCTGGGAAAAAAGCCAGCTTACATAGCCCAGGAGAGACCTTGTCATACTGTAATTACACATGATTCAGATTGCAGGAGAAGGTTTCTCTGTTCATTGGGAATAGGTAGTTGTAAATTCATGTAACACCAAACATGCCACTTAACACTGGGACTTACTTTTTGGCCTATAATGTCTTTCAAAATGGTAAGAATAAATACAGAATAAGAGTGGCAGGCATCTGTGTCTATTTCTATACCTTGTAAGGTGCTGTATTTGTGATATTATAGATCTGTCAATGTTAGGATTGGAAAAGGGAGAAACTGCAAAAATGGCTTTGTAGAAAAATCTGAGTTACAAGATATTTAAAAGAAATGCACATACTCTACTCAAGGGCTATTAATAACAAGTTAGATCACTTTCATTGTATATGGTAGCAGATAAACAGAAGTGGACCTCAGAACTGAGGACAAACTTCTCAGCCACGGAGATGGATGAGGTCTTAGTTTCATAAATCTTTGGCTTGCAGAAGTGAATTTTCAGGTTGATTTCCTTTATTTCACAGTAATATTATGAGAACTTGTAGAGGAAGAAATTATAGTATTTTTTAACTTGTTGCCTAATGAGAATTACATATACCCTTTCAGAATTGAGCTGATTGGACTTGAATTAATGAGGTTTTACTCTGTTCCAGAGGTGTATTGAAGACTTTCAATTTAAAACTACTAGCACAAAGTCATAGAGAAGAGATTTTGATGAAATAATGAAGCCTGGAATATCCATTATCCATTACAGAATAGGCAGGTCAGAGTATAATGCATTTTAAAACTATCTACTTGCAAAAAAAGACCATGTCTTATTTATTAGTACCAAAGATTTATAATAGTCTGATATAACTGAAATGAATAGTCACATTCAAAACATTTCATTTAAAATATTAATGTTTTCATTTTTAGTATGATGGTATGATGTGAATTTGAGTGAACTTTCTTTTCAATTACAGCCATCCCTACCATTACAATCTGTTCCACTGACATTTATGATATGAAATCTGTTGCTTATTATTTTATGTAAGCTAATTTGGCCACTGGTATGATGGCTTTTTATTTGTAGCATTAGTCCTTTGAATGGGCATATAAAGCATAATAAATCCACACTTATAACTTTCCTTTGATTTAAGTGTTTGAGCCCAGCTTTAAGGTGTAGTTCTGATTTGTGTTAGTCTTCTGAAATAATTTGGATAACTTTTTATCAGGGCACCTAAAATTTGAGGATTTTCTAGTTGGAGGTATTACCGTGTTTCCCCCAAAATAACACCTAATCAGAAAATAAGCCCTAGCATGATTGAACATAAGCCCTAATGCATCTTTTGGAGCAAAAATTAACATAAGACCCGATCTTATTTTCGGGGAAACACAGTATGTGCACCTGATGTATTTTCTCTTCTGAGGAGTTTAAAAGGTGTAAAGAAAAAATAAAGATGGAAGACTATACTGATACATTCAGTGAGTGTTACAAGATTTGTGTAGAGTTTTGTATGGAATTAAGATGATCAGTGAGAACAGTTTTGTTACTTGGCATTTTGAAGCAACATATAGTATAATTTTCGAAGGCATTTAAAAGCTCAATTGCTAGAGGAAATCTCATGCTGTTAGTGAGAATAAATTGGGCACAGACATTTTGGAGGACATTTGACAAAATCTAATATGATTTTAAATCTTTATACCCTTTGGCCCAGAAATTTTACTTCTAGGAATTTTCCAACAGATATGGCTTTACAACTACACAAATATATAACATTTCTTGTGACTGTTTTTTCATAGCAGAAATTTGGAAGCAAGTCATATAGGGGACCTCAGTTGGGTAGGAGTAAATGGTGGTGATCTATAAAAAAAGGGTAAATCTCTTTGTAGATGCGTGAAGATCTTCAAGATATATTAAGTTAAATAAGGCAAATTGCCAAATCAGTGTGATCTCATTTTTAAAATGTATTTAAACAGATAAAACAAATATATGTGTGTATGTATATAAATAAATCCTGGGTGAGTGGGCACAGACTCTTACCAGTAGTTTTCCTTAGTGGGTGTTTATGGTGTTGGTGGTGATGGGAGGTTATTTTTGTAGTGTTTGATTTTTTTTTTTTTAAGTTAATTCTGTATATTGAAAAGCACTCCAGTGAACACGCATTACTTTTTAAGACTGAAGGACAAGAAGTAAAGACCCAATGTAGAATATTGCCTTTTAAACAGGGATTTAACATGTAGCTATCTAAATGTGATCTTTAACTTTCTTGGGTAGGTATTGTTGCTCAGTGGTGAAGCGTTAGGATTAGGAATTAAAGACATATTCAAGTGCTGATTTAAGAGATGCCTCCTGTTACCTTGAGCAAGTAACTTCTGTGTCTGTTCTCTCATTTGTGTTCTCACTTGTGTTAAGGGAATGATGATAGAGGAGAACCATTACCTCACAAGCTGAGGATTAAATATGAATCAGCTGTTCTCAAGTTTATTGGTTTTAAGACCCCTTTACACTTAAAAGCTGAAGACTCAAAAGAGCTTTTTCTATGTAAATTATGTCTATTAATAGTTACTTTATTAGAAATGAAATCAGAGACATTTTAAACAAATTCTAAAACAAAAAGAGTGAGAAGAGTGGCATTGTTTTACTTTTTGTGTGCAAATCTCTAATGTTTGTTTTAGTAGACAACAACTGGATCCTCTTCTGTGCTTCTGTGTTCACTCTGTTATTCACTGTTGTTATCACAGGTCATTGTAGCCCCTGAAAAACTCTGCTGTACATGCATGAGAGAATGAGAGTGAAAAAGGCAAATAATGTCTTAGAGTTATTATGAAAAGAGTTTTAACTTTACCAATTCCTGGGAAAGGTCTTGGGGATCCTGGGGTCCCTGGACTATGCTTGGAAAACCCCTGATGTAAAATAAAATATTCAGTATATAACCTGGCACAGATTAATTGCCCTATTCAGATGTGGAAGCTGACTTTTTAAAACCATTATTATTGTTGCTAATAAAAACACTCATTTAATGAAAAGAAAAGATCAATCTTCCAAGGTATTTATTTGCATGGTTAAATACCAGTGTAACAATTACCTAACAACTTTTTTCAGAAAAGGATAATCCGAATTTGGGTTTTACGGGATGTAGTTCACAGTTATTATCATTGTCCATTTGATGCTGGGTTATCTGTATTCTGCAGAATCCTTTTATGTCTATCATTTTAAGTGACTCTGTACAATTGCCTCGCAGAAGTAGATAGGACAGCGGTATCAACTGGTTTCAGAATTTTACCTTAAAGATCCTTTATTCCTTCTCTTGGTTCCTTGATGTTTCCTTCCAGTTCCATGGACCAGCCGTAGCCCTTTAGCTCTTTTTCTGGTCATCTATTACAGATGATCCCTGGTACTTAACACAGCTTTTACAGTTCTAAGATGTGGAATTTTTTTTTATTTTTATTTTTAAATCTCCTAGTAACTTCAGTCTTCAAAAGAGAACTTGGAAAGCTTAGCTACTTGGGACTGGGGGAAGATGTTAAATACAATTATACCAATTACATAATGAGGCAAGGATTTGATATATTACTGAACTTTACTCGATCTTAATCTTTATTGATCAGATTGTAGAATATTTTTGATCTCTGAAACATTACTTTCACAGTGTCTTAATAGAAACAATATAAATTTCTATAATTTGTTCCTTTGGCTTTGATACTTTGTTTGAGTTTATGTTTTTACTCTTCCGAGAAGAAGATAACGTAGAAAGAGAAATTCTGTTGTCTGAGTGAAAGTCTTTCACAACATTTTGTTTTGTGTGTGTGTGGCCACAGTCTCTAGTTTGTCCTCTTCCTCATAACATATATATATAGTTCAATGCTTTCATTTTTTCTCATATTTTGTGGTTCTCCTTATTCTTGTTTATAGTGCTGTATTCATTTTTGAAACTATATAATTTGTCTGAAAAGAGTAGATAAATAATTGCTTATTGATAGTGTTACAAATAATTTATAAGTTTTTAAAAAACTTACAGATATCATAGAAATTGAGAAATTACATTGTACAGTTGTACAGAGCAGCTTTTATGAAGAACTCATGTATTATTTTTTTACATGCAAATGAAAATCGTGTTATTTTCTAATTTATAAATACGTGTTCATTGTAGAAAAATCAAAGTAGAAATAGAAAGAAAGGAGTTAGCCCCAAATTTTTCATAGATAACCATAATTAATACTTTGGTAGACATATTTACATATACTATATATTTGTGTGTGGACACACACACTTTTAAATATTAACTAACTATAAATTAACATTTATTCATTCAACAAGTTTTTTTTTTCTTTTTCTTTTTTTTTTGGAGCTCCTACTATGTGCCTAGACCATTTCTACGAGCTGGGGATAAAGCACAGATGAACATTCCTGTCCTTGTGGTATATAATGGAATATGATCTTTTTAAGCCTGACTTTTGTGGTATTACGTTGAATATAGGTTGTTACACATTATTTGGACATTTAGATTGTCCTCAGTTTGAATGTGATATGACTATTGCTGTGGGAACATCTTTGATGTTCATTTTTATAGCTTTTCAATAATTTCCTCATGTTAAATTTCCAGAAGGGAGGTAGTTGAGTCAAGGTATATAGATTGTAAATTTTGATATGCATTACCAAACTTTCCTCCAAAAAGACTGTACCAGTTTGTACTTTCCCAGGTGTTAGGAGACTGCCCATTTCCCTACATGGTTGCCAATGCTGGAAATTACTAGTTTTGTTTTGTTTTGTTTTTAATCTTTGCCAATTTCCTGGATGAGACTATGCCTCATTTTTATTTGCATTTATTTGATTAGTAACGCCACATATCTTTATGTATGTGCTATATATTTACCGTTTTCATTTATGATATGCCTGTTTTGTGCCCTTTTTTGTATTCCTCAAAAAATACAAAGGAGAATACAAAGGAAAGAATGATGTAACAAACATTCAAATCCCCACTGCTAAGAATGAACAAGTGTTTACATTTTATCATATTTGCTTCCTTGTTTTGATTTTAGGGAATTAAGTATTACAGATTCAGCTAAAATTTTTAAATGCTTCTCAACCTTTTCTTCTAACTCTTCAGCCTTTCTTCCATCTATTTATGTAAATTTGCACATTTATGTTGCTACAAGTAATGTGATGTTCTGTCTTAAAATATTCATGAACTGTATCGTACTGGGCAAATCATTTTTTTTTCATTTGAGATGTAATTCACATACTATAACATGCACGCACTTAAAATGTAAAATTCAGTGGTTTTTAGTATATTTACAAGGCTGTGCAACAATTGCCACTATTTAATTCCAGAACATTTTCATGAGTGAATAATTTTGCATCTTGCTTCGCGCTCCCCACTCATACGTTTTTGAACCTTTTCATATTTCATTTGTCGAGAGCCAATTCATTCCCTTTCATTTGTTTGCTTAGTATTTCATCATAGGAATATGTTCTATGCTTGCTTTTCTGTTCCCTTATTAAGGAATATATAGGTCATTTTCCATTCTGTGCAGTGCACATCTTTGTACGTATTACCTTGTACAAATGAACAAGAGTTTGAATATAGGCCTAGAATTTGAGTTGTGGGTATGTTTGCATTTGTACTAGACATTGTCAGATTGCTCTACAAAGTAGTTGGTGACAGTTTATACTCTGTCAGGGAATGAGTACCATTTTCTCTATATCTTCAACATGTTTTAAGATTTCTTACTTTTGATATTTCATTGAAATATGATATATTTTTGTTTTCATTTGCATTTCTCTGGTTTCCAGTGGGCTTAAGCACTTTCTATATGTTTACTGACCATTTGGATTTCCTCTTTATTGACTTCTTTTTGTATCATTTGTCTTTAAGAAAGCTACTGGGATGTTTGTTTTTTAACTTAATCTGTAGGATGTTATTTTGTTTCTTTCTCTTGTAGCCTAATGTATAGTATCTTTTTGCCATATACATGTTTTTAATTTTGTCAGTGATCTATTTTGTTTTGTTTTCCTGTTTGGTTTTGGGGTTTTGTTGAAGAATATAATTTGGGGGCTTGGTAATGTGCTTAAGCAACAGACTTTATATGTGCATGATGCGTTGAAAGGATTGGGGGAGGACGTCAGTGAGGCAAAGAGGAGGTCCCTGCCTTCAACGTGCTTGTGTCTTCTCGAGCTGGAAAGGACACTTGAGAGTCTTCATCTTTGTGCAGCCTCTCATTTTACTTTCAGTCAGCAGCCGAGAAATGTGAAGTGATCTTGCGTGTAGACACAATGAGTCACAAGTGTGCTAGTGCGAAGATAACTAGTAATAAATGGTGGTAAATGTTTACTTTTAAAACACTGAGTCATTATTCACTTATATTAGCAGACAAATGTTCAGCAATAACTGCTTTTGTAGACATGATCTAAGATTTAATTAAGTGGTGGTAACCATGGTAGATGCTGTTTCAAAGGAAGAAGTTCTATAGCTACTTGCAGGCAAAATCAAATTCATTTTACGGGTTAATGTAATGTTTTCCTTTGAGATCAAATCATTAGGAAAAATTGTTACCGAATGGTAGGTATCCTCTGAGATTTCCCCCCACCCCCCACATTGTGGTAGGGTTGCAATTCCATGAAGGATATAGAACATTGTTTTAAGAAATAATGTTGTATGACCTAATTCTTTTAACTGGAGTGTGAGAAGTTTTCAGTGGTTGAGGCCTGAAGAAAGCTATTATCATTGAATTTCTAAAAAGATAAGGCTAGCATTTGGGTGTGATTTAGTTGGTATGTAGTAGTTAACAATTAACTTTTTGGCGAGAATCAACGCACCATCGTTTTTTATTAAAAGTATGGCTTATTCTGAACTTAATTCTGAGATCCTTTCATGTAAAATAATATTCATAAACAATTATAAAGATGATAAGTTGAATTTAATTAGTTATTACCCACGTTAGAAGATTGATATTCTGAGTCAAACACATTTTAAAATATTTAATTTTGCCAAATGTAGATTTTTTTTTTTCTTTGCTTCTTTCCAGAAGAAATCATTAGTTAGTTATTTTCCCATCAACACCCGGACAAAAGCTGTGTATGTATTGAATTTAAAAAGCAAAATATACATGAACAATTTCCTAAAATATTAACACCAGTAGCAGTGGCTTAGAGAGTAGGGAGATTTACATACCTCTTGATATTTCTAGATATAAATTTAGTCTGCAAGATGCCTTTAATTTTTGCAGGTAGGTTTTTTTTATGCCCTCCTTCCTCCTCCTCTCTCCAGGGTCGTGTTGGGAGAGATTATTCCAGGTATCTATTTATTTTAATAAAAATTTATAACATTTTAAAAATTAGTTTCCGGTGTATAAAACATTTTGAATGTTTTAAAAAAGGTTCATTATAGATTTCATGTCATCCATAACTTTTGCCAAAAATACTACATTAATATGAGTTGCTGAATATGAACGCTTTCCTTGCACTGAAGAAATAGTCTTCTATTTAAAAAAAAATGTTTTGTTTGACTTCTTTTCCTGTTCCTGTATCATAAGCAGTTGTTTTGTGACTCAGTGAAAACTAGAGAGGTGAGGTTGTTGGGATATGGTTGCTTTTAGTGGTATGGGTTCTTCAGAATGTTGGTAGAGCTCCAGACGGTCTTATCAGACATGCTTGTTGTATGACTGTCCCTACCTGTGTACAGAAATACTGAGGAGAAGTGGGAAGCGACTTTCCATCATATGCAGCTTTTAGCACCAGTACGTGTATGCTTCAGTCAGTCCTGCACTCACCTCCTGTATTGCAGTAGAGTTCCACACACATCAGATAAGATGGGACTACATTGTATCACTATAGATAAGTAGTATCCATACCTTTGATCAATGTAGTCTAGACTTTGGAAGTTTTGGCAACAATATAACATACACGTAGCTATTATCAGTCAGAAAAAGAGTGTTAGAATCCAGACTTGAGCTTCCACTCCCTTAAGTGGTAAATTATTACTTAGTATCCTAAAAGTCATTTCTTCTGTACCTCTTGTAATTGACTTTGTGTAAACAGAACCACCACTTGAATTTAGCAGGAAACATTGTGTCGGCTGGGAAACACATTTTCTAGAATGTGTTTTAGGTTATGTTATAGGCAAAATGAATTTTTCTCCTTTTCTCTCTTTTCCTTTACCTACTTTGGCTGCTGTTTTGAAAGCCAGACACAAATTTGAGAGACTTGGCCAGGTCTATCATTTTTTTACTACTTAATCCCTGAAATACAACTAGCCTTTTAGCTTTAAAAATAGACAGATGTATTCCAGTAACTGGTAGGAACAGTATTTAGCAATGCAGCAGGAAGCCTTGGCCTGGGAGGTAGGAGGGATGTGTTTGGACTGAATAAGCTCTGTGGGCTTTCCTAGCTTTGAAATATTATTTTTTCCTTAGTTTTTAAAAATGGATAAATTCTGAGTGTGTCTTTGATCTACTGTTTTTGTAATGATGAAATAATTTGCACTTATATGACAACTGTACATTGGTTAGTTATGCTAGATAATAGATAAGTGCTGCTGTATTTTATTTTTCACTTTTCATAAGTGTAGTAGTTTGAGAATGATTTTTTGAAAAACAAAATGTTGATATTTTGAAATTTTACTCTTTTTAATGATTAATGAACAGTGAAATGGGTAAAAGACTTGCTGTAATAATAGGGAAGTAGAAGATAACAAGGGTAATTCACCAAGTAGGTGATTAAGTTTTAGTTATGAAAATTACTTTCTGATTATATTGTTGTCATTTACACCAGCCATCAACTACTTGGGGGTTGGAGCATTCCAAGAACTCAAGACACCCTGTGTTTATTTGAAACTTCTTCCTTAAATATGGCTCTTGACCAGATTGTTAGATCATTGGGTTTTTTATGAAACTTGACTGATTGATTGATTGATGTTTCATATAATGTAGGCCAGACCTTGACATTTTGTCACTCAGTTTGCTTTTATGAAGTATCGGATAACTTCTTTTGTTTCTATACCAATGGAATAATAATTGGGGACTTGGACTAACATTATCATGTAGACAAGTTAGAAGACACTGTATCAAATCTTTGATCACTCAACATACTTGCAGGGTTTTCTATTTAATAATTCAAATACTTAATTGAAGGTATCTTGAAGAGCAAGTGCCCTTCCAGACTTTACCTGCAACATGCTGCATAAAGTTTAGGTCGATGAAGATAATTTTAGTTATTGTTTTAACTTGTTAAAGGGAATTGTCGAAGGACTAAGGATTTAATTTATACAAAAATACATAAATACAGACATTTTAAAGAGAAGCAAGTAAATGATAATTTTCTTATGTCATAAAAGGTACACAGTAGCTTGTAGTTAATGCTACTTGACAGTATTTCTGTGGAGGCCCTTTTTTTGGTTTATCATAATCATTGATTTTACTACTTGATTCAGTCCATTTACTTCATATCAGAATGGGCAGAATTATGCATCGTTACCTACATTTTGAGAATTGTGTGACAGATAAAAATACATCAATGAAAAGATGGAAAAAAATACTATAGTAAAATAGTAATAGAAGTTATTTTGGGGAGGTGGGATATTGGAAAATTCTTGTCATCAGTAAAATTTGTTGCATTTTTCAAGCTTTCTTGACACATCTAATGTGAAAGTAAAACTAGATTTTAAATGTGTTAAATATTTAAAAGTAAATATTTAAACATATGGACATGTTTACAATAAACTTTTTAGTTTTGTTTTTTTTTTGGTTTTGTTTAAGTAATCGCATATTGAACATATAGAGGAATGTCTTCTTCAAGGGACATTTTCATATCTTATTTAAAGTTTTAATCACGTCAGTTTGAGTGGTTTATTTTAACATTACTATATGCATGTTTCATAAGTTGATTGTAAGATTTCTGTGAATTATGTTATCTTTCTTAATTATTGTATTACAGTCATAAAATTAATCAGATTAACCTGATTTATAAGTACATGATTCATATAAGATAGTCTTCGTAACAGAAGGCAACTATATTTTATATTTCAGTACAGTATATGTTTTTGGAATACTTAGGAATGTTTGGAAAAGTTTTGATTTCCCCCCCCATGGAGTTTTGATAAGGATAACTTTGTTAATTAATATGTTTAGCTTGATATGTTGTGTTAGAAAATTCTCCAGAGCCTAAATTTGACTTTAGAAATTGACTACAAATGAAAGAACTCTCATCATGTTTGAACGTATGATAATGGAGTTAGAAACAAATGGGATCTATAATCGGAAGTAAAGACCCATTTCCAGTTTGTGTCTTTATATATATTTTGGAAGTTAAACACTAAGTTACGAAAAATAAAAATTACCCTAAACTACCAAAACTAAGGCAAAAATAATATGTTTAGGGCAGGGAGAGAAGTGGTCCTTTTTGGATGGAGAATTGATGCATAATTGCATAAACACAAACAAGATACTATTTCACATATAGACTACAAAAATAACCAGAAGTTAAAAAAATTAAAATCAAAAGGTAATATTGTGTTTTATATACAGTGCAGATACGAATATTCCTTAAACACAACTAAAACTAATAATTTCTGCAAAATGAGAGATTTAATTTTAGTTGTCTTAAAAGGTCTTTTTGCAATCTGAAATTTATCTGATTGAGTCCATGATATTACAATCTGTGGGAAGCATCTTTACCTTTTTAATACAAAAACAAAAAAAAGCCACTAAAAGTATACTTGCTCAAATACACAGTAAAACTATATGTCAAGTAAAAATAAGTCTGTATGAGATGCTTTTACAAAATTCCCAAATTATATTATCATTACCCAAATTAACTCAAGTTTAAAATACGAAATACAGAAACTGATGTTTGTGATCTGAACATTTCTTTATTCGCTACTTGACTAAAATTGCTACTTTAAGTTCTATTTGTTAGCATTTGGAATAACATTATTTTCCTTGGGCTTAATTTAGTTCTACTGATAAAATTTTGTTTGACTATTTCTATTCCTTTTGAGAAACTTCTAAGTGGGGTTCATAATGGCCGAGGTTCCTTTCTTCGGGATTAAGCCATGTATGAGAATGAGAAAGATATATTCTTTGGCACTATGACAACAGCTCACACTATTTGCTTCCTATTTTTATTGTTCCATTCATTCATGTCGGTGTCCTAACTGCAAAGATAGAAAATAAAGTCATTGTTTTAAAACCCTTGCTAACGAAATACTTGAGGGACCAATTGAAGACCTGCGAGTTTGAGTAATATGGAAACTTGGTCTGAGTATTGCAGATTGTTGTGTATTCCAAATTTGGTACTAAATTAAATAAATGTACTCATAGAATTTTATTATAGGACAGACAGAGCCGTAGCAGACCAAGATAATGTATAAATGGCCCTTATTTAGAGCACATAGAGGGGGGCGGCATGTTTTGCAGTGAAAGGAAGACTGAAGGATAAGGTGTTCTCTACTTGGGGACTTGTAAAGACCTCAGCATTTTCTTTATGTTATTGTAGAAAGACATTATTTTTGCTTTGGCGTGCTTAAAACTAAAGGGCAAATGATCCAAAAGAATAATCTTGAAATTCAATAGCAAGAAAACTACTTGACATTGTGGGCTGGAGGCCAGCAAACGTGTTGCTTTCATTGAATGCGTGGGAAATGGGGCAGGCCTGGAGTTTAAAGAGACAGGGTGCAGTACCCTAGAAAAGAAAAGCCTTCCTGTATGATTTGCTTACTTGGAGGAAAAAAATAGACTTAACGTTTTCTCTAAAGGATCTTTATTGGATCAACTGTTTTAGGCATTGAAAGACACTGAGTGAGTTTTTCCTAATGCCACCTCCCATCTCCCTAGCCATCTTCTCTTGTCTGAAATTGGTGCTGTAGTAAAATTGTTTATAACAGCGGAGAAGCAGCTTTTCAAATAAAAGTACTTTGTAGCCTGTTCAAATGGAGTATAATGTAATTCTCTCTGAAATTGAGCACTTATTACTTTGTTTATGTAGCTGTTTAAAAAAGGGGGTTGGGGTGGGATGAGGAGTGGAGGGGTATATAGGAACCTCTGCTTTAGAAATTACTGTTTTTTCCTATGTCTGAGTTTTCCTCCCCCACCACTCATGAATCCCCCTCCCCCACCTCCCACAATCCCTCAATAAAATAGTATTTAAAAGACTTGAATAACCAGTCTTATGTACCAGCGTCTTGCCTGAGGCAATAATGTTGTACTATTTTTCAATGGGTGGTCTTGAATCTCCATGGGAGATTTTACAGGCAGTGGGCTCCAAGACCCACTAAGCAGGCATATTATATTGAACATAGCCAGTTAAATTCCTGAGCCATAGAGATAGTTTTACATTATTGAAATCCCATCGTTAATTACTTGCGAACCAATTTATTTAATTTTATTTGAAGAATTTCTGGTTTAAATCCCTTAAAGTGACACTTATTAACCCAGTAGTTGAGGTTTACTTTTTAAAACAAGTCAGCCATTCATATATATGTCAATTCAGGAACACCCATTTGTGGTGTATTTTAGTTCATAGAGGTTTTTTGTTTGTTTTAATTTTTCTCCTTTAGGAAACCAACACTGGTAGAGTAAAATGATAGGATCTGTTATCATCAGAAAGTGTATCAGATGGTTTATAAGCAGTATCTCTGAACTGTGGCATATAGCTAAATGTATACTAGCCTGAAATTTAACTAAAATTGCTTTGGGCCAAACCTTTGTGGAAATAAACAGGATTGGAATTAAAAATTAAATATTGGATTAAGATTGCCCTTTGGGAAAAAAAATCTTTTTTAGGTAAACTTACTTGAATAAAACAAACTTTATGCATTGTAAATATTGAAGTGAATGTTGCAGGCATGGGTATTTCTGCATAACTTAGTTTAAAATTGTTTTGGAGTTTCTTGCTAGTATGAACCTGTAGTTACTAACCAGAGGGCTAACAGAACGTTGTTGGGTCATTGATTTGATTACTTTGTTTCCCTTATTCACATTCTTCAGAAAATTATTTCTGAAGAAGGATGGATTTCCATTTAAAGTCAGTATTTGTAAGTCCTGATTAGTTAGATGTCTGAAATACCAGTTTTCCATAGGCGAAGTAGGAAAGAACAGGAGTAGACATCTCAGCTGTGTTGGTAATAACTGGATGATATATGATGAAAGAGCTTGTTTGTCTTAAACAGTGTAAGTAGTTTTAGGTGGGAAATTGTAACCCTAGAGAAACTGAGTTTGTTTCTGTTACAAAAATTATTGTACAGTTGTTTTAGGTCCTATATAAAATGGTATGAATTCTGCAGCTTTCTTCACTGATAGAAATCAAAGATCTGTGGCTCAACAGTTTACAGCAATGACTAACTGCTGCTTCTTTTTTTAGCTCGTTTAGCTAGTTCTTGAATAGCTAAAACATTTTCCAGTAGTTTTTATAAGTGGGTTTGAAGAAGTGATAGCCATCTGAAGTTTTATCTTGTGTAGTCAGTATTTAAAAGTTATTAAGGTTGTCTGCACCCCAAAAAGAAACAGCTCTTATGGATATACATGTGAATAAAAGTTAAAAGGTTGGTAAAAATGAGCTTGTCAAGTAAACTTACCGACTGAGGAATAATTTTGTTTTCATTTTCCATTCCCTTGGTTGAAAATGAAATAGAAACGATCTGGTTACTGAAGACCAGCGCTGTATTGGATCACTTCCTTGAGCTTTTGCTATGATCGTTAAAGGCAAAGTGAGACAGCTGCTCCAGATTTCGCCAGTAGCCTCACAAAAGAAGTTGTTTAACCCTGTTGGTTTCAGACACTATCAATTCTACCTTGCAAATGTACATGCTGCGTTAGATATGACTCTCTGATTATGATTTGCACTTTTGACTTATAGGAAGGTAGGGTGGCAGAAAATGAGTCATTTGAGCATTTATTACTGTACAGTTTCATGTCTTGGAATGTGACATATTTCAACATTTTTGCTTATACTTAGATTTTAAAACTTCAAGTAAGACTTTCTAAAGTTAGACCTTGCTTTTTGTATCTAAAGCCCTTTATGGAATTGTGAAAATTGTAAAAAAAAAAAAAAAAAAAAAGTGTGAAAATTGAGTTTGATTTATAACCCATGATAATTGGATATTTAAATGTCCTTTTTGGGGCTTGAAGTTCAGAGGAAGTACTAAGTCATTGACTTTAAAATCACAGTTTGGATAAGTGTACAATTAGACCAATGTCATCTCCTCCCGAAATTGATGTTATAATGTTAAAAACCCCAACGATGTTGGTTTCCTTTTGTGTAACGTGTTTGCATTATTGCTATAGGTTTAAAGGGCAGGGAAATACTTTACTGTTAAGGCTGAGGAGGGCAGGATTTGGGAACCTACTGCTACGTGATTAAATCAGTGTGTTTGCCCTGAGGCTTCAGCCATTCAATCTGAATTCATAGCCTAAAATTTTGGATTCCTTCTCTGTTTGAAAATAATACTTCTTAAAAATCTTAGGGCTGCCTTTGCCGACTCACATGAAAACTATTGAGGCAAATTATCAGGGTTAAGATTTTCATGCAATCAAGACTGAAGATACATTTCAGTATTTTAAAGAGAAAGTTCACAGCCATTTTACATAAAATTTTACTGGGCTTTTCATTAATCCAAAATAACTGGTCTATAAGTACTTTATCAGTGAAAACTGCTCAGCATGTAAAACGAGGAGTAGAAGAGCACAAAGGCTTCCTGCAAATTAAGGGCACAATGAGTACTAACGGACGTTCCAGCCAGCTCCAGCTGTGAGATTATTATAGTTTTTGCAAACCCTTTTCTCTCAAAACTAAATCAAGAATGGTAGGGTCCTGATAAAAAGAAGTGTAGAAAAGCCTAACTAATCCTTAGATGAGTTACTTCAAACGTGCCAAAATAGAATAAAATCAGTTAATAGCATGGATTAAAGGTTACTTTTAATGCATTTTATCACTCACATTGGGAATTTTGTTGTATGTTAATGCATTTGGCCTTGGTTTAAAAGCTCCAGAGAAAAAGTATAATTAAATTTGAGAGATTACACAATCACATTGTTACGAGGAAATTTAGTACCAATGTTAGGTGCCAGATTTGACCTAAGAGATAAAAGCTGTGTACTTGAGATCGGAGCTAGAAACAGGTGGCTCCAATTTTGATGGTACGTTTTCGGGTTATTATGAGAGGGCTCATTTGTGTACTTCTAAGAGCTGATTTATTATATAGATTTTTAAAAACGTGGCTCTGTGTGTTTGGATAAGTATGTACAAGTGATTCCTTGGATAAGATCACAGAAGAGTTCTAAACTCAGATTAAAGTTTTAAAAGTGCTTGATTCTTACATGTGGTAAAGGGGAGATGGAGAAATAAGAGGTGAGTTTTGGGTTCAAAGGTAGCCTTTATGTTTTATGCAGAGTATCTGAAACGGTCTTTTGTGTACACAGGGAGGCTATATTATCTGTACTTTTCATTTAGAATCACATGTTTGCCAACTGCTTAATTTGTGAAATATTTTTTCCATATAACTGGCATATTAGGATAGAGCTACCCAAGTATCAGATTAAGGAGAAACTGATTTGGCATGATGGTAAGAAGAATTAAAAGATAAAGCAACATATCTTTCTCTTCTTAGGTGCAGATATACAGATGCAGGTATAGGGGTGTGTGTATCTGTATGTATCAGCCTTAATACAATTTTATTGTAAGAACCTGGGCAATAGGAGATTTTATAATCATGTCGCATTTGCCATTCCTCTGAGATGCTAAATTGTAAGTTTCTCTGGTGGGACTTCGTATCTATTTCCTTGTAATAGATGTATTGTATGTGCTGTAGCTAAATAGGAAATAGCCTGACTAGTACTCCAAGCACATGTGTGCTGTATATGTTAGATATTTGTGTGTGTATGCCATCCACATATAATGTAGTGATTTTTAATAAGCTGTGTAAGAATAAAGTCCTATTAATTTATAGCCAAAACGTACAATCGCCTATACATAAATTTCCTCTTGTTTGATATTCTAACCAAATTTAACCTTATACAAAGCTTCTAGCTTCAATGAGTTTTGCAACATTGAACAAATACTGTGCTGTATAACTTTTTATGTGCGCAAGAAGCTGAGCTTTCATTCTCTCCCAGTAAGTTCCCATGGGATAAGTTATTCTAGTAAATCAGAAATTTTCTCTGAAAGCAAAGTAGTTCTTAATTTTTGGAGGCTTGAGAATGGGGGAAATAGCCATATACATGAGGAGGAAGAAATTCCTCCGTGTTTCCCGGAAAATAAGACCTAGCCGGACCATCAACTCTAATGTGTCTTTTGGAGCAAAAATTAATATAAGACCCCGTCTTACATTATATTATATGATATAAGACCCGGTCTTATTTTACTATAATTTTTGCTCCAAAAGACACATTAGAGCTGATGGTCTGGCTAGGTCTTATTTTTGGGGAAACACAGTAGTTGGCCAGCATCACTAAAGAAACAATTCAAAGTACTTGGACCTCTTAAATTCTCTTGAGGGAAGAAACCCCACCACAATGCTGCCGAATTGTTTTACCTCTGTAGTGTAGTTATGTCTTTGTGTGTTTATAGGAGTGGGAACATTTTATCTTCTGTGTTTCTGTTGAGGTTGTTTTTCAGTAGTGCCCCAAGAAAAGTCTTGGAGGCCAGCTTTGAAGCCCTGTGGCCAAGCTGGATATCAAAGAGCCAGAGGAATCCGGGCAGTAATTGTTTTATGGCTGGCCAGAAATCAGACCTATTTGTATAGGTAGCACACAAAATAGCTGTGATTTGACAATTTGGTGCTATTTATACCTACCATAAAAAGAGAAAAGAAAAAGTTTAAGGGGTATTTTGGAAACAGGAACTAAGCTGTAAATGCAAATTGCTTCACCATTTTCTCAAAGGAACAAAAAAGGAAAGGATTTAGGAAGTTTTTATTGAGGCTACGTTATTGAGGATCTGTCTGCTTTCAGAACATTTAATATTGTACTCATGCTGAAACTGAATTTCTTTCTGTTTGCAGTTTTTTTTTCTCCCTATTCCCATCTGATTAAAATTATTTTTGTGGAGTAAAAGAAACTCTCTGGAGGAAGGATAGTGAAAAAATCACAAAGTTTCCAACTCTATCTTAATAGACCTTTAAAATTCCATCTTACTATTGTTATTTAGCTTGGGATAAGAACCATCTGCTATAACTAAAGCAAATTTTTTCTTTTCAAATAAGTTATATTTTCAACAAGTAGTCATAGGTTGTTTACTGTGGGTGAGGATTTGCCAGGTAAATTTTCATGGCTTTTAGGATACATGAAGAAGAAATTTCTCACGACTATTCTTAATCTGTCCACTAGAGAGATCTTTTAAAATACAGAGTGCCTCAATTGTTACTCTCCTTGACTACATTCCAAGCTCAAGGTGGGCAGTGTATCTTGGTTTATCTGTACTTCAATGAGCAGTCCAAAGTGAAGTTTGTTTCTAGAATGTCATTCAGACCTTTTGAGGTTGTCAAATGCTTCATTGTTTTGCCTTGAAACCCTCAGCCCCAGAGCAGTCTGAGTCTGGGGCAGCGGTGCAGAGAAAAAGTAAACACATCTATGATTGACTACATTTTTTTTTTTTTTTTTTTTTTTTTTTTTTTTAACGAAACCTTAGAAATGCCTTAGGGACCCCATGGGCTTCTTCATAATTTAAAACCATTTTACCATTGAAGGCATTTCAGGCCTGTTGAATTGGGACTGTATTAATTTGCTTTGGTTTTAATTTTTTTCATTGGATTCTGATCTTCCAGTAATCGAAGTGGTCTTTGTTAAGTGTACATTAATTTCTGGGGGAGATACTATGGTTTTGATTGGATAATGAGAGTTCACTGAGAGTAAGAAAAAAGAAATGGAAACTGATGGAGATAAATACAGTGTTGGAAGAGTCAGTTTTGTCTTCTTTCTTTGAATGAAGAGTTAGAATTTAATAAATTGTGTGAAGCATCAGAGCGTCAGAATAAAGATTTAAAATGGGAATTTCCTAAAAGCCTGATACCAAATTGGATTTCAAGATGGATTCCTCTTAGGAAAATAGGTGAAACCACTCTAATAGAGAAGAAACATTCTGGATTGCTGTTACTCATCACCAGTATGAAAACTCAGATGGGGAAGAAGATGAGGACAGAAGTAGTTGCAGACCAGCCCTGTGGGTAGAGAATGTGCAGCAGGATTACGGCTGGGTCAGGAAAGGTTGTATGTGTAAAGTGATGTTATTCAGCCAACAGTAAGCCTCTACTATGTGCCAGGAACTGCTCGAAGCATCGAGGATACTACCAGGAACAGAAGTGGTTCTTGTCTTCTAGGAATGGTTAGTCTGGCATCAGGCATGTAAAAAATAAATAAATAAAAAATCACAATACAAGAAGATGAGTGCTTTTATGAAGCTATGAAAAGCAAAGCTGTGGAAACAAAGGTCTGAGTGATTAGTTCTACCCAGGTATCTGAATTTGAATTGTTCTTCTTTTTTTTTTTTTTTAATTGCAAATGAGAAGTCTAATAAAAAAGAATTGTGTGGATTAAAAGAAAATTACCCTGAATTTCTCAAGGATGGATTTGCATCTCTCCGATGTTTCTCTTTAAAAGGCTGGATGGTGTGTTGAGAGTTTCTGAAATCTCTGGGCTAGGCTCATAGACTATAGAGTTATATAGCTGAAGGGATGGGACAGCGGTTTATTGTTACTGAATGTTTAATTCTGTATCCCATTATTCACGTTTTACATATGTGGATCTAAGACTCAAGGTGAAGTAACTTTCCCAAGGTCCATATAGCTTGAGAACAGTGACCATGTGTCCTGTTTGCTAGGGATAGTTTCATTTTATGCCTGTTGTTCTGTGTCCCTCTCAAAACTGGTATTTTTTTGGATGATTGATTGTATGGTCACTCTCTTTTTGAATGGCATAAATAAGATTTAAACTCAGGCCTTTTTGGCTCCAAGTCATAAGCTCACCACAGTTTTACTCTTTTTATACTATGCCTCTAAGTCCTGTCTCTATTTCCAGGTTGGTCTATTAAGAAGGATTCTGAGGCATATGTCTGGTTCAGTACAGCATTCAGTACTAGGATGGTGATGTTTATTGTGGGTGATGGAAAGAAAGCATGCATGGTCTTTTTTTTTTTTTTTTTAATATCCTGTTACTAAAATGTTTTAGAATGTAATTGAATTTCCTTCAGAAATTCCAAAGGCATTTGAGGAACTTTGTCTTAGGACCTTATCTGTAAATATCAGTCATCATTGCATGATACCAATCAAGAAAATTCCAGTGATTTGAGTCTTCTGGATAAATGGAAATTTGGTGCATCTCTTGATCACTGAACATGTTGCTTTTCCTTTAATTTCTGATTCCCTTTATATACCTAATCAGAAGCCTAGAGCAGCAGAATAGGGCTTGAGGAAAGTAGCTTTAATTTGGAAAAGAAAATTGGAAACTTATGTTCTGATTTGCTCAGACTGGTTAGCTTTTCCACCAGGTTTGCTGGACAAATACTGAGTATATCACCTTTATTTGGTCCCATTTAAATGGCTCAACACTTCAGGTGTATTGTCTATCAAGTAGGTTAGCTAAAACGTAAAACAGATTTAATTTACTAATAATCAGTTTGAGTAATTAAAGAGTTTGTTTTGTTCTGTCTCATTGCTCTTAAATGCTGTGTCACTTTTCATCAGAAGATGGTGTGATTCGAGCAGTCCTCACCGAGGCTGTAGTCTTCTCCACTTCAAGAAGGACTGATATCAACTATCTGTTAGCTTTTGAGTCAACTAGAGGGTTTCAAGAAAACTAAAGCCATTTGAGAGAGCGTCTGGGTTAGGTGATTTTGGGGTGGGATGCAAATGCCTCATGTTGCTCATCCTGCTTCTCAACCAGATTTACACATCTGTTCAGCAGTGTGACTTCTCTGCCTTTGAAAAGCTCAGAGACTTTATGGTAGGGGGAGGGGAGATAGACTTGTACCTAAGCAGTTACATTTCCGAACAACTTAATTGAGAATTGTAGTTGATGTAAGAATGGAGTTTCGTGGGAACATAAAGGGGAAGTCCATACGAAGATGAGCACAGTTATGTTTCCATTTATGTAGCATATGTTTGAACCTGACTCTCTTTCCATATTTTGTACCATTTTTAGCTTATACAGCATTTTATGTTGTTTTGCCTTTTTTTTTTTTTGGTCAGGGACTGTTTATGACCCAACTTGAACAATACAATGAAATTCTTTTTTAGCTCAAGCTGTTGTGAAGCCAAAAATAGATCTGGGCTGAGATTGGACTTTGTGGCATAAGTTGTGGTTTGTAGGTTATGGCTATTATTGTTCCAACAAATAAGTCTAATTTTAAAGTTATTTAGAAGTGACGCAAATGTTGCTGAGACAAAAGTGGACCTGGTTGATTTTAAAATGGTGCTTTCGAACAACAAGCAGATGCCTATGTTTAAAGGGTTGTTTGGAATGGAATTGTTTTAGTTAACAAAAATTAGTATGCTTTTCTGGAATAGTCGGGTTGCAGACGGCAGTCCGGTAGGAACCCTACCTGTTGTAATTCCTCCACCCCCGTCCCTGGCTCCCCCTTTCTCTTTGTTTCTGTTCTCTGGAAATTCAAAAGCATGCAATAGGTTTCAGAGAAAGAAAACCCAAAGATAGGAAAAACAAGATGAAAACTCTTCTGGCATATTGGTCAAGTTCAGTGCAGGAGCTTCGCTCTGCAACAATACCTGTGGTCAGAAGAAGTATGGAAGAGACTAATAATAAACATTGAAAGGGTACGGAGGCCTGAACTTCATTTACATGGCTCAAAAGTAGATGGTTTTCTGAGGCTCTTAATTAAAGAGTGTATGAAGGTAGATTTGTTGCAAAAGAAAGCTTATTCAGATTTTTTATCTGATACCTATATACAAATCACTTGACAGCCAAGTAGGATCTGTTTCTGATTTAAGACCACACATTCTTTTTGAACAGTATTTTTTTTAAATTACTGTATCACTCACACTTTTGCTCATAGGAGGTATTGCATAAACATTTTATAATAAGATACCTTTGTAAAGCCCTTGACATATAAAAGTACTTTAGTAGTCATAACTAGTATTTAACACCGACTGTGTGCCCGGGTAGGTACTAAGTACTCTGCAAGAACGACCTAGTTAGTCTAATGATCACCCTATGAGTCGGATTGCCACCAGTACC
The DNA here is from genome assembly GCF_057876585.1 of Rhinolophus sinicus. Lineage (NCBI taxonomy): Eukaryota > Metazoa > Chordata > Mammalia > Chiroptera > Rhinolophidae > Rhinolophus > Rhinolophus sinicus. The sequence continues at coordinate 64,764,057 of NC_142516.1, read as the reverse complement.
ACCCTCATGATATACAACTTCAACACAAAAACCAACAGTATTCTATACCGTTTCAATAAACAATCCAAGAATGAAATTAAGAAAGCAATTCCATTTACAATAGCATAAAAAAGATAAGATACTTATGAATACCTTTAAAAAAAAGAAGTGTGAAACTTACGCTCTGAAACTAGAAAACATTCATAGAAAAACTGAAACTAGAAGAAATTAAAGAATATCTAAATAAATGGAAAAATATTCCATGTTCATCAGTCGGGAGACTTAATAGTGTTAAGATGATAATAATCCCCAAATTGATCTACAGGGTCAGTGCAATCTGTCAGAATCCTAACTGGTGTCTTTGTAGAAATTGACAAGCTGATTTAAAATTCATGTGGAATTTGAAGAGACTCAGAATAGCCAAAACAATCTTGAAAAAGAGCAAAAGAGTTGGAAAATTCACACCTCTCAATTTCAAAACTTACTACACGGCAACATTAATCAGGACAGTGAGATACTGACATAGGATAGACATACAGACCAATGGGACAGAACTGAGAATTCAGAAATAAAAAAAAACCTGTGTATCTCTGACCAATACCATCAGCAGGCAAAGAATAGTCTTTTCCATAAATGGTGCTCAGAGAACTGGAGAACTACATGCAAAAGAATGAAATTGGACCCTTACCTCATACCACATATAAAGTTTAACTCAAAATATATCAAAGATAGAAGTTATAAGAGCTCTAATTATGAAACTCTTAGAGAAAGCATAGGGATTAATTTTTATTACCTTGGAATTGATAGGCAATGGATTCTTACAATTTACACCAAAGCATGATCAACAAAAGCAAAAATAGATACATTGGATTTTATAAATATTATAAAAACTTTGGTGCTTCAAATGGACTCTCAAGAAAATGAAAAGACAGCCCACGGAATTTTAAATCGTATATCTGATAATGGCTTGTATATAGAAGACACATACATGTAACACAATTATGTGACCAATAGCCCAATGAAAAGTGGGTAAAGGATCTGCATAGACATTTCTTCAAAAAAGAGAAACAAATAGCCAATAAGTATGTGAAAGCTGCGCAACATCATTAATTATCAGGGAAATGCAAATCAAAACCACAGTGAAATACCACATATGCACGAGGATGGCTATAATAAAAATTTGTATAACAAATATTGGTTAGGATGTGGAGAGATCAGAACTCCCCTCACACGCTGCTGGAGGGAAGGTACAATGGTGCATCCACTTGAGGAAACAGTTTGGTGGTTCCTTGAACAGTTAACCATAGAGTTCCCATATGACACAGCATTTCTAGTCCATGGTGTCTAAATACTTAAGAGAAAAGAAAATATATGTCCACACAAAAACTGGCACATGAATGTTTATAGTAGCATTTTTCATATCCAAAAGGCAGAAACAACCCATATGTCCATCAAGTAATGAGTGGATAAACAAAATGTGGTATATTCATACAGTGGAATATTGTTTGGCCATAAAAAGGAAGGAAATATTAATATGTACAGACTACAACATGGGCGAACCTTGAAAACAGTGTGCTAAGTGAGAAGAGCCAGTCACAGACCACATATTACTTAATTATATTCATGTCAAATGAGCAGAATAGGGAAATCTATGGAGACAGGAAGTAGATCAGTGATTGCTTAGGGCTGGGGAGTTTGGGGGAAAGAGAAGGGGATCGTTAAAGGGATTCCTTTTCTTGAGATGATGAAAATGTTCTCAAATTAACTGTGGTGACGGTTACACATATCTGAATGTGCTAAAAAACATTAAATTGCCTTATGTTAAACAGATAACTATATGGCATGTGAATATCCTAATAAAGTTGTTATTCAAAAAAAGTTGCCTAACTCGCATTAATAAAAATGCTGGCATAAAGCAGTATCTTCATATTTATACGTTTATACATTATAAATTGAACCTTGATGGCATGCCTTTTCTCTGGTAGAAGGCAGATGTCAACGTTCCAGGCTTTTTGATTGCCCCAATATGATTGCCCCAAGGAGCATTGTTTCCTAGGTTGAGCAAAACTTCTGTAATTCTTCTCTTTTGTAATTTTACTTTATGCAACTTTGTGTATGTGTTTGTTTTATTTCCATATATGAAAAATATAAGCACTTAGTTGATAGGAAATAGTGACAACTGATATTCATTGAATGCTTACATGTATAGATACTACCGTGTTTCCACGAAAATAAGACCTAGCCCGACCATCAGCTCTACTGCGTCTTTTGGAGCAAAAATTAATATAAGACCTGGTATTATATTAATTAGAGCTGATTGTCCAGCTAGGTCTTATTTTCGGGGAAACACGGTACTTCAAATTATTTTAATGTGTTATTCAATAAATCTCACAACAACTCTATAGAGTATAGTAACCCTGAATTCAAAGATGGGGAAATTGAGGCATGGGGTAAGAAACTTAGTCGAAGTCAAGTAGTAAGTAAGTGACAGAATATAGTACTTGGTGGCAGCAATACTTTGTAGTATTCTGGGCCAGCTAATGTCTTATCTTATGCAATAGGTGTTTCTGGCAGTGTGTGTTTAAAATAACATTTTATAAGTGAAGCCATATTTTAGTGTTCTAAAGGAGCCTGTTATTTTAAACGAAAACTGCAAATAAATCAGTTCCTTTTTAATCAGTCTTCACACTTGTGACATCTTAAATCAGGATACTTCTCTATGTTTGATTGAATGCACTGATTTCTCTGCTAATTCTGTTGATTTGGGGTAGGTTTAAGTTGGATTAGTTTCATTCTGCAAACTTATTGAGGACCTATTTTTTTGTAGTGAAAAGTCATATAAGAAAACTCAAAGAAGGTAATTCCTGATCTAGAATTAACTGGTGGTAGAAGCTTATCAAATAGCTTTCTCTGAAGCCTGTCCTTAATTTAAGCTTGCAAATTATATTGCCTTTCATATCTAGGTTTTGTATATACTCTACAGCTGCACCGTCCAAAACAATAGCCACTAGACACGTGTGGCTATTTAAAGGTACATATAAATTAATCAGAATTAAAATTCAGGCATATTTCAAGTGAAGCTGCACATAGCTAGTGGCAGCCATATTGGACAGAGCTGATCTAGAGAAATGGTAACATCCTCACAACTTCTTTTTATAGTGGAATTTAGAAGGTATGTTTGCTTTTGTAGGGAATGGAAAGTAGAGGGAAAAGGATCTGATGGGACTTTTTATATAAAATTATGTTGCATTTTTTTAACCAGAAGAAAAGCATAAAAATAAGTTCTTTGTTATATGGGAGCCTTCATAAGGTAATGAAGACCCAAAGAAACAGACCTGAGCACTTTAAACTAGGTTTGACCCCTTAATACTTAAGGCATGTGTCTCCTAAGAGTCAGGATGTTGTCCTGTATAACACTATTACCATTATCAACACAAGAAAGAAATGATCAGTTTGTCTCCAATACCATATAATGCTAGGCCTATTTAAATATGCATTGTCTTCCAAGTATCTCTTTTGGTCATTTTTTTCCAAACAAGGATCCCATCAAGTTTTATGCAGGTCTTTAGTCTGGAGCAGTCCCCACACCTTTTATTTTTTATTTTCATGACATGACAACTCCCAACTTTATTTTGAAGAATTTCAAACCTATAATAAAGTTGAAAAAGTAGTGTAAGGAATGTTTAGATTCATTCGTTGTTACTGCTTTGCTTCATGTGCTTTATCTCTTTGTTTATACCTCCCAGTCACTTGAAAGTGAGTTGCAAATATCATGATCTCCGCTCCTAAACACATCATGATGTCTTTTCTAAGGAAAATAATGTTCTCCTGCAAACCACCAAACTACCGATCCTATCTAAGATTTAACATTAGCCTTAAGGTGTCTGTCTTTTTTGTATCCTTAGCTGTAGGACATTTCTCCCACTTCTACATTTCCTTTGTTGTTTTTTTTATCTTGACATTGACATCTTTCAAGAGGCCAGGTCAGTTGTCTTAGAGAACCTCCTATAATCTGGATTTGTCTGATCTTTTCCTTATAGAGTCATTTAACTTGAATTTTCTATCCCTTGTATTTCTTGTCAATGGGAGATCTGTAAGCTTTGTTCTATTTAGGTTAAGTATTTTTAGTGAGAAACTTTCATAGGTACTTCTTGTTGCACTTTACATCGGGAGGTGCCTAGTGTAGATGATCGCAATATTCCCGATACTGAGTTTTATCACTTGGTGCAAGTGGCAAAAGCTGTTATAAAGCTACACTTTCCCCCTGCAATTACCATGTGACCAGTATGATGATACTTTGTATCTTTCAAATGTCATCTTCCACCTTGGCCTTTCATGGGATGGTTTTAGCATCTACTGATTCTTTAGGGAGGAACCTGAATTAGCTTTCACTGGCATTATACACAGGTGATTTTCTTAGTTCGGTGGCACCGGTGATTTTTTTCCTAACTTGGTAGCACTTATTAAAAGGGTACATATGGGATCTATTCCATTTCCCTCCACCCTTCCACTTTTTACAATTAATATATGGTTTTTCAAATAGTTTAAATCATGGAAAGGTTTTCTGGTCTGATTTTATGGTTTCATTTAGTTAAATATGTGATAATATAAATTCTCTACATAATCTGATGGGGGAGGTGGTTCTAGGGGGGAGGAAATGGATTCTAGTCAAATGTTTGTGGCTATTTGAATTTAGAATATTGAATCCCTTGTTTCGAGATTTTAAATTGGCGTATGGTTCCTGCAGAGTCGTACTATTTCAGAAGAAATTTCTGCTTCTGTAGAGTTAGCTACACATCAGGAAAACTTGGGGAGCTTTTAGTAAGTTCTGGGCATGGCCATCAGGCATGCCATCATATACTTCACAGCTTTGGAGGCAAGTGTTGGAATGTAACTATATAAACTTTTTCTTTTTCTTTGCTTGCTCTTTCATTACTTCTTTGGTTTTATCACCAAGGATGGGTGTGAAAGCAACTTGTCTGAAATTTTGTTGCCCAGAGGGAGTAACTTGAAATTCCCAGGATAGTTTTAGAGCTGTTTCTTGATCTTGGAATGATGGAGCAGACCTCCTGGTAATTCTCTGGCTGAAGTGAACATGGATTCTAGGAGGGGTCTGGTGAGGCCTGAGTGTAATGGGTTTTTTCTTTTCTCCTTCTCTTTTTTGCTTATGAGTCTTTGTTAAGGAATTTTTCAAACCTTTTGAAGTAATGGTTACTTTAAATTAAAAACAAAAAAGCCATATAACTAGCTGTAGTGTTATGAGCTAAATTATGCCCCGCCACCCACCGCCACAGTCTGATACTGAGCTCCTCATGCCCAGTACCTCAGAATATGACTGTATTTGAAGGTAGAGGCTTTAAAGAGGTAATTAAGATTAAATGAGGTAATTGGGGTGGACCTTAATCCAATATGACTAATGTCCTTATAGAAGAGGAGGTGGGACACAGATGTAAAGAGAAAAGACCAGGGAGAAGATGGCTGTCTGTCTATAAGCCAAGGAGAAGGGGCCTCAGGAAAAGACCAACCCTGCTGATCCCTTGATCTTGGACTTCGAGCTTCCAGAACTATGAGATGAGAAGTCTGTTGTTTCAGCACCCGGTCTCTGGTATTTTGTTATGGCAGCCTGAGCAGACTAACATGCCATGTGATCCAGCAGTTGTGCTAAGTATGTATACCTATAATTAAATAAATTATTCTGGTTTGTATCTGAAGCCATAGGCAGGGAGGGGGTGACGCAGATCAGAAATAACCACATGGTAGGGTTAAGTAAGGGTAGGTTGTGAGCTTAAAAATCTAATTTATCATATTCCGTTTTATGTTACTGAGCTTTGTGATGGGAATAGGTAAATATGTGCACCTGTGAGCTTGCTCTGTTTTCTCTTGGATGTAAGTTTTTATCAGGTTCACTAGGGAATAAACATATGTTAGTAGGATTGATGGCTCATCAATTCCAATTCATTTTGTTTCTTTATCGTCTTTAAAAAAAAACAAACCCTTTCTTTTCCATTTGGGAACTTAATTTCACATTTAATACAGGCATACCTCATTTTACTGCACTTGACTTTATTGCACTCCATAGATGTTGCATTGTTTTATAAATTGAAGGCAAGACTCTCCACCAGCAGAAAGATTATGACTCATCAAATATATGGTGACAGAAGGAGATCTGACTTTAGGTGGTGAACACACAATGCAATATACAGATGAAGTGTTACAGAATTGTGCACTTGAAACCTATATAATTTTATTAACCAATGTCATCCCAATAAATTTAATAAAAAGAAATTTACGACTCGCTTTATCGCAATACTCGCTTTATGGCCGTGGTCTGGAATTGAACCCACAATATCTCTGAGTGGCGGTGGTCTGGAATTGAACCCACAAAATGCCTACGTGCATTTTATATACGTGAAGTCATTCACTTCTGTGCTTAAACACCTTTGTCTTAAAATTCATTTTCTGTGAAAATTTTCACATATAAGATACTCACCAAAAAGTGGGTCCCACAGTTTGGACATTGATTAATGTTCAAATGATTCTTTGTTCCCTAAATGTTTCATGACTTTGCGCCTTTGTGAAACTTGTCCCCTTCGTCTGGGAAGACCCTGGGTACCCAGCCTCTTCAGTGCCCCTTCGACGGCCTTTCGCACTCACCGCTTGTTTTTCAGTGTCTGTTCATAAGTGCGCCTGGGAGCCAGGGCTAGTCCTTCTGTGGCAGCAGCAGGACTGAACACACCTGTCCCATCACTGCCTGAAGTGGGATCATGTGAAACATGCTGCTTCCTGGACACTGTCCCAGTCCTGTTGGCTCAGAACCATTTGAGCGTGAAGTCAGGGAATCTGCATTTTCAACACGCTCCCTGGCGATTCGCAGTTGGAACAGCTCTGCTGTGCTGTAGGGGCAGCGACTTCACTCCTCTTCCCTCGTGTCCCAGCGCATAGTCAGTTCGAGAGGACATACTGAGTACATTAGGGAAGACAGTAAACCAGATTTTATAAAGAGGTCCAACAAGTTCAAAAATGCCACTGCATTTACCAAAATGCTAACATTATTTGGAAGTCATATGGATTCACAAACCAAAGTTTGAAAAAACCGTCTGAAAAGTCAAGCCTTCAAAATGTTGATAGTATTATCTATTACTCTGGAGTAGATATATTTTGGGAGGACTAATGTGATTAAATGCCCCTTATGTTCTTTTTCAAAATGTCAGGATGGCAAAAATTGTAGGGACTTCTCTACGTAGCACTAATAATGTAAAAGAGGACTCACGATTCCTAGCAAGACATGACTGCCATTTTCATCTGGTCTTCGAATGTTTAAAAGCTTGGAGAGAGTTGTTGCCCATTGAAATGGATATACCGTGTTTCCCCGAAAATAAGACCGGATCTTATATTAATCTTTGCTCCAAAAGACGCATGAGGACTTATGTTCAGGGGATATCATCCTAAAAAGTCACGCTAGGGCTTATTTTCCGGTTAGGTCTTATTTTCGGGGAAACACGTAACTGTTGTTGTGGAAGCTTATTAAGTTGGAATGCTTGGTGAAAGGAAGGATTGAAAAAGGCTTTCCAACTTCTAACAACTGGCATGAGTGACATTGTACATGGTCTGTCTTGTCCTGGCAGGTAACTTTGCAATGTAGAAGGCTGCCTACGAATCACCAGTTAGCACCATGGTCTGGAATACTGGCGCCATCATAGAAAAAACTCCAGAGATACAGAGCTTATGAACACTCAATCCTCAGAGTTCTCTTACAAAAAAGGAATTCCCAGTGCACTTCATCTAAAACTACATTATGGATTGTTTTTCTTTTAATGGGTAAAAATGGGGATTTTTTCCCCCTTTGTGTCTTATAATTTAGGCATGATTGTATGATTGCAAAGTGGAAAGAGTGTGTGTGCTCCTTTGTTCTGAAGCTAGAGTCCTGGATTTGAATTCTGGCTCAGCTGTGTGCTCTAAAGGCCATGCACTGAAAAAGTTTTCCTGATCTCCAAGAGACTACTTTCTTATCTGTGAAATGAGGCTAGGGAGATGCTTCCCCCACTTCATTCAGAATAGTGATAATAGGATTGAGTAAAAAAAGAAATTGTGTATGAGAATGTGTTTTAAATGATAAGATGCTAATAAATCAGTGATTTAGAACAGTTTATTACTATCTGCTGTTATCAAGAGAATTAAGTTTTGAGTAAATATCTGAGTTACCATTGAACACTTTAGCCATGGAAGGAAATCATTTTTATCTGTTTTGTGTCTTACTGGTTTTTTAAAAAAGGTTTTCCTTTGCAGATATGAACCCATTGGAAAATAACTTTCTACATGCTTATCTGTTGGAGATATACAATAATTAAAATATCAACCTTTGTTTAAAAAAAAAAATCTAAGAGAAATTAACATTATTTAAAACTGTAGAATCATGCTTTTTATTTTGTACTTGGTGTCTTATCAAAAAATTGGCTGGCTACTACTATAGAAAGGTTGAAGAAAATTAATTAATCTGATTTACTGCTCAGGGAAGAATCATTTTTTTTGGTTTAAAAGCACATTGGAGGTTTCATTTCAAACTTACTTAAAAATAAAAATAAAGGATGTAGTAGACAGATAAGAAAAAAGAATATTATACTAGGAATCATTCTTTCCTATTCCCTTTCAGTGTTGCTCTTTTTTTCACCACACTCCCCACCCCCAACCCCTTAGAGGAATGGGCAACTATTTCCACCCCTGTCCTAACCGGCAAGTCACACTGCTTCACAACCTGTTCTTCCTTCCTTCCTCTCCTTCTTTGGAAATAAGTAAGTTAAAAAAAACTCTCTTTGAGGCTGATTAGGAGCTTTCAATTTGAGTTTTATTTGTGACCTGTCATAGTTTGAATAATTTACTTCCATCGTATTTTGCTTATCTCAGCTTCCCAGCTGCATGCCCAGCTTCTCTGCCTCTTCTCTTTCTTGGCATGTTAGTCTAGCTGATGTTTCAGGATAGAACCAGTCTTTCCTCCTCACCTCTTCCCAATGACTTTCCAGGGAAATTGGTGTTAAACATCTCAATTCCCAATCTCTTTCCCCATCACTGAGTAGCCTTGGCCTCCTGATCACGGCAGTGCCCATCTATATTATATTTGCTATTATTTTTTTAAAGACTATGATCTAAAAGTCAGCAGCCAGTAAGGAAAAGATAACAGATGCAGGTTATCTAACCAATCATTCCAGTAAGAGTGAGGCTATTGGTGCTTCTCACTCAGTGTCTCTCTCTTCTCTAATTATAAATCTGTTCATTTATTGTTTCTCAGTCTTGAGTGCATTAGAAAAGTCTAATACATTAGTACTGGAATGGGGTCCAATCTTCTGAACGTCTAATAGACAGCTCAGGTGATTCCACTTCAAGGTGGCCGTCAGACCACACTTTTGTAAACTTTTAGAATCATGAAAAGACTCTTTTGCAGACACCACACCAAAGAAAATATACAGATGGCAAATAAGCATATGAAAAGATGCTCAACATCATATGTCATTAGGGAATTTCAAATAAAAACAATAGGAGATACCATTACACACCTATTCTTGCAAAGCTAAACACACTCTTACCATATGTTTCAGACTGAATGTTTGTATCCCCCCTCAAGTTCATATGTTAAAACCCCAACCTCCAATATGACTGTATTCGGAGATAGAGCCTTTCGGGAGGTAATTAAGGGTAAATGAACTCATAGGATGGGGCGCTTAGCTGATAGTATTAATGTCCGTAGGAGAAGAGACTAGCAGTGGAGAGATGCTCTCTTTCCCCAAACTTTCACCACCCCCAACCACGCAAGGACCTAGTGATAAGGTTGCCATCTGCCAGTCAGGAAGGGAGCTCTCACCAGAAACCGAATCAGCTGGCACGCTGATCGTGGACTTTGCACCCTCCAGAACTGTGGGAAAGAAATTTACATTGTGTAAGCCACCCAGTCTATAGTATTTTGTTAGGACAGCCTGAGCAGACTAATACATACTCTATATGATCCAGCAATTTTGCTCCTAAGTATGCACTCAAATGAGTTGAAAACGTGTGTCCCCACAGAAACCTACACATGAATGTGTGTAACAGCTTTTTCATAATTGCTAAAAATTGGAAGCAACCAAGATGTCCTTCAGTAGGTGGATGGATAAACAAACTGTGCCACATCCATGCAATGGAATGTTGTTGCAAATCACACACACACACACACACACACACACACACAAAAAAAAAAAAAAAAAAAAAGGGAAAAAAGATATGGAAGAACCTTTAAATGCATACTGCTGAGTGAAAGAAGCCAGGCTGAAAAACCTACATGCTGCATGTATAATTCTAACTATATGACATTCGGAAAAGACAAAACTATGGAGATATAAAAAGATCAGTGGTTGCCAGGGGTTTTGTGGGAAGGGAGCAAGGGAGGGGTGACTACGTGGAGCCCAGAAGATTTTTAGGGCAGGGGAGCTCCTCTGTATGATACTATAGTGGAGGCTAGAAGACATTATGCATGTGTCTGACTCAGAATTATACAGCGCAGAAAGTGAAACCTACACTATGGACTTGAGTTAGTAATGATGTGTCAGCATTGGTGCATCACTGGTAACAAATGCATCAGCAATGCAAGATGTCAGCAATAGGGAAGCAGAGCGGGGTGGGGCGAGCTGAGGTGGAGTAAGGGAACATCTGGGAACTCTTACTTCCTGCTTATTTTTTTCTGTAAACCTCAATCTGCTCTAAAGATACAGTTTATTGATTTTAAAAAGGGCATTTGGGTCTCACCCTTGTTTCATAAGGGAAGGAACTGAAATTAAGGTAATTAAAAAAAATACATTGCGGTTGAATTGAACATCAAGATACAGGACTTTGTTCTGTTGTTTTAAAAGTAAAACAAAAAAGTGGAGACATCTTCAATGGAAGGAGGGGCACTCTCCTTAAGTACTGATTACACCCTCAAATGGTCGTTTGTTGCTGTTTACCATTTAGAGAAAGAGCCAAAAGTGGTGGTATTGCTCTTACCAAATTACGGGGTTAGATCTGTGAAGAATACGTTCAATGTGAAATGTTTTCCTGGTACCTGATAGCATTGCACAGTGTTTCCTGGGCATTGAGTGTGTAGGAAGTAGTGTGAAGGTTCCTCACCTAAGGATGGAGTGCTCTTCAGTATCTCTCACTGGCTGCCAGGGTCTTAAGAGCCTGAGCATTTTTATCAACTGTCCTTGTTCCTGATCCCTGGTTTGAGATCTGCCTGTTAGAATAGGAGCCAACCACCCACCCAACAGTTAGAGGGGAATTACATAGTGTCTTTTAGTTTTTTTAAAAAAAAAGCACAGTGAATTTGTAGTGTGAGTTAGAGTAGGCTGCCGTTTTAATCATTAAAGTGGCCTCTTAGAACTCCTGATTTAATGAAACGATAAAAATGTTTTGTAATTAGCAGATCAAAGTACCACTGTGGTTGCTGTTTACATTGTGAGTATGTAAATGGAACTTCTAAAGGGAGGGAAAAGAATTGGTTTAACACCTCTTTAATTTTGTTTATGTAATTCCTTTGCTTAAAAGTCTCCGCCCCACTCCCCCTTCACATTGATAATACTCAGGTAAACACGAACTTGCCCCTCTGGCTTTAAGTGTCAAAGAACTTGAAAATCAGCAGTGTCCCAAATTTTGGAGGTTTATGATATTTAAGTCACAGATTGGGTTCACCCATCCTCTAAAACGAAACATGACCTTGAAAGATTCCTTCATCAGCCCTAAACCATAAATGAATCCATTGGTGACTTGAATTTAAAGAAGCACCAAAGGAAATGGGTGTTTCCATGGTAATCTTGAGTTGGAATTCGACAATATCCTTCTGTGTGAATTAACAAATGCGCGATGTAGCTTAGCTTGCATTGCCTGTTCGGAATACAATGTCTGTTTAAAAACAAAATCTGTTGACAGAAGCTTTTCGGTTTGGGTGGTTAGGCAGGTTAGCCCTGTGTAAATTGTAGTTCCAGTCCTGTCCCTCAAGCTGGAGGGTGGGGTACTGTGTCTCCTTAGGCTCTGATATGATTAGAACGCTGTGTTTAAAACAGTCACTGTTTTAAATAAAAGCGAATGTTGACTGCTTTATTTCAAGGCTCTACCTAGGCGTGTTTGGGGAGGGGTTGCATAATGGAAGCATTGGTAAGCCTTGTGTGTATGAAAGGAAAACTACATTTTAAGTCATCCTTCCCTGATTACTTTTTGGTCCCCAGCCTTCTAGCAGTGTTGTGTAGGACTAGCCATTATAATGTACGGAATGTGCGTCCTGGATAAAACTGCTCCAAACCAGTGGATTAGATTCAAAAGTTGTCTAAGAGAGCCTCAGAACTTGTTTTATGAAGATTCCCAGCTCTTCACTGGTGGGTCCCGATTTGAATTCATTCAGGACAAAAAGAGTGGGAGCATGTCTGTGGAAGGGTGTTTATTAAGAACTTTGTCCTAAATTCCAAACAAACTGAGCTTAAAAAAAAAAAAAAAAAAAAAAAAAGGTCATGTTAACTAAAGGAACTAAAGGCAAGGTGTTAGATGTAATTCTTGCCACTGTCTAGTTAGAGCTGTGGATTTGCTTTAGTTAATTTCTATAAAGGGAGAGAAAGGACTTGACCTTTTTGTTTGTTTGTTTTAAGGAGTTATTAAATGCTCACAGGAAAGAAAGAAAGAGCAAAGAATTGAGTGGGTAGCGTTTGTCTTTATGACCATTAGCAAGGCTGGAGTTGTGTGCATGTTCATGACTCAGGTGGGTCGACCTTTTAGATGTGAGACGGTGGTAGTAAGTAAGCCGGAGCTCTTGGGTCTTGCTAAGATGACAACAAACAAGGGCTTTCTGTATCTGAGCCTCACTAGTATAGCTGGGATAGCACCGTATTGCTCTCTGTTTCCCTTACACAAGTCTGGTGAGACTGAATTAGTTATACTTATGAAAAGCTACCTGCAGCCCGCAGGTAAGGACTGAATTCACCCAGTGCCTGCCCCTCCTACCTGCAGAAAACAAAACAGCTGGCTCTTCCTTTTCCTTCCCTATGTTTTTCACGATGACCTCTCTGAGTCACCTGGCTGGAGGCCTGCCCCATTTTATGCTGTTCACTTGCCCTGTCTAGTCTCTCCTCCGTGTTCCAAACTTGATTTTGGACTTAGTAGTGAGTGAAAAGGGTACATATGGGGACAAGAAAGAACTCTGTCGCTCTAACCACAAGACTGTGTTTCCTTATACCTTTCATATCTAGCTACTTCATGAAAATTAACTTTGTGTATCCCAGTAATGGTTCTCATCAGCTTCCTGCTAAATTTCTGTCTTTTAAAAATATGTATTTATAGTTATAGTTGTTCATTCGTAGATCAGGACTGTGAGTAAATTATTTGGGTACTTAGCAGTCTTATTTGGAGAGATGCTTTTTAAGTGTCCTCATGGCTCTTTATAGAAGTATATTTTCCGCTGTTTCTCTATGATGCCAATTTGATTTATCCTTATTCTTAATCCTGCTTTCAAAAACTTAAATGTTTTACATCTCTTCAGGTAGCACGGTCCAACAGAAGTATAAGGAAAGCCTTGTTTGTAGTTTTACGTTTTCGAGTAGCTATATTTAAGAAAGTAAAAAGAAACAGGTGAAGTTAACAGTGTAATTTGTTTAACTTAATATATCTAAAATATTATCATTCAATGCGTAATCAATATAAACAATTACTAAGGTATTTTGCATTTTATTTTGTATTGAGTCTTTGAAATCTGGTACTTAGATTTCATAAAATATACAGTTAAAATGTAGATTCACATACTTGAATTGTTCCAAATATATTTGTTTTCTAGTAATTGATCGGTTATATTTTAAAAACTTAAATTGATTAAAATAAAACAAAAAAATGCAGTTCCTCAGTTGCGCTAGCCACATTTTAAGTGCTCAGTAGCCACATGTGGCTGCTGCATTGGACAAGCACAGTGTTCTTTATCGTTATTCTTCCTTTACTAGGTTTCCCGTGTTCAGATAATGAACCCGAGACCCAGATTACTTACCAATCACTCTTTTTCACTATGCTTTTGTAATATTTAGAACAGACCTTAATTCAGAGTGATGAAAAATTCTGAACACATCTTTTGTGCCAGATATGACCATGGAAGGGATGATTTACCTAGATTTATTTTTAATTCATTCATCAGTTGATAAATTCCTATTTAGTGAAGGTCAGAGAAAGAGCCCAGAATGGAATCCAGATCTTCCAAATTGCTGTCTCCTGTTATGCTAAATTCTAATAATTCCTCTTGCTGTGGAGTATTTCCTTTCACTAGTGATAAGAGAAGGAATCCTCTTTTGTTTAGTGATACGTAGGTCTGGATCCACTTGTTGAAAACAGACCACTGTCCCCGGTTTTAGCAGGGAGGGATTTGATACAGGAAATTAGGTCTTTCGTATATCTTGGAGAACTAAAAGAACAGGCCGTGGGTTGAATTTCTAGAAATGCCTCTCAGGATAACATTATAGAACTGTCTAGTCAAGGAAACAGCTACGTGTGCTATCAGGAGCCTGAGCATTCAAGCTCCCTCCCATTATTCCAGCAGCCAAGTTCAAGACCCCATAGCCTGGCTGGCAAAATGGGGTGGTGGTTGTGTGTTGACTCTTTACCATTGAAGCTCGGGACCGAATACCAGGACTTCAGCCTCAGAAGCAGAGCCCCATCTTACCGTGTTACTTCTGCCTTTTGGATCGGTCATGGCTGTGTCTACAGAAGCTCTGGCAACGTGTTCTCCTGCTGTCCCATGTTGTGCAAAAAGGGCTTAGGAAATGTTTGAATGAACAAGTCTACAATAGTTGCCTAAGTGGTTAGCCTGTTGGTGTGAACTCGGAGAGGGGCCAAGGTGAATCTCAGCTGAACCTGGGGCTATTTGTCTTGCTGAGACAATTTCACAGAGACGTGGAGTAAGGGCATAAGCTGAGAGAACAGGTGCTGTGAAAGTTGTGTGTTCTTCTCTTGAGGGTGGTTTTCTAGGTCAGTGTCTTCTGGAAAGATAAGAACAAATGGCACTACTGCTGGATCAAACATGATTATTCTGTATTTTGAAAGATCTGTGAGTTCAACTCTACACAAATATATGAGTGTCGTTTAAATATTTAGGTTAGTGTTCTATCCTATTTTATGATGCTTTTGTGTGTCTGAACATTCAGGGCCTTTAAAATATGGGGGAGGGGAGATTGCATTGGAATTTTTGCCCTACTGCTGTCCTAACTGAGGTTGTTAAATACATCAGCTATGGGGATGAAGCAGACAGAGAGCCGTATGCAGTTTTGGAAGAGACAGGTAGAAAGAGTTATGTTTCTTGGGAATGTTGTGGGTCAAGATAATAGACATTGGGCAGTGTTACGGAATTAATTGTGTTTACATGGCAGTGACTTTTCACAGAACTATTGTTCTGCAAAATGTGTATAAATCAAATAATTTGAACATTTAGAGTCTGCAGTTACGTTCAGTTGAACACAATTCATCATTCTTGTATTGCGTCTCTAAATGTTTCGTGTATCTCAGTATGATTAGTGTAAAGCAGTGGGTCTGTGAATGTGGTTCCAGAACCAGTATTGTCACCTGGGAACTTCTTAGAAATGCAGATGCTTGGGCCCTTTTCTAACTTAGTGAATCAGAGAACCTACTTAGCACCCGACAGTGCATTTTAACCAACCTTCTGGATGATTTTTATTTTGAAGTTTAAGAACACTGACATGAAATGATTCAGTGTTCTTTAAAGGGATTACCAGTCACCAGTTTTTCCTATCCCAGTCTGTTCTCTCTCAAAGCAACAACAACAACAACAACAACAACAACAGATAACAAAATTTTTCCTTGGGCAAGTAATTTAACCTCTAGGTATTTTAGTTTCTTATCTGTAGAATGGGAACATTTAGTTTTGGGTTTTGTGAGGATTAAATGAGACACATGACGAACAGTTCAATAATTAATTACCGTTTAATATTGTTATTATGTCCCACTTTTTCAAAAACACTTTTGGAGGTAGCAACTTGATTTCATTTTACCAAGTGGAGACATAAGTGGGCATACACCTAACCCGTTTGGTTTAGTCCTCTCGAATTGGGTTGGATTCTGTAACATGTATTTCAGATAGCATTTAGCTTATTCTAGCTTTATTTTTATCCACTTTAAAAATTAACTTTACTTGAATTTTCTTTAACTTCATTTCTGCCTCTTTTTCCATTTTAGTCATGTTATTTGTATCGTGTTTTTCAAAAATTCTTCTTATGTTGTGATAGTTTTACTCTCAGTGTTCAAACTTGATGGGCAATGTGAAAAGATAAACAAATGGTTTCCTTAGGCCGTCACCTGGAGGTGCTTTGTTTTGTATGCAAGTGTATCGTTTTTTAAAGGAAAGACTGTATGTGTGGTTGGAGAACACGCTGAGCAAGAAGACTTTTACAAATTTTTTTCAAATACTAAAAGGGTAGGTCAGAATTTTTGTTTTTGTTTCTGAAACTAACAAGTAGTAGAATGAGAATTCTGGAAGTTGTAAGTTCACCTGTGTTCATAAGGCTTAAATAAAATATTTCTTTACAAAGCGAAATAGCACTATGGGCAAATACATCTTTGTTTAACGCTCAGGGAGGGTGTGTATGTCTGTGTGAGTGTTGGTCCTTGTTTTGTTTCTGTGACTGAGCGACTGTGGGTTTCTATTCTACAAAGACATGTCTTCCACTTTCAGTGAGTAGTTTTACTCGTAGTTTCTTTGTATGAAATACAGTCTAGTGATTGTGTAGTTAGTTTACAAAGTCTGTGTGACTCATCTTCAGGCTATGGCTTTTTCAAGTTACACTTAAAGGTCAAAGTCTATTTAGTCCTTAACCCTGCCTTTTCTAAGTGGGAAGTGAGAATCAAAAGGAGTAAGAAATATGGAATTTGTTGGGTCTGGATCCCGACCAATGGTTTTTTCTTTTCTTTTTTTTTTTTCAATGCGAGCAATCAGCATTGCTAGGGATTCCCAGAATTGTCAACTAATGTGAGACTTAATCTTTTTTGTTTTTTTACAAGAGAATAAATCCAGTTTTATTTATTGACTTTTCAGTAAGTTTAAATCCTTGAGCGGTACAGCATTGCATTGCAAGGGTTCTGTGTCCGCTGGCCTTAGCAGGAGCGTTGCTTCGGAATTTGACACGAACCATTGCCACTGTTTCCACGAGCATGAGTTAGTCACCTTTCCCCAGATTAGTCTGATTTTGTTCTGTTTACTACTGGGGTCACTGTATTGTTCTTTGCTTTGTACGCATAAGCACATCTCTTTCCTAGATGGGATTCAGTTTCGTCTAGAACGTAAACACCTTCAAATTTAAGAAGAGCTGTGTGTACCCTCCGGTTCCGGAGACCCCACTTGTATCCACCAAAAATAGCGTTGGACCACTGCTTTCCAGACATATTTGTCATTTTAAAGCCCTATTCCCAGCAGGTCTCCACAGGCCCCAAGATGGCGGAAAGAAGACTTCATCTTTTTTAACTGTTATTCATTAAAATGGGCCTTTGGATTTTAATATTTGTTCAAATGTTTGATAGCTGTATCACCCTGACAAAAACAACAGACTGAAAAATTCTGAAGGGTTCAGAATCCCCTTTCCCCTCATGTTGTAAATACATATAACATGTCAATCTGTTGTCATAGACATTCCAAAAATCTTATTTAAATAAAATAATCTTAAGTAGTTAGCTTGAAAAATTGTTAAAACTGTGATAGACATAGGAGAAACAATTTTCCCGTTTCTCTGAAAATGTAGCATTTAGCCTTATGTTAGTTTTCTTTATATTGAGCATTAGTGAATAACAAAATGCAAAATTGATAAAGAAAACTCAAACTACTGAACCCCTCGGTTGTTTTTTATTACTACCAAGCTAGTAGGGCTGATGGAGGAAAATTAAGATGGTATGACTTGATTCTTTGGAATTCTGACTGTTGTCACTGTATAAACAAAACAATCTCTGGCTGCTCACAGCGTTTTTGTCCCTTGGACAGATATAATGTCCTGGTATTTTTCATATTCTATTATCAAAGCCAAGGTCTAGAATTTTAAGTGGGAAGTTGGCTCTGATATAATCAAATGCCAAACAAAGCCCATCTGAAAGTCCAATAAAGTAAAATTATAGTATTGCAAAATAAGAGAGTTACTGAACTAAATCCCCACAATTTGAGGATCTTCACTATAAAGATGTTATTGTGCTGTGAGCCGGGAGGGGAGGTAGTTTGGGCCAGCTGGGGGCATTGCTTTGATCCACAAATGGGGAGCTGAGGGTTCATTTTCCCCTTGGGGTTACTGAGGGAGGAAGAATGCTTGCTGGTACAGACCACAGAGCATGACTGAGCTTCTGCTGGCCTGGAGAAGCAAGCACGGAGTTAGGTGCTTTACATATAAATAGGTATTGTTAACGCCACTGAGAGGGACGCAAAGTGAGATTCCAAGTGGCTAAACGATGACACGCCTAAGGTCCCGGAACTTGTAAGTGGAGAAGCTGGGATTTGAAATAGTCCCTTCACTCCAAATCTCTTTCTGAAACTGGGTGTTCTGAATTCCGGAGGACACCAGCGAGTTTTCCATAGTGTTTGTTTGCTGAAGTTTTATTATAGGTTGTAATCATCGGTATGTGTATTTTTCATAACAGTCAAGCACAGTTTTAAACATGTTGTAGGGAATCCCTCGTATAATCTTCCTTACGCCTCTCAGACTTTGGAAAGTCTTGTGATATCTTGGCGACTATTTAGTTTGGGTGTTAATAACTAGGGAATGTAGATGCTTGCTATTCAGAGTGGATTTATGACTTTTGTAGAGGGAGTGAGCCTATTTTTCAAGGAGTAACATTGTGTTGTGGTGTGTGCAGTAGCCTGTGGAGGCTTTTTGGGTCTAAAAAACAGTTTTTGCTTATTAGCAGGTACCTTGAGGAAGTTACCTGGCTTCTCTAAGTTGCGCTTTTGTTTTTTTGGTGAAATGGCAATGCCAGTTGTTCCTTTAGGGAGATTGTGAATAACACAGTGCTGGGCATATAAGCTCCACAAATGCCTTGTTTCCTCCAAAATAAGATGTAGCCGGACCGTCAGCTCTAATGCATGTTTTGGAGCAAAAATTAATACGAGACCCAGTCTTATATAACATAATATATATAACATATAAGACCGGGTCTCATTAATTTTTGTTCCAAAAGATGCATTAGAGCTGATGGTCCCGCTAGGTCTTATTTTCGGGGAAACAGTGCTAGCTGCTACAGTTAACCTTACTGCTGTTTATAGACCTTCTGGTTCTTCTTGATGAATTCCTTTTACAGTCCCTTCACTCCCGTTCATCTTGAGGGTGGACAAGAGTGTAAACGTTACTCTTACATAGGGATACGGTGGAACCCCAGGCTCTGAATAGTTGCACTTTGGAAATTTTTTGAGGTAGATTAATATTTCTCTTTCTCTTTGGGCATTTCTTCTCCTGTCTTTCTCTCAGACATCCTGAAGACAAAGATGTGATTCTTACATTCTTGGTGGGAATCCCTACTCCAACCCCACTCTGTGTAAACTTTCTGAATCTCAGTATCTTCGTTTCTGTAACAGGGATCAGACTCATACTTCCTCTCAGGGTTATTACGGGGATTAGATGAGAATACAGCCAAGTTATTTGTACATAGCAAGGGCTCAGTAAGCTTTAGCTAAAAGGGAAAATAAACCTTTTTAAACAGATGACCTTTTTAAACAGATTACCCTGCAGGAAAATGAATTAATTTGCTTTATTTTCTATTGGGATATTTTTGTCAGATTCTTTTCATCCTTTACTTGTTACATCCTCCTGTGAAACTTTGCTATGTGGATTTTGGGGAGTGTATGCCTCAGGACATAGTAGTTTTCTCTTAAGTTTGGATCATGCCAGAGCTTGGTTTACTGAGACAGGAATGGATGAGTTCTAAAGCCAACCAGATAAACGCAGCATTTCTCACCACAAACGTTTTAGCCGTCATCATCATGGAATAGTAAATATTTACTTTCTGATCACAAAAGTGATATTTTTTTTTATTGAAAAGCTCACAGAAAATAATAAAATTATCAGAATCCCTCCTCCAAAGGATTGTTAGTATTAGTATTTTACTGTTTACACTTTCACACCTCCTTCCCACTTTTTATTATGAAAATTTAAAGATAATATAATAATAAGCTCTTCTGTATACACTGCTTGGCCTCAATAATTATGAATTCACAGCCTGTGTCATTAGTGCTATCCCCCAGGCCTCCTTTCCCCCACCTCCAACTGAGTTTATTTTGAAGTCAGCCTTAGACATCTTACCATTTAAACCATAAATATCTTGACATAAACTTTTAAAATGTTATCTATCAGTTTCTAACTCCCCTCCCACCCCCATACACACACATACTGCTTTTACTTTAGGGTATATTCAGGTATTTATTTCTGGTCACTGTATTTAATTCTTCTTAGCTTTGGGTTCCATTAATTGATTTTTCATTAACTTGCAATTTTTGAATAGCCATCTGGGTGGAGGATGGAGGTTGGGCATTATGGTGTGTGTTGTTGAGGGGTGTGTGGGGGTGTGAATAGTTCTTAAAACCTGGGCCTTTCCTTTCCTTTCCTTTCCTTTTTCCTTTCCTTTTTCCTTTCCTTTTTCCTTTCCTTTTTCCTTTCCTTTTTCCTTTCCTTTTTCCTTTCCTTTTTCCTTTCCTTTTTCCTTTCCTTTTTCCTTTCCTTTTTCCTTTCCTTTTTCCTTTCCTTTTTCCTTTCCTTTTTCCTTTCCTTTTTCCTTTCCTTTCCTTTCCTTTCCTTTCCTTTCCTTTCCTTTCCTTTCCTTTCCTTTCCTTTCCTCCTCCCCTCCCCTCCTCTTTTCTTCTCTTTCTTCCCTCCCCCGCCCTTCCTCCCTCCCTCCCTCCCTTCCTCCCTCCCTCCCTACACTCCACACACCTCTCCTCCTCTACAGAATAAAGGGTTGTTAGTTTACAGAGTTAGAAGCCAAGTGTTAGTCTCTGTAGCTATTCTCAAGTGAACTAAAGACCTGCTTGGTTAATGTATAAGTCAATTTGTTCATTTCAAAACCTACGTTACTATTGGATATGTACCCAGTGTCTTGGGGTCAATCTATAAATCTGGGTTATGATGATAATATGGTCAGGGCTATTTTATTGACCAAGTTGTGGAACATTTCTTGTGTCAAATGAATTCTTAAAGTTATGCTTTCTGGAACCCTCACAAGGAAAAGGTGAACTGGTAAAGATGAAATGAATTCTAATTTCAATGCTCAGATCTGAAGATTTGCTAAAACAGAGTTTGATGAAAAATAGTTTCCTATGTCATTTTTTGTTTAGGCTCATTATGTTTGGGATGGCTATCATTTGGTGACTTTGATAATTTGAAATTGCAGCTAGCAAGGCTAATAACCTTTTTTAAAAGCTAAGGAAAGTTAAAAGATTTATTTGTATTAAATAAATTATATTAATTTATGTTAAAAAAAACCTTAGAGCATAGTACTACTTCCAGCTCTTCTTTTGGTTATGAAAGCCCATTAAGTTCAGATGCTTAGAGAAAAGAGACCCACCCTAACTTAGCTTTCAGCCTTGTTTTAACATTTAAAAAGCTTTTTTTTTTTTTTTTTTTTTTGCTTTTGAATGATGACATTGTCTCTTGTTCTTTTGGGTGTAACCTGAAATTACTGCTTTTTTTCCTAAGAAGAGTTCACACGTTTTCTGGGACTGTCAGACACAGTTGATCCCGTAACCCATGAAAGTCCTGTTCCTAGGAGAGGCCGATGCCCTGAGTGTCGTACAGGCAGTGCCTCAGTGGTGCCTTCAGCGGGTAGGCTCGGGGACAGAGCAGCCTTCCAGAATCCTGGACGGATCTCTTTCTTAGGTCAATTGCTTTGGGTATTTTTCACGAAATAGAAATGTGCTGCTGTGCCTCCGTATTCCTTTGTTGGGTGAACCACTGGTCCTTTGCTGTGCCACTGGGAGCTGTAGGTTCGGGTGCTGTCTGCTTCCTGCTCCCCTTCCACATCTCATGTGGGTATGGACAGCGGCCCATGTAAGGATGTTGACGTCTGTTTCCTCTTGCCTCTGGAGCCCCATGCGGATTCCTGTAGATACCTGGTCCTCTGTTGCTTTAACTCTTTGATCATTGATTAATTAAATACTTACTGAGCACCTGGTACCAGCAGTATACCAGACATTGAATACGGAGATGAATACGGTAGTTCTTGTTCCGATGGAGGGCATATTGTGTTAGATGTGACAGTTCTGTAAACCGACAAGCATATACATGTTTAAGTATAGAAACTGGGCTGAAAGGATACATACCAAATGGTTAATAGGGGTTGGAGGGAGGAGAGAGAAGACCTTGTTTTATTGTATATGTCTAGGTAATGTTTGAGCTTGTTTATGCATATATTGCTCATGCAATTAAAATAAAGAGAAGATACATTGTGATAGGTACAAGAAGCATATAAAGATACAGTGGGAAAGTAATTAGTTCCATGGGGAGTGGGTGTGTGGGGGTAAGTTACACTTTTTGAAAGATTTCTTCCTCCTGGGTGGGTGGGGGAAAATTGGGGTGAGGGTAGGGGAAAGGCTTTTTTAGGCAGAGGGACTAGAATGTTCTCAAGATTGACAAAGCAGCTTGTTGTTTTGTTCAGAGTTTCAATAGTGACTAGCTTATACCACATTTCTGGGTACCACAGTTTTTCTTTCCTAGGGAGTGGAGAGGTAACATGCAATTGTATTTTCTTTTGGGACTTGGAATATATTTGCTTAAATATATTTAATATTTTTGCAAAGGTGCCATACTTTGTGGTTAGATTTCTAGTGAACCTGGGTGAGTTTTTAAAACTTATAAGTGAACTGTAGAAATAGAGCACGGTTAACTTTGTTTCAACAGGAATATTATATTAAGTTGAAGTCTCCTTACCCGTGTGTGTTAGTTGTGAGGGTGGGGGTAGTATGTATGGTATTTATAAAGAACATGAACAGTTAGGTTCTTGGGTGAGTCGGGGCACTCTGGAAGCTTTCCTTTTGGGCAGTGAATTGGTAAGTGCATTGTACCCATTCCCCACCACGTTGCATTACAAGCTCACTGTTTGTCTTTTTTCATCCCGCCAAGCTCCTGAGCCCCAACTTTTTAAAGTGTAGCTGATAATCCAGTGGAACCTAAGCTTGATCATTGTACAATTTCCACAGCAACACACTTACAGAAGATCATCTTGTAAACGAATTAGATAAAAAGATAAAATTGGAAACAAATGCTCAAGGCAGTATCTTTTCATTCCTCCAATTGATGGGAGAAAACTAAATGCCAAGATCAGGCAATAAACCAAGATTTTTACCTAATTTATGTGGGAGAAAGTACTTAATTCTTTGTTTCTCTGTACACGTCCATACTGTACTCATTTCTGCAAGTTTCTTGGGTGTTTTCATTTTTCAGTGTTTCATAGATAAATGGTAGGTATGTAAGCTGAGTTTCATGTAGGAAGCAGTCATATTAAGTTCTACACATACTGTGTGGTATTTCTTCCCCTTCCTACAAAACATTTGCCTTTTGAAGAATGGATGGCTCAAGGGATTAGTGATGGGGAAGTGGAGGCTTTCACATTGGTTCAGAGTTGACCTTGGTCAGTGATGCTTGAAAATCAGCACTGTTTAATAGGCATTAAGAGAGCCCACTTTTTGATCCACTTCCAGTGGATAAATATCCATAGTTCTTTAATGTCATAGTTGCGGAACTAATTGGCAGAATTAAATTTAAGAACGTTACTCCCCTTTTGCCCTCAGAAAATAGTTGGTTGTTGTTTAAATCAGAATCTTGGAGATGGCATGAGTCATTTCTGAGGACTAGAGACTGGAGCGAGCTTTGCAGTTCTTACTGTATTGAGAAGCTTGTGTACTTTGCATTGCTCTTAGGAGGAGGAATTGGGGGAGGGGCTGTTTTTCCTTTCAGTTTACAGTTCTCCCTCATTCATCGGACCCTAGACACAACCAGTACTGGAGTCCTTCATTGCCCAAGATTCATCTCTCTTTTCTCCATGATCAAATAAAGCGGGTATAAGTCTAATCTATTTTCTGGATCCTTGTTTTCCCTCCCTAGAAGATTTCAGTACATAAAGCTTTTTCAGACCCTACTTCCAATTGACATTATGAACTTTTGCAGTTTGGCGCCAGTGAATTTAGTAGTGTTTTATGTTTTAAGCTCAGTAACTGCCAGTCATGATCACTCTGTATTTATAGAGCTCCCAGGGAAGGGTGAGCACTTGGTCATGATGTATTACCTGCTAATTTGTTAGCTGAAAGATAGGCCCATATATTTAGAATGATGACAGATCACAATATTTAGCTAAGTGTATCAGTCAGTGTCTCATTTTTCAAAACATGAAAACTCCAACATGCTACTGTAAAAATGCTGTGCTCTAGATGGATTTTCCTTGCTGAATGAATTTCTGTCCTGGCTAGAGTCCCTTATCTATCTGCCTATCTATCTATCATCTATCTATCTACCTATCTATTAAGTCCATCTTTTGTTGTATCCTAACTTGGGTAATAAGAACTTTTGGCTGATTGTTTTTCTTCCTTTGTAGGTTCTGGCTGTCATTCATGCAGCCTGCATCCTTTTTCTGGTTGCAGCTTGGGCACCAACATCTTTACCACATAAAGAATGTCAAGTACAGAAATCTATAGGTTTGACTACCCCTTGTTCTCTCTGTCTGGAGACAAGAGGTGTAGACAAGGCCTTCACTAAAGGGAAGAATGAAACAAAATGGCTTTTCTAATCCAGCAGAGAAGCTTTAGGTTGTTTGAGGAATTAAAAGTGCCGTGGGAAGGCAGAAAAGCAGCGATTGCCCTTGAGCAGGTGAGCTGTTGCGTATTCTGGACGTCTCTGTGGACATTTATTTTGGGCTATTTCTCCCTTCTGCACACAGAAAGACT
This sequence comes from Rhinolophus sinicus, assembly GCF_057876585.1. Lineage (NCBI taxonomy): Eukaryota > Metazoa > Chordata > Mammalia > Chiroptera > Rhinolophidae > Rhinolophus > Rhinolophus sinicus. The sequence goes on along the minus strand of NC_142516.1, from coordinate 64,739,147 downwards.
CCAGAAATGTATTTTGAATGGCTTATCTGAACAAACTGTCAACCAAAAGAAAAGAAAAGGAAAAGGCTGTCTTCAACTATGAGCTGCCAAATATGTGATGCCATCCCCCCACTTCAGTAGGGACCTGGCTTGGGAACAGCAAGATTAGATAGTGAATGAATAAAAGGTATTCTCCATTGTAGTTCACCACTGTATAGAAAGTGATCTTAAAAAAAAAAAAAAGAAAAGAAATACAGAGGTTTAGAAATAATCAGATCAGATTCCAGGTAAACCCATTAATGTTGTTACTCGGTGACATGTTACTGATTTTCCCAGGACTGTACTTGTAATCTATATGTTATAAAGGTATTTAAATTTGGAGGTGATCATAGCTGAAGAGATAAAGTTTCTCCCTTGAACCCTGGCTAGTTTGCTTCTTGGAGACCGTTCCCCAGTCTGCTGGGTGGTACTGACCGACTGCTGTGTTCCTGGCCCCAGCTCTGCACTGAGATTTGGTGAAGGGAGGGATGGAGTATTGCTGGTACGTGTTGGGTTGGGTACAGTATAAGTAAAATAAAGACAAAATGCAAGGAATGCTTCTGTGACCCAGGTTTTGAGACCCACAATTTGTACTCGTTAGAACTCGAAGCGAGTCCTTCAGAGGAAAACCTGTTATACCACATCAAGTGTTAGGGAAATGCTTTCCTTAGCCCAGTGCCACCAAATGGAAAGACAGGCAGGGCTAATGAGGCTATTAGCCTTAAGAGTAGTGTCTTCTCTTAGAAAGCAAAATTATAAATATAAATTCTTTCTACCCCATCACCCTTAAGTACCCTTTCTGTAGAAAATGACTTATGTGTCCCGGAAATGATCCTTCTACCTCTAAAAAGATTTACTCTCTTTTTTCTTGTCACTCTGTATTTTCTTTTGTAACATTTCTGGATCTGTATAAGCAACTTGTCTCTGAAATTGTCTTTGCTGGTGCTAAGGGACTGTTGGTTGGCTGTTTATATTTATGAAGTCGTTTCTCAAATCCTGTTAGTGTCATAGATCAAATTTTAAATTCCCAACCCCCTTAGTCACTACTTTAGAAACAGAAAGTATTATCTTTTGCTTTTGGAAGTGTAAATTATTTTTAAACTTTTTTTTTTTTTTTGGTGGGGACTTAATGAATGATGGTGGGTGGAGGTGGGTAGTGACAGGAATAGAAGCAGGGACAGAAAAATTCAGCCACAACTTAAATTACTTAATCTCATGTGCCACGCCATAGTTTTGTTGTTGGTCTGTGTAGTCACTGAGTGGGAAATTACACTGATTATGAAACCGGTTTTATTCTGGAAATGAGAGTCATGCAGTGTAAGGACACAGCGCTTTTCACCAGCACAGCTCTCTGTACCACAGTGTATATATAGACATGCAGAGCTTTGTACATCTCCTTAATAGTAAATGTGATTAAATAAAATATAAAGATATTATACATAAAACATTCACAGAAAGAGTCTATTGAAATTCTTAGTATTTTCCCCATCTGCCAATAGTGATCCTCCTTCCATCTTATCTCTAATCTTACCCCCAAACAAACAAACAAACAAACAAAACAAAAACTCCAAATTCTTCAAAAGAATCAGAGAGTTAATTATAATGATATGTAGCAACCAGGACAATCTTAGCTGTTGGTCTGTCCCAAAGCCTACAGAAGGTTCTTATTTCATAAGCAGAGATAATTTGTTTCTCTCTGTGTGCCATATGGTTTTGCAACTGCAGAGATCAAACAGATTTGTGGATGTAAACTTCAGTTCTGCACTTAAAATTTTTTTTGCGTCCTGTGGAGATTTTCATAATGTGCTTGAATCACTGATGCCAACCAGGTCTGTTGGAGTCAAGCCTCCCTTGTCAGCTCTGTAAGCAACTATGGATGGTGGTTTTTATTTGCCTTGGACTTTAAAGATGACTTTGGAAAGGAAACTTGGAACGCAAATTGTCAACTGGAATGCAATGATTATTTGTGTTTTATAAAGACGATGATTAAAACCAGGAACCATTAACATAGAAGAAGAATAATTCCGAGGCTGCCCAGGTGGTCTCTGGAAAGGACTGGAGTTTTCTCTTAATCAGAGAACGTTTAATTACACTAATTTATTTTGAGATTAATTGTTTTGGGGATAGTCTTCAGAATTAAGAGTTTGAGTTTCTTGATTGATATTTTTTAAGGGGCAGGAGAAGAATGTAAGTGGGCCAGTGGTTTCCCCTTGTTTTTTCATGATTATATGTGTGCTCTGTCCTGCTGATCACAATGAGTGTAATTGTTAAGATAGTGCTCGGTTTATCTACAATAGATGTGTATTTCCCTGGTCCCTTTGTTTGCCAATTATTAAATTTAACAGTGTACCAAATCATCTAAACTATCTCCATTTATAGACTTTTTTTTTTTTTTTTAATAGAATAGCCCCCATAGGTGGGGTTAAATCTGGAGGGCAGAGCAGGGACTGGAACTCAGCCCTTTAGATGTAAAATTTGACAGATTTTAAGGTTATCTTCTCTGTTTCAGATTTTCTCTCCTGTTAGCATGCAGTTACTCCACAATCCTTCAAATCTTAGGTAAATTACTCTTCTCTGGGGAAAGCCTCCAGGACTTTCAGACCCAGGTTTCACAGGGTTTTCTGGCCACAGCCTTTATGTGCTTCTCTGGTACAGCAGCCACCACATTTGTAATAATTAATTCTTTAATTTTGGTTATCCTGGCTCTCCTGCTGTTTATCTGACTCCAAAACACAGGAACTTTTTCTGTCTTGCTTTCTGCTCTATTCCCAGCGCTTGGCTCTTCGTGTATGCTTGGTAAATATTTGTTGAATCAGTGACAGTATAGTTGGTATAAATTATGCTTACTTAATATGTATACATATAGCTTTTCCCTTTTGCTAATTTTCGTGGAAAACATCTTCCAAAATAGCAGTTGTGTCTTTTTAAAAAATGACTACATATCTTCTGCTTGCATGTATTCCAAAAGATCTGATGCCTGGGTATCCAGATGTTATTCTTGTTTTTTTATTGTTGTTGTTTTTTTTTAACTTCAGCCTGTGAACGACAGCTATTATTTTGCTATTTTCCAGGCTTATAATTCCAGAACCCACAGCAGGAATAAGCAGACAGTAATGAATTTCTCCATAAACCTTACAATACGTTTCATCTTTGTTGGCGCAGAGAACAAGACCTGCGCCTTCTTGAAAAGCACAGGATCGTAGAGTGAGAGCTCTCAGAAATCATGTCATCTAACTCTCCCTTATTTTATATCTGATGAAACCAAGGGCACATGGAGTTTACCTGTCTTTGTCCAAAGTAAAATGACTAGTTGGACTGATTGTTTAGTTTGTGAGTAGGGTTGAGAACCTAGTCATCCGACTCCAAAATGGTAACTCTTTCTGCTACAAAACCTTTGTATTTGGCAGAAAGTAAGTTTTTCTGTTTACCCAAACTTCTTTAGGATATTCATGCATATCAAACATTCATGAATGACTGCTTCATAAACATGTAATTGATGCTCCCTCAGGCAGTGGGAATCCCAGATACCCAACATTTGATAGCACACAGGACTTCATCATACATAAATCAGGGAGAAGAGACGCTCAGCTTGATGAATGCAGTGTTTCAAAGGTGCAAAGTGATTTCGCAAAAGGCTCTGTAATAGTAAGGTTTCTTCTGGCCATCCCTGTAAGGGACTGAACTTTGAAACAGTTATCCCCCATCAAATAAACCCAGCCGTTTATTTGGAGGAGGAAAGTCAGAGAAGTTAAGGTCGAATGCCAAAGTAAAGAGGACTTCCACCTACCAGGGTGCTTCTTCCGCTTCTGCTCTGATGTAGAAACCCCCTGAGAGGCATCTTTCATCAAAACAGCTTGGAAATTGGGATGCCAACTTGAATGCCACACATTTCAACCAGTTAACCAGAGTTTGGTTTATTTTATGTTGATTTTTAATAACAGAAGTTAAAAGGGTCCCGTCGTTTTAAAGTACTCAGACACACACATTTGCAAGGCGTAGGAGCCAGCGTCCTTTACTTGCTTTCTTTAGGAACACAGATGTTCCAGAATACTTGTATTTATATCAGTATTTTAAAATGGACTCCTAAGTAAAGTATAACAACTTTATATTTTTGTGTAAAGTTATTTATAATTGATACAAAATAGGAAATCTTTCCAGTCAAGAATGATTCTCCAGGGGCCACATCCGAGTGAAACCCCCTCTTTCTGCCACAGGGGCCTTGGCCATCACATCACGGTGGATTCAGGACAGGGTAAACCAGCCACAGTGCCTCCCCCGTCCTCAGCCTTCAGCCTTTAGCAGGAAAACAAGCAGTGGTCACGCCAGACAGGCCAGGCCAGTCCGGACTCGGTCAGGGTGGGACCACCCGACGAAATGAGAAGATGCTCTCCCCTTCCTCTGTTTGCAAGGCTGTACGGTTTCCTGCTCAAAGCAGTTTGCAGTCATGGCTCCAGCCTTCTGGAAACAGAGCTCACTGATGAAAATGACGCCAACGTGTCTCAGTTTTTCAGAGTGGGCAAAGTGAATAGGAACTGCATTTCCTAAGTGATATTCCAGGCATGTCCGTCAGGCAGTTCTTGTAAAAATACAGTGGACTCAAGAATTCCCCAGGAGTTTGTTTAAAAATGCAGATTCTTGAGCCCTTCCCTAGACTGAGCCAGACTTGCTGGCAGTCCAGGAATCGGGATCTTCAAACAAACATCCCAGATGATTCTAAGACTCCTGGGTGCTGTGGAATTGATGAGCCTGTTCTTCACCTGGCAGCCGAGGAGGTTGGTTTGGATTAGGTATAGGCTGGATTTAAGTTTATTGCAGTTCCGTTTAGAAAGGTGCTTCCTGAAGGCCAAATACAGGGTCACATTTATTATGATGAATTATTTGTTCAAAAATGTTTTTTTCCAAAACATGAGGTTTTGTGGGGTGGCTGGCAGATGTTGTAGGGTCTGTAGCCATGCACCTGCCAGCCCAGGTTCTCCAGGGCGGCTATTGTTGTCCTCTCTTTGGCTTGCTGCCTGTGGACACCTTTTGTTTTCACAGCTACCTGGAGGCCGGAATGCTTGGAGAGGAGCAGGCAGTGCTAGCCATCTCAATCTCTTTATTTAAAAGTAGAGTCCATCAAGTTCTCTTTGGGTTTTCCTTAGTCACCAACATAGATTGTCCCTCTACCCAATTATTTTCCATGTATTGTTTCTTGATGCAAGTTAAGAAATGGAAAGAAGCCCTGACGATAGAAAGTGTGACTTTTCCCATGACTTTCTTCTCAGGCCTTACTCTCTCCCTACTATGGTTTCTTGCTAATAGATTTTTCTGTCTTGGAAACACAAAGGCTGAGGCCATGAGGAAAGGCCAGGGTGGAATTTTTCCTAATTGTAATACCCTTGCTAGTCTTTCTCTCTCGTAACTGAGTTGATTTACAGAGTTTTTATAGTCCCTATTCTGTTTTCACTAGCCATCTTTCTCTAGGAGGGGACAAATGTGAGACATAGGTGTTTTTTGTTCGGTTCCTTCAATTAAACAGTTGCCTGACATAGGTAATGGGAAGCATCTATTTATAAAGATGTGGGTTTGAGTTTATACAATAAAAATCCGTACGAGGGGGAAGATTAGGGTAGTTGCAGTAATTATTGTGGTAGTGTTACTCACCAGTGATGATATTAGCAAAAACTATGTGTCAAACAGTGTTTTCAGGGTTTTGAATGTATTAACTTACTCATTTTTTTACAAAACCTCAACCAGTAATGTTGATTATAATCCCCATTTTATAGATGAGGAAACTGGACCACAGAGAGATTAAGTAATTAGCTTAAGTTCGTCAGGGGAAGAGCCAGAATTTGAAACCAGGTAACCCGTACCTAGGTATCGTGCTGTCAACCCCATTGTATTATTCTATCCTCTTACCAAATTAGCAGTTTACAGCTTCTGACCCAGAGCTGGACTTTAAAGGGAGAATGGTGGAATTTCGAGGGGGCTGGGTCTGTCTTCCTGGCATATGAACAGGGGCTAGGAGGTGGGAAAGTGCAAAGCCTGTGGAGGAAGTGGTGTTCCTGAGACTCGACTGCAGGTACAAACTGCTGAGCTGTTTAGTGAAAGGCGGGAAAGGTAGCTCGGATTGAGAATCGCTGGATGCAGACCGACTGCTACCCATGTAGCTCCGTGGCCTTTAGATCTTGTGCCAAGAGCTCAACTTTCATCATCAGTTTAGATTGTTTCAAAAGATATCATTTCAGGCATATAGTGAAAATTCACATTTAAGAATAAACCTTTTACACGCTACCATCAACTGTAGTTGATTTTCATTGTAGCCATCATTCATTTAAAAATAAAGTGAGCAAGTTCTTTACTTGGAAACTTATCTTTTGCTGTTAAACTTGAACTCTTTTTGATTCCTCTTCCCCCAAAATTTTTATTCTAATACATGTTCATGTTTCAGAGTCTTTTGTTGCTTGTCGTGTCATATTCATATAATAAACATGTATAAAAACTTAAAGTTAAAAATGTCTTATGCCTGTAAGTGTTATCACTTCAAAAGTCATTGTTAAACATTTCAGTTATTAGTAGAACAGATTTGATTAAACTAATGATTATAATGCAGATTCTGTTAAGTGATTAATAAAATTAAAAAGTAAATATGCATCACTTAAAAAATTTCTCTTTTACAAGTATGTGGGTGCTTTTTCCTTCCCGTATTCATTTTTTAGTAGATGATAAAAGATTTGGCATCACTTGTATTTTCTGTGTATCTTTTTTATACATGCAGGTACTGAAAAAACATATTTTCCAAAGATGAAAAAGGAAGGAGTAATATAGCAAAGACATCCAATTTTTTGGATACTTTCTGAAATCACGTGGCAAAACTCACATAATGATCTGTCATCGAACATTTTTATTGATTGGCTGATGGCTCAAAGATTGGATCCTCTAATTTTGTTTGACGCAATCTGACTTGCAAAGTCATTTGTTTTGCTTTCAGATGCCTTTATTTCTTATACTTTTCTTTCTACCAAGACCATTGTGTATCCTGTGGTTCTGTCTTTGGTGTCTTGGAGGTTTTATGCCCCTGGTGAGACGTGGGTGTGGCTGAGAAGGGCACTCACTTGAGGAAGTGAGAAAAGGGTGACATTCTCAGGCATGTCATTGTTAGGAAAGCAGGCAGAAGGAAGTTGAAGACGGAGAAATTTCTTTCTTTTAGAACACTTTTCATATATCCTACAGGGCACACATAACCCCGTTTAAAGACCATTGCTGTAGAATGTATGTACCAGTGAGATTTTAAGTTTTAGATTTCCCCAGCTCTGTGTGTTCAAGAATTCAGTTTTAGCTTCTATAAGTGTAGCTTGGGGGCTTATGTACATCCAGACTTACACAGGAAACGGATTTTTAAACCAAAATGCTATTTTCAGAATGAAAATAAGCCAGAGAATCCAGCTTATGTTTAGATTAAGAAGATGATTTGTGGGGTCAGTTAGATGACCTTTAGGAGGAGGCGGGCAGAAGACTGGTCTGGCAGCTTGGGGGAGGGGTTGATGGAAATGGCCGCCACCATAGGCTTTCTCGTCCTTATTTAGTTCCACAAAACCTTAATTCCCTGTGAGCTTACTCTTTGGCTTCGTTCTAGTTAGTTCTTTGAATTAGTTAGAAGGAATAATTGAAATTATACATTTATCTTAGGCATTTTAAATGAATACATAAATATACTCCATTCTCCAGTATCCTGAGGAAAGATCTTTTTTTTTTTCTTTAAATATTGGTCCACTGTTGGAATTCTGAGTGTTTTCTCTTGCATTAACCATAACCTGATATATCATCCATTTAAAAAGTGGAGCAAGAATTTGAAACTCTGTGATCTGAGGTTAGAATCTTTCCAGATTAAAATTATATTTTCTTCCATTCTTAAATCCTCTTTCCACAGTTGGTCTGGCAAATATTAATGTAGGTGCTCCCTTTCATTGAGTGTTTGCAAAGCATTTGCTTTAGTTTTACTCATTTCATTTGTTTACCAGACAATAAATTACACAATTATGATTATAAGTGCAAATAGCCACCCGCCCCCCCCCCAACCCCCACAGACTAGGGAATAAACGAAATGTCTTGTACTAAGTGCATTATTATGGGAGAGGTACATAGTAGCTGTGAGCATGTACTATTTGGAGGGCATCACCTGTGTGTTTTATAGAGGGAGAGTAGGTACCCTTATCAGAGTGAAGGAAGTGAAATCAGTTAAGAGTTTACGATATATATAATTAGCTTTGTTTTACTGAAGTCTGTTTTATGGAGAGTTTGTCCAATAAATAAGAATCTTTCATTGGTTTTCTTTTCTATTGCATGTAATATCAGCTATAGTGAATGTATTTTATTCATATCATGCATTTTTGGTGTTCAGTAATTTTTGAAATGAGCTTGAAGGAGGGAGTTGCTTGAATGTAGAACTTGGTTTTTCTGACTGTACTAGAAGCTTTCCTTTGTCAGAAAGGAGTAGCGAAATTTGTAACAACTTTCATTGGTTTATATTCTTCCAGGATATGAATTTTCTTAAATAATAGGGAACAGAGGTCTTTAAAAAATTGTTAACTGACTTTTTTTTTTCCAAAGGTGAAATGAAAGCAGTACTGTACAGGAAATTAAATTTTGGAGTAAGGAAGTGAAATTGGTCTGATTGAAATCATTAATGTCCCTTTAATGAGGGGTTGTATGAAAAATGTTAGGCAGAAAGTGTGATGCCAGTTAAAAATCATAAATGTGAAATTTATTTCGTTTGAACAAACAGTATTAGAACTGAAGAGAAGGGAAAAGGAACATTTTTGTGTGGGAGAAATTAGTTGTCATTCTCAAGGGTTATGGCAAGCTGCTGGACCATTACAATTGATTTACTTTCCTCCAAAGAGAAATACTTGATTCAGAGATTTGTGATATTAGTTTGTAAAATTTTCCACAAGTTAGAATTTAGTATTCTGGAGACGTTTTCTTTTGCCAGCAGTGTTGTGAGTGTCTGTATTTGCGTGTTATAAGTTTAAAAAATACTACTTGTTTCCTGTCTTCCAGAGTTAGGAAAGCATTTGTCGTAGTTCTAAAAACTTAGTTACATATTCAAGCTCCTGTTTGTTTCCTGTCTTCTAGATCTGTCAGATAAGAGTGTTTAAAAGGTCAAGTCATTTAACCAGCTTCATTGAGAAAGTGCCAGTGAAGACTGGCATTAATATTTGGAGTAGAATTTTTGATCAGAGGCAAGGGATCAACTTCACTTCCCTAGGGAGGCCAGTAAAGAGCAGAATCCCACATAGCATCGTTCATGCTAAGCACAGTGGCGGGTCCTAGTAGGTGCTTGGCATTTGTTGTTGAGTGAGTGTTATGCGTGAATTGAGACCAGCTGGAGTGGGTGAGCTCCGTGAGTAGAGGAATTCTCTAGTAGAGGACTCCCACTTTTTTCAGGGCACCTAACACCGTGCCTGGTAAAGGGTGCTCAGCCACCCTTTGTTGTGAATAAGGTATGTTTAGGCAGGAGGACTGCCCCCTCCTTGTGGATGTGAATATAAGCTCTTCTCAGTATTTTGGAGGAAGAAATAGCCAAAATGACAGATTTCTGTCTCTCTCTCTCTCTCTCTCTCTCTCTCTCTCTCTCTCAATGAAACTTTTCTACAGAGTTACACTTAGTGTTGATAATTGAGGGCTTTTTAAAGTGGCATTTAAAACTACTCTGAGATTTTTTTATCCATAAAACAAGGATTTACTTCTGGATTCTGACCTCTGGTGGTGAAGAAATAACACCCATTACTCACAATAAAAGGTCAGATTCTCAGATTTTCTCTGGTACTTTCTGGATGTCCAATACAAAGGAGGTCTTTATTAGAATATTTTTGTGTGTGTTTTTCAAATTTTGTTTGTTTTTTTTAAAAAACTTTATTTTTCAGCTTGCAGCTTTTTAGTAAACCTATAATAACCTTTAACATACACCTTTTTTAAAATAAGGCTTATTACTGAAACTGGTTTTGTCTTTGGGATCTTGCCAGGTGAGAAAAGGTAGGTTCTATGTGAGATTTTTTTTTTTTTTAATATCTAATGCAATCTTGCATTTGACTTCTTCAACTTTCTATTAAAACTATAAAGTAAATTTAAGGTGTATTTGGATAACAATTGAACTGTCACTCAATATATACATTAGTATATTACTTGTGAAGAGTGCCATGGTAGGCTGTTTTGGGTCCTTAAAAACAAAAGCTTCCCAGAAACTCAAAGCTTTGTCTTAATGTTGCACCAGGTAGGTACTGGGCTGGTAGGTTCTGTTGTCATCCCTTTCACTCTCAGAGCCTCTCTTTTCCTCCTTTTAACCCCGGTAAGAACTGGAGTGGGAGCTGGCCTTAGCAGCTGGAGTGTAGCTGCTAGCCGTGCTGGAGGTAAGAAGTGGTTGCAATGTAAAGGTTGCTTTGCTTCATATGAGTGATATATATGGGTCTTCATTAAAAAAACATTTCTGTTTTTGGAGTTTGGTAGCTTAGAAAATGAAAAGCACAATTTTTTTTCTTTTTAAAGGAAGCACTTGCTACCTGGCATCTGAACTCGACCTTGGATCTTCTGGGTGGTCTTCTGCAACTTGCTTAACCTTATTTTTCCTGTGTTAAATAGGATTAACAATGCTTCCTCTTCTAGAGTGTTGTAAGAAGGCTCTGATATGACTGTAAAGTTCTTTGCAAATAAGACTTCAAGTAATAAAGAAAACTCTTAAAACATCTTTGCTTCTGTTGCTTACTGTGCTCCTACAGTATGCTTCTGAGAATTGGTCAGAGTTCTGTAAAAGGAAGGTGGTTACAGTGTGTCAGGAAAAAAACATGAGAAATAAGTAATCCATAAACTTTACAGTCATAAGGGGATCTGGGTGGGCGGGTCTGGTGACTTGGCAACTGAGAGAGGAAAGCAAGTGTAATTGTTGATTTTATCAGAGCAGGTTTGTGTGTTTGTATGTGCACACAGGGGGATGGGGATCAAATATAGACTTAACAATGAACAATTTCAGGAGGTTCCCAGCGTCTACTGCTACATAAATCCTAGGTAATGCTACCCTGTCTACAGGGCATGGTATTGATGCGCAATTAAAAAAAAATCAAATTATGTCAAAATAGAGGTTGTAATAAACAAATACGTGGTTTGCTTCCTATCATAGAATTTATGTTTTGGGAACTCTAGGTAAATAATTTGTATTATCACTGGGAGTTTATGAAAAATTGATTTTAGTATAATTAACTCTGTGTTGAATATTGAAATCAGAAACTGTGTTATCTTGGTCACTAAGCAAGTTTATTTCTGTCTGATTTTGGAGTTACAGAACTTTCAGCTTTGAAGGTTGCTTTCGGTTTTTTTTAAATTGAAACGTCACAGGAAAGGCTTGTTCTTAAATTCATGACAATTCATGACCAATCTGGAGAATTGATAGGACCCAAATTAGATCCCCTTAATTGGAAGATATTTCTTCTGGACTTTTTCCAGGGAATGAAGTTCCATGTAATAATTTACCAAAAGAGAATTGAAAAAAGGAAATCTCACTTTGGGGGGCAGGAGGCAAAGCGGGCTGGGTGGGCAGAGTGCTTTCAAAGCAGTCTTTGCTTTGTAGAATGCATTGGTTTAAAGAGTTGGCATGGGCCATAAAAAGAAGCTCGGTCAGTTATCAAGTATGGGAGTACCTAAGAAATTAGACCAGGCATGTTGGGGAGCCTGGAAATACACTCAAGGATCAGGGAGGTTCTTCTTTGCCCTCATATCTGCTGGCTGCTAAAGCCATTTGGAAGTTTTAGCTAAGATGTTGATTTATGTTTCTTTACCTATTAAATTTTTGTGAGTTTTTTTTTTTCCTCAACAGTATCAGTCATTTAGAGGAGACTTTTAAACATACCATACAAACTTTAACATATTAGGTAAATGATATATGTAAAAGTATGTGTGTGGTTAAAAAGATGGCACCCACAGGAGGACATCTAAGTGGAGGAAGAGAGGGAGTTATGTAATATGAAGCTGGTTAAACACACATCTCTGATTTAGGAAAGGCTGTATATCTAGGTCCTGTTTTTTTCTTTTTTTACTTCCACTTGGGTACCTCATTACTTATAAGCCACCTCCCTCTTAAAGTGTTTTGAGCTTTGGGGGCAAATAAGAGTAGTAAAACTTGAAATAGTCAGTTGGCAATTTGTTATCAGCCCTGATACATGGGATTGGAACTATTGTCTAAAGTGGAATCACAAGGTTTTGAATTGTAGATGAGATTTCAATGCACGCTCCGTGGTCCCATTACTCAGAGGGGTTTGGAGTTGGTGAGATTGGGAGCAAGTCCTTGGTCACCAGTCCCGTAGCTCACTGGTCAGCCCTGCGATTCCTGGTGTGATCAACATTCAGTTATATGAAATCCCCAGGGGTGGGGAGGGCGGTGGAGTAGGAATTCCCTAATTTGGTTGTGTTAGCAACATTCTGGAGGCAGAATTCCTATGTGCTAGAAAGAGAGACAAAGTCACATTGGAAAGATCTCTGGGCATCTTTGGGGAGCAAGAGTGAGAAGAAGCTCCCATGTACTTATATTTCTGTGTGTGTAGGATTTGAAGGTCCGAGTCGTGGTCTTACCGTTTTTCTCAAACCAGCCAAAGTGAATTTGGTAGTCTTGGGCGTACTTTGTAATGGTTAAAAGTACAGTAGTACCTCGGTTTTCAAACGTCTCTGTTGACGAACATTTTGGTTTCCGAATGCCATAAACCCAGAAGTAAATGCTTCAGTTTTCGAACACGCCTCGGAAGTCGAACACGTCGGCTTCCGCTGAGTGCAAGATCCTGAGGCCTAGCTGTCGGCTGTTTTCGAGCGTTTCAGAACTAGAACGGTCTTCTAGAACAGATTACGTTAGAAAACCGAGGTACCACTGCATGTTGCGTGGAGCCAAACTGTTTCAGTTCAAATCTCAGGTGTTCTGCCAATCACCTGTGTGACCTTTGTTCATTAATTGCGCTTTCCTTACTTTCCTCATCTTCAAAATGGGGATCATAAAATATTTAAAAAGTTATTATACAGATTAAACAATATATGTCAAATATATGTAATACCGTGTATGCTTAGAACAATTGCTGGCACAGAGTGAGTGACATACTTGTTAGCTATTATTGTTATTATTCCTACTACTATTAATTACCTGGGATTCTTTAGAGTTAGTCATTGTTACTATTATAAACCATACTGAGTTGGTAACAGAGATGGTATTTCTTTCTAGAGAAAGTAAAGCCTGTTGTCAGTTTTATCTTTGAGTCCAGTGTTTGGTCCACGCACATTAGAGTTGTTTGCCTTCTTTCTTTTCTGAAGTTTCCAAGGAACCGCCCATAATTTCTTGGTGATTTGAGTGGTTTAGGTCTTGTCTAATAAAGGTAATATTCAGAACACTCTGTTAAATTGTATTATTTTTTGTTAACGTCTGTGAGTAAAATGAGCGTGCTGGTCAGTGTGAGCAGATTGACATTCCCGACAGATACTGTTGTCCAAGGATAACTTTCAGAGACATTCAGGTGAATAGTTTACCCCTTTGCATTGTGTTCTGCCCTTTGCTCAGCCTGCTGCATGGAACCTTCAGGAAACATTACACCTGGGACAGAGATTGGCCCATTTCAAACGGATGTTAGGGCAATATCACATGATCAGGGCAAGCATGTTGTACCTTTCGTTTTTCCAACAGTTAATTATTACAATTAAAATCCATTTATTGTAAATACACCAATGGGATATCAAATCTAATCTGCCGTGTAGCACCCCTCTGGATGATTTACACTTTTTATTTACTATTTTTCAAACTTTAGATGCTGATGATGGCTTTCTAGGAAACAAAAACACATGGGCAGCCAGTGGACTCAGTTGGTTAGAGCACAGTGCTCATAACACCAGGGTCACTGATTCGATTCCCACATGGGCCAGTGAGCTGCGCCGTCCACAACTAGATTGAAAACAACGACTTGACTTGGAGCTGAGCTGCGCCCTACACAACTAAATTGAAAACAACGACTTGACTTGGAGCTGATGGGTCCTGGAAAAACACACTGTTCCCCAATAAAAAACAAAACAACAAAACAAAAAACATCTTCCCTGGGGAGGAGGAACTCTTGGCTAATCTTGGGCTGTACCAGTTAGATGCCATAAGAGCAGTCATAAATGGATGTCCTAGAACAAGAGGGGAGTGAAGACTAATGAGATAGACGTTCCTGTTAGATAAATGCTGTCCCGTATGGTGAAATGTGGCTAAACTCAAGGGCTGATTTTACATTTTATGTAATTTAAATTTAAATCAGGCTTGATTCAATTATTGGAAACTTATGCATATATTTAAAACAACTTGAGTATGTAAATTTTTTGAACTCTAGATCCTTGTCAAATAATTCTAATAGTAAAAATTTAGCATCTTAATTGAGATGTGCGATAGATGTAAAATAAACACTGGATTCTAAGGAGTTGGTATGAGTATAGAATATAAAATATGTCAATCTTTGCATATTAATTACGTTGGAAATATTTTAGATTTATTAGGTTGATAAAATATAATATTAATTTCACCAGTATCTTTACTTTTTAAAAAATATGGCTACAAGAACACTTTAAATTACAGGTGTAGTTTGTGTTCTATTTCTTCTGGGTAGCATTGTGCTAGGCTGTCATTCCGAAATCTATGTCTTTGGAAGCTTTTTGATACACTCCTGTGTTCCTGTGTGTTGTGTATTGGGGGACCATATTCTGGAAGATTTCTGGACAAATAAAAATCATCTGGAAATAAGACAACTGCTTAATATTTATTGACTATGAAAAACAAGCCTCAAGCCTGTCCTTTTTATAATTTTAAATGAGTGTTTTATAAGTGGATTTGCTGCCGAGGTTGATTTATATCTAATAGGGTTAAAGAGACATGACTGAAATAGGAGACTGTTAGTAAGACTTTATGTGTAGATAAAATACTCCTATAGTATATTCCTTTTTTTTGGACACACACACACACACACACACACACACACACACACACACACATTTCACCCTTCCGACAGTTTCCAAGTGTACAGTACAGTTTTGCCAACCGCGTGTACATTGTTTTGTAACAGATCCCAGAACCCTCTCCAGCCGCATCCTATGTGACTGGAACCCTGCACCCGCCTAACAGTAACTCCCGTCTCCTACTCCCTCCAGCCCTTGGCAACCGCCATTTTATTTCCTGTTTCCATTAGTGTGACTAGATACCTCAAGGAATCAAGCAGTATTTGTCTTTCTGTGACTGGCTTATTTCACTTATAATGAACCCAAGATTCACCCATGTTATATAGCATTTGATAGGATTTCCTTCCTTTTAAAGGATGAATAATTCCATTGTATCTATATGCCCCATTTTTTTTTAATCCATTCTTCAATCCTTCGGCATTCAGTTTGCTTCTACCTCTCCGCTGTTGTGAGTCATGCTGCAATGAACGTGGGTGTGCAGATAGCTCTTTGAGGTCCTGTTTTCAATTCTTTTAGATGTATACCTAAAGTGGGATTGCTGGATCATATGATAGATCTATTTTAAATTTTTTGAGGAACTGTTTTCCATGCTGCCTGCACCATTTTACATCTCCACACACAGTGAACAAGGGTTCTAATTTCTCCATATCCTTGCTGACATGTATTATTTTCTTTTTTTCTGATAGTGGCCATTCTGCTAGGTGTAAGATGATGGCTCATTGTGGTTTTGATTTAGATTTTTCCTGTTGAGCAACTTTTCAGTCTAGTTGTTGAACATTTGTGTATATCTTCATTGGAGAAATGTCTATTCAAATTCTTTGCCCCTTTTTAATCGGGTTATTTGGTTGTTTTTTAACTGAGTTATAGGAGTTTTTAAAAAATGAATTCTGAATATTAACCTTTTATCAGATACATGGTTTGCGAATAGTTTTTTCCATTCCGTTGGTTGCCTTTTCATTTTGTTGATTGTTTCCTTTGCTGTGAAGAAGTGTTAAAATTTGATATTGTCACATCTGTCCAGTTTTTGTTTTGTTGCCTGTGCGTTTGGTGTTGCATCAAAGAAATCCTTGCCAAATTCAGTGCCCTGAGACTTTTCCCCTATGTTTTCTTCTAGGTGTTTAATAGTTTCAGGTCTTACATTTAAGTCTTTACTCCATTTTGAGTTAACTTTTATATGTGATGTTTCTTTTGCATTTGGATATCTAGGTTTCCCAGTACCGTTTGTTGCAGAGACTATCCTTTCCCCTGTGTGGTCTTGAGACTCTTGTCAAAGATCATTTGACCATATACCTGAAGGTTTTTTCTGGACTCTTTGGTCTGTTCCATTGGTTTGTATGTCTGTCTTTAAGCCTATACCAAATACTTTTGATTACTTTTTTGTACCAATTTTTAAAAAGCACTGGTTTCATTCATCTTTTTAAGGATCTGACTAGGGTTGTTTAGAAAACTCTATTGACAAAGCCTTCTCTAATTCTTTATAGTTTATAACTTTTTGCATTTTTGTATTCAATATCTCTTTCTCGGAGGTGTAAGGGAATTTCTTCTCAAGCATGTTTGGAACAACTGGGGTATGTGAATCTACTTTGTCAAGGGGGTGAGGGAATGGCAGATGATAAGAATTTAGTTAGGAACGTTTGCCTCCTCAGGTATTCCTGATCTTCAGATGGAGGTAGAAAGGCAAGGAAGGGGCTGGGATTGTTTAATACAGCTCTAGAAACAAGGGTAAGACGGAAGCCAGATTGCCTGGGTTTGAATCTCAGCTATACTACTTAAGTACTTAGCTGTAAATTCTGGGCAAATAATTTCACTTCTCTGTTTTAGTTTCCTCATCTCTAAAATGAAGTTAATGTTAAAAGCTACCTCACAAGAATGTTCTGAGGGATAAGTGAATTAAAAACAGAGCCTGGCTCATATTAAATGCTGTATAAGTGTGTGTGTTTATTACTTTAAATAGTCAAAGTAAAAACTAAAACATTAGCTAAATTCTTGGGTTCTGAGAAGGCCAACCTTTCTTGTTCCATCAGAAATAATGAGCAAATGGGGCACATATTATTTCTGTCCTGAAGAACTCTTACCACCCAGTTGGAGTAATAGGAGATTATACATTGATAGGTCAGGGGAGGTTTCCAAATCTTTTAATGATTATATGAACATTGCATTTATATTAAGGGATATTATAAATGCTGCCATGTAGTTTATCATTTGTCTTCTGGCTTGCAATTAGTTTTTTTAAATGTATGTATAAAACTAGGGTAAGATGAAGATTAATGCATTTGAACAGCATAAACCATGATGACGCTTTGATATTGGAGTGCTTATAATATGCCGTGACTGTCAAATAAATTCTGCGACTTAGACTTTATTTTCACATTGCAATAAATCATCTGAAAGATCAGAAGTTTATACATTTAGTGGTTAGTGCTTTTAAATTTCATCTTCTTGGTGCTTTAATTACATTTAACTTTTATAACTTGTGTTGCTTTATATTTGAATTATGCCAATATTTGAAAAATAAACATGAAATTCACATTGGAACCTAGGATTTGTTTGAGATGTATATATATTCAGTGGCAGGACTCCCCTGCCTCCGGTCCCCTTTAAAAGCTATAGATGAATAATAATAATAAAAAAATCTCAAGTGTTCTTTTCTTAGGAAAATCATGCCTTAGAACTTAGGATTTAAGATGTTTGTGAATGGTGCGATGATCATCTCTAGGGAAGTAAGCACATTCTTCAGATAAGAAAGTGTATCTAAAATATATGTTCTTGTACACAAGGAATGTCACACATAGTTTCCTCTATGCTGTATACTTCTCTAACATGTTAAAAATCACTCCGCCCTCACTCCAGACAAATGGAATATTTGCACTTTTGCAGCAAACGCCTCTGAAATCAAGGGAGACACACCTGTGTACAGCGCCAGTCTTCTGTTGAGTCTTAGCAATTTCTTGCCCAGCTGTAATAACACTGAGTGCTTCACTGTTTTTTCCAAGCCATTTTGGAATGCAGTATTTTTAATATCTGCAATTAAGTGAAAGGTAAGTGTACGTAAATGTGTATGTCGAACACCTCATATATGGCCTTAAATAATTGGCTACTTAGTGGCTTCCCATCTATAGCTTTACAGCTGGCCATGCAGGACATGGCTCGTGGATGTTTGTGTGGCTGAAACCCTGGTTGTAAGTGAAGAACCAGATGGTTGTTCTTCATTGGGGCTGCCGATCTTAGATGTTCTACAAAGCTGCTCCTGTCTATAAATGTAGCGTTTACATTTTCTGCACAGTATGTGCCTGTTGGCCGTGTTTTTGTTTTTCTAGTTAAACAGCCACTACCTGCTGGAGGAGTCATATACCCAAGCCCAGAAGAAAGAACCTTGTCTGGATAGTTTACGATAATTTTGTAATTAAAAAAAAAAAAAAAGCACACAGTTGATTTTATTAAACAACACAAAACAGGTCCACCTAGAAAACATTACCCTTCAGGAAGACTCATCAGCATTCAAGAGCAAATTTAAAATTGGAGGCGCTTTCACTAAAATGTTGTGCAAGCAGGAAGTAGGGTTTCGCTGTCTTGCCTGTGGTATTACCCTCCCCTTTACTCCGCTTTTTCTTCTAACCTAGTTGTGGCTCCCGTGGTTCAGTAGACTGTTTCAAAAGAACCATAGGGATAGAGGATTTTCAGTTTATCACCTAGCACAGTGGTTTTTTTAAATGAAATTCTCATGGTTAAGGGGGTTGGAAGAAAGGGTTGGATAAACACAGTGTATCCTTTCTGCCCAAGTGATAGCCATCAAACTCTAGAGTCAGAAATGTCTTTTTCATGATGAAATGCTTTCTTCCTTTATCAGTGTCTGTACTGCCCAAACCTGGGACACTGCTTATTCCCCAGGACATGGCATGAACCACAAGTGTGAACTGTGCCCCAGCTGTAGGGGAGATTCTACAGAGGCGTTTTCCAGTCTCTGTTCTGTTATGCGTTTATCCACTGCTGTTCAGTTAAAAAAAAAGATCCTAGTAGTATATTGCTCTTTACATGGCTGAATTAATGACAAAGCACAGATTTCTGTCTCTTTGATTTTTTATCTAATGGATTGATTGGCTCTTTGCCTGCTGGACTACATTAAGAAAAAAAAAAATCCGCCTTTAAAAATTACAGTCAGAAATCTACCTGTGATGGACTTTTAAAAGCTGTTTTATATTTAATAAGTGCAGGAGGTCCTTGGAAGTTTGAGGCATTTTCCCCTCTGTACCACAGCGCCCTGTTTAGTAATAGAAACACACAGCCCTGTCTGCCTGCCTCTCGATGGAGTCTCCTTGGGCCTCATGTATACCTTGCTCAGATTTTTCTAGCTGGGCTACAGAGGGGCATCCTCCCACTTCTGTTGGTTTTTAAGACTTGCCAGTGGCAACCGGTTTTTGAGCACACGGCAGTGTCTTTGAGATGGGGAACGTGTAGGAGTGGAGAGGATCAGCTAATCCGGCCTCCTGGACTAGACTGAATGTTTCGTGAGCACCTCTGCTAGAGCCTGCTGCTCTGCCACCCTTCGGTACCTATCGCAATCCGAAATGCACTTCTTGTAGTCTCTTCCTGCAGAGTAAATGTGGTTTTCTTTCAGGAACTATTTTGTCTCTCATTACTCACGTATTTTATGATGGATTTTTGTGGATGTGCATTTCCTTCCTCCTCTTGGTTTCTATTAAAAATACGTTGTGTCTAAGAAAACCTCGCAGCCTCTGGCCTCCTTGGCACCAGAGTGTGCAGGCGTAGATCTGATTCACTGTGCTGTTGCTGAGTATCTTTCCTCATATTTCTGTGGCTGTGAAAAATGTAGTACGTGGATTTTAGAATACGCATTCTTGTTTGCGTACACCATGAGTAGTGTCTGGTTTTAACTTTTTCTTTTTTCCCTAGTTTTGTGAATGCTTGCAGGTTGAGTACGCTTATTGAGAGGGCTCTTCAGAAAACTGTGTATTTTTAATTCACACTCTCATTTTTCTGTTCATCCGGATAGGATAATGCAGAGCAAAAATAAAGGACAATGCTATCAAAGCTCAGAACTTTTCACGTAATTTTCTCAATTCATAACTAATTTTAATCTTGACATTATTTGAAAGGATCTGTTTGGTAGTTTACATATAGGACTGGAGCAGAAACACAGGATCACTATTTCAATTGGACCTTTCCCCAACTTTTTCAGAGATTGGAAAACTCTAAAGATGGGTCCATCTAAATGAGATTTTTTTCCCTCCAGCATTGCCATTCCTACTTGCCTTACTTGGAGCGATTTTTACACAGTAGCAAATTTCCAAAGACATGTCTTTAAAACATTTTCACAAATGCGCTCACTAAATATTTCTTCTTGAAAAACTACACTTTGTGTAGTAACTGTTGACTAGAGCCATTAAGATGACTTTTCTTAGATATTCTAATGACCTAAGACAAATTCATGGAATAAGTTGAAAAAGTTGAACCAAATTATGTAACATATATTGCAACTGTGTTAATTTTTCGCAAAAGTGAACATATATGTTTCCTGTGAATCAGCAGTTTATACAGAGTGTTAAACAGATAGGGCCTTATTGGGAATATGAAAGGAGACAGCAAACCTTCTCAAAATTTTTAAAAATTTGTTTTTAATTACTGTTTTGTATATTTTATATTTTGAAAATGACAGGGAATCAACAATGTCTTAGTCTGATGTAAAATGTAATTATACATTTATTGGCATACTTCCTGTCTTAGAGATTGGTTGAAATTAATATTGCTAGTGCAAGTGAGAAAAACGAGTAAGTTTAGGGAAAGATAAACGAGAAGTGAAACTTGCTTCTCAGTGAGGAGGCGATGTAGAATTAGAGTGGCTGCCAGCATGGTGAAATCCTAATTAAGTACTTGACAAAGAATTAAAATGAGAACAAGCAATGCTTTAAAAAAGATAAGAAAACTGATGAATATAAAGTTGAAAGGAAAACAATGTATCTGAAAAAACTGTGTAATGGAAAGAGGGGGAGAAAGCAAGGGTAGTGCATCATGAAGAAAGCTACAGTCAAAACTAGATTATTCTTGAGTTTTTCTTTTTGGGGGGCAGCAAGCAGTGTAGAAGACCATAGATAGATATATTAAAATACATTTGGGTGAAAAGATGTATGATGTAAATAAAAGAAATAATCTATAATTCATTCAAAACGTATACAGAATTTACGAAGGACTTCTTGATTGTGGCCAATGGGATACTAGTTTATATTCAGTAATTGTTTTTATAAGGATGTTTACCAGAGATCTGGACATAAAATATGTGGAAATTTCTGAAGAACATTTTTTAGATTTTGAAATAAAGTTTTTGGATAAATTCCCCTTTATCTCACCTAGAACTGACACCTTAACCTCTATGTCTTGGCTGATTTAAGCTCTGAAAAATTTGATAGGTGAGTTGAGGGACCTTTCAAAGTCCCTGAGGGACCTTGGAAAGTGCATTTTTCACTGGGCATACATTTTGCCTTTTATTGTATAAAAATAAAAATGCATATCTCAAATCAAAAGTTTAGTGACTCTTACTTACAGTTTTTATATGGAAACGTGTTCTAGTCTTGGTAAGTTTTTATCATGTACTGAAAAGTAAGGGTAACAATGAAGATCCAGCCTTCTTGATCGGATCCTCCTTTGCTTGTGAAATCTGTATATAGAGATACTGCCACCTTTGTGGTCATTTATCATACTGATCAACAAAATAAAACAGGACATTTCCAAGCAAAGTTAAAGATTAACAGTATATGCCCAACCTTTGTCATATATAGGTTTCTTTTTGTCTAACAAGAAGCGTATTTAGAAATAGAATCGGCTGACTTCTGAGTTTCCTTGTGTTTCCCTGTAGTGGCGGTGGTAAAAAACCCTAGGTAGGTGGGTGAAAGACTGGGCTCAGAAAAAAAGGAAGAGAAATAAGACATGAAAATAAAATTCTCAGTTTGGATAATCAGGCTGGGTGATTGAGACCTGGATTTATCATCTTTGAATCTGTCATTTCCCATGCCTTACCAGTGGTACTCAGTATAAAAATAAAATTATGAAACAGTAAGCATAATTATAAGATGGTTTTAATGTGACAAAAAGATTTTTACGAGCTACTTGTTTTGAGTAAGCATTGCTTGAGACTGTTAGAGAGCAGCATTAACTAAATGAACCAACTCTGGGTTTCTTGTGATGAAACTAGACATTTATTTTGTATTTTGTACTTTTTTTTTTTTTTTTTTTTTTTTTTTTGTCGCCATTCTCACATATTCTGAGTTGGCTAAAAGAATTACAGAAGTAAATTTTTAGAACTTCTGATCTCAATGTATTTTCCAGTTAAGCACATGATTATTAAAGGGATCGTTTCTCCTTAAGAGAAAAAATGGTTACATTCAATTGGTTATAAAAACAAAACAAAAAAGTCTTTCCCTGTACAGTTAAGGTCTCCATCCAATTTTTTTCTTTTCTGCTAGAGATGGTGGTTTTTTACCCTTGGTTGCACATTTGAATCACCTGAGTTTAAAAAAAAAAAAAAGCAAAGGAAAAAACCCCAAACGTTGGCTGCACACCCAGATTCTCATTTTAGTGGTGTCAGTGGGGCCCTGGCATCAGTAGTTGTAAAAAGTTCCCAGGTGAGTTAATGTTTAGCCAGCCTTGATAACCTGTGCCAGATGCGTATTACTAATGAACATCCGTAGTATGACACTGGCAGTCTTTTTTTCTTGTGGACATTGGACTTTAGTGCACCTTGAACTTTCTCATTCAGTACAGATTGCAAATCCCTTTCCTACCCTTGGGGCTTCGATATATTAACTGATGAGTACTTTGAACCATCCATCCCCCAGTCGGCTGCCGTAGTGGGCGGAAAGGTGGCCCAAAGATATGTTCATTTCCTAATCCCTAGGATCTGTAAATGTTACCTTTTTAGGAAAGTAAGAAACATTTTGCAAATATGATTACGTTAAAGATCTTGCTCTAAGGAGATCATCCCTATCCTCGTTTTCCCCTAATTGCTATTGTAAGTATCCTTATAAGAGAAAGGAGAGGGAGATTTCCCAGACACAGAGAAAACAATGTGAAGATGGAGGCACAGATCGGTTGGAGTGATGTGGCCACAAGTCAAGGAATGCCTGCAGCTCCGAGGAGCTGGAAGAGGCCAGGAACAGGTTCTCCTGTAGAGTCTCTGGAGAGATCAAAGCCCTGCTGACCCCTTCATTTCTGCTCAGTGAAACTGATGTACTGGACTTGGGGCCTCCTGAACTGTGAGGGAATAAATTCCTGTTGTTTAAGCCACCAAGTTTGTGATAGTTTGTTACCGCAGCCATAGGAAACTAATGCAGGTGCCTTTCAGCTCACGGTTGGGTTTTGGTGGCATGCTGTCCCTGTCTACCCGGCAGTATGTATTTGTGTAATAGAGTAAATATTTCATTGCATGACTCGGTTTTATAAAAATAAGTTGAAATTATAGAAACGTTTGGTGTATGTGTGTGAACATACACATATATATTTATACACACACTGCTGTGGCCTGTTACCGTAATGTGATTGAGATAAAGACAGAAATCATTAGGGTGGGTCTTTAACCTCAATTAGGTGCTCGTTAGATTTAAACTGTGTTTAATGATGAAGCAAAAGAACACAATTAATGAACACGTTCCGAATGCTGGAATTATTCTGTTGAAGGTTGTTTCTAAAAACGTGAGAGATAATTAGGGATTTTAATAAACTTCTGTTGCACTAGGGAATAGATTATCTCTTATAACGTTTCCTGTGCTTTGATTCTCCGGTGTACCACTTTCCTCATTTCTGAAATAAGGATATCTTACAATCAGTGTGTTCCATTAATGTCTTTTTCCCTCAGGCAAAAATGTTACAGAATTAATGATATTGTTCTGAAGCAAATGTGTCTTAGAGTTGTGGTACTTGAACTGGTCTTTTGTTTGGCTTTTCAGATTTGATTCTTGGATATTCAACTTGAGCACATTTTCTGAAATGCATTATGTTAGAAGACAGGCAGTACCTATAAGAAGTTCTGAAATCTTTACTGTTCTCATTTAATGATTGTTTTTGGCTTTAGTTCCCAGGAGCTACTACCAAGATAGAAACTAAACCTTATAATAACTCTGCTTGTGGAGATATAGACTCTTTAGTGGAAAAAGTCATAGGCTTTAGGTGTAGGCAGACCTCGATTCTTAATCTGGGTCTGCTGATTAGCTATGACATTAGGCAAGCTATTTAATTAGCTGCTTCATTGGTAAATGGGGGATAATACCCATATTTCAGGCTTGGGATGATTAAATGAGGTAATCTATTAAAAGGGTTAAATAGGGTTGGTCCAAAACCACATAGCCCACCTTTTTTTGCCTTTATTTTTATCCAGCCTGCTTGATGCCCAGTAAAGATTTGACCCTTGGGAAAAAACAACTAGCATTCACCATGAATAAGGCTCATTCTGACTTCAGTTTTGCTGCTCATGGCTTTTTATGTTCCCGCTATGGTTCCTTCATCTTGTTTTACTTATGTAAGTTGATTAATTTCTTGATGGTCCACCTCAAATTCTCCTTTCTTTGTCTACAACACACTTAGATTAATCATTTCTTGTGCACTTGTAGCTGATGACATAATCGTGACCTTTGATCTTATACCATTCTCTGTCATGTGTGTATATCATGTTTGTACCAAATAGATAGAAAACTTCTGCCTAAGCACTTGTATCCAGAATATGTAAAGGATTTGGTCAAATCAATGCAGAATAGACTGCCAACCCAATAGTAAAAGTGGAAAAAGACTTTAAGAGACACTTCATAAGAGTGTCTACGATGTACAACAAACATCTGAATGTTGCCTACTTCATTAGTCCTTAGGGAAAGGAACATTAAACCATAATGTGATTCCTCTACACACCCACCAGAATGGCTAAAATGAAGAAAGACAGTAAAGTGTTGGTGGGAATGTGGAACAATTGAAACTCTCATACTCGGATGGTAGGAATGTAAATTGGTGCAAGCATTTTGGAAAACTGCCAATAAAGTTCAACACAGACCCAATGATCCAGTTATTCTACTCCTAGGAATGTGTGTATGTATGTGTAGTTACACGTACAGGACATGTACAAGAATATTCCTCATAGCCCAAACTGTCCATCAACCGGAGAATAGATACATTGTAGAATGTTCCTCCAGTGGAATAATGTCATTCTATACATTAGTGAGAATGAAGTAACCACTGCTGTACTCAACAACATGAATTAATCTCACAAACATAGCATTAGCTTAAGTAGCCAGGCACAAAAGAATATGTATTCTATGGTTCTGTTAATATAAGTTGAAAAAAAGGATCATGTGACCTTTGGGCAAGTTGAGTTTGGAGGAGCATAGTATTGGTAAGAGGCACTGGGGCAGGCTTCTAAGAAGCTTATAATGTTCCATTTTTTACAATTGATTTTGCAATTACAGTTGACATACAATACTTTATTAGTTTCAGGTGTACAACATAATGATTAGACATTTACATAATTTACAAAGTGATCGCCCTGCTAAGTCTAGTCCCGATCTAACACCATACGTAGTTATGACAATATTATTGACTCTAATCCCTGTGCTGTGCTTTACATCCCCCTGGCTGTTTTTATAACTGGCAATTCGTATTTTTTAATCCCTTTCACCGTTTTCACTCCTCCGCTTACCCCCCCTCCCATCCGGTGACCATGAATTTGTTCTCTGTATCTATGAGTTCATTTCTGTTTTGTTTGTTTGTTTTAGATTCCACATATAAGTGAAATCAGTCATATGGTAGTTTATTTTTAATTTTTTGAGGAACCTCCATCCTGTTTTCCATACTGGCTGCATTAATTTACATTCCCACCAACAGTGCACAAGGGCTCCCTTTCTCCACATCCTCGCTAGCACTTGCTGTTTTGTCGATTTATTGATGATGGTCATTCTGACAGGTTTGAGGTGATGTAACATTGTGGTTTTAATTTGTGTTTCCGTGATGAATAGTGATGTTGAGCATCTTTTCATATGTCTTTTGGTCATGTGTATATCCTCTTTGGAGAAATACCTGTTCAGGTCTTCTGCCCATTTTTCAATCAGATTCTTTTTCTTTTTTTTTTTTTTTTTTGGTGTTAAATTATATGAGTTCCTTATATGCTTTGGTTATTAACCACTTATCCGATGTGTCATTGGCAAATAATCTTCTCCCATTCAGTATGTTGTCCTTTTGTTTTGTCGATGGTTTCTTTCACTGTGCAAAAACTCTTTAGTTTGATGTAGTCCCATTTGTTTATTTTTTTTCTTTTGTTTCCCTTGTCTGAGGAAACACATCCAAGAAAAATATTAGTAAGGGTAATAATGTTTGAGAGTTTACTTGCCATATTTTCTTCTAGGAATTTTTGGTTTTGGGTCTTACATTTAAGTCTTTAATCTATTTTGAGTGTATGCTTGTCTATGGCGTAAGAAAATGATCCAGTCTGTTGTTCTTTTGCAAGTATCTGTAATGTTGCATTTCTTGAACTTGACGGTAGTTGCTGTGATTTGTTGATTTAGTGAAACTTCGTCAAGCTGTATATGTAGGATTTGTTGCACTTTTCTGTATGCATGCACACTAAACTTTAATAAGTTCACTTTACAAAAAGTTCATCCTTGTCAGTTAGCAGAGTGGTTGGCAGCCCATGGGTGCCTAGTTGTGTAATAAAGATTTGTTGGTTTTACTTGAGTTTTACATTCCAGTACTTTATAAATTGTTCACATGAAATATTCTGGTATTTTCTGATCTCAAACATACATATCTTCTGCACAGCCACCATTCCCTCTCCCTGCCCACTTTGTCAACTTGCAAGCCTTTCTGAGCCATTGCCAAAATTACGAAAGATAATGCTTATTTGGTCTCAGTACAAATGTCCTTGCCATGATTTTCAATAAATGCCTTCAAAGAATGTCACAACATGTAAATTTAGAGGGTCAGGCTTCAAGCTAAACTACTATGGGTCTTGTGAGACCAGTTATGAGTAATAGTTTGATGAAAGGTATTAAAAGCCTGGACTGACACTTTAAAAGAGCTAAAAATTTTTTACAGCAACGAGGTTGTATCCCAAACCTATTAAATGGAGAAGCATGTGTGCGCAGTGACCTTGAGATTGACTAAACCTGCATTTGAGAGTTGACAGGAATGGTTTACAGATGAATGAAATAAGAAGCATGTGTAGTGGGGATACTGTTACATTTGATAGGAAGAATGAAAACAAGAGCTTTAAATTTCATTTAAAACCTTGGTACTTAAAAATAATTGAATTTGTCTTTCTGTTAGTAAAACTTAAAAATGTTAAGGTGCTAGGTACTTTTTTCACTGCTCCTTTTTGTCTAGTCTTTCTTCTTTAGTTCCTTACTTTCTTGTTCATGTCCCCTCCCCTGTCTCCTCTCTCCTTCCTCTCCTCTCCCACCTCTTTCCTCTCTTCCTCCCCATTCTGGAAGGTAGTCTTTGTTGGAGATGCCTTGGCTCCCTTTGTAGCCTGGGGGGGGGGGGCATTGGGGGGGCTCCTTTTTCCTTCTGACCAAGCAGCTCACAGAAGTTCTTTGGGAAGGAAAAGTTTTAACTTCTTATCTCCCTTTGGGAATACATTTGGAAAACTGAGCCGGGGATGGAGAGGCTATGGAGTCCTAGAACTTTCAGTCAGATGGAGCCCAGCAGGGACACCTGTGAATGGGAGGGGAAGTGAGTACGAGTGGTAATCATACTTGAGACCATTGGTAAAACTTTTGGTGGTTCATTCATGACAGCTACCCTATGCCAGTCATTTCTTTAATATTTTTATTTTAAAATGTTATTTCTAGTTAGTCACAGTTATTCTGTTTTTCTGGCTTTAAAAAGTATGAACGATAATTTTTATTTTATATAGTAAATTCCATCTTGCAGAAGTGTTCATTCTTCCGTTGTACTACTGAGCAATTTTACAGATGTTTTCATAGAGATTATCATGTAAGAGTGAAGATAAGGAAAATATTAATTCTGTGTCTTGATGCACACAGTGTTTTAAGAGATAAAGCACATATTTTTGTTTTTTAAATATTTTTTATTTTTCAATTAAAGTTGGTATATAATATTATATTACTTTCAGGTGTACAGCATAGTGATTAGATATTTATATAACTTACAAGGTGATCACCCCAATAAATCTAGTATCCATTTGACACCATACATAGTTATTACAATATTATTGACTATATTCCTTATGCTATATTTTACATCCCCACAACTATTTCATAGCTACCGATTTGTACCTCTTAATTCCTTCCCCTTTTCACCCATCTCCCAACCCCCCTTCTATCTGGCAACCATCAAAATGTTCTCTGTATCTATGAGATTGTTGCTGTTTTGTTTGTTTGTTTATTTTGTTCTTTAGATTCCACATGTAAGTGAAATCATATGGCATTTGACTTTCTCTGTCTGACTTCCTCCACTTAGCACAATACCCTCTAGGTGCATCCATGTTGTTGCAGATGGCAAGATTTCATTCTTTCTTAGGGCTGAGTAATATTCTATTGTATATACTCATATGTACCACCACCTACCTGTTCTTTATCCACTCATCCATCGATGGACACCCAGGCTGCCTCCACATCTTGGCCATTGTAAACAATGCTGCAGTGAACATATGGATGCACACATCCCCTCAAAGTAGCGCTTTGGGTTTCCTCAGATGAATGTCCAGAAGTGGGATTACTGGATCCTTCTTTGTCTCTTGTTATATAGCCTTAGTTTTAAAGTTTATTTTGTCTGGTATAAGTATTGCTACCCTACCTTTTAAAAAAAAATTGTCATTTTCATGAAATATCTTTTTCCATTCCTTTACTTTCACTCCGTGTGTCTCTTTCAAACTAAAGTGAGTGTCTTCTACGGGTCTTGTTTTGTTATCTATTCAGCCACCCTATATCTTTTGATGGGAGCAATTAATAATCCATTTACATTTAAAGTAATTGTTAATAGGTATGTAGTTATTGCCATTTTATTATTCATATATTTGATCTTATTTGTTCCTTCTTCTTAAAGAAGTCCCTTAAACATTTCTGGTAATACTGGTTTGGTGGTGATGAACTCTTTTAGCTTTTTCTTGTCTGAGAAGCTCTTTCTCTGCCCTTCAATTTAAATGATAGTTTTGCTGGGTAGAGTCATCTTGGTCGTAGGTCCTTGCTTTTTATCTCTTTGAATATTTTCTGCCAGTTCCTTATTGCCTGTAAAGTTTCTGTTGAGAAATCAGCTGACAGTCTAAAGGGAGCTCCCTTGTAGATAACTAACTGCTTTTCTCATGCAGATTTAAGATACTTTCTTTGTCTTTAACCTTTGGCATTTTAATTATGATGTGTCTCTTTGGGTTCATCTTGTTTGGGAGTCTCTGCTCTTCTAGGACTCATGGGTCTATTTCCTTTGCCAGGTTAGGGAAAGGAAGATGGAGAGCAACTAGATTCCAGGTGCTTCAAACAGGCTTTCAATTCCTTGCTCTCTCTCTCTTTTCCTTCTGGTACCCCTATGATGCGAATGTTTTTATGCTTGATGTTATCCCAGAGACCCCTTAAACTATCCTTATTTTTTTGGATTCTTTTTACTTTTTACTGTTCTGATTGCGTGTTTTCTGCTACCTTATCTTTCAAATTGCTCATTCAATCCTCTGCTTCATCTAATTTACTGTTGATTTCCTCTAATGTATTCTTCATGTCTGACTGGTCCTTTTTTATGTTTTCTATCTCCACTTTTATATTTGCTATCTCTTTGTTGAAGTTCTCCCTGAGATCACTGAGCATCCTTATAACCAGTGTTTTGAACTCTGCCTGTGGTAGATTGCTTGTCTTCATTTTGCCTAGTTCTTTTTCTGGAGTTTTGTTCTGGTCTTTCATTTGGGATATGTTTCTTTGTCTCCCCATTTTGGTGGTCTCCCTGTGTTTATTTCTATGTTTTAGGTAGAGCTGCTGTGTCTCCCGGTCTTATGTAGCAGGTGTCCTGTGGGGCCCAGTGGCACAGTCTCCCTAGTCACCTAAGGTGGATGCTCCAGGTGTGTCACTTGTGTGGGTTGTGTGTGCCTTCCTGTTGTAATTAAGCCTTGGTTGCTGTTTGTGCATCAGCAGAAGGGATTGACTTTTAGGTTGATTAGCTGTGAAGACTGCTCTATATTGGAGGAGCTGATATGCAGGGGCTGGGCATAAGGATTCACTTTAGTAGGGCTCAGGTGCCTGCCCAGTTTGTCCTTTGGATGTATCGTTTGTGGAGGTGGTTGGGTGGTGCTCTTGTGTGGTCTGAAGCTGGCCACCAGGTGTGTTGGTTCTGGGGCCTTTTGGGAGGGGCTCTGTTGCAAGCCAAGTTCAGCTGTTGCCTGTGCTCTGCCTAGGGCCACTTGGTATGAGCTACAAAGTGATCTGCAGATGGTTGCCACTTGTGATAGGCCTGGAGGTGTGTGGGAGAGGCTAAGCTGTGATCTGAGGTTGGCTGTCACTAATGCTGGGTTTGGGGCTGCTTAGCAAGAGGTATGGCACACTGAGGCCAGATGCTGCTTATTAGGGATTTGTGAACTTTTTTTTTTTTTTTTTTTTTTTTTAAGGTTTTATTGGGGAAGGGGAACAGGACTTTATTGGGGAACAGTGTGTACTTCCAGGCCTTTTTTCCAAGTCAAGTTGTTTTCCTTTCAATTCTAGTTGTGGAGGGTGCCGTTCAGCTTCAATTTGTTGTCCTTTCAGTCTTCGTTGTGGAGGGCGCAGCTCAGCTCCAGGTCCAGCCGCTGTTGCTAGTTGCAGGAGTCGAACCGGCAACCTTGTGGTTGAGAGGACGCATTCTAACCAACAGAGCCATCCGGGAGCTCAGTGGCAGCTCAGCTCAAGGTGCCGTGTTCAATCTAAGTTGCAGGGGGCGCTGCCCACCATCCTTTGCGGGACTCAAGGAATTGAACTGGCAACCTTGTGGTTGAGAGCTCACTGGCCCATGTGGGAATCGAACCGGCAGCCTTCAGAGTTAGGAGCATGGCGCTCTAACCGCCTGAGCCACTGGACCGGCCCGATTTGTGAACCTTTGAGAGGTTTAAGGAAAGTCTGCAGCATGAGCCAAGAAAGTCTGTTTGTATGGAAAAACCACTAAAGTGACTTGGGTGGGCCCTAAAGTCAGGTGGGACAGGGTCTCAGGGAATCACTAGGGTAGGGGTGAACAGTGTTAGCCAGGTTGATAGATACTTAAATATGGCACCCACTTGTATCTGCACACTGAGTGTGGGGCAGGGTTCCACCAAGGAACAATGGCTTCTGCCAGCACTTTTGTCTGGGAGAAAGCTGCCCCTCCAGTCCTTGCCCGGAGGCCAGACAATTTAATTCCTTCCGGTATGTCCCTGGCACACTTTGATAGCTGCTGCCCCAGCACTGGAGCTCAGAGAAAATTACTCCATAAGCAAGTAAGTCTGTCCTCAGGTCCTTTAAGAGAAGCACCTGGAATCTAGTTGCTCTCCATCTTACTCAGCTGCAGTCTGCTGGTTTTCACAGCCAGAAATTGTGGGGACTTCTCTTCCTGGCACTGGAACCCTGGGTTGGGGAGCCTGGGGTGGGCAGGGACCCCTTGCTCCTCCAAGGGGATCTCTGAAGCTGAGATATCCTTCCTGATTTTTAACTGCTGCACGGGGGTGTGGGATCCCCCTGTGTTTTTGCTCCTCCTACCACTCTCAATGTGACTTCTGTATGTCCTTAATTATAGGACTTCTTTTCAGTAGACTTCAGGCAATTCTCAATGATGGTTGTTCAATAGTTTAGTTGTAATTTGATGCCAACACTTATTTATTTTTGTTTTCTCCCTTATTCTTATGCTGCACTGAAGATTACTATTTCCCTCTGGAAGCACATGCTGGCCAAGAGCTTCCCTAGATAGTTGAAACAAGAGGGAACAGATGTCACGTGTGACGTCAAATTTAATATCAAAAAACAGAGTGTTAAAAAACAACATTAGTAGCAATAATTGTATCTTCTAAGGATTAATGACCTTAGTAGTATGGTACAGAATAGTTATATCAGTACTTTGGAAAGGAGCAACTAATTTTTAAAATATTTAATTGCTTTCTTCCAAATAATATCAATAGTATCCAATTGATTCCTAAGTACAATACAGGGTTATTTTAATTTTTTAAATTAATGCTTCTTTTGGGGGCTATCAAAGGTGAGAGAGATGACTTTGGCAGTCTTATTTGAAATATGAATTATCAGAGAAGTTTCTATGTCGAAATTGTTCCTCTACTTCAGTGATACTTTTAAAAATATCGACAGTTTGCTGATGATAGTGCGGTGATCTGTCTTCTAAAAAAAATATTTTTTTGTATCAAATTTGATTCTGAATTCTAGAGATAAATGTGTTTTACATTTTTACATTTGGTTTAATGAGGAAACTTCCCACAGCATAATTTCAGAGTGTTATAAAACTTGTGATAACCAGAATTAATTTATGATTTCCTCTTAATTTAAATGGTATCTTTCTTTCTTTAGTTCCTTTCCATTTTTCTACTTTATTCTTTTCTTACATCTCTTCTTTTAGATTGCTGTTAACCGTGAATACAAAGTTGTGTTCGATAACTAGAAAGAGAATATTAGGGTTACTTTTTTTCAGCAATTAATGAGTTCTAGCTGGTCGTAATAGCTTATGGTAACATGAACAATACGATATTGCTCTTCATTACATCCAGGATTCAATACTGATGTAAAGAACAGAAAGCACTGAGTACGTTTTCATACATTACTTGAGAACACATTTTTCTACATTTTCTTCCTGCCCAGAGTGTCTACATTTAAAACTCTTTGGCAGGTTAAACCTTCCTTTTATGGTAGAGTTACTGTAATATGGTATTAAACCAAAAGTCTCAATAGAGACTTGGATTTGAGGTACAATTAAGTAATTCCTTCTTTTGTCATTTTGGGAGTTTGAACTCATTTCACATCTGTTGCCTCTGTCTGTCTGTCTCTCTCTCTTTCTCTTTCTCTCCCCCCGCCCCTCTGGCTTTTTGTGTAGCTGTTGTGCTGTGGCCATGGGCTAGCATTCTCTTCTAACACTTTGCCACTTTTACCAAACTCAAGGGGTTCACCACTTGGGGTGTTTTATTCAGGAACGAGAAGTCATTGTCCTTAGGTAGTTTTATTTACTTGCAGCAAGTGAAGGAGACACGGAATTCACCTCATAGGTGAACAAAGTTAACACATCAGTGTGAGCATTCATTGCTATAAAGTTATTCTCTTCTCTTTATGCTACTGAATACTTGGGGAGAGATACTTTGAGACTGCGTGATACATTGTTCCTGCTCAAACTTTTTGCTCACTTATTTAATTAATAGCATCCATCCATGGGTTTTGCCTGCAATAGTCACCACTTGATATTCTGCTGGTGATTTTCCATTTTCCTTATTTCTTCTCATTAATTGGAATTCTTCTTTTTGCTTTTTATTTGTTTACTCATTTATTTATACCTGTCTGCTGCATGGATATTAATTTATTTGGGTTATACTAATGCTGTGTATTTTGCTATTGAAATTGTTCCAGCTTTTGGCCAGTGGGGATTCCTGCAGGTTGCCTCCTATGTCTTTCAACATGTTTCCATCTTTTTTCTCCCCTGCTGCTTTATTTTCTCACCCCCCTGATGTTATCCAAGTGCATCTTATATTTTCACTACCCCAGCCCTGGGTTCAACCAATATTCCAGAGGGCCCTGGTTCCTTTTATTGAAAAACAGTATTTGGAAACCAAAATCTGGTGCTCCTTGTAATCATGGTTACCTCGGTGCCACTGTTTAGTTTCTCTCAGTGGATAGAACTGTGAAATACGTGTGTGAGATTCTGTTTTGATGTTGGTTTTATAGCCCTCTACAGTAGCTAGTGACTATTAGCCAAGATACAGTATTTTTAATACTAATATTGATGTCCCCCCATTTTGGTCACTAAGGAAATTTGTACAAAATGCTAATGACATTATAATACTAATAAGCATTGTTTAACACTAGGCTATGAGCTTTTTAAAGTCTGGGGAAATCTACAGTACCACATAGACAGTAACTAAATTTTTGTTAACCAATCGAATTAGACTAGTTTAAAAAATACAAATACCATGTAAGTATAATTATTTCTTATAGCTAATTAATAAAATGCAACACGTATCCTTAAACTGGATAGTAAAGGAATTTCTGGCATATTATTGAAAATTTAGTAGGTACTTAAAATGTGTGAACTGAGTTTATTAGAACACATTTTCAAATAATATATTCTTCTTGGCGAAGATTTTTACCTCTTAGCCTGCCTATTGAACCTGCTAAAAAGATATTTGGAAACAGAATTCAGGTGAAATCTGTTACCAATTCAAGATTCCCACATAATCTTTCTACATTATTGCAACTAGTTGGTGCCCTGTTAGGAGAAACACAGATTGTTTTTTGGTTCAACTGTATCTGGAAATGATTCTACAAACTCTGTGGGCACTAGAGCGTTATAATAGGTTTTGACAAAAAAGGAAAAGATGTTTCTGCTCAGCCTAGTAGATAAACTTTTGTAGTAGTATATGCCTTCTTGGTATGACAATCATTTAATAAAATAATGTTCCCGAGACACAGAAAGTGAGCAATAACAGGAGAGAGAGACTTGATAGGTAATGAAAGTTTTGGAGGTAAGCCAAGGAATGAGCACAGTTAGACTGTTGAAGCTCTCTAACTGTAATTTAAGGTATTTGCGTGTGTATACATAGAGAGTTTTGTGCTTTTCTATGTATTTTTGTTAGGCTACCTATCAGATTGGACTAAGCATGATTTAAAAAGAAGAAGTTGCGGATATTAACTAGACTTATTTCATTGATCATTTTGCAATATTTGCAGACACTGAATCATTAGGTTGTACATCTGAAACCAATGTAATGTTATATGTCAGTTCTACCTCAATTTTTAAGAAAGTTGCTATTTCTTTTGTGCTGGTTGTGAACCGAAGAGCTGTTTACTGTAAACATTGGTTTCCACGCTTTTGTAATAGAGCTCCTTTCTCCTTCTTTGTGTGGATCACAGGTGTTGTTGGAAAAGCCTTGTAGGAATCAGGAGATGAGATCGGAGGCGGAGCTAGTGTCAAGCGGTAACGACCTGGGGCCGGGGCTGGGGATTCCTGCTGATCTTATGGTTAGCCTTCTTAATGGCTTTGCTTCTATTTTGTGTTTCTTTGCCAGTATGTATAATGTCCCCATGGTACATGACGTAACCTATCTAGTAACATCTGTTTGTGTATCATTTTCTGAGGTGAAAGCCTTTACAAAATACACGTTACCCGGGAGCACGATACACACGAGCTCCTTTTTCTGCAGACATACCTCCAACCACCATACCTTTATATTAGAGGGTCTGTGCATGAACTTGGGGCAGGCCACAAGCCCCTTGAAATGGTATGGACATTTTTATGTGTGAGAACAATTTTGCCCTCTTATCTTTGGGTGGAAGGTCTGAAGTTTTCATCAGTGTTTTAGAAATGCAGTCCCGGTGCTGATAGAGACACAGCTGTAAGTAGGGCCACTATGACTCACTACGCCAAATGCAGGATCTTGTTCCATAGAAAATGAATGCCACACCTCTCCAAAGTCTTCCATCTACTTTCCTTGGGGGGATGGCGGTGGGGGTGGGGACAACCTTTTCCACCACTGAGCTCCTGCAACTTTTGGTTTCCCTCTTGTGCCCTCTACAGAGGGGAGCACCTCTCTGTAGCCCCTTACGTATTGGGTATATAAGGATTTAGTATATAAGGATTTATATAGTCCACGAGTCAGACTATGCTGTGCTGCTGTAACAGAGACCTAAGTATATAGTGATTTAAATAAAGATTCTTTTTCTCATTTATGTAAGTCCTGATGGGCATGATTCAGGTTGGGGGATTTGTGGGCCTTCTGAGAGCCAGGTTCCTTCAAAGTTGTTTTGTCCCCATTCCCTGCCACATTGTTGTCATTTGCATGATTGAAACTCTGTGGCCACGAGGTCCAGGTGTCGGGGCAGGACAGAAAGAGGAGTATATCTGATGTCTGACGTCTAAGATGTCTAAAGTCATATCACTTCCCACATTCTATTGGTAAGAACTATTCATATGACCACTCTATTGCAAAGGAAGCTGGGAAATACTGTGTAGCATGGAAGGGAGGGAGAACAGATTTTGGGGGAGAGCTAGGAGCCTCGGCTACAATCTGAGGCTGTTCAGTTAGTTTGTAAATTTGTTGCCATCAGGGCTTCACTTGCTGTTCCTAACATGGTGTCTTATGTATAGTAGATGTTAGATCATTTGTGTTTGTTGAATTCCCAATGGAGTAAGTATGTACAGTAAAGTCACTTTACAACTGATGATGCAAAAAAGGCAGATGCCATAGACAGCAGGAGTTCTAGCCAAAAGGCAACTACTGCAAACTACACGGTTAGTATGGGAGAGATTTGGTCATGTATTGTGCTTTGTCTGTGGCAGTGAAGTTAGAAGCAGTTTTCATATTGATGATACCTGGTTTAGTAACCTCAGTTATTGACTCTTGAAACGACGTTTCTTGAAAAAAAAAATCAGCTTCATTAAAAAAAAGAAACAAGTGAACTTTACTTAATGATGTTACATGTTATAATATTCTTACTGTCAAACTTTGCAGATCTGCAGGATAGAAACAGGTGTTCACATAGCTGCTGTTTTTACGTGGATAGTTTGAGACAGTGGTTCTGAAACTTTAGTGGGTATCAGATTCAGAACAAGCTGAAAGCCTGTTAAAAAATGAGCTGGATTCCACCCCAAAGTTTCTGATGCATTTATTTTGGGGTGAGGCCTGAGAATTTGCATCTCCAGCTAGTACCAGGTGGTGTTGATGCTGCTAGTTTTGAGACCTGGTTTAAGGTACGGACAACATGCCAACCTATCAAAAAGGGCAAGTGTCTGATATAACCAATTCATGCTGGTATGTTACTACCATGTACAAACTTCTAAGAAAAGTTGATTATGGGATGAAAACATGTATGTTGATGGCACTTCAGATCAGCTGCCAGATACAGACACCTATTGTTCCACAGTCCCTAAAACTGTACCATTGCAGACTTTCTTGGAGGCAGATCAGAAATGAGATTTTCGTAGTATTTATTGAAGGAGTACTTTTGAAAGCTTGCTCTTACAGTACTAGGGTAAGAAAGGGTAGGCAGAGATGTGCATGTCATCATGAGCTCAGACTTGGATGGTTTTTTCCTCCAGCAAGGTTAGTTAGGCTATCTGCTTTTCTGAGCCGGGGAAGGGCAGATAGATTTCTTTTGCTTTACAGCTTTGAGGTGGTAGTGGAATTCTGAGGCTGCCCTCAGCGCCACAGAGAAGAGTGTGGTGACTGATTATTAATGTCTGCTGTGGCTACTGTTGCTGTCCCTTGCCCTTAACCTGAGCACTTACCGTGTTTTCCTAAAAATAAGACCGGGTCTTATATTAAGTTTTGCTCCAAAAGATGCGTTAGGGCTTTTATGTTCAGGGGATGTCATCCTGAAAAATCATGCTAGGGCTTATTTTCTGGTTAGGTCTTATTTTTTGGGAAACACGGTAGGTGCCTCTCTTCTAACCTTTGCCTCTCCTTTCCTTTCAGTAGATTGTGTGTGTGTGTGTGTGTGTGTGTGTGTGTGTGTAGGCATCTGCGAGATCTGTGTATCCATAAGTGATGCATTTAATGAGGTTTCATAACTTAACCTTTTTTCTACTGTACTTTTGGTAATAGTTAGGGACAGGGATTGTGAGACACTGTATTTCAAAGCTTCCAACATAGAACTCATTGTGTTATACTTTAATTTTCTTGGTAGATTTATCTTTTCCTGTTTGAAAAAATATATGGTAATGTTATTTGCATATATTCTTTCCAATACTGGTTATGATCAGTTTCATTTGGTCTTAATTACTTATTTTTCTTGAATTTTTAAAAAATTATAAAAGTAACACATTTCATTTTCACAAATCAGTCACCCCAGAAATTAATAAACATCCCTCTGTACACATGTATGTGCACATACACACAACCCCTCAAGTATTAACCTTTTGTGGTGACTGATGTTAACATTATGATATGTTTCTTCTATATCTTTCTCGTATGGTCAGTAAAATACAACATTAAAATTAAAAAAATAAATATAGATATATATTTTGCTAGATAATACCAGTCACATGATAATATAGTTCACATGATTCTCCACCTTGAATTTTTTAGTTAAACGTGTCTTGGATGTATTTTGAGATCAGTAGATGCAGAGATACCAAATTCATTATTTTTTATTTTATTTTATTTTTTATTTTTGGAAGGAACTTTTTGATTTTTATTTCATTTTATACCACTGGGGACAGAATTCATTATTTTTAATGGCTACATAATATTCCATAGAGAGAATCAACTGTGATTTATTCAGCCTTTTTGTTCTTGATGGCAACCACATTTCCAATTTTCGATCTTCTAAACACTAATGGGAAAATATCCCTGAGCATATATCTTTAAATACTGGTCTTTTTTAGTTCAGTTGAATAAATACTAAAAGTGGGATTCCTTGATTAAAGGATGTATGATTTAAAATTTAAATAGCATTTTACCATATATCTTTCTAGAAGATTGTGTAGACGGTGATGTTCCCTCCTCAAACAAACAAACAAACACACACACACACACACACACACACAAAGCAGCAAGTGAAAATGTCTATTTCCTTACAGTGTACCAACTCTGAATATTAACTGTCATCAATTTTGGGTGAAATTAATCTTTTATTTTTCACTTCTCTGCCTACTGGTGAGGTTGAGCATCTTTTCATATGTTTTTCATTTATTTGCATTTCTTCTATTCCTTGCTCATTTTTCCTCTTGAATTCTTTTGCTTATCAAATTGTTGGAGTTCTTTAGAGATATTAATCCTTTGTCAGATGTGTTGCAAATATTTTCTTCTAGTTTGCCATTTGATAGTGGTGCCTTTGTCTTTTGCCATACAGAAATATTAAGCATTTATGTAATACAAACTGTCCTTTCCTTTATGGTTTTGTATAGGATTTTAGGGTATATAAAACATTTTCACAATTCACCCTCATAATTTATCTGAGCTAAATAGGAAGTAATGTGGATATTGTCATCTTTAGATGAGGACCCCAATCTTCAAAGAAGCCAGCTGGCCTGCCTGAATTTGTAAGTGGTGCATATCGGATTCGAATTAAGTTGTTTTTAAAATTCTGAACTCTGGAGACGTCATCAAAATGGCGGTGTGAGGAGAGCCTCTGTAAAGCTCCACTGGAATTTACAACTAATCGAACAACAATAACTCCACAAAGGAATCCCTGAACAATAGACAGGCAAGACGAAGAGGACCACTACTGAATTCACCTAAAGGTGGGCGAATCGCGCGAACTGGAGAGGAGGGAAGGGAGAAGTGCAGAGACAGAGCCGTGTGGGCACAGGGCGCAGACCTAGCTCAGTGCTCCGAGCTCGCTGCTTCCCGGAACTACCGCAGCTGCGGGAGAGGGAAGAACTCGGACTGCTAGGGCTCCGCTTATGGCCCACAGGGCCGAGGGGGCAACATATAACACGGCTGAACCCAACGCTCACGGCAGAGACCTCGGAGAAAAGACTGAGGGAAGAAGGCTGAAAACGGTGGTTTAAGCCCCCATTGCCGAGCAGAGAACGGAAGCCTTAGGCACTTAGACTAGCCACCCCCTCCCTACCCTCCCACCTGCCTGGTGCTAGAAGCAAACAGTAGCAGTGTCAGATCAAAAGAACAGAATATTTGCAGTTCTGAGTGCGAACTGTGGTCCGTAGACACAGATTCGCAGCCCAACTAATTCCGACAAAGGGGAGGGAGCCGTGGAAGCAGGACCGGCTGTGCTGGTGGTCACCGCCATTGCTCTGGGCCACCTCTCACAACTCACCCTGCCCCTGACCCCACCTATCTGGGCGGATCCCTGCAGGAGTAAACAGAACTGCTGAAACATACGGGCTCTGAATCAGGAGCTGGAAGAGCTTTGGAACATCAAAAGCTCTCCACATACCCACTGGGACACTGCGTCCTGTGACCTAGGCGAACTATTAACAGAGGAGAAGCCTGTCTCCCAGGGAATCCCAGCATTGAGTGAGAAGCTGGAATAGTGCAGAGAAAACATAGCACTACCGTGTGAGAGAGAAAAAAAAGGCTGCAGTCGGAGAAAAAATAAAACATTCTACCAACAAGTACTGGAAACCAAAAGAAAGACCTCTTTCTAGCAACCTGTTGCAGAAGCCACTCCTGTAGATGTCTAGGAAGAGAAATAGTAAATCAATAATTGCTATGAATAACCAAGGCAACAAGACAGCTCAGAAAGAAAGCAAAAAGTCTCCAGAAAAAGAACTTAAAGATACGGAAATATGTGACTTAAATGACAGAGAATTCAAGATTGCAGTTCTGAAAAAACTCAACAAGATGCAAGAAGACACAGATAGGCAGTTAAATGAACTCAGAAACACAATCAAAGAAGAGCATGAGCATTTTATGAAAGAGATTGAAATTTTAAAAAAGAACCAAATAGAATTTCTGGAGATTAGGAACTCAATAGAAGAAATTAAGAATGAAATAACCAGCTTAGGTAGTAGAGTTGACCAGATGGAGGAAAGAATCAGTGACATCGAAGATAGAAACCTGGAAATTACACAG
Organism: Rhinolophus sinicus; assembly: GCF_057876585.1. Taxonomy (NCBI): domain Eukaryota; kingdom Metazoa; phylum Chordata; class Mammalia; order Chiroptera; family Rhinolophidae; genus Rhinolophus; species Rhinolophus sinicus. Next base: position 64,698,475 of record NC_142516.1, on the reverse strand, counting down.
AGGGAAGAAGAGACTTGAGACTTTAAAGAAATGAAAGAACTCTACAAGAACTTTCTGACTCCATCAGAAAGAGCAATATAAGAATAATGAGCATACCAGAAGGAGAAGAAAGAGAGAAGGGAACAGAGAATATATTCAAACAAATTGTCGATGAGAACTTCCCAAACTTGTGTACAAAACTGGACCCTTGAATCCAAGAAGCAAATAGAACACCTAATTACCTCAATCCCAGCAGGCCTTCTCCAAGGCACATTGTGTTGAAACTGTCTAAAATCAACGACAAAGAAAGAATCCTCCAGGCAGCCAGGGAAAAGAAGATGGTAACTTACAAAGGAAAGTCCATTAGATTATCATCAGATTTTTCAGCAGAAACTCTACAAGCCAGGAGGGAGTGGAATCAAATATTCAAACTATTGAAAGAGAGAAATTATGAGCCAAGAATAATATATCCAGCAAAGATATCCTTTAGACATGAAGGAGGAATAAAGACCTTTCCAGACATACAGAAGCTGAGGAAATTTTCTAATACACGACCTGCACTACAAGAAATACTGAAGGAGGCTATTTGACCACCATCAACAGGGACAGTTTGTGGCAACCAAAACATAAAAAGGGGGAGAGTAAAGGCCTGAACCGGAATATGGGAATGGAGAAAGTAAGCGTGCTGAAGAAAATGGAATACTCTAAACATCAAACTTTCTTTTACATAAACTTAAGGGTAACCACTCAAAAAAAAAAAAAAAAAAAAAAAAAATCCAGAACTGAAATATATACTGTAATAAAAGAAGAAACAGAGGGAAACATCATAGAATACCACCACACAGAAATAATAGACAACAACAAAAAGGCAAAGAAACAATGGAGACACAGCCTTACCAGAAAACTAAAGATAGAATGACAGGTAATTCTCACATATCAATAATCACCCTAAATGTAAATGGACTAAACTCACCAATAAAAAGGCACAGAGTAGCAGATTGGATCAAAAAACTAAACCCAACCATATGCTGTCTCCAAGAGGCACATCTCAGCTACAAGGACAAGCATAGACTCAAAGTGAAAGTGTGGAAATTGACATTCCAAGCATATGGTACACAGAGAAAATCAGGTGTAGCCATAATGATATCAGATGAAACAGACTTCAGGGTGAAAAAGATAACAAGAGACAAAGATGGACATTTCATAATGGTAAAGGGGACTATACAATAAGAAGACATAAAGTCATCAATATTTATGATTTTACTAACAGAACTAAAGGGAGAAATTGACCAAAACACAGTTATACCAGGGGACTTAAATACATCATTGACAGCTATGGATAGATCATCCAAACAGAAAATAAATAACGAAATAGCAGCCCTAAATGACACATTAGATGAAATGGACATAATTAACGTATATAGAACCCTTCATCCTAAAACATCAGACTATACATTGTTTTCTAGTGTACATGGAATATTCTCAAGGATAGACCATATATTGGGACAGCCTCACCAAATTTAGGAAGATTGAAATCATACCAAGCATATTCTCTGATCACAAGGCTTTGAAATTGGATATCAACTGCAAAAAGAAAGTAGGAAAAAACACAAATACATGGAGATTAAACAACATACTTTCAAAGAACGACTGGGTCAAAGAAGAAATTAGAGGAGAGATCAAAAGATACATAGAAACAAATGACAATGAAAATACATCCTACCAAAATTTTGGGGATTCAGCGAAAGCAGTTTTAGAGGGAAATTTATATCATTACAGGCCTATCTCAAGAAACAAGAAAAATCCCAAATAAATAACCTCACATTACACCTTAAAGAACTAGAAAAAGAAGAACAAGTGAAACCCAAGGTCAGCAGAAGAAAGGAAATAACAAAAATCAAAGCAGAACTAAATGAAATAGAGAACAAAAAGACAATAGAAAAAATTAATGTTATAAAGAGCTGGTTCTTTGTAAAGATTAACAAAGTTGACAAACCCTTGGCTAGACTCACTAAGATAAAAAGAGAGAAAACATTAATTAACAAAATCAGAAATGAAAAAGGGGAATTTATCATGGACACCACAGAAATACAAATGATCATCCAAGAATACTATGAAGGACTATATGCCACCAAATTCAATAACCTGGAAGAAATGGACAAGTTCCTAGAAACATATAGCCTTCCAAGGCTGAACCATGAAGAACTGGAAAATCTAAACAGACCGATCACCAGTAACAAAATTGAATCAGTCATCCAAAACCTTCCCAAAAGCAAAAGTCCGGAACCAGATGGCTTCACTAGTGGATTCTACCAAACCTTCAAAGAGAATCTAATACCAATCCTGCTCAAACTCTTCCAAAAAATTGAAGAAGAGACAATATTCCCTAACTCAATTTATGAGGCCAACATTACCCTGATACCAAAACCTGGTAAGGACAACACAAAAAAAGAAAACTACAGACCAATATCTCTGATGAATACAGATGCAAAAATCCTAAACAAAATTCTAGCAAATCAAATACAACAATGCATTAAAAAGATTATTCATCACGACCAAGTGGGGTTCATCCCCAGGGCACAAGGATGGTTCAACATCCACAAGTCCATCAATGTGATACATCACATAAACAAAATAAAGGACAAAAATGATTGTATTAATTGATGCAGGAAAAACATATAACAAGATACAACATCCATTTATGATGAAAACACTTAATAAAATAGGTGTAGAAGGAAAATACCGTAACATAATAAAGGCCATATATGACAAGCCCTCAGCTAATCTCATAATTAATATTGAAAAACTGAAGCACTTTGCTCTATGTTCAGGAACATGACAAGGCTGTCCCCTATCACCTCTGCTTTTCAACATAGTGTTGGAAGCCCTTGCCAGAGCAATCAGGCAAGAGAAAGAAATAAAAGGCATCCAAATTGGAAATGAAGAAGTTAAATTATCACTCTTTGCAGATGACATGATGCTATATGTAGAAAACGCTAAAGACTCCACCAAAAAGCTATTAGAAACAATCAACGAATACAGTAAAGTTGCCGGCTACAAAATCAACATGCAAAAGTCCATTGCATTCCTGTATACTAACAGTGAAATCTCAGGAAAAGAAGTACAAAAAACAATTTCTTTTGCAATTGCAGCAAAAAGAATAAAATACCTAGGAATAAACTTAACCAAGGATGTGAAGGAGCTATATGCTGAAAAGTATAAGACATTTTTTGAAAGAAATTGAAGAAGACACAAAGAAATGGAAAGACATTCCGTGCTCATGGATTGGAAGAATCAACATAGTAAAAATGGCCATATTACCCAAATCAATATACAGATTTAATGCAATCCCCATCAAAATCCCAATGGCATTTTTTAAAGAAATAGAACGAAAAATCATCAGATTTGTTTGGAACCACAGTAGACCCCAAATAGCCAAAGCAATCTTAAGAAAAAAGAACAATACTGGAGGTATCACATTCCCTGACTTTAGCTTGTACTACAGGGCTACAATAATCAAAACAGCATGGTATTGGCAGAAAAACAGACACATAGACCAATGGAATAGAATTGAGAACCCAGAAATAAAACCACATAAATATGGACAGATAATTTTTGACAAAGAAGCTAAAAACATACAATGGATGAAAGACAGCCTCTTCAATAAATGGCGCTGGGAGAATTGGATAGCCACGTGCAAAAGAATGAAACTGGACTGCTATCTGTCACCATGTACCAAAATTAATTCACAATGGATCAAAGACTTAAGCATAAGACCTGACACAGTAAACTGCATAGAAGAAAACATAGGTACTAAACTTATGGATCTTGGGTTCAAAGAGCATTTTATGAATTTGACTCCAACGGCAATGGAAGTAAAAGCTAAAATAAACAAAGGGGACTATCTGAAACTTAAAAGCTTCTGCACAGCAAAAGGAACCATTGACAAAATAAAGAGGCATCCAACTGAATGGGAGAAGATTTTTGCAAACAGTGCCTCCGATAAGGAGCTAATACCCAAAATGCACAAGGAACTCATGAAACTCAATAACAAAAAAACAAACAACCCAGTTGAAAAATGGGCAGAGGAGCTGAAGAGACATTTCTCCAAAGAGGACATACCAATGGCAAATAGACATATGAGAAAATGCTCAACATCACTAATCATCAGAGAAATGCAGATGAAAACCAGATGAAAATGCAGATGAGATATCACCTCACCTCAGTCAGAATGGCTATCATCAACAAGACAAATAGTAACAAGTGTTGGAGAGGCTGTGGAGAAAAAGGAACCCTCATACACTGTTGGTGGGAATGCAGACTGGTGCAGCTGCTATGGAAGGCAGTGTGGAGGCTCCTCAAAAAATTACGAGTAGAATTTCCATATGACCCAGCAATGCCTCTCCTGGGTATCTACCCAAAAAATCTGAAAACATTTAGAGATAAAGACACGTGTGCTCCAATGTTCATTGCAGCTTTGTTTACAGTGGCCAAGACATGGAAACAACCAAAATGTCCTTCGATAGATGAATGGATAAAGAAGTTGTGGTATATATACACAATGGAATACTACTCGGTGGTAAGAAAAGATGATATAGGAACATTTGTGACAACGTGGGTGGATCTTGAGAGTATGATGCTAAGCGAAATAAGTCAGACAGAAAAAGCAGAGAACCATATGATTTCACTGATGTGTGGTATATAAACCAAAAACAACAAAAGAACAAGACAAACAAATGAGAAACAGAAACTCATAGACACAGACAATAGTTTAGTGGTTACCAGAGGGTAAGGGGGGTGGGGGTGGAAGATGAGGGTAAGGGGGATCAAATATATGGTGATGGAAGGAAAACTGACTCTGGGTGGTTAACACACAATGGGATTTATAGATGATGTAATACAGAATTGTACACCTGAAATCTATGTAATTTTACTAACAATTGTCACCCCAATAAATTTAAATAAAATACATAAAAAAACATTGCCAATGGGGAAAAAAAACAATTTCTGAACTCTGGTCATTACATGGTGTTCTCATCGATAGTTCATTTCAGAATGAAAGTTACATAAATCACTTAACAGAATATAAAACAAGTATCTGGAGTTAATGAAACAGAGTTATAATCTGTTTTCAAAGATGTATGTGATAAACGATATGAGTTGTATTTTAGTGAAAGATGTATTGATATGTACATAACAGAAGTGATTTGAGCTGTGATATAATTACAGTCCTCCAGTGCTGAGCTGTTTTTAACGTGGTATCACACAGTATTTCAATTATTTATGCTCAAAAACAACCAAAACCTCAAGTGTAGCTAGGAATGAATACTTGTCTCAGGAGAAAAATCAAGGTAGAAGGGAAACCACCCTCCAACGAGGTGTTTTAATGACTCAGACTGGGCCCTACTGGAGAGTGAGAACCATTTCCATCTGGAGATAAAGAAGAATTACGAACAATACAGTAAACGCTTCTTCCCACTATATTCAGCTGAAATTTGAAGAGAGATACCTTTCATATAGAGATACCTTTCAGCACACATTTTAATAAGTATACTTCCCATAGGGAACACGCTCAAAAGCTAGATGACAAGCTTAGGTAGGCTTCAGTGATTGTGCTACCAGACGTTAAGGTGACTCGGTCTGCACTGTGAATGGAGAGAGTTGGAAGAGGCCATGCAGACCTGGTATTCATTGAGATCTTCATGAAATGGGAACTGTTGTGACCATGGTGCATACTTGGAAAACTATGGAGCCCAATACAGTAGATATTTCTCTTGCACGGAAAGAGCAGAGCCCTCGTTATTCTGATTCCCGTTGGTTTATTCTGGCCTGTCACGTCTTCATCACCCCTCTCTTCATACAAAATCACCTGACTTTTAAAATGAATCTATTTAAAATGAAATCATGCATTGTGTTCTTTTGGTTACTAGTTCCTTGAGGCTATAGAAAAATGACCGCCCTATGAATCAGTGATGCCATAAAATAGAAATGGTTTGTGTACAGTAAAATTGGGATCCATAGTTACATATTTTTTTAGCTGGACCTATGGGGTCTATAGACTTATTTTTATACTTATTTTAGTGAACATGCCAAATACAGTTTGCCATCTGGGTTTAAAACATTTTTTTTAAAAGTGTGTTACTTTTTATTTTGTTTCGTTCTTTTTAATCCAAGAGGCTAGTCTCTATAAACTTGAATTGTATGAAGTCTGACTTTGAAAAGCAGTAGCTTTGCTTATCTGTCTCATCCTTTCTTCTAGCCTGAATCTTTAACCATCTTTTGTCTTCTTCATTCTTTACCTCCAAGATTTACTTTCAGCTCCCCACTGAAGCAATGACTAGGGTTTTGTTGACTAGAATTTCTTCTCTTTAGGTCTCTAGATCCTGGGAAGATAGTGTTGGCTCTGGGGCAGTGTCCTTCCCCTATCTCTTTCTACCATCAGTAAACACTTTCATTCTGCATTTAGTGGATGGGCCTCTGGAGGATACATGAGGCAGAGTGTTTGTGAAAGGAAACTGATAAGACTGAAGACATTTTTCTTTATAAAAGAGGAAGGGTGGAATGTGGGGGAAAGGTAAGGGAATAGATCTGTTGTCATTTATTACTTGTGCATTTCAAGCATTCTGTGGGCTTTTCATTTACCTGGGATTTTGTGAGACCAATACAAACAAATGGACTTTATGACAGAAAAGTTGCAAATATTTAAAATTTAGAGCAGTCTCAGAAGGCGTGGTACTGTGATTCTGGTCAGTAGTAGAACCTAAACTGTTTTATTGTGGTACATTGAAATAGAACCTCACTCTGCATTATGCAGCAGGGAATGTCAATTTGAATATCCTAATGTTACAAATTAATGATCAGGCTCAGTACGCATACTTCTCCCCCCATGGAAGCTGCTTTCTTTTATTCCTCTGTTATATTTGAATGCTTAGCCTAGCTGTTAGGCATACTTCATTTAAATCGATATGTTCTTGTTGTAAAATGTACTTTTCCCTTTCATTTTATTTTATCATGATTTTACATTTTAAAATGTTGAATGTGTTGACTTACATATTGTCTTGGCTTAAGTTTTTTATTTTTTTCCTTTCATTTTGGGAATAGATTCCATGGCATTATGAGATTAGTTAATTTTCTTTTAATACTGCTGCTCTGCCTTTGAAGAAGACCACGAAGTTACTATAGTTAGTAAGCAAAATCTTGCATGCATGGGCAGGAGGAAATTGGGTAATCCTGGGAAATCATCTGCTAGCTTTGAACATGGGATTAATTTTGGTTTTGATTACTGTGTTATACAGAGGTTTGGGCGGGAAGGAGGAAACTCATAAGGGTCTGGTTTTAAGACGAGCTTTAGAAAGATTATATCAAGTTTGGTCTTACTGTAAATATCTTTTTGCAGTGATACCAGTGTCATTTTCAAAAAATGATTTATGCTTGAGCATAGGCCCTGGTCATTCAGAGCAGGTAATTTTAATTTTAGGCTTAAGAAACAGTCCCTCGGCTTTTCATTCGATGCTGATATTCTTTTGGTACCTTGTAAAGTAAATTGCTGAAGTTTTTCTACTAACAGGTTATATGAACTTGTAGATTGCATATGAGCATTAAAACTTAAGAGTTAGATATGAGTGAAAGCTTGACCTGGATTCAGGTTGCCCCTTTCTTCCTTTTAAACATCAATTAGCTGCTAAAGTGATGTTTTCAGGAACAGGGTTCTTTGCCAAAAGTAGATACTGTCTTTAAAATTTGCTACTCACTCACTTTAGCATTAAGCCAAGACCTGCCTATTGAAGATTTTAGGGTTGATTGCACTCTTGCTACTATCAATTGAATAGTAAGTGTTGATGTGGAACAAAGAGAATTTTATGTGTTTGAGACAGATTCATTTTTAAGTGATACCCCCCCCCAATAGCAAGTGATTAACTACTACTTTAATTTTCAATTAATCAAATTAGGTTTCTTCTGGTAGATTTTGATTACATGCAGTTCTAACAGCTTCCAGATACACTTCTCTTTCCCATATGCTTACCATATGCTGAGTAAAACCAATGTAGAATAAATTAGTGTGAAAGTAAGAACACTTAGTTCTTTTGTAGAGTTCATCTTGAATGACAGAAGACAGCTCAGAATCATTTTAGCTATGAGGAACCTTTTGAAAAGTGATATGGAAAAATAACCCATTTATGTGTGCCAAGGTCTGTTTTCATAAATGTAAATTTGAAAGTTCATTAAAATTTTGGCATGTGATTTGGAATGTATAATAACTGGAAGTGATTCAAAGCCAGAAATCTGTATCCTTATACCAACAACATGTTTCACTGAAGACTGGCTTTGTATGGTTGTTTAATATTTAAAAGGTAAAAAAAACATAGTATTTACTCAATGGTTATGGCTCTGGAAACTGTGTTCAGGATGGAGAGGCTGCAGAGAAAGGCAAGGGAGAGCCAGCAGTCTCACTGGTGGCCCCAGAAAGCTCCCCAGCCTCTTTTCCTACACAAGCAGGGAAGGTGACTTTGGAACACTGGCCACTGTCGGTGACCACTGTCTCTGATTTTTCAGAGATGCCAAGACAGAAATGCATGTTTTCCTTGCGGTCTTTGGGAATGTGAAGATGGACAAGAAGGACATTTCAGGTCACATAAAAAGAGCTGAAAAATGGCCGAGCTGGGGCCAGGCATAGGTGGCATCTAATCCTAGGAGCTAATATGAACAGTTAATGCTTGGAGGTATTCTAATGTTACATGCCTGGCCTACTGCTAACCCGTAACAGAAGCCTCCCAAGGTGAAGATATAGAAGCGAAGGGGAAGGGGGAAAAAAAAAACCCACCTAGGTTGGTGCAAACAGGTCTGTTTCTTGTCTGTAATAACAGAAGCGTGTGCCTCCATGTCCTTTCAGACATCGTCAAGGGAGGCAGAGGAAGCAGTGCTACAGCCAAGGTAAGAATGAACCAGGAATTACTGCGAGGGGCACGCTTTCATTTTAGAGCTGACAGGCTGACCTCTTCAAGTGCTTACCCCCTGCCTATTGTTATTTTTGCTCTTATATGTGTGTACTTTGTACAGATTCCATTTTTATTCTGTTATTTCTCTTTATGCCTTTGTTTTTGAAGTTTTTGTTCCCTGACATCGCAGGTCCTCTGGTTTGTACTTACCGATTTGTTTCCGTAGGAGAGAAAAATCGTTTATAAGGCAAATAAGGTGATCACCATGATGAAAAGTCCTGAGTTCACGATTATGTACTTAGCTCATATTCTGTCACTTGGTGTGCCGTTTGTGGATGTTGTTCTATAATTAACCAAGCTTGCTGCGGAAAGTAAGCTTAAAATCACTGTCGTATTGGTTTATTTCCTCTCTTAGCCTTTGATCTATTTGACTTGGACATATGCTTCTCACCAACTTCTGTAGATTCTCATTCTGACAGGATGCTTTGATTCCCCCCTCCCACCCACCCCCACCCCCCAAAGTATCAGTCACCAGATTGTATCTGTTTTCTTCACTCCATTGCTGGGCCCTCCTTTTCTTTCACCTGAACTTAGTTTTTCCTACTTCCAGGCTTCCTTCCCTCAAATCATTTCCCATATTGTGACCAGTTACCATTCTGAAAACATGGGTCTCCTCAAGATTTTCTGCCTCTTAGAAGTATTTGGTGGCTGTCTGTTGCCGATAGAATTCAGCTCCTTACAGTATAATATAAGGCACATCACAGACTTCACTTGCCTACCTTTCTAGCCTCATGGTTGGTTGCAAACAGCCAGGTACCAGGAACCATACTTCAAGTTCACTTGTGGTTCTTTATCAAGCCATGCGTTCTCGAGACCCTGGGTTTTTGCTTATGCTTTTCCCTTTGCCTACAATGAGCGCCCTTCATTTTCTTCTTGGCAAATACTCACCTATTTTTTCTTAAAAGTAATCGCTTTTGTGTTTGGTTTTAGCGGAATCTCCTAAGCCTTAAAGGTGGCTTGCTTATGGTGAAGTGTGCGGTGGTTGTTGACAAATTTGCCTTCATAGTTAGATGCTTAGCTGTGGAAGGGGAAGGAGACTGCCTTACTCAGCGTTGTGACCCAACATGTAGCAGACGGCCTGGCATACAGTTGGTGTTCCATAAATATTTATTGTATGGAATTTCCTTTATTTTCCATTACGTTTTATAGAGAATGTGGGAACATTAAAGTAAATGAGATACCTAAAAATGTTGTATTTGAATGAAAATTTGGGACTTATCAAATGATTTATGGAAGTAGAAAGGGAAATATTGTAATTCCTTGGCACTCAAACTAGTGAATAGATACCAGGAACCATAACTGGTGAATTATAAAAAACAAAACAAAAACCCATTCAAATTTGGCTAAGGAAAGTGTGTGTGTGTGTGCGTGTGTGTTACCATGAGAAATTAACCAAAACAATGAAAGAATGATTTGAAATAGTTATAAACAGTCCTTAATAATTATTGGTAGGGTTGTAATGGAACTTAGGTTTTTGGACCTTGATTGTAGGGGGAAAATGTTGGAGGTGTGAGAGTTGCAAATAATGCAACTGAGAGTCGAGTGATTGCCATTAGTTTTTCTGTATGACCTAGGGTAAGTAATTTTCCTGAATCTACTTTTTATAACAGGCCATCTGGAGGACCTACGTCAGTCCTGTGTGCTAGACTGTCGTAGCCAAGATGGAAAATGGTATTGGTAGAAGGAAGAGTGGGGAAAATACTGAGTCGTAGGGATTTAGTATATAGCGTGTCCTTGGCCTTTGATTTGAATCGGGCCGTCCACTGTTCTCATAGCCCCAGGGAGACATACGTAGGATATGTCCTGGGGCAAAGTGTATTTTCCAAAGATTTCCACAGCATTGTCTCTTAGCACCTATGCTTCTTACAATTATATTTTGACCCTCCTATCAAGAGGTGGGGTTGATGTTTCCTCTGTTTGAAGCTAGGTGGGCTTTTGTGACTGTTTCAGCCAGAGTACTAGGAGATGATGCCTTGGGATTTCTGAAGCTACATCAGAACAGGTGATGCAGCTTCTCTTGGTTTCTTGGAATGCAGTGCTTGTTTGTGAAACCGGCAGCCACCATGTAGTAGTTCAGCTGTCGTGAGGCCATTATCTTCTGAGGCGAGACCACATGGAACAGCTCTGAGAAGACTACTTTGAGAGGACCAGCCAGCCCTCTGCTGCCCCAGAAGCCTCTGCTCCCACTCTAGCCACCATCTGCCTGTAGCCAAACGAGAAACGCACAGTCAGAACTGCACAGCCAACCCTTCCTGAATCCCTGACTCAGAAACCATGGAAAATAGTAAAATGGCGCTTGTTGTTTTAAACTAAGTTTAGGATAGTTTATTATGCAGGAGTTGATAATTAGAACATGTTTCTTTGGAGAAGCGTTTTCTGTTTTCTTCTAGGTGGTACTGAGGGAAGATAGGGCTAGAATTTGAAGTATATCTTAGTGCAGACTTAGAGTTGTCACTGTGCTAACCTGTGTTCCCCCAAACTTTTACATCCTAGTTGTGGGTAGCTTACGGGGGGAGGTATTAAAAGAGACAATCATACGATAATTTTCTCCCCTCTTTATATACCTTTACCTAATATTTGGTAAAGAGAGGCTAGCCAAGGATAGATGCTTAAACAAAGCTGACTATATTGCAAGGGACCCATCTGTTTTTGGGAATTAATACCGTGGACACGAAATTCTGCAAATGAGCTTGGGGATGTCTGTGTAGGAACAGTGAAGGAGGGCAAAACAGACCATTGTCAAGGAGGCCAGGGCTCGTGTTCACCAATTTATCGTTCACTGTGCTCTTTTTAATATTAAAATCTGAGTGCCTGTTGTGGGTTGCATTGTGTCCACCCAAAAGATACGAACCCCAGGTACCTATGAATGTGAACTTATTTGGAAATAGGGTCTTTTGCAGATGTAATCAAATTAAGATGAGATTATAGTCGATGAGTGTGGGCCCTAAGTCCAGTGACTGGTGTCTTTATAAGGAGGCAGCGTGAAGACACAGAGATCCAGACACACATAGGGAAGAAGGCTATGAGAAGACGGAGGCAGAGGTTGGAGTTACGCTGCCACAGCCAAGGAATGCCAAAGATTACCAGCAACCACCAGAAGCTAGAAGAGTCAAGGAAAGAGTCTTTCCAAGAGCTTTCGGAGGTAGTATAGCCTTGTCAACACCTTAATTACCTTGATTTCGAACTTCTAGCATGAAAGGTTAAATTTCTGTTGTTTTAAGCACCCACATTTATGGTACTTTGTTATGGCAGCCCTAGGAAATGAATATAGTGCCTAAAGATAGGGAAAATGAAAAAGTTATGCTCTTCAAAAGTTAGGAAAATGAAAAGATAAGCCACAGGCTAGGAGAATATTTGCTAAACATGTATCTGACAAAGGACTTGAATCTAGAATATATAAAGAATTTGAATTTCAATAATAATAAGACAACCCAAATTAAAAATAGGAAGGGCGGCCTGGTGGCTCAGGTGGTTGGAGCTCCATGCTCTTAACTCCAAGGGCTACCGGTTCGATTCCTACATGGGCCGGTGGGCTCTCAACCACAACACTGCCGGTTCAACTCCTCGAGTCCCACAGGGGATGGAGGGCTGCGCCCCCTGCAGTTAAGATTGAACACGGCACCTTAAGCTGAGCTGCCGCTGAGCTCCCAGATGGCTCAGTTGGTTGGAGCACGTCCTCTCAACCACAAGGTTGCCAGTTCGACTCCCGCAAGGGATGGTGGGCTGCGCCCCCTGCAACTAGAATGGCAACTGGACCTGGAGCTGAGCTACGCCCTCCACAACTAAGATTGAAAGGACAACAACTTGACTTGGAAAAGAATCCTGAAGGTACACACTGTTTCCCAATAAAGTCCTGTTCCCTTTCCCCAATAAAAATGTTAAAAAAAAAAGAAAAAGAAAAAAAGGCAGAAGATTTGAACAGACACTTCACCAGAGTAGATACATGGATGTCACATAAGCACATGAAACAACACATAGTATCATTAGTCATTAAAAAAAATAAAAATTAAAACTGCCGTGAGATATACACTTCCACTAGAATGGCTGAAATTAAAAAGACTGACCATAGCAAATGTTGATGAAAATGTGGAGCAACTGGAACTCTCACACATTGCTGATTGATGCTTAAATGGTGTAATAACTTTGGAAAAGCAATTTTTCAGTTTCTTTAAACCTTAAGCATACATCTACCTGGTTGTTCTTCTCATAGCTATTTACCCAAGAGACTTGAAATCACATGTCCATACAAAGATTTTTACACAAAAGTTCATAAGAGCTTTATTTGTAATAGCTCCAACCTGGAAGCAAACCAGATGTCCACCAGTTGGTAAATGGATACACAGATTGTGGTATACGAGTGTGTACATAATGAAATGCTACTGAACAATTAAATCAGAATCAACTATTGATACACAAAACAACAAGGATGAATCTCCATATAAATAATTATGTTGAGTGAAAGAAGCCAGACCCTCCCCGCCCCCAAATGGTCCACAGTGTATGATACCATATATAAAATCCTAGAAAAAGGAAAGTAATTATAGTGACAGAATATTCGTCATTGATTGTCTGGAGGTGGGAGGTAGGGCAGGGCAGGAAAGGGGAAAGGATTTTAAAGAGACATAAGAAAACTTGTAGAGTTGATTGATGTGTTCATTATTTTGACTATGGTGATAGTTTCCTGTATCACAACATAACTAATTATGTTCTTTAAATATGATACATAACTAATTATGTATCACAACATAACTAATTATGCTCTTTAAATATGTGATTTTTAAAATATGTCAGTTATGTCTCAATAAAGCCAGAATAAAAATAAAGTTATATGGGGAAAATGTAAGGTTCAGTGGAGCGCTTAAAGCGCAGGAACTAATCTACCAGTACTTATCAGCTGAGCATCAGAAGGTGAAGTGGCCATGTCTTTAATAGCAAGAGACCATTTAAATCTAGAGCTCACAAGTAAACCAAGCCTTCCGAATCAGTTGGGGTTTAATCATGGGAGAAGACTGCAATGGATTGTGGAATAAGAGATTTGCTATAGAAATTAAACCTTACATTATGGTGGGAGCTTGGAAGTGAAGGTACAGGAGGCACGTTGGAGGATCAGAAGTCCCCAGCCAGTCAGTTTGAGAAGCGAGGCATGAGACAAGGCTCATGGGGACAGGTCTACAGCTGTCCCTCCGTGTAGTTCCCACCTCTGTGCGTCTGCAGTGGGCCTGGAGGTGCTGTTGGCTGACAGGGCCAGCTTGAGAATTTGGACAGGGATCTGAGAAGAGCAAAGATCAGCTTAAACCCACCCATACAGCCACGTCTGGTCTCTATACTAACTATGACAGACATCAGAGCGTAATGGCTTGCAAATCCATGTAGATCCTTTCAGATCTGTGCAAATTCTACTTTTGGTCAACGTTAACCTGGAACTATATAGGGAAGAAGATGACAGGAAGTGTGCCTGCTTAACCAGGTTGACGCAGCACAAAGCACCACAGCTTGCTAATTAGTGCGGTTGGGCGTTGCGGTACTGATTATGAACCTAAGCTCCTCTGTTCTCCTGTGATGGGTTGATTATGCTAAATAAATACAGAATATCTTGGGGAGTGATCTGAGAGGGACAGAATGGAGTGAGAGTTAGTCCAGGCATGAAGAATAAGGGTAGATCTTTTGAATCAGGGCTGATTACAATGTAAACAATGGGGAGACTCTGCATCCCCTCGTACAAGGAAGGTGTTTATAGCAACATAAACACCTTTTCAACACAGTAACATAAACAGTTTCTCAAGGAAATATTCTCTGGCATTCAGGAAATGTTTCTTTCTTTACAAACAAAAAAGTGTGTTTTTCTAAAGTTTTAATTTACTTAAGGGCTCTGTTTAGAACAAGACTCTGATTGCAGAGGGACAGTTATTTCCACAGCACTTTTGTGTAGGCAATAGCGGAAGTCCTTATAGAAGCATCTTGTTGAAAACTCTGTGGACTAAGAGAGCACAAGTCAGTGCAGGTGTACATGTGACATACTGGGTACACCTCTGGAAAGTTGAATAAATTAAACTTTGGGGAGTCAAATTGTACTACAAATTCCCGGTAGCCTGCGATTTGGTATTTTCTTATGAAAATCCTTCTTGAAAGTGTGAAGATCCTTTGTTACAGGTATAACATCCTACCTATTATGAGACCATGGACTATCACAGGGGCTGTATAATTGTCTCAATCATGCATACTTCAGTCATCTGTAGGGTGAATTAAATTGGTTGCTAAAGTTGGTCAATTAGGATTCTTCTATTAAGATTCTTTAAAACATTTTTAACTTGGAGCAATTAAAAACAGATTTCATCCACAAAATCCATTTTAGTTTTGAAAAAGAGGAAAATTCTTGAGCAAAAAGGTGTTCTTAATAAAGAATGGAGAACATATGCACCTGTTTGCAGCACGCTGTTAAAAATAGCTAGTTCTGGTAGTGCACTGAAAATCCTGTTAATAGGCTCAAAGCATCAGTCACATGCCTATTTTTTTTATTTTTGTGGGAAGGTTTATTTAATTTAAAAAGTTACCAACAATCTCTAGGAAAGATGTATTCATTGCCGACTGTAGATTTTCTGCAGCTTTCCACAATTTAGAGTGAGCAAGCAAGAGAAACTTTATGTTGCCACCTTCTACCTTAACCTCTAGACTAAGTGCTTTTCAAACTTTAATGTGCAGACAAATGACCTGGGCATCTTGGTAAATGCAGATTGTGATTCTACAGGTATGGGGTGGAGCCTGAGATTTTTAATTCTGACAAGTTCCCAGGTGATGTTGATGTCACTGATTTGGGGACAACACTCAGAAGCCACTGAGTATAGGCTTTTCTGAGTGTAATTTTTGGTGTGATTACCTATAGTAGTCAACATTTTATGGCAAGTGTGATGGGTACAGAGAAAAAAGATTGCTTTTGTAATGCCTAGTTTTTGTCTTGAGGACAAAAGGATAGTGGTAGACTCCTGTTAATTAGCTTGCTAATAGTTTGGCAGGAATGAAATACAGGCATTTTGCATTCAGTTAGCTGCAAACGCATTACACTTTTTAAATTTATGGAAGTGGACCAGTTTAAAAGCCAGCTTCTTATCGAAATGCTAATTATCCTAGGAGGAAAAACAATATATATATGTGTGTGTGTGTGTATATATATATATATATATATATGAGGAGTACAACTGTGAGTTTACTTCTTTCCCATGGACAGTTTCCTTTGGTGTCTATAAAAATAAAATGTTTCTTTGAATGTTAATGTATATATAAAATTAAATGAGCTTTTTGTGGGTATGAAACTCAGTGCCAGCTTGGCTGTTTTTGAAGAACATTTCAATATTAAGGAAATGTTCATGGTGGGAAAACTTGTCTGAAGGATGAAATTGGGACTAATTTGAAAATACTTTTTAAGTGTCAACATTTGTTTTGGACCTTTTAAGATGGACTGCCCGAAAATGGTGGTAAAATTACACCACGTGCTATTAAAATCTATTGGTCTTGAATATTTTCAAAGAAAACTTCAGGCAGTTGGATTTATCTGGAAAATGTCATTGAAATATAAATTTGAGGTTAGGGAAAAAAAAAGTGTTCAGAGGAAGATAAAATCAAATACTTCAAGGAATTACTTTGCTTGTTTCTTAACGTAACTCAGTTTTTCTTAATTTTAAGTGAATTCTTTATAGTGTAATTGAAATGTAAAAAACAAAAGAGAGCAAATGAACATCATTAAAGCTTTCTGGATTACAAAGACTATGTGGGATTTCTGGATATCTGAAGAATGGGAAAAGATGAAACTATGTGACTATCTTTGTGGAGTGAGATGATGGACCATAGAAATCATTCAGCAACAGTGAAAATTCCTTAGGCTCCTGGCACAGGTGGTGGGAGGAAGAATTCCCCAGGAACCCTGGAGGCCAAACTGTGTTTATCTGCTGTGATGATATTTGATAGTCAAATTATTTTTGACTATGATACTTTAATAGTGTTCAGGATACCTTTGTCATCCAGAGAATAAATGCATACTTTCCAAAGTGTGTCTTCCAAAAGGTTGAGGCTGTTAATTTTTATCTGAAAAATTTTTTTATGTATGTTTTGATGGTTGAGTATAGGAAGTATACATTCCAGAAAAGTAAGGAAGAAGGTACATACTCCATGGGGACCAAGTATTAAAATGATAATGACATATTTTAAAGTAGGAAAATAAAAGTGGTGTTACAGATTTTAAAAAAATTATGCATGTACATTGTATACCATTTAGGAAAATAAAATAAAATAAAGATAATAAAATAAAATAAAAAGAACCTTTCTAATTTTTTCTATGTAGTTTTTAAAAATTGTAATTGTCCTTTTCTTCTTACTTCCTGTAACATAAGCTGTTTCCCAGGTAATTACACATTTTTTGATGAACATTATTTTTGTTGGCTGCATAATGTTCCACTTACAAAAGGCATACCATTGAGGTAACTATTCCTTCTTATTAGACATTTACGTGGGTTTGTATATTTTTCTAAGGTGAATTATAATGATCGTCTGTGTATAATGCTTTTATTTGATCAGAACTTTGATCCTTAAGTCAAATTGCCAGAACTGAAATTCATATTCTTAAAGAAAACCTTTCTTGAAAGGCTGGTCGGTGAAGCTGAGGGACTGTTTACAAAGAAATACTAACCCTTCCTGGGTGTTAAAAGATAAGCATGTTATGACAAGGTGTTAAAAGCCAAGCTAGAGTTGGACAGGTCAGATTAACCTCAGTCTATAGTTGACACCTATTTTTAACAGCTATTGAAAAGGGGGAGAAAATAAGGCTAGAAATCTGTCCTTTGAAAAGTTTTGATGGGTAGGGTGCTTTCTAAAGAAATGAGCTGTTTCTGTGGCAAATGCCTTAAAAAATATTTCCCTAGTAAGAGTAGGAGGACACGTGAAGATAAAGTTTCTAATAAGATTAAGTTTATAATGTTTAAATCCTAACCCTCTGAATCTTAGTTAGGGCAAAAGTATTGAGGTAGCTGTGATTCATTTAACAAGTTGAAAATAATTTACAAATGGGAGTAATACTTGTAGTTGAAAAAAACAGAAATCAGCTCACAATTCAGACTATACACTGATCTGTAATACTCATTTTTAGCCAATTTTTAGAGGTAAGACAATCAGTTGGATAGATAGGTCAGGAATTATTCTCTATAATTGCTGCTCTATAAAGTTAAAAAAAAAAAACAACACAACCAAACCCACAAACTTCTATTAGCCTGCAGCATTTAGTTGCCTTAGAGTCTTCTAACAATAGATTTGTAGGCAGAACAAAAGGTTTTCAAGACCAGATCTGTAAGCTATATATTCTATGTTTATTTTACCAAAATTCTTAATTTAGTTTAGAGATTTTAGTTTTCAAGTGGATTTTAATTACTCTGGATTATAACTATTTTGTGCTCTTCTGTATGGTTAAAATATCTACAAAGGATATTTTTCTTTGTATATACAAATCATTAGTGTATATATACATGTTGGAAGTAATGAAGTGCTATTTTTATAATTTTGTTTTTATGTGTATAACTATATTTTAAAGAAATTATATCACCTGTTCAGTTCATTTTTAACTATGTAACACTTGATACATATAGGAGAATATATGTATTGTGTATGTTACAAAGCAAAATAATGAAAGGAACATCCCTGAAGCTACTATCCAATTTAAGAATTAGAACATGACCAAACTATCTTTGAGCTCCTTTCCTAGTCTGCTCAGTTTTGCAGAGCTTACAGGTTAAAAAAGATCTTGGTGTGCTTACATTTTAAAATTAGGGTGCTACTAGCCTTTGGGGAAAATCTAAACAGGTATATGCAATTTACATTGGGAACACCTGCAAATTAATGATTGACATCAATACATATACATAATTGACAATGGCACATACCTAGGAGGTTTTATCAATAGGACATTGACATTGAAAATGTTAACTATAGCTAGATTTAAACTTTTTCTTTTAAACTTCTTAGACTAGAAATTTTTTTTTTTTTTTAAAGATTTTATTGGGCAAGGGGAACAGGACTTTATTGGGGAACAGTGTGTACTTCCAGGACTTTTTTCCAAGTCAAGTTGTTGTCCTTTCAATCTTAGTTGTGGAGGGTGCTGTTCAGCTTCAAGTTGTTGTCCTTTCAGTCTTAGTTGTGGAGGGCGCAGCTCAGCTCCAGGTCCAGTTGCCGTTGCTAGTTGCACGGGGCACAGCCCACCATCCCTTGGGGGAGTCGAACTGGCAACCTTGTGGTTGAGAGCCCACTGGCTGATGTGGGAATCGAACCGGCAGCCTTTGGAGTTAGGAACATGGAGCTCTAACCACCTGAGCCACCGGGCCGGCCCGAAATTTTTTATTTTTTAACTAAGCTATTTTAAAAATCATTACTAAACCTTAAATGACATGAATACATTATTCATACAGAACACCAAATAGGTGTTTATTTAACGACATGAGCTCACATTACATGTGGGAAATCGAAGTCGGTTTATTTGAGAGGACCTTAGGTAGCCCTTCACTGACAGACCTTCTGTGTTCCCAGATCTTTGCCCCACACTCTGGGAATCAAGATTTCAAGGTTAAAAGTTACACAAGAAAATATCAACAATAGAGGAAAGTGCTATTGATTAATAAAACTCCAGGTATATATGTGGTTATTAAAATTGTTTTCCATTTTTTTCTCCCCAAATACTGTTTTTTCCCCCATTTGTACTTTTTGTTAATTACTGTTTTGGAATGTAACCGTTGTTGATTTCCGAAATGATTTTTGACTCTCAAAGAACAGAAACCCAAAGCCTTTAAAAATATTTTGTCTTTAGCAGTAACCCTTTCAAGATTAGGAAACAAATTTTATTAATTTTGTATAGCCATTGCAGATGATTTGACTATGTCTGTCTTCCTCATAAAATATGTATTAGATTTCATTTTGGGCTTGTATTTCCCCCTGAATTTCTTTGCGTATTATCATTGCTTTTATCTGGAAATTTCTGCCTCCTTGAGCAGGAGTGCGAGCGTCTGAATAGTGTGGTACAAGTGATGATCCTCATTTTTGTCTTTTTAAAAAATCTCTTATATGGTTCTTCTAATCACTTTACCTTTTTTTCTTCTCCTAATACCATATTTAAAATGGATTTGTGGAGTAAGAACAAAAATAAAACCAAATTTATATTAAAATTTAACCTTTTAATACCTAAATGTGTATCTTGATTTTTGGATGTGTAGAAAGAAGTGTGTAGTTACATAGATTTGCATTTATTTCTAGCAGTGTAGATTTTTCCTGTCAGATTGACTCTATACATTCTGGCATAAGGACAATAAAATAAGCGACAGTACTCCTTTGATTTAGAGAACCTTTTCATTAAAATTATGACCTCAAAATTATGATCTTATTTTTGACCTTTAAAAAGTAGTCACTTCCTTGTTGAGTGAAATTTGGTCATCCTCAAGCTGAATTTTTAAGCTTATGTTAAAAATGTTAGAGGCAAATTAGCTTTCTTGAATATGTCATTACTGATTCCTAGGCGTGTATTTTTAAGGAGGTTAATGTCTCTATTCCTCAGTTTCCGCTTCTGTAAAATGGAAGGTCATAACTTTTCAGGGTTGTTGTGAGAATTAAATGAGTTATTATATCCAAGCATTCTCATGTAAGTGCTTGCATTAATATTCTATTGCTGCCATAACAAATTAACACAAATTTAGCTGCTTAAAACAATACCAATTAATTATCTCATGGTTCTTTATGACAGAAGCTGGTATTGGCTCGACTGGTTTCTCTGCTCTGGGTTTCATGAGGGTGAGATCTAGGCGTTGGTCAGCTGGGCTGTTAATCATTCAGATGGTTGGCAGAATCCCATTCCGTGTGGTTGTGGGGCTGAGGTCTCTGTGACACGTCAGCTCGGCCAGCCCTTAGCTCATAGAGGCTTCTCTCTATTACTTGCACATGGACCCCCATATTTCAGAGCCAGTGAGGGAGCGACAAATCCTCACTCCTGGAAATCTCCCTAACTTCCCGTTCAGCTGCCTCTCTCCTTTTCCTCTTGGAGCACATCTCTGATTATGGCTGGAGAAAGTTCTCTGCTTTATGATCTTGTGTGACTCGTTCGGGACCATTTGTATAATGTAGGATAATCTCATAGCCTGTGCTCAGTTGATTAGTAACCTTAACTACATCTACACAATCTTTTCACAGCAGTACTTAGATTAGTTTGACTGAATAACCAGAGGACAGGAATCCTAGGGTACAGCTGTAGAATTCTGCCTATCATGGTGCTAAAAAAAGGATGGTGAGGAGTAGTCTTGGAGGTAACTGACCGTGATGAAAGAAATCACATCTTTACTCAGGAGCGCAGAGTGCATTGTAAATTTCTTGTAGGTAGGCACTATTTCTTACTTTTTCATATCCTTAGGACCTTACAGTTTGCTGAATATTTATTTAAATACCTGCCATTGGTTGGTATCTTGAGTGTAATTTCTTTTTTGATATTATTCATTTTCTTTCTCTGAATCAGTAGAAGTAGTGTAGTTTTGTTTAATAACTCTGATATATCCTTGGAAAGATTAATTACTACATTTAGTTTCCCCTTACCTTTTTCCCTACTAGAGTTTCATCAAATCGCAAAGATAAAATAGCTTGTCCTTCTATAGGAAGCTTCCATGACAGACCTTTTGTCATTGGAGCACAAATTTTGAATTACTTTGCCGTGTGTGTGTGAAGGATTTATGGGTCTTTTGTGTACTCTTAGCCGTAGCGTCTGTGACTTGTATTTCAAGATAGGCTGTACGCACACCATATTGTTGATAGTTGAGTGTAAAGTTGGTCAACTGCCCAGCAGAAGGGGACACCCTATTGTTCTCTTCAAGGTGGCACCCTTAAGTAGTGAATCAATGACCGCAGACATTGGCAAGGTGATAATCACCCAGTGTTCCTTGCACCATTTTCCTGATCAACAAATCTAAGTCTTCCTTTAATGATTCTGGTAGATGTATTGGAGACTTGCCACGAAAGAAGAGTACAAATCTTCACCTTTAAGGTGCCAAGATCTTTGAAAAGGGGGTAAGCCGTCTAATGACAGTGTTTATAGGATATTCACATAGGCCTGTCTCTGTAGATATGAAAACTTATTTGTCTCGGGGATCCTTCTCATTCATTTTTTAAAAAAATTATTTTTCTTATACTCTTTCCATCAAATTGGCTTGCTCAGCTCTCCACCCCCACAACTTCTACCTCCGCAATCCCGTGTTAAGCCAGAAGAAACGAGTTTTTAAAATATATTTTTATGGAATAGTTGCTCACTCTGTTATTTCCTTTCTTTCATAAATGATGTCTTGGAATCTTTCTTGTTTTTTAATTCTGACACTTAGATGGTGTCCAAATACATATGTCTATCCTCCCCACCTAAAAAGATGCATAACATAAAATAAGTACTCTGTGCCAAAAAGTTTAAACTCCTTTGCCAAAGCACATTTCTTACCTTGCTGCCTTTGAATGCCATTACAAAGGCTGGCTGGACATTTCATATGGTTATTCCTTTGAAGAATGCCTTTCTGTCCAAATCTAGGACCAACGGTGTCCATTCACTGTTTCTTTGATCTTTCTGTATGTTTTACAGACTCATCTGGCAGTCCAGTTTCTTACATGGAAAACTGGGCCTTAGCTTGTTTAACTACTTTTAAACTAAATTTGAGCCTTCTTCACCAAATTTTATTTCGAGAGAACATATCATTTAGAAGTTCTTCGGAAGCATCAAATTCTATGTATGGCTTTTTCTTCACTCTTTTTGAAAAGTTATCCATGTTGTCAGAATAAGTTAAAAGTATCATTTGTTTAATTTGTTGAGGAATGTGTCATTCTTTCTGAGGTCATTAGTCTATTGTCAGAGAAGCAATTAGCACTCTTTATTTAAAGTCTTCTAAATTATCGACAAATTTTCAAGCCTTTTCCATTGGTGTGCATCGTTCCATTTATCTTATGGATCACCAGTCTGGTTATTAATTTTTAAAAATTGTGGTAAAATATACATAACATAAAATGTACCATTTTCACCATTTTGGAGTGTACAGTTCAGTGGCATTAAACACATTCACGTTGATGCACCTATCGGCACGATCTGTCTCCAGAACAGTTTCATCATCCCAAACCGAAAGTCAGTGTGCATTAAATACTGACTTCCCAGTCCCTTCTCGCCACTTCTCCTGGCAACCGCCATCCTACTTTCTGCCTTAATTGACTTGTTTTTTGTAATGTTTACCTTGAAAAGTGTTTATTCTTCAAGGTGTGAGTAGGGGTAGGGCCTGGGTTCAGGGAGGAAGACTTGATTTACAGGAATCAGATTGAATTTACTGCCTAAGGAAGTAATAAGTAACTCTTACCTGGCGTGTGTACTTTGGTTACTTTTCATCTGCGGGATTTGAACACTATGAATGATGAATATCACTTGTCTTTAAAATAGAGTGCTCTGTCTTGGAAGGAACAAAATAAAGCTTTGGAGTTTGAGTTATGGGTTTTACTGATATTCATCTCTCTCAAATACATGTATTTTTTCAATTTGGCTTTTTTTCAGATCATTTTCCTTCCCATTTTGAATGTTTAGTCTGTGACTACTAGAATTCAATGGGGGATAATTCCTTGTTTTCTTAGACAGCTAATGACTTGATTTTTGACATAGATGTTATCTCACGTGCCACACGGTTGTTTTGAAATCAGTTTGATAAGATTAAGATGTTGATAAAGTATAGCATTTGGGTTGTGGATACTTTGCCTGATAATTAAATTATTGGTGCAGACTGACTGCTGTGGGGCGAACGGTCTTTTTGTAGGGAAGTGGGAGTTTTCCTCAATAATACTGAATAGAGAATATAAAACAATTTTCTGGTTTTGGGCATGGGAAAGCATGGCTTGAGCTGAAAGCACGTTAGGTTTTCTCAGGAGTGGCTGTAAGCTTCTCCAAGGGCAGGATTATAGCTGTATTTGTTCATTTTTGTAAACAACTGAGTGATATGAAGGTCTGACAAGTAAGTTCGCGAACTCATCCTAGAAATAGTACTACGTACCTTGTTGCTGAATAACACTATGGTCACCTTCAAAGTACTCTCCTTGGGAAGTTATGCACTGATGCCAGCACTTAGTCCACCCTTCAAAGCAATTTTGGAATTCTTTCGGGAATGGACATCAGAGCTGTCATCATATTACCCTAGATGTCCTGAATGTCATCAGAATGTCTCCTTTTCAATATTTCCTTTATCTTCCAGTAAAGAAAGAAGTCATTGGGGGCCAGATCAGCTGAGTAGGGAGGGTGTTCCAATACAGTCATTTGTTTACTGGCTAAAAGCCCCCTGACAGATAATGCCGTGCGAGCTGGTGCATTGTTGTTTTGCAAGAGCTCCTTCGGGACCATTTTTGCACACACCTTTCTCATACCAAGATTTTCAGTTAAGATTTTCCTGTTTCTTTATCGATGTTTACTTGATCTGCTGTGCTTCTCACAGTCTGCCGATGTTTTTTGACACACAACTCGATGAATTTTTGCAGTTTTCGTCAGTTCTGCTCGTTACTGGCCGCCCTGACCTCTCTTCATCAGTGATGTGTTCTCTCCCCTCAGAAAAACATTTAATCCATTTGTACACTGTCGTTTTCGTGATGGCATTATCCCCATAAACTTGGACTAACATGTCCCTGATTTCACTTCCACTCTTGCCAAGTTTAACAAGAAATTTCACGTTTGTTCATTACTCTAATTAAAGTTCAGACATTCTCGCGACAGCACACAAACATGCGCAACAACAAAAATGAATGCCATTCAGCAAGACACCGCCACACATCAACACGAACACAGCTGTGAGACTCTGATATACCAAGTTTATGAAACCTTACCGAGCTGTGTGTACAGGGCTGCCAATGTAAGTGCACAGTGGCTAGTTCGCGAACTCAATTTTGTCAGACCTCGTATGTTGGGCCTAAATAGAATTTTATTCCAGTAGTTAAGGTCCTCTGATTTTTGCTAAACAGCAGTAAGATTTTAGCCTTGGATAGTCGTAATGAAAGGTAAATAAAGAGCTTGTTTCCATAAGAAACACTTTTTACCCTTTTGTTCTCCTTCCATTTGGTAGACCAAAGGAGAACAAATGAAAAATGAGGCGTGGAATATTTTAGTGTTAACTAGTTCTGCCTTGTAACTTTCATGTACTAACTAATGTCCTTTCTGCCGTTATTTTAGGTGATCAACATAGACAAATATGTGTATATATAATTTTTTTTCATGGTCTGTTCAAGTAATTCTATTTTAGAATCTTGATACACGACAATAGATAATTATGAATGCATTTCTATAACATTTCTGAATTGGAGGTGGTTTTGTTGTTACAAAATGTCATGGATAATTAAGTAGGTTTTTATTTCCTCCCAGATTCCTCTCTATTACCGTTTTCTGTTAATCAACAAGTGCTGATACAAACACAGTAAAACTTATTTCCCTTGCCTTTGGGGAATAAACCAACTGATGGAGGCCCTTAGACATCCACTGAAACAGCGTGCAGGGCTGTGGCAGTGCGGGGGGAGCAGCTCTGCTACACAATTTAGTTTTATGAAGGCGAACTATGAGCTGGCCCTTGAGGAGTAAGTAGAAAGATTTATTTCCATTTGTCTGATACCGATTTGCATTGTCTGAGTGTGACCTTATTTTAAATTCCTTGCTAATCTTTTAGAAAAATTGTCTTTTGCATTTTTGATACCAGTGAGGTGGAATATCGTTTCATATATTTCACTAGCTTCTCTTTTCTTTGGAGGGTTGCCAGTTCGTGTGCTTTCCTCATTTCTCTCTCATTAATTGTTAAGACCGCTTTATGTTCATGTTGGCTTATAGGGGACAGGATGTTTATTGGATTTCTGTTAAAGGTATGGATTGATTTATGGGAAATTAACCTTTCTGTGATATTCCATCTTCCCAATCTAAGGGCATGCAATATCTTTTCATTTCTTCAGGTCTTATTTTATATATCTCTCAGTAAAGTTATATTGCTTTATTTATAGGTAATCTGTGTTTCTTGAGTTCATTAAGTTTTTGTTGCTTTTATAAATGGAGCCCTTTGTTCCGTTATATTTCGGAAGTAGTTATTTTAGAAAGTAGTTATTGCTGCCATGGAGGAAAGCTATATATTTTTGTGTATTACCTTATTTCTGGAAATCCCTTTTGTTCTAACCCTTTTTCAATGGACTCTCTTTGTTTTTCTGAATAGGCAGTAATCTTGTACAAATAAATATGTATGGCTTTTCTAAAAAAATACTTTATTATATTCACTAAGGTTTTCAAAACAGTTTGGAATTATGGTGGTTTTGGTGGTCATTCTTATTGATGACATACAAGAGTTCCATGATAACATTTTGGCAAACACAAAAAAGCAGAGCTCAGCACTTGGCTATAACTGACGACAGACAGAAGTACATTTCAGGAAATGTCTGACTTGCATGTGAAGGAAGTGTTACATTATGATGAAAACATATCTGCGTCTGTGTGAACACGTCCATTAATATTTTATCATTATTTGACAATTGGTCAAAAATTGCTGTACACATATAGTACAAATTTTAGATCAAGTACAGTCTGCGCATCCTTCTTACAATTAATGGTACTGATTTATTTATAATTTTAAAACTGTAAAAAGCTTTCTTTATTCCCCAGTCTCACTCCAAGGGGGAAATCATTGTTATATTTGTTTTGTAGCCTTCCAGTCTTTTCTATATGTATTTAATCACTCTATACACACACATGCACACACACACACGTATATGTATGTACACGTGTGTATATGTGTGCTTACATTCTTTTATAAAAACGAGATAATTTAAAGCAGAAAGTATACTAACTTTAAAACAGCAATAAAACATACTATACATCTCTTTCTATGTGATTGATGTGATTTTAAATGTCCTGGCTTAGTGTTCTGCATTATATTATTATGGTGGTGATATTTTATACCTTTTTATGTTTGGAACATAGAAATAAGCAAGTGGAGGTATATAACTTCAAATGACTTATTTGAAAGTAAGATAAATTGTTTAGGTTTCCATACATCATTCAATTTTTCTAGGAGCCAACTGAAAACAGCCTTAAAATCATGTGTGAGATTTATATTTCCCTAAGAGAATTTGACTAATTAAAAGAAATTTAAATAGGACAGCTACTTTATATGTAAAATTAAACCATTAACTGAGTCTTGAGTATGCTCTTCCTTTAAAAATCTGATTAAGAAAAATAACTATAGATTTTTCAGCAGGGGTCTTATATAACTTTGATTCATATTTTCAAAGACCTTGGCCATGATCCTTATCATTTGAAAATATTTAACTGCATTTAAGTTGTGGATGTGATTACATAATTATTGTTCTCTGGGTCATAGTGTTCTTATGTTCACAATTTGTTTTCAGTATTTCATCAAATGTTTTGAATACTTTGGGTTAAGCACCATATTAGGCCCTGGTAATGCCAAGCGATATAAAATGAAAAAAAAAGTTCTTATAGATTTTACAGGTTATAGACTAGTAGGGGGCACAGAGAAGGAAATTTTAAGTGCCATAAAATATTGCTCATATACAAGATAAATATCCTCATTGACGATTCCAGAGAAATTGGTAATTTTGGGGGTGCTTAAGAGGAAGATGCCAGGAAAGTCTTAATGGGGAGAGTAGGGAAGAAGAATGATTTTTAGGTTGAGTTTTGAAAGATGAGTAGATTTCTTCCAAGCAGATGGGTAGTGGAGGGAGTATGATAGTGCTGAAGAAGTAAAGGCCAAAAGGATAGAAATCTTTTTAGTTCTAGAAACTGCAGGCAGCTGAGTTTGTTGATTGAGGAAATATTAAGCAATGGGGAAATTTCTCCAGCATAGCAGTGTACAGCAAGGATGGTAGATTGACTATTGTATGTTAGAAAAGAAGAGCTAAGAGTTAAACGAATAACCAGGAAAGCATGATGGACTATGTATTTGAGTTTTCCCTTAATACCATAATGTCAAAATTTTGAATTGGCCTAAATAGAAAATATAGTGGCACCAGTAGGAAAATAAAACTTATTTGATAAGATTTTCCTCCCTGATCAACTTTGCTGGCTTTCACCTTTGAGCACACTGTCTTTAGCCAAATCTCTTATTATGTGTTCATGTGCCCACAAATAATTAACCAACTGTAGTTATATCACTACTGTATTTCATAAATTTTAAGATCCACATTGTAACATCTCTGAAAGTGGGGTATGTCTACTGATCAGTACTAAGAGTTTTCCTGGCTGTGTTTTCTTAGTATAGCATAAAGTAACGTTGAATCTGTTTACGGTCAGTAGCATCTTGTACTTGAAATATGGTGTTAACATTTTCTGGTCTGTCATTTAAAAAACCATATGCATATACATTTTCAACTTTTAAAAATCGTAATTATTTTTAGTGATGTGATGAGTGTTTATGAAGGTGTGTCATTGAACATTGCTGATCAATTGCGT
Organism: Rhinolophus sinicus; assembly: GCF_057876585.1. NCBI lineage: Eukaryota > Metazoa > Chordata > Mammalia > Chiroptera > Rhinolophidae > Rhinolophus > Rhinolophus sinicus. The sequence continues at coordinate 64,669,999 of NC_142516.1, read as the reverse complement.
GAATATTGTCTACTGGGTATTGGATCGCCATTTCTCTTTTAGGGATCGGAAATGATTCACAATTGTTGCCCTCTAGTTGTCTTTTTCACAACTTTTTGTACCTGAAGATGCCAGGGTCACTTGTCATTTATCAGTTCCAATTCTTAGCATCTGAATAGTCAGGTACAATTCTAAGATCTACAAAGACAATGCCAGAGGGTGGAAGATCTCCTTTTAGGATATAAACAGTTATCCAACAGTTTCTGGGATAATGTGTGAAATTCACGATTTGTGTAAGAAAAAACGGGGGTAAGTAAATGGCAAGGACAGATGTGTTGGTGTTCCCTATCATGAAACACATTTATTACATGAGAAATAAATACACTCCCACTGGAAATTCAAACTCTTCTTGGATTAAATAAATAAATAAACAAATAAAATGAAACCAGTATTTAATGCCTCTTATGCTAATTATCTTAGTCAATATGCATTCTCTTCTTTAGGACTTATTAGAACTCTGTATTTTTATGATAAACTATTACTCAACCTCCTGACTGATAATCGGTAGGATTTCTAATAGTATATATATTTTGTGTGTATAGTATATTTTGTGTGTGTGTGTGTGTGTGTGTAATAGTATAGATATATGTAATAGTATATATATATATATATATATATATATATATATATATATATATATATGGTATTACTATTTAAATTCAGGAGTGACTAAGAGAGGGAAATAGAGGATGTGATGATGAAGAGTCTAGTTGTTGACAAGCTTTCTTGGATTGGGAGATGATGTCTATATAGATGTCTAGAGGACTCTAGGAATGGTTAAACTGGACAGGATAAGAGAAGACTGAGTTTGGAGCTTATTTGTTCAAACATGTATAGGTTGGAGGTTTCAGGTGTCAGATGGAGTATGTATTGAGACTGTATAGGCTTATCTAGCAAGAAGCTAGACACAAAACCCTCTGGATGTGAGAGACTTTAGCTTTAGCTTCAGGAGAAATTGGGAGTCTCTACTCTAGATAGTAAAGAGCTGGGAGAAGTTCATGGGCCTGGCATGCTAATAAGGGAAAATTAGAAGATGAAGTTTCAAAAGGCGCTGTTTACAAAAATCTTCCTCATTAAACAGTGTCCTCTCTGTATGTGTAAGAAAGTTGGTTTCATTTGCATAACAAAGTGGAGAGCTAATAGTTGGAATTCATCTAATGCAAAATTAGTATTTAAATTTCTAAGAAAAAAAATCTAAAATAGTAACAAGTTGTATATTGCCAAAATTTGTAGGAAAAATTGAAATACAAGTCCTTGGTTTGGAGATGAAAAAAGCTTGAAATACATGAAGTATGCATTTAAAAATTGTAGAATGTATACAAGTAGCTTGAAATGGTGAAATATGAATTAAGAATAAGTTATAGGAGGAGGCACTTACGTGAGAAGTAAATCAATATTTCCTGAAATACTGAACCCTGTAAATGAGTGCCAGTGGAGTTAGGCATTTAATATGCCTTCTCTGTGTAATTTTAAGAAACCGTTAAGTTTTTTTATTTATTTGGGATGGCTTTAAGGTGTGGTCATCTTGAATTAGAGAGAGGTGTTTTAAATGATCTCCCAGTTCCTTCTGGCTCTAGAATTTAATACTCTTTTGAAAGACACTTTGCCAGTTTGATTCTGGTGGTGAAATCCTAGGAAAGTTAAGCAGATGAGGCTGTGGTTGAAAAAACATGTAGTGAGGATTTGGCCCGCCACAGTTATTTTAACAGACGGCCAACTCTTTCTCCATTCCATTTGCTCTGTAGTATCCATAATCGCTTTTTTTGAATCATGTCCTCATGTGGGTAATAGACCCTTTAAATCATTTACTTTTGTATTTATGTGCTCTGACTGAATAGAAAATTATCCACCACCCTTGTAGTGACAGGAGGAAGTTAAGACCTGGATCTCTGAAGAACTACTCAGGTGATCACTTGTGTGAGCTTGGCCAAAACAATGGCCATGCTTATTTTTCAGTGCTAAGAAAGGAACTTTTCTTTTGTTTGTCTTTTAAAAAAAAAATACTGCTTTAGCTTTTCAAATACAATCTTGACTTTGATAAGTAGTTTATAACCTCTTTCAAGTATATGTGAAATAATTGAATTTTTTCTGGTGCTCCATGCCGTAGACGTGGAAGAGATTTTTAGTTGCTGCTGTATTATTGAGAGAAGGATCTACTTGGTGGTGCTGGTGGTGTGGGGGGCTGGGATGGGGGTGGTGTAAAGAGCAATTTGATTCCTGATTCCCAATAGACACCCCACAGGGACATCAAGGATGAAAAAATCACATAACTGTGGAATTTGAGGCTACCCTTTAGGTTTCTCTTAAATTGTTCTGTGTTCTTTAGATTCCTGAGGAAAATAGCTAAATGTTGGCGCCTGTGCTACCAATTATGAAATCAAATCAAGAATTGGCCAAGAATCTTAATGGGAAATTTAACAACTCTTAGCTGTCTGACTGAAATATGTGGGTTCATCATTAGGAAAAGTATATTAATATTCCAGTTCCCAAAAAGTACTTCTAGAGAATTCATCAAGGAAAGTTTGGCTTCGGTAGGGTAACTGGCAGTAATTTGCTCATTCTCATTCTCTGTCTTTTTACTTTAAGTTCTTGAATCATAAGGATTTTTTTTTTTTTTTTTACCAATAATACTTATTTTTCAAGGCTTAGCTTTAGGAATCTCTCTTAAATACTTCCTAAGAAAGCCACCCTTACCTTTTATTTTTTTGTGTTACACCACACCTTGCCATTACTTCTAACACTGCAGTTGGCACATTATAGTCATTTATGTACAAATTTGCCTTTTGTTTTCCTTTGAACAGGGTCTTTCTGCTTTAGCTGTCTTTATATTTGTAGCACCTAGCACTTAACAGGTGGTCAGTAAGGAACTAATCAAGAATCTATTGTGTACCCTTCATTACATGAGTCACTCTGAGATCTTAAAATAAATGGGCTTTTAGTGGTTGGCCCTTTCTCCCTCCTAAAAGGGTAGTAAAGCTTCTTCAGTGAGGCAGTACATGAGTGCTCCATGAATTAATTGGTTATCATCCTTATTCCACTGGGCTGTACAGACACATACTTGTGTTTTAAAGAGCAAAATTGCACTGAAGTGCCCAGCCCAGTAGAGTGTGGCTGTCTCTTCAATATATGAAGGAAAAGCAGTCCTACCCCTCTTCGCAGAGGCAGCTTTGAACTAGACCAGCAGCAGGCTGGCTCCAGCTGAAAATGTCAACCCACCATTGTTGAGTTTCCATATGTAAATTTGTCTTTGCTCAATGCATCCTAGAAATTACTCAAGTGGATCTGTTTGCATGAAGGGAAACTTACAGAACTAGACAACTTCATGTGAAAGGCCAGGAGCCAGGAGTGAAAGCAGTTAGGCCTTGATCCAGAGGCCCGTGGAGGAGCTATTTCACGTGCTTATTTATTTCGAGGCTCCTTCCTTTGAGTAAATAAGGAAGGATTGAAATGGAAGGGTCACAGGTGTGCCCCCACAAATTTGTGGCCTATAGTTTGGCTCTCAAGGAGACAGCATCAGTTCTTTCTGCTAATTTTCAGTTTTATTTTTGTTCTTATATTGTACACCTGCATTTTGCTTATTTTGTTGCCATAAGCCTGCTTTCCAAAGACCAAGTCCGTGGAAGAAAGGATATGGGTTTTGGCAAAGGAAGGGAGCGGATAAAATACCAAAATACCTCTTGTATTTATAGACAGAACTGTACCTTATTGTGGGCTGTGATCGTTTCACATTTTACATTGTAAGGACACGAGAAGCTTAACTCGGCACCTTGAAAGCACTGTGTTGAAGTGGTTCAGAGCATGGGCTGTAGGTAATTTCTACTCATACTTGTGAATAATTTAGCCTGTTGTCTTATATATACTGCAGCACTGTTCTAAGTTATGCGAATTGAACTAGTTCAATTTTTCCCTGAAAAATATTTCGCAGTCTTTATTTAAATTTGGTGACATCCACAAATGAATGTTATCTGTGTGACATTTCTAATGTTGATTTTTATACCTTTTATTTCTAAAATACTTTTACTTTTTTTTTTGACAGTTTTCGTAAAGTTCTATTTCATTATTGGTGGGTAACGCATTTAACAGTTAAGTTTATTTAAATAATGTACAGGTAATTGCACAACTATAGCATTGGCAACTAGTTAGGTAACCAATTCAACTGGCAACCAGCTAACAAGTACCTGTTTAAGTATTTAAAATACAGCTCTTTTTTAGATCATTCTTTGTTTAATCACCTTCTTGGAGGGATAAAGGCTTGCTGGTCACACTGGAAATATATTAAGACCAAATCTTCTGATACCCATTCCCAGAGGTTTCTTTCAGCCGGATTAAGCCTCTAACTCCAGGGCAAGGCCAAGTTTGTGGCCTCCAGCATTAATGCTCTTCCCACCTACCAGAGCAGACAGGGTAAGCTTCACACCAGGCCTCAGAGTCTGCATGTAGCGCACTCCAAACGAGAGTTGTTGACATTTGCAGAAATGGAAACAGTGGGATCTGATTGATATTTATTTAGCTGCTATGACAAAGCGAGTGCAGTTGGTACCCGATGTCCAGGCAAGGTTTCTGAAGTGGCAAGATTTTCACATACTTTCTGATAAATCGATCCTCCAAATTCTGTTCCACCATTGACATTAGTGTGTAGCTGGAAGTCTCCAGTCCTGTAGCCAGCCCACTGCAAAATTATTCCTGATTTGGAACCATCCGAGGTCACTTGGTACCCAGCAAGCCAGCCCTCATAACCAAAAAGAGCAGAACCGTGGATTGCAGGTCCAGCAGAATCAGTCAAGATTGCAACCAAGGTTTTACACTCCCTCTTGTAAGAAGACTTGATTTTACCACTTCTCTTTCCTGTGTTTGGTGAAAAGGTGTTATAAAATGTCAGTTTCAAACCTTGACAAAACACACTTCCTAGTGTGTTATCAGTGTTCCATTTCTCTGTGAAAGTCAAGTCATACTCACATCATTTATATTTGGTCTCCAAGGTCCCAGTAACTTTACCAGTGCCTGTGTTAGGTGAACCAGATGTTGAGAATTCCACACCACTGCATGACTTTGTTTTCACATCCAGTTTTACCAACCCCAGACAGAATCTTTTGTTGAAAATATCTCTGGCAGCTTTGCCAAGGTTAGCATGTGATGGAGGAATACACATTGGCTGCGCGCAGCTCTGTTCATAAGTCGCCATGGCGAGGCCAGGGAAGAGGTGATCTAGGGTTTCCTGAGGGGTTTCTCTGCCGCCTTTCAGCTTGCAGCTATGGCCGCTTGGCTCATTGTGGGTCTGGTTGCAGCTGCCGGGGCTGGAGGTCGAGTGAAGGCTACTTTTACTTTTTAAAAGAATGTTATTCACAGCATCCCAAGCAAGCAAGCTAGAACAGACACTACCACCCATGTCTGATTAAGGAAACTGAGGCACAGAGAAATTGTGACTAACCTGACATATCATAGCTACCCAGTTAGTGGTGACCCAGAATTCCAAGCTCGTGTAGTACCTGAGTTCTCTCGGCTTTGTTCATTTCTCCTTTCTGAGCTGCTTGCTTTGAGTCAAATAGGTTAGGTCTTCTCAGGGGAAGGTCTCAGCTTAGAACCCAGCACTAATTTGGAAAACTTTTGGATTCGTTGAAGGTGCAGACAGGGAATCACCTATTTTCCCCCTTTAAAAAGAAATAACCTATAGGAAAAACAAAACAAAACAAATAGTTTGCTCTCGATGTAAAGAGAGGCCCACAGCAGTAACAACATAATAAGCAACTTAATTAGAGAACTAGTTCTAGTGCTTAAAAGGCACCGTTCACAGTGATCGCCTTGGGGTACAAGTACAAATTTAAAAACTTCCATAAGAAACCTAAAAGCATAAAAAGAGCCAGTAAGACCCCCCCCAAAACAAACAAACAAACAAAAAACCAGTCAGCAGCATTATGTCATATTAGAACGTTAAACTTATAAAGGAGATTATTTTAAGCAGTTCCTTCCAAATTATCCATACCCCTCCATAACTGAAGAGCTCTGTCATGTTAGGAATAACACAAGAGGACGAATTCAGGCCCTGCCAGATGAGGGCAGACCAGGATCTCTTTAATTGAGAGCTTTCAAATTCAAACTGTCATCAGGTCCTGTCAATCTCTTTCTTTGTAAGTCTCTCAAGTTCATTCCCACAGCTGCTGTTCTACTCCCAGCCCTCTCTGGAAAACTCTGAGTTCCTAGAGCTGGAAGTCCCCCTCTGTTGAAGCCAGCCCCTCCCCTCTCCTTTCTCTCCTCTCCTCCTCCCTTCCAGGTGCTTTCACAGACATGGCCTCATTTCTAAATACAACTAGACTGTGAAATAAGGAGTACTCCCTTGTTATGTATGAGGAGAGCTGAGAGGTTACAATGACTTGCCCCAGGTCCTAGCTATTAAGTGGTGGATTTAGAATTTGAGAGCAGGTCGTCTTGTTCCCAATCCCATGCCCTTTTCCCCTTGCCATAGAGGTCTGCATCTGCCATCTAACTGTAGTGGTGGTTTGCAGAGGAAGAGGTGTTTGAAGTCATCTTCGCACCTGGGTGTTAGGGCTTTGGAAGATCACGATCCATAGTTTGAGTTGACCCTTGACAGGGTACAGTGGCCCACTCTGCAGTTCAGCAGCCGTACTTCTGGGTTACATTTCTGCCTTACTCTTCAGAGCCATGGGAGCCAATCGGTATATAGATATTTGAGCACCTGTTCTGGGCTGGGTATTATGCTGGGGTACAGTGCTGAGCAAGGCAGAGACAGAACAACTCTTTTCACAGAACTTAACATCCCCTCTCTGTGCAATGAGAGCCAAGGCCGGCGTGTTAACCTCAGCACCCGCGTCAGACAGGAGACTGGAGGTGGCGGAACAAGATGCCATCCCCAGTGTAGCTACTACCAGCGCGGCAAGAATCCCAGGTCTCGGTGGGCTGCGAAGGACTGCCTCATGCCTCATCATGCTGGAACCCCAACTGCACTCAGCCCTGGGCAGGGCATAGGGCATCTCGTATTGGAATGAGGCTGTGTTCTTCCTGATCGGCCCAGATGATGATTGTACTTCCTGCTTTGGCAATTGTCAGTAGCGGATGAAACTCACCACGGCTGGAACAACACTTCTGCTGCACCCCCCCACACCCACCCCCCAAGGCCTAAATACTTACAGGGTTTACTGATTTGTAGTCTATATGAAACATACAATCATTGCAAATATTCCTACTCTTTAGGATTTTCTTGGTTGCTTTTATGTCCCATTGATTGCTCATCCCATTTTAGGGTAAAAGAGAGCTGGCAAACACAACTCATACCATTAGGACAGTTACGCTCAGTGTCTCACTGAAACAGAAGGACTGTACAGCCTGAAAGGACGCTTGCTCCACCCCTCACTTCGTGGAAGAAACTGAGTCGTGGGGAGAAGTTGTGAGACTCTCCCTGGGCCTATGTCTTGGCCCCCCGGGATCCCAGAGCAGATAGGAGAGGAGGGAATTACTAAAGTTGCTTTTTTTTTTTTTTTTTTGTCCAGCTTTATCCTTTTGGTCAGCAGAAAAATATGCTCACGTAAAGGTGATAGGTTGATGGTCAGCTTCAGTTTTGGGTGGCAGAGTATGTTTTTATTTGGGGGGGGGGTCTACTTTCAAAGATCTTTAATTGGGGATGTGAGACTGCATCCGTGTTTGCTAGCCAAATGGCACGTAAACTAGAGACTCACTGTTTCACTCTTCTCTCTAAAATACTAACAAACCAAACCAAACCCGAAAAACAAAGGGCATAAGCAAACTTGTCGAGTTTATTGCTTTCAAAAGGGGGGAAAAAAGCCTTGAAATTTCCTGTCATGACTGATGAAATAAACCTTGAAGTCAACACATTAGACTATTTCATTTTTGTTCCAGTTTTCTCCTGGCAAATAGAAGAATGTAATAAGAAAGGAACCCATGCTTCCAAAACAAATAGGGTCTAAGTCCAAGACATCTAAAGCTTGTGTGGAATCCCTCCGGCATTTACCCCACTGGGCCCCCGGGAAGGGAGGAGACAAACGTCCACATCCCTGTTCTAAGTCAGAGTTGGTTCAGTTAAAGGTGAAACTGTCTGTCAAACTATTTATAGCATGTTTATAGCATGATGGAAAAACGAAAGACTACAGTTTTTAAAGCCTTGCTTTCATTCACAGATAGTAAAGACTTTTGTTTTTAAAGGATAGATTCCTTAACATACTCTACAGTAATTGACGTGAGTTTACACCATGGCATTTGAGCCAATTGATGATTTTTATCATATTTATTATGAATAATTTGTGTTTAAGGTTGAGAACTCAATGAAATGTCAGTCTTTAGGATGAAGATGCCACTTAGTTTTAGGTGGTAAGAGAGGGGCTTCAAGATAAGGTATTGTCTTAGAATGTAAATTGTTTTTCATTTTAAATGCTTAGAAGATTGAGTTTCATTGGTGTTTCCTAGGAGTTTCATTCAACCAGGTATGATATGATTAATGGAGTTTCCAGTATAATTCTGTAAACTTTTGTTTAATTTTTGGTGTATAATTATGTGTTGCCATTTACTCTAACATTTATTTCTCCATGAGTTTTGAATTAAAGTGCCATTACTTTTTTGTTTTAAGGATATAAATTCTTTGGCTTTTTTTTTTTTCCTTTTTGGTACCATTACACAAGTGACTGCTATATAACATGTTTGCATAATATAATGAAGGAACGTGTGGGTGAGACATGCTGAAGTATATGAGGAACCTTTGCTAGATGACACATTTGACCTTGGGAAATATTCATCAAAGTAAAGTTGCTGTCCCAGAGACTGTGTTTAAAAGTATTTCTCTGATTTGGATCTCTCTAGTAGCTTGTTTGAAAAACAAACCTACTGACTGGCCTCTTCAGTACTTGTAGAAGCTGGCAGAAAATCAAGTGTGTAAATTGCTCAGACCCTAGGTTACTCCCCTGTTTGGTTAGCCTTATTTATCATAAGGCATTTTATCCAGAAAAGTCTTCACCAAATGGAAGCATTAATGTTGGAACAGTCATTTCCTAAATGTTTTTGGATCAAGTAAATTTGGAACAATTGGGAAATTTTTTAGGTTGTATTCTCATGTTTGATATTTAGGAAAATATGCATTAGTGAAATGTGTAGTTTGCTTTAGTAGGACAGTTTTATTGCTAACTGAAATAACACCCTGACGGATAGCTTTACTAATATGCTACCTTCAACCCATCAAAATAAAATATCTATATTTTGGAGGATAACTCAACTTTGGTGGGGCAATAGCCCTCATAATTAGAGTATGCCAAATTCTTGGAAAAGGTAGGTAATGTAAATTTAAAAATTTTTAAATGGGAAAAAAAAGTAATGCAAGTAAAATGCGATTCCCCCCGCCCCCCTTCCCCCCAAAAAATAATGTGAAAATGGGAGCTTCCATTTGTGACCCCGGGACCTTGGGCCAGTTTTTTTTTTTTTTTTTTAAACAAATGAGCCACGCACCATATTTAATCAGCTGTAAATGATATATTTCTGTTCCTGTTGGATTGATTGCTTTTAAGCACGACTCATTTCAATACAGCAGCCTAATAGTAGCAAGTTGTGTGAAAATGTTTAATATATGTTAACATATTCTCATTTTTCTTAACTGAAGGTGATCTGTGCCTTATTTTTAATGCAAGATCAGAATTTGAAATTGTACCATCAAGTTAATAAAATGCAGAATGGCTTCTAGGAGGGAAGATTTGATGGGTATCTTTGTGAAAATTTAAGACTTGGGACATGATATGCTTTTTTTAGGTAAATTATAACGGGATATCTGTTTAGCTGCCTTCTTTCACATTATAAAAATTTACTGTAGAAAGCATAGCCATTAACAACCAAGTGGTTGGCATTTCGGCTGTGTTTGAATTTCTGCTTTCTAGACTCTTTCCATCAGCACACATTACTTCACCTTGAGCCTAAAGATTGTATAAATCATACTGACGTTTAAAATGCATGAATCAACTCTTAAGGCACAGATTTTGCATTCTTTCTTTTGCTTTTCTCTTGCCATTGCTTCATGATGTCAGCTAGCCTCAAAGCTTTGGCTCGATGAGTGTCCATTATAACAGGCTCATAGTCCTTTGGTGAATTCATAGAATTAAATTATTCTAGTTCAGCCAGGAGTCTTGGATATTTACTTATGACAATGAAGTCCTCCATTGGTTAGAACATTATTCTTTGTACCTATCAATCATTTAAAAATATTCAAGAAGTCCTGATGGGATGTGGAATAGAAATATTTAGAGCGTGGTCTTGCAGATAAGTATGATTATTTAAACTGCTTTTCATGGATATTGCCTTCAGAAATAGTTTACAACTGTGGGAGAAAATTGCTCTCCATAAATTATAGTCATAGGACATTTGGTCTGCTTTTTCCTTGAAGAACTCTTTGGTCAAGTTTCTTGTAGGGCACTACCTTTTTTAGCCAATAGCTAGATCAGAAAGGGGGGCTGTATTTAGGATGAAATCAAATCAGGATGGGATAGAGGCTAAGATGTCCTCAGGTCTTTGCTGAACGAAGGCAGAGGCTTTGGGAGTAGACTGAGGCTTGTAGTGGATGGGTGAGGGGATTCATGTACAGGAGCTGATGGACAAGATAGATAGGTCCATTTATAAGCAGTACCTTGAAAGTAATTGATGTAGTATAGCGAATATTAATTGTGGATCAGCTAGTCATTGAAAATGAAAGTATCACAGTTGCATTTGAACATTAGTACCCACCCAAACTTAATTTTCAAGGCGTTCTAGTCTTGTAAATTTAGCTAGCATTTAGATTATAAGAGATGCAAACTCTTTACAACTACTCCACCCCCCCACTCCCCCACCCCCCCACCCCCGCACCAATATACTCAGTTCATTTAAGTACGTTACTATAAGAGTTCCTGTGTGGTTTTAAGGTGAAGTTACTGAAGAATCTTTTGTTCCAAATCAGTCCAATAATTAAAGAGTTATAGAAATCATGTTGAGGGCCTCAGAATGATATATTACAATTTTAGGAGCCAAGAGACAGAAAAAGATATTCCCAGCCGACACTTGCAAATCAGAAGCAGCTGCAGAAAGGTCAGAGTCCCTGTGTGTCAAGGGGCTGGTTATTTTATCACCAGTGAAGGGAATCAACTGTATTCCGTGTCTCTAGGCATTTGACACTTCTATTGGGCATCATCTCTAGCCTTCTAGGAACAGTCATCCACCAAGAGTGTGACACAATAAGTTCTATTTGTGCAATGACTAGAAAGTGCAGTAGTAATTTGCAAGTTGCACAATAATTATTTCTGTGTTGTGCTTCATTGTTGTACATGGGCCAGGCTTGAGTAACCTATTTTGGTTAAATAGCCTGCATCTACTTTGCTCTCTGAGTTTATTAGCACAATTAGGTTTTTTGTTGTCTTTTGCATTTTTTTTTCTTTTATGGTTTTTGTAGCAGTGACATTATGGGATTACTCTCTTCCTGACAATTCTTCGGGAAAAGATTGAGTATTATCTGGTGGATTAAGCTTGAATTTTGGACCCAGTCCTACTCCTTACTACTAACCAATGAAAAAAGCAACTGTCGTTTAGCCTCTGGTGTTTAGAAAGTTTCTTCTATGCCCATGTCTATATTTTCTTGGCAGGGGTTGCTTCAGCAGTAAAAAGACATACCTCTTCTGTTATTATCACATTAAGAATCGTAAGGTTACTCTGGAACATTTTGTTTTGCTGTTGTTCTTCCTGTTTTGTTTTAAATTACAGTTGGTGAAACTAAATATTATAACAATTTTTGTATTATTTAAATAGTGTTAGAGGGAGAAGACATTTTAGGGGGTGATTGTACATAATCCATTGGTCCTTTCAAAAATAGTGATGTTTTAGAAAGTGATGTAATTTATGGGATAAAGGAAGTAACATTACACAGTGGGTGGAGGAAAAACAGCTGTGTAACTGAAGCAATGAGAAAAAGGGATTAACAGAAGGAGAGTACATTTTTGCTTGGATGAGGGTGAGTGTGTGAGAGATGCTCCAGAACAGTGGCTTCTCACACTTGAGAGCCTGGAAGGCCTGGGATGGCAGGTCGCTGGGGCCCCCTGAGTTTCTGATCCCAAAGGTCTGGGGTGGGAACTCAAAACTGGCATTTCTCACAAGTTTCTCATACCCGTAAGATGATGGGAGCTGTTCTGAAGGGCAGGAGACTATGTTTGAATGTCTCTAACACTTAACTCTCTGTTAGTCCGAAATTTGGGCTACATGAGACCTCTTCTTTGACCGCATTTAGCAGAAGGATGCATAATTGTTGGCAAAATATTCATGTGTTAAGACGAATGTTTAGTAGGAATTTAGCATTTACAAAGTGATTTTCTCATAACTTACCTAATATATTATATTGGAACTGCACAGTGATGCTTTTAATTATTTTATGGATAGAAGAATCTGAGGTAGAAAGGAGTTATGTAACTTGCCTAATGTTGGTTACCCCAGCTAGGAAATGTCAGAGAGGCAGGCAGCGAACACAGATTTGCTGTCTCTAAATCTGGTTTCCTTGTAAAATTCAACTATTAATATAGTGTGTGTGTGTGTGTGTGTGTGTGTGTGTGTATCTCTATCTCTATCTATCTCTAATCTGTCTGTGTCTATGTCTATTTCTATAACTATATCATCTATATCTATATGAAAAGATAGGTAGTGGAAGGTACATATAGGTGGGAGACCTTGATACCATTTCTCCTTGACTTTCCAAATATTTCAAATTCCCATAGCCTTGTTCTTTCCTGAATTTCTCTTGAATTCCCTCAGCATCACATTATTGTTTTAAAAGTATTTTTCTTTTATTTCACAAGTAAGAATTTTTGTAGAAAAATGAGAAGGTACAAACAAGCAAAAAGAAGAAAATACTTTTCATCCCAGCATCAAGCACAGAGTACCGGGCATAGAAACCATTAATAAATATCTATTGATTGAATGCCAGGAATTAGCTCCCTGACCTCTGGGTAAATTGCTTAAGTTGTCATATTCCATCTGTAAAAAGGAATGGCTGGCAGGGCTCTTATGCTACTTATTTCCTTCTGTTATGGATTTATTTGACATCAGCGATCTTTCAGGGGACTTGGTGAAAGATGTTAAATAAATCATATCTTTGTTACTATTAAAGAAGAAGTTATTTGAAATTTGCTGTCTTTAAATATCTACTGCTCTTTGTCATAAATAGGAAAGAAAATAACTTTTTGCAATGCATGATATGTGTTTATTTGGGTGGTAGGATTGTGTGTGAGAACAAATGCATTTATTTATAAATAAATTATCATTATAAAATATTAAAAACTTCTTCTTATGATATTTCAAGTTCTGTTGTATAGTTTCCTCCCTTCGTGACCCCAAAGTACAGTCAGATGAATTTAGAGATTATCTACCAGCATTTCTTCAAGAACATAGAATAATAAGGAAAAGGAATTAAAAGAGTAGGAAAAAATTATTTGATTGCTTGGTAGTCTTTCTGGTTGATTGTATTTATTCCATGTGTATAATATGGGCAAGTGTATATTAATTCATATGATTTACTTAGTTCATTAGGTGATTACATTGTCATTGTCCAAAAATGTGACTATTTCAAAGAAAAACTAAATTATGTAGTGGTTTCATAATATAGGTCACGGTAGCACACAAGGAGAACAATTTTTATAAAACACAAGCGTATCTGTTGTCCTATGATAAATTTAAATAAAACAGGCTTTATTCCAGATGGGATTACAATGCTTCCAAAATATTTACTAGCACAGTGAATAACTTTTCTTTTTCCTATTGTTTTAGCACTATTTCGTACTTCCCAAATTTTCTTTGGCCAAGTTTGTTATTTCCATTCTATAGGCGGTATGTGTACATAGAAATATGTTCATTCGTTTAGTTAAATCCCCTGTTAGAATGGGTTGGGACTGATGGCTGGACATTCAAATCAACAAGCAAAAAAGTACTCTGGAAGCGTAAATTGCTGGTTTGTTCTCTGTCAATTTTTTTCTTTTTATATAAGTGAATCAGGCTATAGTAGAATTCTACAAAAAATTAACTGAAAGGCTCTTAGCAAAATTCATACTTCTATTAATATTTGATATTGAATAAATCTAGGATTAATTTTTAAAGGATGATATAAGAATAGGATTTTAATGTGTAATTTTGCAGTTAAGGTCCAATAGTTTCATGATAGGAGTGGTTCCCTGTAAACGTTATTTTGAGACTTAGCTCACTTTCATTCAGTTTTATAATTTATCTTTTGGAACTGACTCAGTGAAAGTTATTATGGTCATACTTTAAGAGGAGGAATTTTTCTTCTGATTTACACTGAATGAGTGAACATTAGCTAGCTCTTCAAGTTAGGATCTTAATTATTCTTGTTTGACCTTTGCCTGTAACATTTGGTTTGAGTTGTGTTCTTCTCTTTGACTTTAAGATTCAACCACTGGCAGGAGCCTTATTTAATCTTTCTATTGAGCTGTTTTCATCTCCTTGAATAGGGCATAAACCTATTCATAAACCTATCTTTCATATGGGCAAGCTATTCTGGAATACTGTTAAGATTGAGTGCTTTGTGGCAGGGTGCATTCTATTTAAAAAGTAATGTAATATGTTTCAATGTGATTAAGAACAAGAGTGTTACAAGTGCAAAGTACAGTAAAATCATAACACTCAAGGGCTTTTTACATAATGTGCTATATCTAATGTGCAAACAGTTGACTTAATTTTTTACTTTAGCTTTTTAAAAGCCTGGTGTTTGTCATAAATGCTGCCAGTATGTCCTGATCTTTCATTCCTTAATACTTGAGTTGATACACTACTATATAACTAAGTTGTATCAAGTTCCTGAGGAATCAGATTTCTAGTTTGATTCATATATGTAAAACTGGGTCTTACTCGATAGATTTAATCTGACTTCATAATCAGAATGAAAACAAGAAAATGATAATCTAATTTATAGTATTATTTAAATATGGGGTAGCCTCTATTCAATTGAGTATTCATTTATTTACTGGTCTAAAATAAAAATAAAATCCTCCTCTAATTAAGAAAAAGCCTTTCCCAAGAAACATTTAAAAAAATTCAAGTATGATTTGGAATCTTTGTTGTGTTTCTGTTGTTCTTTTGTTTGTCTCAATTTCCTGCTTGTGGTATAGCAGATATGGTATTTAGCTGATAAGTGTCTCATGCTTAAATGAAGACACTTAAAAAGCAAACTGCACCTGCCTTCAAGTTAGAATAGAAGTAGCATTTATGACTTGTCTTTGGAATAACAGAATTTTTAGTTGTAGAGGCAGCTTCTGAAATGGAAGCTGTCCCCTTATGCGACACAGGAGGTCTGGGGTTAGGGGTTCCGGCATTCTCCAAAGGTCAGATGGCAAGTCTGTGATACTAGAAATGGGGCCAGGACCATGTCTCTTTTTAATTTTTATTTTTTGATGTTCAATATTAGTTTCAGGTGTACATCATAGTAGTTAGACATTTGTAAAGCTTATGAAGTCATCCCCTGATAAGTGTGATACCCACCTGGCACCAAACATAGTTATTACAATATTATTACTATGTCCCGTATGCTTTACTTTACATCCCCAAGACTATTTTATGACTACCACATTTGTGCTTCTTAATCCCTTCCCCTTTTTTTCACCAAGTCCCCCAGCCTCCCTCTCACCTGACAACCAGAACCATGTCTCTTGATTCCTTGATATTTTTTCTTTTGCTATACCACAGGATTCAAATTCAGATTACATTTCTGTTTTCTCCTTGTGTGTTTTGTTGCACTATTTCAGTGTTACGGCTTTGTAATACATAACCTCGGAAGCTTTACTTACTTCTTTTCACTCATGTTGCTGATTTGGGCTTCATCAGTCTGAAGGTGGGCTGCCAGTGTGGACCAACTGCTAGTATGTTTAGTGGTGGATTGAGCCGAAAGAGTTCCAAAGTGAAGAATTTTTTTTTTTTTCATCCATCCCTGCCAAGAATCTATAAGACCCAAAACAAAACTAGCTCCAAGAATGTTTAAAATTGAACCGATTGTAAATGTTTGTATTTAAGTCTTTTTTTCGAAAGGTTTTTGGGAAAGTCCAGAGTAGCTTCTCTAATGGTTATGGATTGTATTTGGCTACCGTTGGATACCTGGATGACTTCTAGTTTCCAAAAAGGGTTTTAAAGCTGTGTAGGGATTATCTCATTTATGCCTTGGGCACAGATGGCATCTTAAAGCTTCCAGGAGCTACATGATGTAGGTAAGCGTTAGCTCCGTTTCGTAACTGAGAGGACAGGACGTGTTATGTGAGTGTCCAGGGTGACATCTGAACCAAGGGGTTTCTTCTCAAAAGCTCTGGCTCTCGACCACTAAGCTCTTCTGCCTCCACACTACACGTTTCTTCTGCTGCCTGTTGCTAAACGAAAGTTTTGAGCGGGTCCTTGGTTTAACTTAACAAAACCCTTTTCCAGTTCTTATAGTGTGCTTCAACACTACACACAGGAATTCTCATACTTGCTGTATTTGGGGTACAGTAATAATTCCTGGTAACATCTTAACCACCAGCCTCCTTCATCCTCCTCTTTCTTCATATTCTGTCTCAATTTTCTTCACTTTTCCATTCTCCTTGGTTTATCTGGAGCCGTAGTCAAGGTGCCTTGTGCATTATTTGGACACCTTCGTTTCTAGTCTCTCTGTTATTCCCAAATAAGTATAAAGCTGCTCGTCATTGGCTCCTAAATTCTTTACCAAAGTCCTGTTTTATCTCCTCTTAGAAAACTTATTTCCTTCGTATCTCGAGATTGGAAAGAACCATGAAGAAATAACCTAATTCAGTTACCAGTGGAATGTTTCTCATATCCTCCAGCTTGTACCACAGTCTCCCACTAAGCTTGTTCTAGAATCTTTACTAATTAAAATTTTCTTGTCTTCCTCCTTTTGGCAATATCATAGCTGCTTTCTTTAAACAAACTAAAATTAAACCTAATGACTGACTCTCTCTTTGCTTCTTCCTGGTTTTGTTCCCTAAGCTTTCCAGTTTGTGAGTTCCCACCTATAATATTGACTCTTAATAGTTTTTGTGTTTGTTCTCATTTCGCTTTCTTTTGTATGTATACTGTTTTCCCCCTACTGTTTCCTGGAATTCAGAGACCATGAGAAGTACCAGGCAATTAGCACTGCTTTTGGTAATTTTGTAAAAAAAATGACTTCTAAAGAAGAATAAAAGCTCTTTTTTCTCCTGTTACTATCTATTTAGCCAAAAGGCACGCCAGAGCTACAAATCTGACAAATCAACTTAGCTCACTTTGTGGTGAGGATAAGGAGGAAAGAGTAAATCACTACTATATTTAGTAGGAACAAGCAAAAAAAATCATACTCTGTAAAAGTGGATTTACTTTAATGATATAGGTAAATTTTTATAACATACTTTTGAACAGTAGTTTCAGATTTTCTTTTTGCAGTGGCTTAGTTCTTTGTCTACATAATTTTAAGAGACCCTAGTACTAGATCTAAAACTCAGAATTAGTCCTTAGAGTATTTAAATTTTCATTGTTTGTGGCAAACACCCTATTGCTTTTGTAAAAGCAATGCAAACTACATTTCATGGCTAACACACACTGCAAGGGTGTAGGGTTTCCTGAAACAGCTTGCAAACCCTTCCTTAAGAAGGGTGAGGATATAGGATTTTTCCTGGTTTAATTGAGAAGATTGAGAGCTTGTCAGGCTAAACAGGAACCACATTCCTGTGTGCACCACGTATGACAGTTGCCACCATATTACTGTCACCCTCCTTCTGTCTTCATTTGTAATATCTAATGGAGCTTCAGTCAATTAGGAGACTTAGGATTGGCCATCTCTGCGCCAAATGCTAAAACAGAAAAACAAAGCAGAGTCCAAAAGATGCTGAAAAGAAATCTTGTTCTTAACCCTTCCTCTAAAGTTAGAACAGTTTTGATTCCTTTGATTCCTTCCCTGGAAGCATTTGTTTTCCTTAGTGTAAAGGGAATAAAGCAACAATTAAGAAAAGATGGATCACTGACTTATTTTGGACCATTCTCTTTTGGTGTTTCTGTGAAGTTAGGTTGTGGTGGTCTCTTAGGCTGTTGTGGGTTTTGTTTTCTTTAAATGGTAAATGGGTCTGATCTTTGATTTATTATATTTGATTATTTTAGAACACTGCCACTTGTATCACCCTAATGCAGTCGATGGCTCTCTTGTGTATAAAACCATTTCATCATCCTCTACATTGAATACTTAAAGGGCAAGTATTAAAAATGGAATTGCGTGCTATGGAAGAAAGATGGAAGTAACACATTTAAAAGTGGCTTTTATATACTGTGCTCTTATTAAAGAAAAAAAATTTACTTCAGTTGAAAGCTATCCCTTTATTATATATGTTTGATAAAATTGTAGTTTCTGTGTTCTAATATTTTGAATATCATCACTCTTGTACTTATCCTTTCTCTACTGAGCCATGTAATTTTGCTTTCCTTGTAGCATCATTTTCCTCCCGTTGAAGATAGCTTTTCACTTCTGATCTTTGTTTTTCTCAAATTGCACTTAACGCCCACTGTTTTCTTATGGTGGGTGTTTCCAGACTCCTCCTTCTGTATGTATTGTGTGCAGGAACACTGAATTTTCAAGGAACATAATTAAAAAAAAAAAAAGTCTATCACTTAAAATTAGGTTGTACAATTCCCAAGAATTTTATCCATTTAAAAAACCTTCATAATGAAGAATCATAATGAAGATTTTTATAAGTAAATGTATTGCTTTCTTGGGAGTTTGTAGCTTTGGGAGAATTTAAGATTTGGGAAATGAGATGGTGGAATCAATCAGAATAGCCAAATCTGTGTGGATGTTAAATGGTGAATTCAGGATGGAAGAGAAGTAAGCAGGAAGTATTCAGGAGGGAGGAAGTGGCCTTCACCTCAATTAGAGAGTTAAAAACAGGTAAGGGGCTGAGCAGCCCTGGAGGCCAACATCAAGACAGGCTTTCTTTAGGCTGTTTACACATCTTCCTCTGTTAGCAACTTAAATAGTGCTTTCCCCCCTGCCTGACCAACACACGCTCTGCTCCTTTTTTCTCTCAGATCTCAGCTTAAATGTCACCTCCTCAGAGAGGGAATACTAATCTAAAATAAAAAGTTCCCCATTCTTCTCACGTCAGCCTGCTTTATTTTCACGTTAGCACTTATTTTTCAGTACTGTTTTATTTTCATTGTAGCACTTATTACTCAAGGCTTCCTTTCTCCGAATGTTCTTATATGTATGTTCTCCTTCATCTTTCCTCCTCCCCGTCCCTGCCTCCCAACAGCGGACATAAGATCAGTCAGTGCAGGGCCCATGGAGGTGTGTTTATTGCTCTGTCTCTAGTCCCCAGAGTATGACCTGCACCGAGACACAGTGTCTCTGGCTAGACCGTCATCTGCTTGAGAGCAGGACTCCATCTTATGTTTGTTACCCCTACGACTTCAGTGCCTGTTGGATTGAATGAATTAGGTGAAATCTGAGGGGAAAAAATGAATTACTATTTACAGGAAAATAGTATAGTTTTGTAAATGAAGACATTACATGTTTCTTCCCCGCTAAACAAAAAGCAGCACCAGTCTTAGGAAAAGCTGGGCCAAGTGTAAAACTTGGGGTAAAACTGGGTGAGATTTTAATACCAGAGGAGTATCTGAGGATTGTTTACTTCTGTTACCGCCAGAAATCGTGAGGTGATTATTTTAGGAAGTGGGATTCTTCAGTAGCTCTTTATATGCTTTATTAAGTAATAAACAGCCACAAGGAGGAACTGTGTTTCCCATGACCAGCTTTCTGATACACTGGTACACAATAAGATGAAGATACTCCTGCCAAATCCTGGGAGGTTCTTCATTACTTCCCTAGAAGATCATTTTCCATGTAGCTAACGTTGCTTTTCCAGAAGGACCTTCTGAAACATGATAGTCTGAAAAATATTTTGCCCAAGGTTTAACTTAAAAAAAAAAAAAATGATGGTCATCTTTAAGGTAGAAATCGTAAGATTTTTCCATGTGAATAATTCTAAAGAAAAAAGAATTAGGTAGGTCTGTCTCTCGGTTGAACTTTCTCTGAAGATACAATTTTACTATTTCCAATAAAATTAGCCTGGAAATAGATTTCCACTAGGCCAGTCATTTGAAGCAATGCCAGATATTGAGTTATATTGAGGGAACTTAGGGCAAGTTGCTAGAAGTACTATCAATTTTAGTGAAAGATGTAAGCTTGTGGATTTATATTTAATAATTCCCAACAATTCATAACATTACATAGTTTTGGGCAATTTCTGTATTTTGTTGGCTCATTTGTTACATGTTCCTTGAAGAAATGATTATGAAGATGATCTTATTTTAATATTGCAGTTATATTTCCTCAAGATGGAATGTATTGATTTAACTCAGCTAGATGGGCTTTGCTTAACTTTAATGATGTAACTTCCTAGAAAGCTAAGAATGTGCACGTATTTAAAAGTGTTCCCCAATTTTCCCCTTTGGAGGGAGAGGCTAGGGATATTCCAAATCTATAAATAAAGATTCCAAGTTACTAACAAATGAAGGCATTTTTTTTGTATCGTTATTAAGATATTTTTCAATATGGCCAATTTGGAGTCTTGAACTCTTATTCCAAATCTAGGAGTTTTCTGGAAAATTTGAAAATTAATGATCCTTTTTTTATTTGTGTAATCCATTTTTACCCATCTGGTCTTTCTGAATGTGTAGTATGAGGTTCTGTATATAAGTATAAGCTTTATCCATGTTATCTGGGCTTTTCTTCATTATTTTCTGTGTTTCTGCTTATTCTGACCTATCTATTATGCTGCTTTCCTGTTCTATTACTTCTGCTCATCCGCTCTGCTTGCCATCCGGCCTTTCTTTTCTACTGCCGGACTTGCTCCATCTCTTCCTTTGAAGCTCATACCAAAGTTGTATATCATTAATTTAATTCAATTTCACCAATGAGGGACTGTGTTCTGAAATGAGAAGAGGCATGAAATGTAGCCTCAGCTCTTGGAAAGCACAATTAAATAGAGGATGAGGTTTATTAGTGTCAGCTATATTAGGATTAGCTAATGATGCAATGAGAAAAAAGGTTGAATGCAGAAGAAAGAAACTACCATTTCTATTTTGGAGTATTGGCAGAAGGCTCTCCAGAGGAGAAGCTATTGGAGCTGGTCTGTGAGTGGTGAGTCCTGAGGAGAGAGATGGGTGTTCCACACCTGCCTTGTTAGCTAACTGTATCTAGTTTGTTTTTTTAAAACTTTATGAAAGTTAGTTGGACAGTTATCTTGTGTGACCCTAGTTCTTCATTGCATAGGAATCAATTAGGTTTTTAGAATTGCATTTAAAAAATCAACAAGGTAAAAACAGCTCAACAGTATGACTCAGAAGATGTCTGGTGTTATCTTTAATCCTTTTTCAGAAAAATGGGGAGGTGACACCCAGGGGGAAAACATTTTTTGTTGTTTAGAAATATCTGTTTTAGATGAGCTAAATAGAACTAACAGTAGAATTTGTGTGTGTGAATCTGTGTGTGTGTGTGTGTGTTTATAAAAACAAAAACAGAATCCAACTGTTGACTTTTGTTTTTCTCATAATGTTGCATGTAACGGCGTGGCTGTGTTCAGTGGCCGTGCGGAGCTCAGATTGCTAGATGTCAGCCCTGGACTTCCAAACACAGAACAGTTGGGGCAGAGACATGGGCCATGCAGCACCCTGTTTCACTATTCATGGGGGCTCTGGTGTGGTGAAACTATAGCAGGAAGGGAAGGAGTCTAAATGCTCAAGGTGGAAGGGACATTTGGCCTAAAGCAGTGGTAACAGCCAGTCTATATATAGAGTTTGCTGTGTTTCCTTCCTGAAGGGCTCTACACAGTAAATAAAGTGAAAGCAATAATTATCAATGGGCAACTGGGCCATGTCCTTAACAGAAGTATTCCGATGGACATAAATCATAGTGTCTAAGCAAACACGCTGGAGAAAGGCTCTGGAGAAGAATCCACCCGCTGTTTTCTTAAGGATTAGGGAGAAACCGGTTGCCTAATGATATATATTTTTTAAAACTTAAATAAGGGTCTTATGGGTCTGTAAGAGTTTCTTCTTTTCTTTCTTTTTTTAATGCTAAAAATGGGCTCTTTTAATTAATTCCATTTACTTACTGTATATGCAATTATTATATAAGCACAAATTCATTCTTCTCTAAGGGGCATTTATTTTTCTATACCAAGCGCAGCTCTTTTTTGAAGTTTTTCTCCTGAAGGAAGAATATTAAAAATTTCAGGTAATAAGTGAGGATTTGACTTATTCCACGTTAACCAAATGATGACTTTTTTCCCCTTTCATGTGTTTTCCTTTCTTGTGTACATTTTTTGCTCAACTTAAACATTAAATAGGTTAATGGTCAATATATAGTTAGCATCATACTACATATTATGTATATAGGTTTACATTGTGCCTATTGTTTTTGCAAAGCTATTTTAGGGGAAAAAACTCAGTTCTTCATTGTTTACAAAAATTTGGGTCTGTCCCTCTCCGGCATGAATTTTGGGTGTTGTGTGATGGTGGACCTGCATGGTACATGCCGTTACTCGGACAGAGAGAGTTTTGAAAATGTCTCCGAGGTAGAGCCTCGGAGTACGTGGATAATGTGTGGAAGGAGAGGAGAAGGAACGTGGTATTTATGGCTATATAATATTCGTTTCAAAGTGACATTGGAGATCTTCTGGCATGATTTGTTAACTCTGTTTCTTAAAATGTGGTACTATCAGAATTAGAACTACTACTTAGCATTGGGTACTCAGCTTTCCGGAGAAGACTCATCTAGGGCAACACTTTCTATCACCTGTACTGATTTTTAAACGTTTATGTTGATTGTAGAGAGTTTGAAGAAGAATTCGACGGGCTAATCCCAGCTCATATCTGCTCCTGGAAAGCTAAAGCGCAATGATAATAAATTAGTGAAGGTTGTCATGAATGTTTAAGAAATTTCATTCAACGGCCATTTGTTGAGCACCTATTATTTGGCTCAATGTTAGTGCCTGGAGTTACAGATATGAATAACTGTGGGGTTGCTGACCTCAAGGGGCTCAGTCTAGTGGAGGAGTCTGAGAGGTAAATGCAGGTTATCCACCAGCCTGATACTTAAGTGCTGCTAGAGAAGCCTGGAAGAGGAACCAGGGAGACGTTCTGAGAGCGAATATCTGGACTGGATTTTGACAGGAATAAGAGATTCCAATGATTCCTACTGAATTAGTTCTCGTAGTTTAAAGACTGAATATTAATCCTCCCATTTTATTGTCACCTAAAAAAAATGTGATGGCTTTCCAAAGACGAGTATCCCATCATTAATCTGAAACTTGGCCTTTTGTTACATACTAGGTCTTAAGGATTATCTGATTCTTGAACAATTGAGAGGAACAATGGGTTGAAGGGTTTAAGACACTTAGATCTTATAAAGGTGACACGATGGCCAGTGATCACTGCAAAGGGATTTGTAATGAAGAAGTGTTGCTAACTGACAGGAGATCCCAAACGTGGTTCTACTAGTTTAAACATAACTGCTATAGGTCTATTGTACTGTCCTACAGGCTAACATGTTTTTTAGTTTTAACTCCTGTTTCTTTTAAAAAACTAGGTTAGTTAGAAACTTATGTTAATGATTCTGGTTATAAGATGCTTGAATAAATAAATAAGCTAACTATTTCCCCTAATTTGAGTTTCTTCAGAATAAAACTGTAAGTTTGTTTTGCATTGCTACTGGTTTTCTGACATGTTTACTGTGTGTAAAATACTGTTTGCGTCTAATTAAGAACACGGTACTCTACAGGCATTGTTCATTGTTATTGACAAAAGTATTCCATTTAAAAGTAATTGAGGTATGTGTTGGTAAACAGCTTCTTATAAAACCAGACTTCTATTGAATATTAATACATAACAGATAATTTCCTTTAGAGGGTGGAAAAAATCTAAGACTATCAACTATAAGATGTGCTCACTAATAGCTGTTTCCTCTAATAGGAGCAATTTGCATGCAGAATAGAGAAAATGAATTACACAAAAGGGTGTATAGCGGAACAGCTATAACTTCTCTGGCATGTACAGCCACCCACAGAATGAACTTCCTTCACATGACCTTGGCATGATTAATCCCAAACAACCAAGACACTGAAACTGCTGTTCTGAAAAAGGGCTCTGCAGCCTGGAAAGGCTGTGGGTGTAATACTAGCTGGGGTGGGTGAGGGGTGTTGGGTGCACTCAGAGGCATTACCCACCCCACCTGTTCAGGGTATTTGAATATTCATGGCAGGTTGGCAGGTGGTCAGTGGATGAAGGACTCATGCCACTCTGAGTCCTTTTGCTTTTTCATATTTTATTAAAGAAACATGTAAGGTCAGGTGAGATGCCTCATTCCTGATTAACTTCTGATGTAAGTTTGAGGAATTGGTTCTCAGGTGGGCCGAAGGGGACAGTTAAGTGTTAAAGTCCTATCTTCAGCGCATCTCTTTGCAGCCATGTCTGTGCTCTTGGAATGTCCAACCAGTTTTCATGCATATCATCGTCGTCGTCTGTATTAGCCTCGCACTTCTATTTCCCCACATATATAGTCTCCTTGCATTTTGGCAGCCATGCTGAGAGATGCGTAGATGGTATTCTCTCTTTTAAAGGGAAAGGAAATGGAAGCCGTCTAGAGAATGTGTAATCCAGGACCATGGACCTGAGTCTTCTAATCCAAATCCAGGGGTCTCTACTTGCGTCATCCTTTCTATTTTCATCTGAGAAGTTTACATGACAATTGGGTATTTTGCAGATTAGGTTTTATGCCTCACTTCAGTCACTTATTGAGAATGTACTGTGTTTCCCCGAAAATAAAACCTAGCCTGACACTCAGCTCTAATGCATCTTTTGCAGCAAAAATTAATATAAGACCTGGTCTTATTTTAATATAATATAATATAATATAATATAATATAATATAATATAATATAATATAATATAATGGTGGGTATGATATAATAAAATATAATGGTGGGTATAATATAATATAATATAATATAATATAATATATAATACCGGGTCTTATATTAATTTTTGCTCCAAAAGACGCATTAGGGCTGATGGTCCGGCTAGGTCTTATTTTTGGGGAAACACGGTATGTGTGCCAGGATCTGTGCTTTTACATACATCACTATGTTTAATCCTTACACTGTCCAGAAAAGGAACCCAACGTTCAGAGAGTTGGGGTAACTTTTCAGAGGTCGCCTGTCTAGTCTGAGGTGGGTCCTGGATTGGCACCTGGGTTTGCCTGAGCCCTTGTCCCTCTTTATGTTCCTAAGGTAAATGTTTCTGTTTTTGAGGAATGAAAAGAAATTACAGAGGAGATTCCTGAATATATAGTAATAAGGAACTCTGTTGAGTGTCAAACCAGTGACTGAGGCAGTTAATGCTTTGGAATGGTGAAAGGAGAAGAGAGGATAGGACTCTGTGGTCTGGGAAGGCCTTGTGAAAAAAATGGGATTTGAACTGTCAGAATACTAAGAATAGCATCAAGGTGTGATAGAAGGAGTAACAGCAGGACAGGGCACATTTGGGAAATGCTGGGCATATTTGAGAGGAATTGATGCGTTCGAATGAAGCACAGGAGGGGTTTGGTGGGTGACCCAAGCAGGAAGGCTGGAAAGGTAAGCTGGAGCCCTGCTGCAGAGGGCTTGGGGTATGAGGGTGTGTTGACTTGATGTTCAGCATGTCCATTTTACTTCTTTGTGATGCTACCAAATGCAGTCTTACCTAGAATGATTCCAGTTGGCTTTGTGGCTGATTTTGATTTAATGGAAATTTTAGTGGGATGAAATCATGTTTAGCTTCCTAGGGTGTCTGTCATTTCCCAAGAGCTGGCCTAAGTAGTCTTTCTTAATAGTCTCCTTTCATAAGAAATATAAAAGCCTTGTTGTTTCTCATATACACTTATGATGTGAATAGATCTTAAGTGTTTGTATGTATAGCAGTATTTCAATAAGCATTCTTTTTTTTTAAGGGGAAATAGGGGAGTAACTTCATGGGCACCAATAACATGGGGAGAATCTGGGTTTGGGATTTTCTAAGGAAAGAAGGTGGTCCTGCCACTTTTTGGCATAAAAATCAGGATAGCTCAGAGAAGCGAGGGGTTTAGGGTGGAGTGATTTACATAAAGACTGGACAGTACTTTTGTTAGGAAACTTTCAAGTTTTGGGTCACGAGGAGCTATCCTCAGTTTCCTGAAAGCTTTCGGGCATGGTGATAACAACTGAACTTGTCATTAATGATCATGGTTAAATGTAATAAGCTGCCCCATCAGGGTTTGAATAAATAACTTAGGTATTTGCTTTACAAAGGAAAATTATTATAGGTTCTGGAAAAGAAATAAAGGATAGATCAGAGATGCAGATGGGGGTTGGCAAAGGGCTATGAAAACAGGATGATATAGATGGTAGAATGGGATATCCTTAAAAATAAAGAATGTATATTTTTGTCTGTTATACTCATCTCACCTATTTTCTATTTTTAATGTTGCAGTGTGCAAAGACCCACCTTACAAAGTAGAAGAATCTGGGTATGCTGGTTTCATTTTGCCAATTGAGGTTTATTTTAAAAACAAGGTATGTAATCTTTGCCCATTAATCTTTCAGTAGAAGATCCTCCATTATCCAAATGATGTTTAAAATAATTTTGATTCATAAGCACTTCTATCACTAGATGATTTTAAAATAAAAGCTAAATTTGTCTTTTAGGAATTTTGGCTATTGCTACCCTTAATTATAGAGGAATTGGCTAGAAAAAGATAATTTCAATTATATGAAGTCAGATTAAATGGAATTCATGAAACGTTCTTTTAGAGAAAAGAATGATTGTTACTTGAAAAAGAGGATTAAGATATGTTTGTAAAATAGAAAAGAGTAATTACGGTTTTTCAGTAAAATACTCATTTTCTCATTTTCATATTTCTAGAACTTTTGAGACTTTCAAAGAATAACCTCATCTTTAGCTGGTGAACACACACATGACACATATACAATTATATCAACTTGAGGTATTATGGATTTAAAATCTTTCAACAGCACAAATATGGCTAAACACACAGACTGTATAATATGGGACAAATTGTTCAAACTCTGTGGAGCTCACTTTTCTTATTTATTAAATGGAGGTAGGATAAGACTATCTATGCCTTAAGGTGGCTAGGAGGATTAGCTACAATAAATCTGAGAATTTAGAATAATGCTTCATATATAAGTAAGTACTTAGTAAAGGCTAGCTGTTATTTCTAATCACATTGTTCCTTCCTTTTATTCCAAACTAATCATAATTTCTAAAACTTGTCTAAAAGTGAGGTAATTCACACACCTCCCCCCCTTTTTTAAGGAGCCGAGCTAATAGAATGTCATGTTATCCAAGGCCGTCAGTGTTCCCTGAAGTATGGTCCTTGGACCAGCAGTATCAGCGTCACCCACGAGAATGTTAGAAGTGGCATTCTCAGGCTGTATCCCACTCTCCTGAGTCAGAATCTCTGGGACCAGGGCCTGGGAGTTTGCATATCTACTAGCCTTCTAGGTGACCCTCATGCACAGCAAAGTATGAAGCTCACCGATAAGCCACCTTTAACGCTCAGTCCCTTCCATCGCAACAGTATCCCAATGGCTTTTTCAATGTATAGAAGGCCCAGCAAAAATCTCTTTATGATTAATTAAGAGAATATTCACTTTTAATGAAACTATCTTGAAGAGTAGGAATGTATGGAGGAGATGTTTTATGTTTTTTTTTGTTTCTTTCTGCGCCCATCTCTTTGTGCATACCACCTGCGGCATCAACTCCCTACAAACCTACTACCCCTCCTCCCATTAATTGTTGTTTTTTTTTATATTTATATTTTGGGAGCATGTTTGACAGTAACCGAGCTCTGTGTAGTTAAAGATTTGAATGCTTGCTTTGTTCTTGGCAGCTTTCTGAGCCCTTTATATATGTTGCTTCATTTAGTAGGTTTACAAGAACTTTTGAGAGATAAGTACTATTTTTCCTACTTTAAAGGAAAGGAAACGGAGTCATTGAAAGATCACATGGCTTGTCTAAGGCTTTTTCTTTTGAGTATTTATCATTTTATTATCCCTAGAATTGACTCAACTCTGTCGTGAGGAATGAACACCCCTTACAATAATGGTTGGTGAAAAAGTAGCGTTCAAAGTTTCCGTAGGAGGTGAGAGAAAGCAGCCCCAAACCTCCACATGATCTTGGAAGAGTCTGACTGCTACATATTAAGGCTGTCACCCCATCCTGGCCCCATCTCTATCCTTGTGCTTTCCCTGTATCCAATAAGCTTGTTTTCAGTTTCGCTCATTTACTTGAGAGGTCAGAGTCAAAAGGGGTGCTGGAGTGTCAGTGTTTCTTTTAAATTCGTGTATATATTCATTGTGTCTTATTTTGTGTTTGTGGTCAACAGCCCAAGTCTGTCTATGAGAATCATGTGAGCTTCAGAAACTCTAAACCAACAGGCACACTAAAACATAAATGACTCTATAGCACTTTAGGTTCGAAAGGATCCCATGCATCTCTCTTTCTTTCTGTCCTCAGAGAAAGTACGTGAGTAACTGTCAAGGACGAAAGCAGAATGAGAGGAGTGATGTGATGTTGCCAAAACCGGATTTTCACCTCTAAAAATGTACTAGCTTTATATACACATTCACACACACACACACACACACACACACACACACACATATATATATATATATATATATATATATATATATATATATATATGTATATATATATAATACATGCGTCTATATATATACACATATATATATATATATACATATATACATATAAACATGCTTTCTTATTTGAACTTGGCGAAGGATCTTTTCTCAGGAGCATAGATTGACATAATATTGATAGGTCCTCTCCAAGAAAGATACTCAGTTGGCTAGAATACAAATTTATGGGTACATTTTCCTTAAAAAAAAGAAATGTCTTTAAAAAAAAAAATCGCACTCAGGATTCATAGGAAGATAGTCACTTTCTGCAGTCTTTACCCTTAGTTTTATTGAAAAACGATTTTTGTTTTAAGTTATTGCTGACTATAAAGTGCTGTTGTTATTCATTCTTTTTCTAATTATATTCATCAATGCATTTTTCTCTTTAAAATGTATGCAGACATATACTCCTAGTAAAAGTGTATGGAATAAAACTTAGAAGTTATTCTCTTGACTCCATTTAATCATTATTTACTACTTGGTGTAGCCTTTCCAGCTTTCTCCCAATGCATTTGCGTTGATAATGTATGTCAGTGTAGAGATTGGCAGGTGCATAATATATGATCCTTTAATATTTTTCTGTGACTTCCTTTAATTTACTTAGCAATATTCCTGTCCAAGTCAGTACTTTTAAACATCTGAGTGGTATTCCATGGTAATGATAGACTCACATGAATATCATTTCTATTTTTTTGCTATTATAAACAATGCTGCCATGAACATTTTATAATATATTAATATATACCAGGTGCCAAAAAAATGTATACACGTGGACACTTTGGTCAGTGTTGCTCAAGCAGTAGTTTGCCATAATCAGAAGTGTCCAGACGCTGATGGGAACCACTCTGAGCACCTCTTGTAATTGCAGAAGTCAAACGTGACTTGTATTCATCTTTGTTATCGGTATATATTGAGTATTACAATTTTAATAGTTTTTTCCTTTCTTAAAATGTTTTTGGCTATATATATATACACACACACACACGCACACACACAAACACACACACTAATATTTGATTATTTGTATGAAAGAGATTCTTAGAAGTAGAATTACTAGGTGAGGGTATCATATGCATTTGGTATGTTGATAGATATTGCCAAAGTGTCTTCCCAAAAGGCTCTATCAATTTATACTCCCAATTATAAGGCAGAAAACAGCTTTTCTTATGTTTTTAATTAATTCCACGGTTGTATTGACTATTTTACACTTTAGAGGAAAGCAGATAAGTGAAAAATGATCACAATCCAATGTGATAATTACATTAATAAAGAAATGCTATAAGAGGTATGTCTAATTCAGATTGGATTGGAGGAGTTATGGAGACTTTTCAGAGGAATTCGTGCTTTAGCTGGGTCTTCCATAATGAATTTGCATTAAGTAGCCAAGGGAGGGAGGGATGCTGGGAGGAAAGACATTTTAGGCGTGAGAGCACTATATGAGAAAGGCAAAATGAATGCGGTATTGTGAAGTATGGGGGAACTGCAAGTGCATCAAGATTATAGAAGGACAGGGTGTAATAAGAAAAGGAAGGAAATGCAGGAAAGGTATTAAAAGGCTATGATGGTTATTCCAAGCAAATGGGATTTTCATCCTATAGAAAATGATGAGTTATTAAAGGCTTTTATATCTATGAAAAGATGTAATCAGATTTTTGTATTAGAAAGATCACTTTGTTGTCATTGTGAGAAGAAGAATGGGGTAAGTTCACAAACAGGAAGGCCACCAGATGAGGAAGGTGAAGGTCTAGTCAAAATGAAGGCAATGGTAACGAGAGAAAAGGGGATAGATTTGAGAGTTCCTAAAGAAGAATACTAAGATAGAACGTGGAGACAATTTGACTGTGATGAGTGAAGGAGAAGGAAGAGTTGGGGATGATTTTTGTGTGTTTTAACCTTGACAAGCAATTAGGATTTCTGTTTGCCCAGGTACAGAGTATAAAAGAAAGCACAGATAAAGATAAGCTTAAAATAATGTATGAATTTCATGTTGCTGCGGCTCAACCTAGTGGAGATTGGGTCGACTGTAGAACACATGCCTATGACAGACAGTCCAGTGAGAGCTGGGCTGGAGATATAGATGGGGGGGTCACTGTTATGTCGGTGGAACTGGCTCCCTGTGAGTGGGGGTCACCTCCCTGGGGAACTTTGGCAAAAGTTAAAGGACATGTATCAGTCAATGAAGAAAGAAGGGAGATCTGTGAAGAAGACTGAGAAGGAATGCCAATAAATGTGAGGAAAACCAGGAGAGGATGGTCCGATGATGAAAGAGGGGAGCGGGTTTCATTTCAGATTGGTGGTAGAAATGAAGAGGTAGTGAACAAATGAGTGGAGAGTATGATTTGGGGAAGTTTGGAAGAGGAGGTGGAAATCATGAATTTGTAATAGGTAATGCTACCTTCTGACAGTTTCCGGTGCTCAGACTTTTTAGTGAAAAGAACAGTGTTCAAATCACTTTGTTTCATCATGTGTTAGGAATATAACAAATTCTTTTTTAAAAAGAAAACTTTGTTTGGCTATATAAAATTTAAAAGTTTATGTATTAAAAAAACCACAAACACTTTATACATTGCTGGTGAGGTTTTAAAATGGTACAGCCACTCTGGAAAACAGTAAAGCTGTTCCTAAAAATGCTAAACATAAAGTTACCATTTGACCCAGAAACTCCACTCCTAGGTATATACCCAAGAGAAATGAAAGTACATGTCCACATGATAATTTGTACACAAATGCTCATACCACCATTATTCATAGTAGTAAAAACGTGGAAACAACTCACATGTCTATCCACCAATAAATGGATAAGCAAAAACCTGCATGTCCATACCATACAATGTTATTTAGCCATCAAAGGGAGCTAAGTACTGACATGTTACAATGTGGATGAACCTTGAAAACTAAAATGGCAAAGCTAATGACAAATGAAAAAATTATATTTCACAGAGATGGTTAATAGTTGTAATACACAGGGAGTTTTTATGTAAAGTAATACAACAAATTCTAAGTGCCTTAATTTCCTAATCTGTAAAACAGAACTCACCACTGACCCAATGGAGGGTGATGGGAATTAAATGAGGTAAAGTTCTTATTAGTTATTGTTATTATCTTCAATCTTTATTTCACCTTGGATGCTTAAGAATCGGTGTGTAGAGAGGTTTAAATGTTTAGCCAACTAAAGTAATAATTGTTCGAGAGTAGAAGTTGGGTATCATGAAATGCTAATCATTGTCTTCTTTTGGGTATTATGCTGTTTTGTCCTACCAGTTCAGGAAAATGCCATCCTTTTATTCATCTCACAGATATTGGTTGCATTTTTACTATGCACAGGCACTAAACTAGTTGTTGAGGGTACCGTGATGATTCAACCACTGTTGCTACTTTCAAGAATGATCCATCGGTAAAGGGAGCTAATAAAAAGGCAGTTGTGCTAAAACGTGGCAAGGATAAAGAAAGAGATGCACACAGAGCAGAGAAGACGCAGTGAGGAGTTGGGAGTGGAGTTCAAGGAATGCTTCCAAAAAGTGGAAGCTGAATGGAGAAGGATGAGGAGAAGTTATCCAGGAAGAAGCAGAATGTGGGGGAGTGGAGAAGGTAGGCAATGAAGATAGTAACGTGAAGCAAGAGGGAAAGCCAGGTTTAACGGAACAGGATAAATACCGGGAACCAATAGGCGTGTGTAGCCAGACCATCCGCTGGGTAGAAGAGATATGGTAGGATACGGAGCCACGAGCCAGATTATGAAAGCCCTCCTGTGGCATTCATGTGAGCTTAAATTTATATCCCGGTGGCAATTGGAAGCTCTTGAAATTTTAATCAAATAGTAAACATGGACAGATTTTGGTTTCATATAGATAATTTTGAGTTCTGAATGAAGGGGGAATTGAAGATAATCTATCCTGAAGCAGGAAAACCCATTAGAGGAAAGAGTTATAGTTTGGGTTGTGAGTAAGAGCATGACAGTGTGGGTTAGAAGGCTTGTTCAAGAAATATTTAGGAGAGAGAATGGCAACAGGTGTGGGAGGTAGAGTGGGAATGGGAAAAAGTGAGTTCACAGATGTCTTAGGCTTCTTGTTGGGTGGCTGTGTTGGTGGTGTCACACCACTACAGATACTGCAGGAAAGATGAGAAGTTTATTCTTTTTGGTTTTCCCCTAACACAAGAAACAAATTTATCAGATATTTGCATTTTGCTTTGTAGATAATTCCATGATCATGTTTCCCCCAGTACTTCTTTAACACTGTAGCTGTTAGATGTCTGGGTCTTTTCTTTCTGTTCCTTCTGAGGAGTAAACCTTTGCTTTAGAAATTTCTATTTATGCCTAACTCTCTTGTTTCTTCTTTTTTTCACCCTCTAGGAAGAACCTAAGAAAGTCCGCTTTGATTATGACTTATTCCTGCATCTTGAAGGCCATCCACCAGTGAATCACCTCCGCTGTGAAAAGCTAACTTTCAACAACCCCACAGAGGAGTTTAGAAGAAAGTTGCTGAAGGCAGGAGGGGTGAGTGGCACTGTCTTGTGTAAAGCCGCCCTATAAAAAAACTAGTTGCTAGTGTATTAAGAAGTATAACAATGTGTTGAGATAGGAAAGAGATGTAGTACCATAATGGCTTAGCTATAGACTCATGGCGGGAGACGAAGAGGTAAACAAGCGATAACATTTTAAGTAAGTATGAATCTGAATTTACGCTGTTGGTTCAAATAGCCTTGCAGTCTATGCAGTTCAAGTTTATTTCAACAAAGAGCCAAAACCAATCAATTATCCTCAATTAAGAAAAAAACAATGTCTGAACGTTGTTATATCAGTTTATAGAAACTTTTGGGTAAAGCTGAAAGTCACGCTAAAAATATATAAACAGGAGTTATTGTCCAAAAATTCATGATCAAAATTGATAGAAATGTATACTTGTCATATTACCTGTTTGGGTTATTATACTTCACATTTTTGTTTGTTTGAATTGTATGTAGGTAGAAGATGAATTTTCCTTTTTAAAAACTGGTAACAAAGGTGTGGTAAATTTTTGCCCGCGTGGTTTGTCTATGATGGAGAACAATTTTTAAGTGGTTATTTGCAAATATAAACATTACAAAATGTTTGCTTGCAGCTAAGTCAACTGTATAGACAAATGCTATTGATCAGTCAAAAAACTACTTTACAATGGGAGCCATTGGTATAATCAACCTCTATTTCAGATGAACTTCCTGTGTCATCTTATATTGGCACTTCAGACCCCATAAAAGGTTGAAATGTGTTCTTCACTGTAGATTTCCCTTCATTTACTTTTTCTGGGAGGTTTTTGATAGTTTTGCATCCATGAAACTCAACCATTACATATAAGCGTGTGCAGACCATAACTTCTCATGATGCCTCATTTCACTGAGAAAATCTACCTGAGGGATTTGTAGGAAAGAGTTAGGTTTTATGTAGCACAGAAGTTCTTTCCCTTGATGGGGTTATGGGCGACCACTTTGAGAACTTCAGGAAAGTTCTGGACCCTCTCATAAGAAAATCATCCACGTATATAATTGTGTGAACATGTTGGGTTATGTGAAAGCCCTGAAGTGCATTTTTTGGAGTTGTGTTTTGCTAGGCCCTATACTTTCAGCTGAACTACTAACATGTATTTGAAGCTTTGCGAGTTCTTTCACCACATTTCATTCAGCACTGCACTATACCGCTAGATTGTGGGTTAAATAGGTATTGGGTCAGCTTTCGAAATGAACCACCACCTTTAGTATTTCATGGGGGAATGTAT
Organism: Rhinolophus sinicus; assembly: GCF_057876585.1. Taxonomy (NCBI): domain Eukaryota; kingdom Metazoa; phylum Chordata; class Mammalia; order Chiroptera; family Rhinolophidae; genus Rhinolophus; species Rhinolophus sinicus. Next base: position 64,635,441 of record NC_142516.1, on the reverse strand, counting down.
CCTCATGAGGAAATGGGCTTTTGTAATACATCTCATTTTAAAATTAAGGTTTAGTATATATTTACTAAGGGAGTGTTGCTTTTGTTTTTAAAAAACCCTATTTTTATTCCTCTTAGTTACTAAGAGCACAGTGTTGATGCTATTTACCCATGGCTCCGCCCTCCAAAATGAACCAGTCCACTTTAAATCCTAGTTCTCATTATTTTTCTTTTTATGAGGGTGGCATTTTATGCTTCTGATTATTCCTTTTGGGTATGCAGTTAGGTAGGTAATTGGAGTGTGTGAATTATGGAACTTGAGTGCATCAGGCTTCTGATAAGGGTCGTAGGAAAGAGTAAATATGACACAAGAACTTTTTAAAACAACCACTTAGTCCCAGAGTGCTCAAGGGTTGCTTGTGAACGGGAGAAGAGGTTACAGGTCAGTGATAATGCAGGGGAGTGTGGTACTGCCTCCTGATAAGGTCTCTAGTAGATTTCTGTCTTTTACTATGCTTAGCTTTTATCTCAGAATTATCTTCCTCGACTTCCAACTTACCTTCTTTGTGTTTCTTTAAGTGCTATTTGAAGCCTACATTAGACTTAGATTATGTCTTGACAACTCAAAAATAAGTTGAAATGTTCAAGCACACTAGTTATTTGAAATACATTCTGTAAGGGAGTGATTCTAATGAATTTTGTGGTAAAATTAAAATTTAAAAATTAATTTAAAATAGGTAATCCCATAGATTTTGTCCATTTCATATAGGGAGATTAGTCTTGTATGGAGATGTGAAAATCTGTAGATTAATAAACATTTTTGCTCTTACCTAGATTTTTGTTTACCTTGTATTTAAACATTTATCATTATCTTAGTATTAATGGAGTCTATTGTGGTGGCACTAACTTATAAGGCATTTTGATTTTATTAGACATTTTCTCAGTTTTATTGAGATGTAATTGATGTATAACAAGCATTGTATAAGTTTAAGGTGTAAAATATGTTCATTTGATGTATAACAAACATTGTGTAAGTTTAAGGTGTAAAATATGTTCATTTGATATACATATATATTGCAAAATGCTTACCACCTTAGCATTAGCTAATACCTCCATCATGTCACATAATTACCATTTCTTTCTTACAGTGAGACATTCAAGATATACTCTCTTAGCAACTTTCAATTACCCTGTTCCCCCGAAAATAAGACCTAGCTGGACAATCAGCTATAATGTGTCTTTTGGAGCAAAAATTAATATAAGACCCAGTCTTATATTATAGTAAAATCTTATATTATAGTAAAATAAGTCTTATATTATAGTAAAATAAGACTGGGTCTTATATTAGTTTTTGCTCCAAAAGACGCATTAGAGCTGATTGTCTGGCTAGATCCCATTTTCGGGGAAACATGGTGTATAGTTCAGTAGTGTAAATTATAATCAGCATGCTGTGCATCAGGCCCCCAGAACTTATTCATCTTATACATCTAGACGTTTGTACTCTTTGACCAACATCTGCCTCTTCCCCCACCCTCCGTCCCCGGGTAACTACCATTCTGGTCTCCGTTTCTATGAGTGTGGCTTTTTTAGATTACACAGGTAAGTGATATCATACAGTATTTGCCTTCTCTGTCTGACTTTTGTTTAGCATCATGCCCTCAAGTTCCACCCATGTTGTTGCAAATGGCAAGATGTTCTTCTTTCTCGTGACTGAATAATATGCCATTCACACACAGAACACACACACACACACACACACACACACACACACACACACACACACACACCACTCACCCCCACATCTTTATTCATCTGTTGATGGACGCTTAGGTTGTTTCCGTATCTTGGGTATTGTAAATAATACTACAATGAGCACAGGAGGCAGATACCTCTTTGAAATCCTGTTTTCATTTCCTTTGGATGAATACCCGGAAGTGGAATTGCTGGATCATATATGGTAGTTCTATTTTTAGTTTTTTAAGGAACCTCCGCATTGTTTTGCATAGTGGCTGCACCAGTGTACAATCCCACCAACAGTGCACAAGAATTCCCTTTTCTCCACATCCTTGCCAACACTTACTGTCACTTTTTTTTTTTATAATAGCCATTGTAACAGGTGTGAGGTGGGATCATATTGTGGTTTTGATTTTTTCTCTGATGATTAGTGATGTTCAGCTCCTTTTCATGTACCTGTTGGCCGTCTGTATGTTTTCCTTGGAAAAATGTCTATTCAGTTCCTCTGTCTCTTTTTTAATTGGATTGTTTGGGTTTTTTTGTTGTTGTTGTTGTCGCTGTTTGCTACTGAGCTGTATGAATTCTTTATATATTTGGATATTCACCCATTATCAGATATATGATTTGCAGACATTTTCTATTTCATAGGTTGCCTTTTCATTTTGTTTATGAGTTCATTTGCTATGCAGAAGCTTTTCACTTTGATGTAGTTCCATTAGTTTTCTTTTTCTGCCTTTGTTTTGGTGTCTAATTAGAAATATTGCTCATGATTGTGTCTCTTCAGATAAATCTTTAAAAAACAAAAACCTGGGCTTTAGGGTGAGAGAGGAGGTACTGTGTTTCTTATACCTAAACATTACATATATGACATAGATGTGTATGTTATACCTTTAAATGAAAAAATTAATCCCTTCTTCATATGTGCTGTGTGAAATCATTATGTACAGCTTGAGGTATGACTGGAGTAAACTTACTGTTTTGGCTATGGTTCCTTGTCTTGCACTTTTTTCTTTTAAACCAAAAGTACATAGCACTATTAAAAATTGAACTTGGCTTTTTAAGAGATCTGGAAGGTTGAGAACTGGCATCATCTTAGAAAAATGCTTTCACCTCTTAGAAAAAAATGATTCCAAAGAACTTTTTGCCAGGCAAATCTCGAAAACTTGCAGATTTTTATCTACTTCATAATCTATAAACCTACAGCTACATTACAACCCTTTCTGTGGTCAGTAGCATTCTCTTCTTTTCACTGGATTTCTTTCTTTTTTTTTTATGTTGCCCCTTTTTCCTAAATAGTCTCAAAGAAATTTTGGTGTACTTCCCCCTTGAAAGAAATGTACCCAGAGTTCTTCTGTTCAACAACTCCCTAACTAAGGAGTTGCTGTAAAAGAAAAACTTCTGGGGGAAGGGCACATTTGGATTTAAACATTATTTTCCGAAAATAATGAAATACAGAATGATTTTATTTACCAGACCGTGAAGGTAGTTTCCTATAAATGAGAGACCTCATTGGAGCTTGCTGAGAAGTTGTAGATTTGGTTTAGAACCTAGCTCCTGTGAAGCCTTAAGGGGTTGGGAAATGGAAAAGAACAACGTGAGAGCTTCTGGGAGGAGATTGCCTTATGTTGAGATCTTTTTTTAATTTTTTGGATGCAGGAGAGGCGGAGGACAGTGAGCGATAAACTTTTGAGGGCAATTTGATATAATCTATTATTTGTTCTTGAATGTTAAGCACAAAGACCAAGTGTACCTTAGCGAGAAGCACCTCTCGATTCCGCTGAGCTATTTCTATTTGTTTTAAAAAATGAACTGATGAACCCTTTTTGAGTGATTTTTGAATATGTTCTTCAGGATTTTTTTTAAAGGGTTTATGATCACAGTAGATTTTTCTCTCCATTTTACTTGATCATATTCTTAGTAGCTGGAATTCATTCCTACTGAAAAACTGCAGAAGGGTTTGACAGCTATCGCATTTGATTGAAAGAGGATGAGTTTTTCTTTTGGGCATTGGCAAAGTAAAGATACAGGTAAGTGTATGTCATATAACTGAAACTCGTCATTCTACTGACTCACCGCTCTGGGTTTCCTGTTGGGAGGGAGTGTGGTACGATTGGAAAAGTTTTGAAGTCAGACAGATTTGAGTAAAACCTTCATCTTTGTCATCTTCTAGCTGAAGAAAATTATTACATCTTTTTGAAACCTCAGTTTATCATTTGTGAAATGGACGAGACAGTGTTTTCCTCATTGAGAATGTATAACCATAGTGTGCGGCGGCCCCTTGGTTCCTTTCCTTTGATTACTGGGTTAGAGAATCAACAGACCTTCAACCACTTTTATAGCAAGCACGTAAAGATACAGTGGAAGAGGTTTGTTATTTAATGTAAACTACTATAAATGTATTCACAGAAGAACATGTTTACCACCCGTTAGTGTGATGGACCTGTGTTGGGTTTAAAGATTAGCCCATGGTGTCTTTCTTTAAAGGATTTTAATTCTGGCTGTTTGTATTTTGCTTATATAAAGTGAAACAGAGTTCTGTTTGGAGTATCATTTTTTAAATATGTTTTAATTAGAAAAATTATCAGTTCTTACCATTGTTCTTAATTCTAGATTTCTAATTCTAGATTAAAGGCTTCTAAAAGCTGTTAGATTTACTAAGTAGTATGTTCAGCAAGGTAGTTGCATCCTTGTGTTTCTATGAAGAAAGTACAAAAGTGGCAAGTATCTTTGGAGAACTGAGTTTATTTTACAGCCTGCTCCCCTTTTTTGGCCTTTGACATCGAGTGGTCTGCTTTGGTTCTGTTGTTCTTTATAGGATGATGGTAGGCTTTTGGTGGGTTCTCTCTCTCTCTCTCTCTCTCTCTCTCTCTCTCTCTCTCTCTCTCTCTCCTCCCCCCCCTCCTTCTTTCTTTCTTTTTTTCCCCCATCAATTAAACAGGGCAAAGTCTAAACATGTTGTTCAGTCTATTTCTGAATCACTGGCAAGCAGTTAATTTTGAAGACTGAAAATTAAAACTAACCACAGCAGTTGTTAAAACTAGGGTTTCTATAGGCAGAAATCCAATTCTGTTCAGACACCACCTGTTTCAATAGGACATTTCAGACGCCCATTTGGCAAGATTTGCTGGAGAAGACATGGGGAACATGCTTTCAGTCTGTGGTAAGTCTGCAGCATAATGCAGTCCTGCTTCTCAGAGTGACAGTTGCATTTATATATGGTATGTTTTTGCAAGGAATAAATTGGGATCTTTCTGAAACTCTGCTTATTGTAAAGTGGAATTCAAGTCCATAGTGCGCCCCCAACAAGGGGGTTGGGTTATTAAAGGGCTAAAGGCATCTTATGATAAGGAGCTTTCACTAATGCAGCTGTGTCAAGCCATCTGAAAATGGCATTTTATCGCAGGGTTCTGGAATGAATCTTGTGTAGAGTGGTTTACTATTTCCTTTTGTAGTGGAGTTTACAACACTTCTAATTTCTAAACGATACAGACCACATGCTCTCTCTCTACACTTTAACTTTTTTAAATAGGTAAATACACACAAAATAGAAAGTGACATACAGTTTGTCTTCCTTCAGGCTACCAACGAAGCTGTAGTGAATAACCTTTTACGTAGTTCTTTGTGCACAAGAATGAGTATATCTGTAGGATAAATTCCTAGGAGTAAAATTGTGACTCCGAGGCAAAGTGGAATTTAAATTTTGATAGACATTTACAAATTGCCTGCCAAAGAAGTTGTACTACTATAAGCTTGCATCAACAGTGTGTGAGAGTATGTACTTCTCCACTTGGTGATTTATGAAAAAATTTCCCCCAATCTGATGAGTGAAAATGATATCTCATTTTTAATTCACATTTCTCTTATGAGTTATGATGAGCATCTTTTCATATGTTTAAAAGCCATTTTTTATTTCCTTTCAAAGAAGGAATACATTTTAATGTATTTTAAATTGGAAATATTCTAAGTGTTTCAGTTTCAACTTAAATTTATGGGTACTCTTCCCACATACTTACATTTGGAAAGATTACAAAAAGATACGGAAGCCTCTTTAACCAAGGTCTGTGTTTTCAGGCTTTCTTCAATGTGTAACAAATTATGTTCTTCGGAACTGATTTGTCAAGACTTTGGCTTCTAAAAATATAAGTGGCTTTTGTGGCAAACTCATCTCAACAGTGCCCAGAGATGAATGGCTGGCTGCTTATTTTAAAAATGACTGGAAAAAAAAATACATAAAAGATTATTTTAGTGGCTGTTACTGGACAGCCTCATTGGATTTTTAGCTATTTGTTTTGGGACAAGTGTGCGTTTTTGTTATTTTTCTGATATATATCATTCTGTAACCTTCTGCCTCAAAAGATAAAAGGATGCTGCTGTTTTTCACTAGCACTGATAAAAGGTGATTTATTTGAATAAATGTAAGATCAAGCAGGCTGCCCCATTTATTTGGTGGTTTCTCAGAGTTGAGGTTAATTTTCTGTCGTATTTGGTATTTTCTCCTTTCTATACTTTCGGTTTTCTCCTCATCCCATTGTCCACCTCTAGCCTGGAAAATTTAATCATGAATGTAGAACATACATAAAAATGATAAATAGAATGTCGAAGTTGTGAACCTTAACTCCAAATGTAACATTGATCTCATAAATTTTTAGGGAAAGGATGGTCATGATAGTAGAAAGTTATTTATGTCACTCAGCATATTTAGTGATTTTACGGTTCGATGTCTCCTGAAAGTCACATAAGTTGATTACAGGATAGTTACAGACTTTTGAAGATAAGGGACCAAAACATATTTGGGGTATCTAATAATCTTCCTGCCTTCATTGGTCCCTTCCTTCCCAGTTACCTAGTTACCTTTGCAGTAAGAAGGGGGAAAATAGTAGCACACTTTTCACGCAGTCCAAAGCTCATATACACTTACTGCATAAATTTAGCAAAGGTTAAATGAAAGAGAAATGAAACAGGTCGATGTTCCTAGAATGGGTACTAGGAAAAGTTCTGTCAAGTGTTACAGCTGTCAGTATTGGATGGTGTGCCCTGTTTCCTTCGGCTCCTCTCCCAGGAGGAGCACTTTAGCTGACAATATGTAGGAGCCTTAATTTGGTCTTGGAAGGAAATGCTGTAATATATGAAAGAAAACCATCACTTAACCTGCCCCTAGATCCTGCCCCCTATGCGCAAAAAGCTGAGAAAATAAGAAATAATTAGAAAAGCAAACAGATGAAAGGATGTGAATCTTGGAGAATTTCAAATAAAAAAAAAGAATAATTCTTTCTCTTTTTAAATACAAAAATATTACAATTGAAAACTGTTGGTTCAGTTTCTTTCTCCCTTCTGGGCTCAGGTAGCTCATTATGCAGTTGTTTCAAAGCTGCATACAAAGTTTATCTAATATATTGTGTTTGTTCCCTCACTCCTAGGATGGTAAAGGAGCTGCTTATGAGAGCAACTCTCTATTTTGACTGTCCCGACTGGATGTTTTTTTTTTAAAGATTTTATGGGGGAAGGGGAACAGGACTTTATTAGAGAACAGTGTGTACTTCCAGGCCTTTTTTCTAAGTCAAGTTGTTGTCCTTTCAATCTTAGCTGTGGAGGGCGCAGCTCAGCTCCAGGTCCAGTTGCCATTTCTAGTTGCAGGGGGCACAGCCCACCATCCCTTGCAGGAGTCGAGGAATCAAACTGGCAACCTTGTGGTTGAGAGGATGCGCTCCAATCAACTGAGCCATCCGGGAGCTCAGCTGCAGCTCAGCTGAAGGTGCCATGTTCAATCTTAGTTGCAGGGGGTGGAGCCCACCATCCCTTGCGGGACTAGAGGAGTTGAACCAGCACCTTGTGGTTGAGAGCCCACTGGCCCATGTAGGAATTGAACCGGCAGCCTTCGGAGTTAGAAGCACGGAGCTCTAACTACCTGAGCCACCGGGCCAGCCCCCCGACTGGATGTTTTGAGGGTTCCTAATCTATAATATTAAGTAAAAACAATTTTCGGGGTAGTGAGGAGAGAAGGGGAAGGAAAGCTTGATTAACATTTTATTTTCTGAATTTTTCTTCTTCCATAAATTATAAAAAAACCTGATAGTGATGAGGATCTGAAGGTAGCAGTTTAAAAATAAATGTCTGAGACTCTTGAAATATGTATTTGTGTTTCATTTTTGAGAAGTGAGCATAAATGGTAGGTTGTTTAATATAATAACTCCCACAAGGGACACAGCCATGGTGTGATAGAAAGAATGTTTGATTTAAAATCTAAAGGCATAAACTCAATTCTTGGATCTGCTGCTAATTTACCTTGAGCTTTAGATTGGTGTAAATCTGAAATAAGCATAATACCCCATTTCCCCCACTAGAGATTATTAAATAAAATGTTAATACATAGTTAAGCAGTCAGCAAATAATTGTTTTATTTATTGAAATGACCTGTTTTTTTCTACAGGCTTTATATTCTGCTTTGCTTTCAATTCTGGTTTTTGTTACCTAGAAAGGTGAAAATAAAAGATTTCTCTTCCAAGTCTTTGACATCATAATGGTGTTCTAGAAAGAACATATTTTAGCCTCAAGGAGGAATCTTAATTTTTTTACCTGATTTTGAAATAAATATGTGCTGACTTTAGAAACATGCAGACTTTCCAAAAAAAGCAAAAAGAAAAAAATAAACTATTATAATCCCTGCAGTGACTATAAATTTTTAGAGAAAGGATGTCAGTATTTTACATTGTATTTTTATGCAGATAAGATCCCATAAAATGTTTGTATTTTTTAGTTAATATATTAAACATAAATTGCATAGGTTTTAAACTATGTGACTTACTATATTTTTATTCTTCAAAAACACGTCCTTACACTTCAGAGGATTGATGTGAAAATTTGGGTGGTTAAGAAATTACCAGTAATGTGTTTGTTCTCTCTCTGTCTCTCTCTCTCTCTCCCCCCTCTTCTTCCCTCCCCCCCACCAGTTGTTTGTTATTGTTTTCCCCTATGGCTCTCAACTTCTCAAAATTAAAGTTACTGGCTTAAGGCCTAAAGATTGTAAATGACATTAGGAACAAAAGAACTGTTTTTCACAAATTTTAGATTGTTTCTTAATGGTTCTGACAATACAGAAGTATGATGGTTTGTTGTATGTGTGAGATTGTATGGGCCATGTTAGATCTGTTCTTTGGAAAAATTTGTATTTTAATATAGATCATTGTAGGTGTAGATTTGTAATTTGTTTAGATTTTGTAATTTGTTTAATTTTTGTAATTTGTTTAAATGTCATTGTCACCTTCCCTCCTTTTATGGGGTAGATTGTGGGCCTGTGGGTAGTATAAAAAACCTTTCATTAATGGAAACATTGAGTAAAATAAGGATGCCCTATCATCTATAAAACAAACTGGTCCATTCAACCCCAGTTAGAATAAAAATGGAGGTATAATAAAAATCTAGTTAACTTCATGAATTTCGGTCGTAACATGAAGTCTTAGTGACTCAAGGATGGAGTTAGGTGGGTCGTGTCGAAAGAAATTTACCCATATATGGTGTCCTTGGTGTCTTCGGGCAAATTAGAAATAAGTTCCGCCACTTCTCCGCAGCCCACAAATTCCCAGCCCGAGGAACACAGCACGACTAGTGTAGCGTAGCTGCATTGCAGCGTGTCCTCAGGACGCCATCTGGACAACCGTTTACAGTCATGGCACTATTTATAGATTCAGACAAAAAGGAGATTTGGATGAACAACACAACTATCTTGTCTGAGATAGTCTGGGCAGGCGTGATCTGGGAAAATAATAAATACAACTTTCTGGACAATTTGTTCTCAGAGTATGCCAGTTTGGAATAGCCAGGTCCTTTCAAAGGTTTAGCCTGGCCTCTTGGTCTGCCGCTCTACTTTGTGTTTTTAGCTTATGACACTATTCTCCAATATCCATAGATATCACTGAAGGTCTGGGTTAAGCACAGGGAACAAGAGGACTTTTGATAAGACCATTGTGCTAAACCAGGGGTTTCAGATGTCAGTGACTATGAGATCAGATTAACCCTTCGAAAGGACATGGCCATAAAAACTGGAAGACCAGTTGAATAAGATAGCCCTTGCTATGGGGAATTTCACACAGTGGGTAGTAATTTATTATTGTTGTTATTTTAAAGTAAAGGTTAAATACATTGGAATTTTGCTTCCTGATAATTCTGAGCTCTGAATGCTTTGGTAGAGCGCACCACTGAACTCCAGATCAGGGGTATTGGGGTCTTCCTAACAGTCCTCAGCAGTGAGAATGCCTCCCACTGTGTTTCAGGTGTGGGTGCACCGTCTGCTCTGACTCCTCACGGAGGCCCCAGGGCTGCGGCTGGAGCTTGTTCCTGTTGGGTTTTATTTCTTTAATGTCCCCTCTATATGTTTTCTTCCTACATTTGTTTCTACTCTTGATCAAGAAAGGAATCTTTTCTTTTGACCGTCATTTTTCTCTCCCAGGGTCAAGTTTCTTGAGCTTGTCTCCCTCTCCATCCATCCACATGGCGTATGCCCTGGGATCATCTTATCTGAATCCTGTTCTTGCTTCTTTTTGCTTCCCCTGAAGGGATTTTTGTGGTTTATGTACATACTCCCAATTTTGGCATTCATTTTTGCTTTCTGATTTAAAAAAATGTTATAGCTAAATCTTTATTCTGATGGACCTTTTTTTAAACAAACATGCGTTAAGGTTAAAGATGTTATGTCCTCTGCTCTGCAGAGCGACCGCCTCACGGGCACAAAGGTAAACGATGAACTGGATTCATCAGCCTTGTAGGTAATACTCAAATCTATGTGAATTATTGAAATCTGCTCAATTTTCTGAACCCTATCTTGATATCTTTTATGAAGAGAATACAGCATAGCAGTTAAAAGAGCATACTGTTATGAAACAGACCTTTTTTTTGGGTGCTGGCATTGGCACTTACTAGCTGTGTAACTTTGGACAGATGACTCATCTTTATTGGTTGTTTCCTTACTTATAAAGTGAATAAAACATACATGTACATATAGTTTTATAGCTGAGGGATTCTTTGATATACTATGTCAAGCTCCCCATGCTGCAGATGAGTAAACTAAGGCATCAAATACCAAAATGATTGGTCAAGCAAAGTTCAGCTGAGTCAGGGTTTTTGTTCACTGTTTGTGAATATTCTTTCTGTAATAACACAGTAACATAGTAATGCTAGTTTTCTTTTGAAATTGCAATTAAAAGAGGGAATTAAATCCCCAGGGCCACTTCTCTTAGTTGCCTTAGGACTGAACACTAGAGCAATCTTGCATGAGTCCCCTTTTTGAAGACAGCTGGATACATTGCCAGAGTGGAGCAGCTTGCTTGTTGCTGGGAGCAAACTTTATCCTTTTGTTACTTCCTTCGTAGACTGAAGGTCTCTGTATTTCCCTTGCTTCTGAAAATCCAATTTGCGTGGGGAAAATGATAATTAGGAATCTGCTCCCTCACCACCCAAACTTTCGTAAGCCAGCATCAACCTATCTGTGGGGATTGCTTGCGTTTTCATTTTCTGTAAATTAGAGGCAAGCATAATTTTTGTAGTCATTTTTTTTTTTTTTTCAGCTGAATAGCAAGGGCATGCATGACTTTAGAAGTGGTTTTCTTTGGCATTAACCAGCATATGAAAAAGACTATAATAAAGTCAACAAATAACTTTGTAATCTACCACGTTTTTGAAAGTAGAGATGCAAATAAGTCATGGGGTGGTGGTGATTCTTTGAGTGCTTAGATATTAAAAGATTTTCTCCTCAGGGTTGGAAAATTGGATGGTAGTACACTTTATTAGAATCAGCTTACTGAGGCTGTCTTGCCACTCTTCTTTGGAGAAGCTGCTTTGTTCTCTCTCTTTCTCTCTCCAAAATCAGAATACTGACCTAAAAATGGTTCAGAGTATTTGAATCTAGGACAGGTAGGACAGGTAGTACAGGAAATCCAAGATGCTTTTCAAGTCCTAGAAGACTTCTGGCAGAAGATTTTTATCCTTTTGTTTCTTGTTTCATAGATTGAAATTGAACAAAACTGATTTCTCCTGCTTCTGAAAATCATTGAGAGGCCCTTCCTAAATCTTGTCATATCCCTAGTCTCAGGTACCAGCCAGTATTCCTCCCACCTCCTGCACAAGTAGCTCTAGGTTTTTTTACTAAAACAAAAATAAAAACTTATTAATAGGAGGCTTTTGTTTTGTTTTGTTTTGTTTCTTTTTTTTAGTTTAGTCTTGCCTCATCCAAAGGAAGCATAAGTACTTTAAAAATATTTGAGTACACTACCATGGGCTGCCCACACTTGATGCTGGATATACAAAGAATGAACACTGGATTTATTTTCTTTCTACCAAACTCTATCCTTGGTCAATTTGAGGAGATAATACATTCATGCATTCTCATCTTCTCAGAGATTTAAAATAACCCAGATCAGTTTCCTTAAAAAAGGGGGGATGGGATGAGAGGAGAAGGGAGGGGAGAAAAATTTCTAGCCATCAGTTTAGGTATCCCTGGTGTGCTTTTAGGAGAAAAAGCTGCAGTACATCCACTTCTTCTGGTGGGGTGCCAGAAACTTTATTATTGGACCCTGCCTTCTCCCATCTCACCCCACGCAGGCTCTGAGGGCTTCTGAAGATCAAGGATGGCAAAACGACAGTGTTTTCTGTTTTGGCAGGCTGGTTGTTGTGTAAATCTGTTGGATGGTCAAAGTGAATGTGTATAAAATTATCTCGTTTCTACAACAAATCCTATTGAGTGCAACAGATTTTCCCAAATAAACCATAGATAGGTTGTTTCCGAATATGTCTTTGAATTTATATAACAAGTTTATAGTTTATTTTTTCACCAAAAACAATTGATTTTAATTGAGAGGAGATGAACTAAAGACTTCAGATTACATGTGCATTTTGATTGTTTTCTTTGTTTTTGTATGTGGTATAAAACTGCAACCTCAGGTGGCATTTTTGAAAGCAAACCGCCGTCTTTCCTTATATTAGGAAAGCATTGGTTTATCTGACAAACCTAATTTGCATAAGAAAGCCTTGGCTGCTTTTGGACTGGTATTTAGACTCCTCTTAGAAGAATATGGTGCAGTTGAGGTTTGCTGGGTCCTTGGGTAAAGGACCAAGTGGAGCGAATTGAACAGCCTGAGGCTTCTTCTTGGATACCCTCTGCTTGTGACGCACTCCCCACCTCCCTTAGTCCACTGTGCATAGATCGAGATGTGGGGCTCTTCCAAATACTACTGTTTACCTTATAATGTTTTTTATTTTGAAATAATTTCAAGCATACAGAGAAATTGCAATTACAGTACAAAGAGTTTTTCTTTCCTGAACCTTCCGAGAGTAAGTTGCCAACATGGTGCTCTGTCATCCCTGAGTGCTTTAGTGTTATTTCCGGCAAGCAAGGACATTCTCTTACGTAACCCTGATACAACCCTAACGTCAGTAATGAGCATTGGTCCGTTGCCAACAGCTCTGTTCCTCAGGTCCCATTCAAGTTCTGCAGGTTGTTCCATGAAGTCTTTTATTTTTTATACCCAAAGGATCCAGTCCAGAATTATATGTAGCATTTGGTTGTCATATCTCTTTGGTCTCTTCCAACTGATAAATTTACTTTGATCTTTCCTTGACTTTCATGAACTTGAAATGTTTGATGATTTCAAGACTATTATTTAGTAGACGGCCCTTAGTTTAGGTTTGTATGGTATTTCCTCAAGAGTAGATTCAGATTATGCGTCTCTGGTGGGAATGTTACAGAAGTGATGCTGGGCTCCTCTCATTGCACCAATCATGTATGTGGTCATGGTTTCCATGGTACCATGCTATGAGTCCTGGGATGTTACTGCGATCACTTGATTCAACTGGTATCTGCCAGGCTTCTCCACTGTAAATTCCTGTTTTACTTTGTAATAATTAATGAGTATTTTATTGGGTGGTACTTTGAGAAAGTGTACATATCTCATTTCTCCTCAAACTTAAGTTTATTTTTATATTTATTATACCATGGACTTATGGATATGTATTTTTTCAATAGGTTGTATAATCCATTGCTATCATTATTTATTTTCATGCTTACAGTGTCCTGATTTGGCCAGCGGGAATCCCTTCAATCTTGTTTCTTTGTCTTTTTGATATGCTCCGATCAATCTGCATACCTCCTGACTCTTGTGCTATTAGAAGGTGTTTCAGTGTCCTTTTGTACTTTCCTTGGCCTGACACTAGCTTCAGACTTTCTTCAAGGAGCAGCCCCTATTTAGTGGCTCTGGGCCACTGCATGGGTGCCCCTCCTTACATCCCCACCCTCTGCTCCCTCCTGTTGCCTCCTTTGCTTGGTCCCATCAACTAGCTTTTAGACTGAATTATTCAGGAAGAGAACGGGCACATTCTGTTTTGATTTCATCACTACGTTAGCTTGGTGTGTGATGGGACTGTGATGTATTTGGTCTGGTATCCCCGCGAGCCTCCTATGTCATAAAGACTCAATACGGATATAAATTCATTCAAAGACAAATACTTAGAATGCATCTATTCGGAGTCAGTCATTATTCTAGGCGCAGAGGGAACGCAACTGTTGAACCAAATTTAAAAAACAAGAAAAACCTTACATTTGCAGGAGCCCCGTGAAGGAAAATTGTTCTTTGTGAAGGATGGAAATAATTTTGTAAGGGAGCCGTTTCCCCAAGTGGGTTTGTTTACGTTAATATGTGTTCCATGAAAAAAAAAGTTCTGACTTTGCACTTTTAAAACTATAGTTCTTATTAGAGTGCATAGACTAAATGTGTCACAGATTGTTTTTAGCCTTATAGTTTCTTTTCTTGTATTACTACAGCCCTGCTTTTCCCTCCACCCTGAAGAATGCGGGTGCTTTGCTTATAGCTAACTCTGCTTTTTTTAAAGCACAAGATGGAAATTCTGGTAACATAGAAATGTTATGAGTTAACTCCACCCTGTAGTTTGTTAGTTTCTACACTTTTGGCCAGAAATATTTCAAGAGAAAAAAAAAAAAAAGTTTTTAAATTATACTTTTGTAATAAGTATGCAATGTAGAAACAATAAGAATAGATCATAAGCTCCTTTCTATTAATAGAATTAATCATCGGCGTTATTTCATCTAACTTCTGTGGGTAGAACTACAATACACAGCATATAATCACACTTTTTCTGTCTTTGTATTATAAAATGATTCAAGCATTTATTCACTCAACACATATTTGATTGCCTATTCCTTCTAAGTACCTGTCTCACAGAACTCTTAAAAGACTAAATGAGACAATGCGTATACTTTGTTCACAGCAGTTAATAAATAAGTGTCCATTGAATCAGAATGTGAATGAATTTCCCTGACTAGACTATAAGGTTCTGACAGCAGGAATTTTGAATTTTTCTTAAAATAAAAATGTTCTAATTGATACATATGAGAATTCTATGTATTTTATATGTAAATTATAAAACAAACACCATAAACCAACCAACCATTCAGTTTAAGAATGAGATTTCTCAAATGGCCCTGTTGCACAGATTCTTATTCAGTAGGTCTGGGATGGGATTAAAAATCTGAATTTCTAATAAGCATCCAGGTAATACTGATGTTGGTGGTCTCCTGACCACAAAGAATTACTGCTTTAGAGTATATACCCACAAATGGAATTGTTGATCCATAGGGCATTCACATATTTAGCTTTTTAGTATTTTATGCAGTAGTTGTAACAATTTAGAATCCTGTATCAGCAATGTGTATAGAGATCCCATTGCTCTCTTTTTGAGTCAGACTTGTTCATCTATGCCATTTAGTAGGTAAAAAATTGTATGTTACTGTTATTTTGCATTTCAGTGATTAGTAATAAGGCTGATCATACATTTCAGTGGCCATTCGTTCATGTTTCTTTCTCCATGAAAGAAACATGTTCATGTCTTGTTCATGTCTTCTGCTTATTTTTCTATTTTGGGGGGTTCCTTTTATATTCTGGAGATATGATTCTTTTGTTGGTTATATTTACTGTAGGTATTTTTTTTTTCTAGTTTGCCCATTTAGTGGCTTTTTAAATTTCTTTATGGCATTTTTTTGATAGACAGAAATTCTTAATTTTAATGTGGTCAGCTTTTTTTATGGTTAGTTCTTTTTGTGTCCCGTTTAATATGTTCTTTTATAGTCCAAGGTCATATAGATAATCTCCTGTATTTTTTTTGCAACACGTTTGAGAAATTTTGTCTAACATTTAAATATTTTTAAACATCTGGAATTGATTTTATATGTGTGGTATGAGGTAAGAGTCTAATTTAAATTTTTTCCTATATAGAAAACCAGTCCCAGCACATTTTATTGAATTGTCTATGCTTTACTCAGTGATCTACACTGCTTAGCCTGTCAAAGGTCAGATTTTCATATATTTGTGAATCTGTTGGGGGATGTGGTTCATTTCTGTCCCATTGGTCATTTTGTTAGTTTCTGCAGCAATACTACAATGTTGTAATTGCTATTATTTTATAATGCGGTTTGCTGTATGGTGTGACAAATTCTATTCCACAATTCTTTTTTCTTCATGTAAATTTAGAATCAGCTTAAGTGCTTTGAAAAACTCTGTTAGGATTGGATTGAAATGACCTTGAATCTGTGGGTAATGAGTGTTCTTATCCGTGAACTAGTCTATCAGTTTATTTAGGCTTTCTTTAAAGTTGTTAAAAGTATTTTTGATAAGGGTCTAGCTAGTTTTATGTTGCTTATTCCTAGGTGCTTTATCTTCTTTTTATTGCTGTTATAAATAGAATAGTAAATGTTTTCTGTTTGTTGCTGATGTGTAATACGAAATTTACCTTTGCATATTGATATTACTTGTAAGTGTCTTACTAAGCTTACTAATTTCATTCGTTTTTCTATATAGATTCTTTTGTTTTTCCATGTGGAAAATCATCATGTGAATACTGATATATATCTTTCTTATTTTCAATTTTCATATCCTTTTCCCCCTGCCTTTCGTGGTCCTGTGTCAGTAGAATCACCGGTAAAATATTAAGTATAAAAAGTTCCTGATTTTAAAGGGAATAATTCTAATAATTCACCATTTAAAATGTTGTTTGCATGTGATTTTAGTAGCTGCCTTTTGCCAAGTTAAGGAATTTATCTCCTAGTCTTGTGTGGTTTTGTTTGTTTTCTTTCTTCTTCTTTTTTTAAAATCATACATGGATTTTAATTTTATCAGACAACTTTTCAGTATCTCCGAAGATGAACAAATGTTTTTTTTTTCCTCCTGTAGTCTGCTAATGTCAGTACCTGACAAATATTTTTGTCATGTTAAACCACTTGAATTCTTGGGATAAAACAAATTTCGTCTTGCTCTATTAAGGTCTCCTGTCCACAACTGGATTAATTGCGCTAATATTTTATTCAAAACTTTTGCATTCATATTCTTGAGTGAAATTGGTCTATACTTTTCTTTCTCTCACTGTCCTTGGCAAGTTTTATTAATTTGATCATATTTGCCGCATAAAGTGAGGAATGTTTTTTCTTTTCTATCTTTTGGAAGAGTTTCTATGAGATCGAAATGATCGTTTCCTAGAACTCGCTTGCGTGTTCATTTTATTGGCAGGAAGATTTTAAACTACTTAACTTTAATAAAGGATTTTCATTTACTTCTTGGTCAGTTTTAGTAAGTCATATTTGCCTAAGAATTTACTTTCAAATTTGTTGGCAAAAAAATTATAACATTCTTATCTGTTTAATCGTGCTACACTTGCAGATGTATTCCTTTTTTTCTTCCCTGCTGCTTATTTCTTCTTTTCATTGGATTTTGTTGAATTTTTTATTAGGTTAAAAAAAATATATGATCTTTTGAGTTTGTTATACCATTGTTTTCCAAAAATTCTTTAATTGTTGTTTTTTCAAACGAAAGCATTAAAGGCTACAATTTTCCTTTTAAGTACTTACTGTTTTAACTATATTCCACAAATTAATTTGTAGTGTTTCTTTTATACAACACAATGAATTAAAATTTTTCCATTTTAATTTCTTTTGCCTGTGAATTATTTAGAAGTGTGTTTTTACAATTCCAAATGTATGGAAGTTTTTTAATTTAAAAAAGTGTGTATGTGTTTTTTTAATTTTTAGCTTAATTGTATTACTATAATTTCTTCTTGAGTTCCTTTTCCTTTTTGCTGAAGTAAATCCTGTGGAAGTTCTTTTAGTATAAGTCTCCTATTAGTAAACTGTCTTATTTTTGTTATACTGTAAAAGTTTTGAGAGTTGCCCCTATTATGAAAAATGGTTTTGCTGGTTATACAATTCTAGGTTGACATTTACTTTCAATGTTTTGAAAATATTTTTCTTTTGTTTTTGTGAAGTCTGATGTCGTTCTAATTTAGGGTTATACTAAGTAGCTGTTTAGTAACTACCTCCAGGTAAGGGAGGATTCCTGATTTTTAGTGTTTGCGTATTTTCACGGTGTAAATAAATACTCTCACCATATTATGTCAGTTATTGTGGAGTTGGGAAGCATTTCCACTATCCTGATTAACAGACATAAATAATCACGTCAAGAGCATAGATAATAATATTACGTAGTAGAATAATTAGGAAGTGATGAGTTTTATCTATTACCTCTGCTTTTAATATTTTTCTACTTGTACATTTATATAATTTAACTTTTAATAATAGCCTTGTTTAAAAACTGGCTCACAGAATTCCTGAAAATTAAACAATTGGCTCTTGTGAGCTTATATTATTAGCCCACTATAACACACCACTCATTTACTTGCTTCTTTTTAATAGGTAATCTCTTATTTCTTACTGCTTTTATATTGTTTTTGTCTTAGCATACTTTATTTTTAATACAGTGTGTCTAGGAGTAAATTCCTTTAAATTTATGTATATATATATTTTTATTTGGTACTTACTCTTTCTGTGGATGCATGACTTCTGTCTTTTTGGAAAATTCTCAGCCATTATATTACCTATATTTTTCCCTATGTTACTTACATTTTTTTCTGAGTCTCTGATTAGATGTTTGTTATTTTTATTCTGTTCTCCATGTCTTTTAATAGGTTTTGTAGTTTTCATTTTCTTGTATCTTTGTGTGCATTCTGGCAGTTTGTTCGTATCTGTCTTGCAGTTCACTAATTCTTTTCAGCAGTGTTTAATGTGCTGTTTAATCCACTGAGATATTTATTCCAACAGTGATTCCCTGCCCACCCCTCCCCCCCGCCCCCATTTCTCAAAGTCTTATTTGTTTCTTTTCAGTATCCTGGTCATTCTTATTCACCTGTTATTGCTTGGTCACTTTTTGGATTCCAGCTTTTTCCTTTTCACACTTTATATATATAGTTATTTTATACTCTACATCTGATGATTCCAGTATCTAAGATCCTTAGCCCCTTTACAGACTCTCAGATCACGGTGGCTTCTTTTTTTTGTGTTCTGAGATATTTTAAAATTTTGAGCTCATATTTGATTTAGCTGAACTTTGGGAAGACTGAATTCAGAGTTCTTTTCCTCAACAGCAGATTTGTAAAGGCTTCTCCCGGGTTTCTGAAAAACTCTGAGGTTCAGTCTCCAAATATGCTGTGGGCCCCAGGTTTGGTCTTTAGAGGCCTGAGTGAACATAGGCCTGTGTGCTATTTGGCCAACCTCTTATCTCATGATTGACTATAGCTCACAGTTCACTTTTTAACTTCTCTCTTCTCCTCTTTGCTCTCTCGCTCTATTCCTTTCATATGCTCTTGATTCTTGGAGTATTCCTTTTTTTTTTAAAGCCCAGCAATGAAGAGTTTTGTAATTACCCAACATCTAGTTGTGTTGTAGTGAGAGTTCCCAAAGAATCTACCTTATTGCTCAAAATTAGAAGATTATTTCCCTCCTGAAACTAGAGTATGTCTAGCAGTTTCAGCATAGTTTCTTGCTTGTGCTAGAGACTCAAGAAATAGGTATTGAATAACTATTGAGAGAAGGTGACGAGACAGTATAACCATGATTATGTTTTCCTGTTGTTTAATTGTGTCTCTCTTTTTTATTTATTCAATTGATTTATTGAATTTATGTGTGTCAGGCACTCTTTTCCATCACATACTTTCAGCTACTCCATTGTGATTACTAGTATACATTGAAGATTGACTATTCTCTGAGTAACAATTACTTTCAAGCTTCATTGTCAGAAATCCAGCTGGTACTAAAAGAGAGGACTAGAATGATCTGGCAATATGTTTAAAGCTTATTTTAAAAAGTGGAAATGGTACAAAGCTAAATATACATGAACCTAGAAAGAGAAGTGATATGATTATTATTTCAGTCTCTAGTTTCAAGCCACAAAAGTAAACAGAAGTTTACTTGAAACTGTAAAGTCTTCTAAATAAAACTTACTGTTAACAGTACTTAATTATGACTTAGAATTTAATTCATAGCAAGTTAGGGGATAATATATAAATAAGAGCTTTTTAAATGAAGTTGAGTTCTGAAACAAAAGTATTTAATAGTACGTACAACATAGTTGAAACTAGTCATTTGAGAAAGGAAGGCATTTAAAAATTTTGTCTATTTTAAAATAGTTTTTAAAATACTGAATATTCTTGCCAATAGATACTTTATAGTTAAATTTCATGTTTACATCCAGATGCAGTGCTACAATATATTTTTAATATTAAATAAAATGTTTATTGGGTTTACTTTTAATGCTTTTGAACAGAAGGTTAGGGGAATGAAAATGTAACTGCTACTGACTGTTCACTTCAGAACTGAAATAATTTTTTTCAGTTGTTTCCTTTTGAAAATATGATTTATAGATTTTATTTTCTTTACTTTTAAATAGTATAAGACAATGAATAAAACTCAAAATAAAATTTAAGTATCCTAAGCTAAATGTGTAGCTTAGAGCTTGACTGTAGTTTGTTCATACATAGAAAAAAAAATTAACATTCAAACCACATTAGAAGGAAAATTGACATTTTTTTAAAACAGGAAGATAGCAGTCAGTTGAATTGTTTCTCTTTTTATTTTTTTAACTCAAAATTTATTTCACAAAATGTCTGAAGTGCAAATGGGTAAAATGTAAGTGGAGAGAATATAAAATTACATTTAGGAGATTGAAGGAATTTACATAAAAATAATGCATGTATATGTTTAAAAGAATTAAACAGCAAAGGATAATGTTTAGCAAAACCCAAAAGTCCTATGTTGTATTCTTCCCCAGTCTCCTTCCCAGTTCCTGGAAGGAAACACTTTGACTGTTATTGATTGATTGATTGACTGATTTTTTTTTTTTTTTTAAGTTCTAGGGTTACTGCCAAGAGTTTTCAAATTATATGCTTATGCTTCTATTTTTACACGAGAATCTAACCCATTTGCTCCATCTCCTTTTTTCCCTGACATGATTCCATTTTAAATTCTTGGATATAACCTTCTAGATGTTAAACATAGAACTCTGTTTCTTATTCCACCAACTATGGACAATTTCTCTTGTTTCTCAACTTTGTAAGCTCAGGGCATCCCAGAGTTTCTTTCCCTTCTCTGTTCCTATTTCTACTTTCCCTGTTTGTTACCCAAACATTTACTTTTGCATTGTCACAGTTGATAATGTTGTGTTATGTAATGCAAGTTTTAAGTTTTCTGTGCTTGTCTGTAGTATTGTAATAGTAGTGGTAGTAATCGAAAGTACTTACACACAGTTCCTGCTATGTGCCATATGTTATGTATATTATAGTACAACACATAACATATATATTATGTTATGTGCTATATATATTATAGTACAACACATAACATGTATACACATGTATACACACACAGACATTTGACATATATTAAACTCATTTAATCGTCAAGTTGACCTTGATAGTATAGGTAATATGGTCTCCATTTTACTGACGAGGAAATTTAAGTCACTTAGTAGTGGTAGAGCTGAGTAGGTTAATTTCTAAAAGTTGAACATTGTGTATGGTTATAACTAGTTAAAATATTTATTCACAGCTAAGATGTTTACTGTTAATCATTATTTTCTTGTATAACCATTTACTTTGTGGCTTTACAATTTGATTTTCTTCATTGCCTCCTTATTTTTTGTGGTAAATTTCTCAAATTCCCTCTGTTCCAAATTCCTCCCATAGAGGCCCTTATAGGATCCTCTAGTTTTTTTACACAGCGACCTCCCCTATACCACCCTTTGGGGAGGTGATCATTTATTTTATTGGCGCGCTATAAATTTTTGTCATTTTAAATTATGTTGTGTGGCAGATGAGATGTAGTATCTTACAGCGTTGTGATATTTTTTAAAATAGTTGGAGATGATATGTTCTGTATTGATACTATATGAAAGGTTGATTTTCCAATATCACATAAGCCCTCCGAATACAATTGTTTTAATGTCTGTCAAGCTTAAAATAGTTGGTAACAAAAGACTCAAAGTTTAAGCCACTTGAAACATACACAAGGAAGAGCCTCTGATTTTGAAATGTTTGCCACCTACCAAAAAGTGGTACCCCCTCTGCTGGAACTAAATAGAACTTTCTTTATATAGTTCTGCCTAGACTTGCAGGCACGTTCAGTGTTCTTTTAAAGTCATTGAGCCCTTCCTCTTTCTACCCAGCCTTCTTTCATTTCCAGTTCAGGTAATATTGGCAAGATTGGCAGTTGGTTTTGAAACCAATTGACATTCTGAAAATAGCTAGAGTATAGTGGTTGAGACCCACACACCCTGGTCTTGAATCTCAGTTCTACCGTGTGTGTGTGTGTGTGTGTGTGTGTGTGTGTGCGCGCGTGTGTCCTTGGTCACATTGGTTTCTGTGACTCAGTCTCCTCATTGTGAAATGTGGCTAATAATAGGTACGTTCCAAGATGGTTAACTCTTTCACTGTATTAATTGATTTCAAGTTTTTTTTTAATTAAAATGTGTCAAAAATCCACAAAAAACAAAAAGTTGGTATTTAGACTATTTTATGCATTTAATAATAACTCAAGCTGCTTTGTATATAAATGACATTATTTTTATGTATAAAAATTTTGGATATGTTCATTTGGATATATCTGATCGTTGCAGCGAACGGGTTAATAGTTATAAAACTGTGACATTAGATTCTGGACTAGTAAGTGTTCAGTAAGCTGTAACCACTGCCACCGTGACCACCATCACCATTGTTGTCACCATACCATCCCACAGGGCAGTAGTCCCCTAAGTGACCTTTCTTTCTTCACCGTCTGCCTACTGCAGCCTCTCTACCACATTGCTACCAGACAATCTTCCTAAAATGAATAGTTCATGTAGACTTCCTTCTTGAAGTCCTCAAGGGGGTCTCTTTTGCTTCCCAGATGTAGCTGCTCTGTGTACCTGTTATTACAGACAATTTGTCTTAAGAGAGAATTGGTAGAACTTATAACCAGGTGTGGCAGAGGGGAATCTGTTGTTTTTGTCTAGATTCTGTTCTTGAATGATCAACATCATCTTTTGATCCTCTTTCATGTTACTTGTTGGTTAACTGATATGATGATTGCTGCATGTTTGTCATTGTGCAAAATGCAGACTTACCTACAGGTATTTCTGTAGGTGGTTATATCTGCACTGGCTTTCTTTCGTACAGATCCAGGCAAATTGAAGAATTTGAGGATGGGATTCTTTAGTTCCTAAAACTGTGTGCTGCCCCTGGTCAGGACTAGAAATGGTGTTATTTATTTTTTTTCCTAAGCTGTGGGAGGTATATTTGTGGACTTTCCTCTAATTTCCTCGTTAAGTATCACCTTCAAAAATAGTACATTTGTTTTTTAAAAAAAAATCAAACAAGTAAAACCCTTCAAAGCATTGTGTCCTGTGACAGCAGACTTTTCTCTCTCTTTCTTGTGTGTATATAAATATTTCATGTTTTTTGTTTGATTTTTATGCACAGGTCATGTAGATTGTTATTGAATGAAACATCCCCATTGCTATTCTCAAGTGCCATTTCTCTTCTGCTTGTGTAATGTTCTTTTTGTCTCTTATCCATTGACTGATAAATGTTAAGTTTTCGGTTTTGTTGCCTCTAGTTATCCTTGGAGTTTTAATACATTTGGTTCATTTTTTTTATCAGTCCTGCCAATTATTAAAATTATTTCTATTTCACAATCTTAGTGTTTTATAATATTGATTTTAAATAAAACATTTACAGTATTATGTCAAATGGCGCTAAAAAACCCATAAAAATCATAAGCAGTCCACTTTGCTCTACCCCTCTTCCCAACACACACATACACACACACATGCACACACGCTTGCTCACTAACTCAAACATCTTGAACTGTTTGACTGTTTCGTTTGGTATTTACCTACCTATTTTGAAATATTTATGAATTGCTCCCCCCTCCTTAGTTTTCCTTTTATGGTTGATCATGACTTTAAATTCAAGAAATTTTCAAATCAAGAAACTTTACCTTTTAGCTGATTTTGGAAAGTAGATTGTAGGTTTCCTTTAAATCAGAATTAACTTAATAATTTTTTCCTTAGAATTTGAACGCTAACTATACATTTAATTCCATTATTTTAAAGCATAAATGTTGGTGAACTCTGTTACTTTTACTTCATTATATTTGGTATTAAAATGTTTACATGTTTGTGGATCTTTTACTAGTTTCTCAGAGTGAGTACTAAATGTATCTTTATGCTTGGTTTCTCTCCTTCCCGTCTCTTCTCTTCCCTTTTTAGAAATAATGAATGCAGTGAAGGCTATACATTTTCCTTTGAGCATATGGTTTTCTGTGCTCCTAGTTTTTTTTTTTTAATATGAAATGCTCTTTTTATTTTCTTTTGTCTTTATTTTTTAATTTTATTAGATAGTGATCAATCAGTATAATCTATTCAAAAGATTTAAAAGAAGTGTTTTAAAGTTTATGATGCGTTTATGATTGATTTTTGTTAAATGTTCTATGGGCGCAGAAAAAATTTGTAAGCTTTATTCAAGAGATAGAAAGGTCTCTGTATGTAATTATTAAATCAAGTTTGTGGATTGTTTTAGTCAATTTCATCACGTCTATGCTCATTTTATTAGATCTGTCTATTTTTGATAAGGATGTATTGATTTCTCATTTCAGTGAAATATTTTTCAAGTCTTTTTTACATATTCAATACCTTTTTCCGTATGTAATTTAGCTTTTAAATTGTTTATGTTGTTTGGACCTCTTAACCACGAATTCCACATGTATGATATTAATATGGCCCTCATGCTTTCTTTTGGGGGCCCTTAGCTGATATTTCTTGGCTCATATTCCTGTTTTAAATTTTTGTCAGTCATTTGATTTTAAGTGTTTCTTACAGTCTGTATGTGACCTTTGTCTTTTTAACCCAGTCTGACACTCTATCTTTTAGTGGGAGAATTCAACTTTCTTTTTTATTCTTTTTTACTTGACCTTGTTACTTTATACATTGTTCATTATTTATGTTTATGACTTTTTTTCAATTTTCTTAATTTTGCTTATATTCTCCACTCGATTTCCATTTCCTAGTTTCCTGTTTATGTGGAACTCCTATACTTTTCCATTTCATTATTATCCACCTTCCCTTTCAATTGCTCATAATTTTTTTTACCCTATTTTAATGTGAAAAATGATACAACATTTTCCCTCACCTTGACACTCTGATCTTCTCTAATGTTCCTAAATTTCTATAGGGATAATTCAGTTTTTAGGTCCCAAGTTCTGTTAGACCTGCCTGTGTCTGGAATTCATGTTGAGTACTTATATTGCATATTCTATGTAGTTTATTATCCATTAAGAGTCAAGGTATATTAGGTATATTTAAGGTATATTAAGGGCAAGGTATGTTTCACTTCTGTTTCTTCTCCTTTCCATCTTCCCACATGTAATGATCTCATTTTATTTCTGATTCAATTATTGTTTGGTTGAAATCCCTTCTCAGGTCTTTAGATAGGGCATTGTGCAATATGCTCTTTAAATCCTTAAATTTTGGCATATACTTCTTTCACACTGAATGTGTACATAGGATGTGTGGGTTGTACTGCTTTTTCTCCCAGCAGTCTAGATGTTACTATTCTTTGGTACCCTGTTTCCCCCAAAATAAGACCTAGCTGGATAATCAGCGTTAATGCATCTTTTGGAGCAAAAATTAATATAAGACCCGGTGTTATGTTATGTTATGTTATGTTATGTTATGTTATGTTATGTTATGTTATATTATATTATATTATACCTGGTCTTATAGTAAAATAAGACCGGGTCTTATATCAATTTTTGCTCCAAAAGACGCATTAGAGCTGATTGTCCGGCTAGGTTTTATTTTCGGGGAAACACGGTACTATTGTTACTAACGAGAAGTTCAATGCTTATTTGATTCCTTTTTAGTTTTAAGTAATTATTCTTTCTGGTAACTTGTGAGATTTTCTTTTCATCCTTAAAGTTTAGGAATTTCTGTGTGATGTTCTTGTGCATGTGTCTTTTCTCTCATTAGTTCTTCCTGGATCTTGGAGAGCCCTGTGAAGTTGCAGTTCAGTCTTTTTTTCTTTTTTTCTTTTTTTGAGTTTTTTTTTATTGTGGAGGGGAACAGTGTGTATTTCCAGGACTTTATTGGGGAACAGTGTGTTTTTCCCAGGACCCATCAGCTCCAAGTCAAGTTTTTGTCCTTCAATCTTAGTTGTGGAGGGCGCAGCTCAGCTCCAAGTCCAGTTGCTGTTTTCAGTCTAGTTGCAGAGGGTGCAGCCCACCATCCCATGCCGGAATTGAACCAGCAACCTTGTTGTTGAGAGCTTGCGCTCTAACCAACTGAGCCATCCGGCTGCCCTGTAGTTCAGTTTTTAGTTCACGGAAATCTTCTTCCATAATACTTTGATTACTGCCTCTCCTCTATCTTTTCCTTTTCCTCCTTCTAGAGATTCTTCTGGAACTCTTCCTATGGTTGGTGTATTAGTTAAGTCAGATTGACTCAATCTGTTCTTCAAGTCTACTCTCTTCCCTTTATGATTTTCATCTTTTTATTTTTACTTTATGCCCTGAGGTTTCTTCCAGTTGAGCCTTCATGCCACCAGTTATAGTCTGTGTTCTCCTTTAATGTATCTACTGAATTATTCAGCTTAAGGATTTTACTTTTTAAATTTTAATTTATTTATTTTTATTCTGTAGAAATTATATTTTGTTTTCTGCTTGACTCTCCTTAAGTAATCCTGTTTTTGACCTCGATACTTCATCTGTGTCCTTCAGAAGAGCTGTTAGGTCTGCTTTCTCCTACTGTCTCCTACCCTTAGGTATGTTGTTTATATGTGCACTGGGGTTCTGGTTGAGCTGTTAAGGGACCTTAAGTTGTTGTATCCTGTAATTGATGAAAGGTACAGGCAACTCAGCATGCAGTGTAACAAACAGCAGGCACGGTGTGTATTTCATGGCATGGAGGACTCTGCGCCTTCTTTCTGGTCTTCCTGTATCCCCAGCCTGAGGAGTAGAGTGTGCTCTCCCTTCTGCTGGGTGCCTCCTGAACACCTTTGAGGCTAGAGAGGCTGGCTACACTGCGCAGTGATCTATGTGCAGAACGCTTCTGAGTCTTGCTTGGAACTCAGAGCAGAGCAAACCTGCACCAGTCCTCTCTGAAGATGCCTGTAATTCCATGGCCACATTCTTCAGACCCCACTCACTCCCTGCTTGCCCCCAGAGCTTGTTTTCAAAAGAGGCAAGTGGGGTGGATGTGGGATTGAAGTGGAGGAAGGTAAGTCAACTGCAAGGTTCATTTCCTCCCTGAATCCTGAATGTTTATACTTTATTCATAGCCTCAGATGGTATTTCATCAATCTGTGCCTTTTGTCATGTGTTCAATGACATCACAGAATAAATGGCTCAGTTGGATGGCTCAGTTGGTTCGAGAGCAAGCTCTTAATAGCAAGGTTGCCAGTTCAATTCCTGCATGGGGTGGTGGGTTGTCCCTTCTGAAAGCCCATCTTTGACTGTCATGGTTTCCTGACCCCTTTATATACGTAACCAGTTGAACTATACTACAGTTACTAGGAAGTGCCCTTTTAAGATGTACCTAGGACAAATAGACTCTTTTAGGAGAGTTTATTGGTTTGGGATAAATAAAATTCTTTCAGGAGCGTTTCTTTGTCCATATGCAAATTTCATTGACCAAGATGTGAATGAACTGAAAATTTTGCATAGTGCAGAAGCCAGTTAAAGTAGGACAAAGACCAAAAATAAGAGGATAGGTTGAGGAAGAAACAGGAGCTGGAGAAAGAATCATCTTTAAATTATCAGTGGTACCTGTTGGTGGGAATGCAGAATGGTGCAACTGCTATGGAAGGCCATGTGGAGGTTCCTCAAAAAATTAAAAATAGAATTACCGTATGACCCAGCAATCCCACTCCTAGGTATCTACCCAAAAAATCTGAAAACATTTATCCATAAAGACACGTGTGCGCCAATGTTCACTACAGCTTTATTTACAGTGGCCAAGACATGGAAACAACCAAAATGTCCTTCGATAGATGAATGGATAAAGAAGTTGTGGTATATACACACAATGGAATACTATTCGGCGGTAAGAAAAGATGAAATAGGACCATTTGTAACAACATGGATCGATCTTGAAAATATAATGCTAAGCAAAATAAGTCAGACAGAAAAAGCAGAGAACTATATGATTTCACTGATATGTGGTATATAAACCAAAAACAACAAAAGAACAAGACAAACAAATGAGAAACAAAAACTCATAGACACAGACAATATTTTAGTGGTTACCAGAGGGTAAAGGGGGAGGGGTGGTAGATGAGGGTAAAGGGGATCAAATATATGGTGATGGAAGGAGAACTGACTCTGGGTGGTGAACACACAATGGGATTTATAGATGATGTAATACAGAATTGTACACCTGAAATCTATGTAACTTTACTAACAGTTGTCACCCCAATTAACTTGAAATAAAAAAATAAAAAAATAAAATTCTCAGTGGTACTAAGAAGAAGACATGGTGATAACATAGAAATTGAAAGCCACATATAATCAGAAAACCTTATTCTGACTAATAGTTATACCTTCTTTTTTTTTAAGCCATCTACTGAGATTGCTGATAAATTGAATTAAAATAGATTATACATAGCGCAGCTGGATAGCTCAGTTGGTTAGAGCGCGAGTTCTGAACAACAGGGTTGCCAGTTCAATTCCCACATGCGCTGGTGAGCTCTGACCTCCACAACTAGATTGAAGACAATGAGCTGCCGATGAGCTTCCGGAGGGGTGGCAGGATGGCTCAGTTGGTTCGAGAGCAAGCTCTTAATAGCAAGGTTGCCAGTTCAATTCCTGCATGGGGTGGTGGGCTGTACCCCCTGCAACTAAGATTGAAAACGACAATGGGACTTGGAGCTGAGCTGCGCCCTCCACAACTAGATTGAAGGACAATGACTTGACTTGGAGCTGATGGACCCTGGAAAAACACACTGTTCCCCAATATTTCCCAATTAAAAAAAAATTTTTTTAAATACCTTTAAAAAAAAAGAAAGAGATTATACATGAAAGGGACCCATTCTATTCCATAAAATTAAAACAAGGAAGCATTCAGTAGCATCTGAGTGAATGGAAAAAAAAAAATATTGTACCCTCTATTCACAGGTTGTAAAATTAGTACAAATATATATATATATATATGTATATTTATGTTTGAGCAGTCATTTGCCTTAAATATTTGAGACTTGAATTATGTACACATGCTCTCCCTAATATTGATATTCAGTTTGTCTTAATCAGCCTCAGGCAAAGAGAATTTTAATTATACAACATGTGTAAACTTCACATTGAATGGTAATTAGTCTGTGTTGCTTAGTGTCACTTAATATTGAGATTGATAGTTCAGTAAAAATTTTTAAAAACCAGTGACGCTGAGTAGATCCCCAATATATAAGACATAGATGAGCTGAGATTCAGTGATAGCTTTTATGCTATGTCAGTTAACAATTTAACTCCTGAATTTGTTTATTACATGTGTGACTATGGAGTCAAGTGACACACATTTGCACATTGCCATTGATCACAGACCGGAAGAAAATATAGCCTTATGTAGTAGAAACCATTCTCTCATCTTTTTGTTATTTTCTAAAGCTTTATTTGTCTGGCATGTTGTTACTGAATAGGTTGCTTTTCTTAGCTGTGAATTATCTAAGATTTTCAAAGAAAGCTTTTTGGTAAAGTAGAAGAAACAAGAATGATTGGGTCACTTGCTTGTACCAAGATTTGCTGGGTGGGTGAAAAGGTGACAGTAGGCATTAGAATCCTAGACCAACAAGGGGAGTAAAAAGTTATACAATTTCTGGAGTTTTGTACTTAACACCATATGTATGTAATTAAGACTAGAACTTGAAGTTTCTATGACACATGAATCTGTGTCATATACCACTCTGTACTTTGTGTTTAGAATTCCAGTTTGTCTTACAAAAGGATTTAAAAAATAAATCATGGAGGAACCCCTATAGAAGTTCATTTATTTTCGATAGTGCTGAAACATTACTGTTTTTGAATGCTTAACATTAAAATACATGTTGGTAGGTTAAAATTTATCTGTTTTTAAAAGTTCTATTTATCGAAATATGTGTACTACTCCATGAAGGTTTATATTAAACAGCAATGCTTGGGTGTTCAAGAGCCATAAAAGAATACTGATTGCAAATTACCAAAATTCAGTGAGTCAATAAAACAGTTAACAACAACAAAAAAGAACTCAAGGATATTAG
Source organism: Rhinolophus sinicus (assembly GCF_057876585.1). Classification (NCBI taxonomy): domain Eukaryota; kingdom Metazoa; phylum Chordata; class Mammalia; order Chiroptera; family Rhinolophidae; genus Rhinolophus; species Rhinolophus sinicus. The sequence goes on along the minus strand of NC_142516.1, from coordinate 64,605,094 downwards.
ATTTCAAAATTTTCTTCCTTAATTTAGTTTGTCCATTATACTTTATTTTAATTATTCATAGTATTGTTTAACATGCCAGGAAATGTCTTGTAATAGAATATATAAAATAAATTTAGTTTCAGTAATATGAATACTATCTTTAGCGTTCTACTTTTAAAGCTCAGATTAAAATGTTTTGTAAGGAATTATCTAGTTTGATGCATAAAAACATGTCTTTCTTAGTTACTTTAACCGTTTTAGAATTTTGAAACCAATTGCTCACTTCAGAAAAATAAATGGAATAATTGACACGTCATTTTGTTGTTGAGTAAGACCAAAAAAAATTATAAGAAAGAAAAATATACATTTCCACTAACATAGAACAATGATTTTTTTATTTTGGGTATTATTTCTAATGCTTATCTATGCTTCCCCCCTCCCAATAGACCCAATAAGTAGTTATATAACTGAAAAGCATAGCCCCTACTTACTATCTTTTTTGTGCCATGCTAGGTATTTAAGGAATAGAGGATTAATTTACATATCATTGACCTCAAGGGAGTAACAGGTGAACATAATAAAGCCTGAAGATGTAAATTCTAGTTGAAATTTGGACAAAAAATACGGTCAATGTGTAAATAAATAAAAAATATTACAGTAAAAGGCACATTGCCATTAATCCCCCTCAAACTACTTCCCCTGTCTTCAGACACAGTTATCCACCGTTCTTCCCACTTTCTGAAGCAGTTCTGGAAGTCCTCTTTCGTGAGTGTCTAGATGTGCTGTCATGGCTGCCTTAATGTCCTGAATCATTTTGACTTTGGGGAAGAACCAAAAGTCTCATGGTGCCAGATCTAGTGAATAAGGTGGATGAGGACACACCATAATATTTTTATTTGACAGAAATTGCCATACCAGAAGCAATGTGTGACACGGAGCTTTTCTGTTGTGGTCAAGAAATATGGTGAATGCTGCTGCCGAGTGCCATCCAACAGAAAGGCAAGGATCTTCCATACAGGAAACAGTGCATTGAACCTTAGTAACACTGTGTGACAAGTTTCAACTTGTTGGTGCAGTCAGTTGGATGTGAGCTATGGTTGACAGAAAGGTGTGTTTTAAAGTGTGCTGTAAATCATTCTCCATCATGACAATGCTCCATGTCACATTTTGCTTCTGGCGCAGCAATTTCTGTCAAATAAAAACATCACAGTGTTTTTATTCACTGGATCTGGCACTGTGCGACTTCTGGCTCTTCCTCAAAGTCTAAATGATTTAGGACATCAAGGCAGCCACAACAGCACAACTAAAGACATTCACAAAAGACAACTTCCAGAACTGCTTCAGAAAGTGGCAAGAGTGATGGGATAAGTGTGTTCGAAGCGAGGGGAGTATTTTGAGGGGATTAATGGCACCGTATTTTTTACTGTAATAATTTTTTTTTTTTAATTTAAACATTCATCATCTTGTTTGATCACACCTGGTATTTATCTTTGGTCCATTAGGAAGTGGAAATAAGTGAGAAAGAGCTCTTCTTTTAGTATTGGCATGGATTTTTGCATGTCCAAGATTTACTTCTGTTTCTTATTCTAGTAATTAATGGTAGAGGTTCACAAATATAACTATGGACTTAGGTTTTGTTCCTAAGTAGGTTATATGTTCTGAGGTATTTATATGTGTATAAACATTGGTAACACATTTAAAATGAAATAGCCATTAACTCTTTCCTCATGGTTATACAGCTAATGATTTTTCACTCCATTTGATGACCATTAGGTGAAATCTTTGTTTATTAGATTTTTTTGTGTGTGCTAGTGGATGGGAGACATATTCCTTAAGTGATGAAGTTTGGAAAGAAAAAAATAATTTCCTTTTTATCTGAAATTGAGAATAATTTTATTTGGGGGAGTTCTTGTGATTCTTTACATTAAAAAGCGTTTTTAAAACTTAATATTATCTAGCCTCACTATGTGACCGTGGGCTATTTTTCTATCTCTTTCTCAAAGCTGGATGCTCCCTAAATATAATCTGTGCTTTGATCCCTTGTTGTTTTGATTCATTCTAGACTTGGTCTACAAGTACCTTTTCTTTCTTTTTTAAGCATTACATTACATTATTTTATTTTATTATTTTTTAATTAAAGTTTATTGGGGTGACAATGGTTAGTAAAGTTACATAGATTTCAAGTGTACAATTCTGTATTACATCATCTGTATCTCACATGGTGTGTTCACCATCCCGAGTCAGTTCTCCTTCCATCACCATATATTTGATCCCGTTTACCCTCATCTACCACCCCCTTCCCCCCTTTCCCTCTGATAACCACTAAAGTATTGTCTATATCTATGAGTTTTTGTTTCTTTATTTGTTTGTCTTGTTCCTTTGTTGCTTTCAGTTTTATGTCCCACATATCAGTGAAATTGTATGGTTCTCAACTTTTTCTGTCTGACATTTTGTTTAGCATAATAATCTCAAGATCCATCCATTTTGTCGCAAACAGCACTATTTCATCTTTTCTCATGGCAGAATAGTATTCCATTGTGTATATATACCACATCTTCTTTATCCCATCATCTATCAAAGGACACCTTGGTGTCCTTCAATCACCTATCGAAGGGCACATGTCTTGGCCTCATACACTGTTGGTGGGAATGCAGATTTGTGCAGCCGCTATGGAAGGCAGTGTGGAGGTCCCTCAAAAAATTAGGACTAGAATTACCATATTGTATTTTTTTCAATTACAGTTGACATTCAGTATTTATATTAATTTGAGGTGTACAGCATAGTGGTTAGAGATTTACATAATGTATGTAGTGATCCCCCTGATTAGTATCTATCTGGCATAGTTGTTGCAACATTATTGGCTGTATTCTCTATGGTGTACTTTATGTTTTCGTGACTATTTTGTAGCTACCAATTTGTATTTCTTAACCCCTTCACCTTTTTCACCCAAGTTCCCAACCACTCTCCTCTTTGGCAATGATCAGTTTGTTCTCTGTATCTGTGAATCTGTTTCTGCTCCGTTTATTTGTTCTTCAGATTTCACATATAAGTGAGATCATATGGTATTTGTCTTTTGCAGTCTGACTTATTTCACTTAGCATAATACCCTCTAGGTCCATCCATGTTGTCGCGAATGGTAAGATTTCACTTTTTTATGACTGAGTAATATTCCGTTGTACATATGTACCACAGTTTTTTTATCCAGTTGTCTATTGATGGGTTGCTTCCATATCATGGCTTGTAAATAGCACTACAGTGAACAAAATGATGCATATATATTTTCGAATTAGTGTTTTGGATTTCTTTGGGTAAATACCTGGAAGTGGGTCATAAGGTAGTTCTGTTTACTTCTGTACTGTTTTCCGCAGTGGCTGCATTGATTTGCAGTCCCACCAACAGTGTACAAGGGTTCTCTTTTCTCTGCATCCTCCCCAATACTTGTTGATTTTTTGATGATAGCCATCCTGACAGGTGTGAGGTGATATCTCATTGTGGTTTTTATTTGCATTTCCCTAATGATTAGTGATGTTGAGTGCCTTTTCATGTGTCTATTGGCCATTTGTATGTCCTCTTTGGAGAAACATCTCTTCAAGTCCTCTGCCCATTTGTTAATTGGATTGTTTGTTTTTTTTGGTGTTGAGTTGTATGCGTTGTTTATAAATATTGGATATTAATCCCTTATCAGATGTATCATTGGCAAATATCTTCTCCCATTTAGTGGGCTATCTTTTTGTTTTGTCGATGGTTTCCTTTGCTGTGCAAAAACTGTTTAGTTTGATGTAGTCCCATTTTTTGTTTTTGTTTTTGTTTTCCTTGTTCAAGGAGATATATCAGAAAAATATCACTAGGAGCAATGTCAGATAGTTTACTGCCTATGTTTTCCTCTAGGAATTTATGGTTTGGGGTCTTACATTTAAGTCTTTACATTTTGAGTTTATTTTTGTGTATAGAGGAAGAAGGTGGTCCAGTTTAATTTTTTTGCATGTATTTGTCCAGATTTCCCTGCACCATTTATTGAATAGACTGTCTTTACCCTAATGTATATTCTTGCTTCCTTTGTCATAGATTAAATGACCATATAGGCACAGATTTATTTCTGGGCTCTCTATTCTCTTTCATTGATCTCTGTGTCTGTTTTTATGCTAATACCATGCTGTTTTGATTACTATGGTCTTGTTGTCAGGTAGTGTGATACCTCCAATTTTGTTCTTTCTCAAGATTGCTGTGGCTGTTCGGAGACTTTTGTTGTTCCCTATACATTTTAAGGTTATTTATTCTAGTTTTGTGAAACTAGCATTGAATCTATACATTGCTTTGTGTAGTGTGGACATTTCAATGCTATTCTTCCTATCCATGAGCACACTATATTCTTCCATTTGTTTTTCTTTTCTTTAATTTCTTTCTTCAGTGTTTTATGGTTTTCCAAGTACAGGTCTTTTACCTCCTTGGTTAAATTTATTCCTAGATATTTTCTTATTTTTTATATGCAATTGTAAATGGGATTATTTTCTTAATTTCTCTTTCTGATAGTTTATTACTGGTTATAAAAATGCAACTGATTTCTGAATATTAATTTTGTATCATGGTACTTTACTGAATTCATTTATCAGTTCTAATAGTTTTTTTTGTGGAATCTTTGGGGTTCTCTATATTTAGTCTCATGTCATCTGCAAATAATGACAGTCTTACTTCTTTTCCAATTTGAATGTCTTTTGTTTCTTTTTCTTGTCTGATTTCTGTGGCTAGGAATTCCAGTACTATGTTGAATAAAGTGGTGAAAGTGGACATCCTTGTCTTGTTCCTGATCTTGAGAATGCTTTTAATTTTCCCTCCATTGAATATGACTTTAGCTGTGGGTTTGTTGTATATGGCCTTTATTATGTTGAGGTATGTTACCTCTATTTCTGCTTTGCTGAGAGTTTTTATCATAAATGAATACTGGATTTTGTCAAACACTTTTTCTGCATCTCTTGACATGACCATCTTTCATTTTGTTGGTGTGGTATATCACATTAATTGATTTGCAGATATTGAACTAATCTGCATCTCAGGAATAAATCCCACTTGATCATGGTGTATGATCTATTAAACATATTGCTGAATTTGGTTTGCTAATATTATGCTTAGGATTTTTCATCTATGTTCATCAGGGATATTGGCTAAATTTTCTTTTTTTTGTAATGTCTTTGTCTGGTTTTGGAATCAGGGTAATGCTGGCTTCGTAAAAAGAGCTTGGGAGCCTTCCCTCCTCTTGAATTTTTTGGAATAGTTTGAGAAGGATAGTTGTTAATTCTTCTTGGAATGTTTGGTAAAATTTACCTGTGAAGCCATCTGGTCCAGGACTTTTGTTTATTGGGAGTGTTTTTAAATTACTGATTCAATTTTATTAGTAGTAATTTGTCAGTTTAGATTTTCTCTTTTGTCTTGATTCAGTCTGGGAAGATTGTATGTTTCTAGGAATTTATCCTTTTCTTCCAGATTGTCCAATTTGTTGGCATGTAATTGTTTATAATATTTTCTTATACTCCTTTGCATTTCTGTGGTGTCAGTTGTCATTTGTCCTCTCTCATTTGTGATTTTATTTATTTGGGTCGTCTTTTTTTCTTGATGAGTCTGATTAAACGTTTATCAATTTTATTTATCTTTTCAATGAACCAGTTCTTAGTTTCTTTAATCTTTTGTATTGATTTTTTAGACTCTGCTTTGTTTTTTTCCACTCTGATCTTTACTATTTCCTTCCTTCTGCTCATGTTAGGCTTTGTTTGCTGTTCTTTTACTACTTCCTTTAAGTGTAAGGTTAGATTTTTTTTTTCTTTTTTTTTGACATTTTTTCTTGTTTCTTGAAGTAGGCCTGTGTTGCCATGAATTTCCCTCTTAGGAAGGACTGCTTTCACAGTGTCCTATAGATTTTGGGTCTTTGAGTTTTCATTTTCATTTGTGTCAAGGTATCTTTTGATTTCTTCCTTGATTTCGTTGTTGACCCATTCAGTATTTAGTAGCATGTTATTTAGCCTCCATGTTATTTTGTGTTTTTCTGTAATTGATTTTTAGTTTCATACCATTGTGGTCAGAGAAGACACTTGGTGTGATTTCAGTTTCCTTAAATTTATTGAGATTTGATGTGTAGCCTAACTTGCGGTATATCTTGGAAAATTCCATGTGCCCTTGAAAAGAATGTACCATATTTTGCCATGTATAATGCCCTCCCGTGTATCATGCACAACCATGTTTTTGGCCCAAACTTTGAGAGAAAACAAATTTTGTTTTAATTTTTTAATTCAAATTTTTATTTGTTTACATTTAAGTACTTGTTTTTTGTATTATGAAGGAATTTTAGCATTTATTTTTTTAACATATTATGTTATAAGAAATTTTATGTAGCAAATAATAACAAAACACAAGGTACAAGAAATTTTATGTACCGGTAACAAATTCACGATATATACACATCATAAAAGGCCAAGAGCTCTTCATTGTTGTAAGTTCGTTGTAAGTTCAGCAAAATCTGTTATCATATTCCAGGGTATTATTTTGCATACAGATATCATCATTGATTTCTAGAGTTACACTTTTAACTCATAAGCATAAATAAAAGAATTAACATTTATATAGATATGGAGTTAGTACTCCCCATGTATAAAGTATTTAGTAGCATGTTATTTAGCCTCCATGTTATTTTGTGTTTTTCTGTAATTGATTTTTAGTTTCATACCATTGTGGTCAGAGAAGACACTTGGTGTGATTTCAGTTATCACACCTTATTTTTCCCTCACAAATTTAGGCAAAAAAGTATGCTTTATACACGGCAAAATACAGTATATTCTGCTGCTTTGGAATGAAATGCTCTAAAAATATCAATTAAATCTATCTGCTCTAGTGTGTCATTTAAGGCTCCTGTTTCCTTGTTGATTTTCTGTCTCAAAAATATGTCCATTCTTGTCAATGGGGTGTTAAAGACCCACACTATGATTGTATTACTGTTAGTCTCTTCCTTTATGTCATTTAATATTTGCTTTATATATTTAGGTGCTCCTGTGTTGGGTGCATAAATGTTTACAAGGGTTATAGCCTCTTACTGGATTGATCTCTTTATCTGTAATGTTCCTCTTTGTCTCTTATTGCAGCATTTGTTTTAAAGTCTATTTTATCTGATATAAGTATTGCTACCCTATTTTTTTTTGTTTCCATTGGCATGAAATATCTTTTTTCATCTCTTTCAATCTGTGTGTGTATTTTGATCTGAAGTGGGCCTGTTGGTGACAGCATATATACGGGTCTTGTTTTCTTATCAATTCAGCTATCATGTGTCTTTTCTTTTCTTTTCGTTTCTTTTAAAGATTTTATTGGGGAAGGGGAACAGGACTTTATTGGGGATTTCCAGGACTTTTTCCAAGTCAAGTTGTTGTCCTTTCAATCTTAGCTGTGGAGGGCGCAGTTCAGCTCCAAGTCCAGTTGCCGTTGTTAGTTGCAGGGGGCACAGCCCACCATCCTTTGTGGGAGTTGAACCGGCAACCTCGTGGTTGAGAGCCTGCACTCCAACCAACTGAGCCATCTGGGAGCTCAGTGGCTGCTCAGCTTAAGGTGCCGTGTTCAATCTTAGTTGCAGGGGGTGGAGCCCACCATCCCTTGCAGGAGTTGAGGAATCGAACTGGCAACCTTGTGATTGAGAGTCCACTGGCCCATGTGGGAATCCAACTGGCACCCTTTGGAGTTAGGAGCATGGAGCTCTAACCGCCTGAGCTACCGGGCTGGCTCTATCCTGTGTCTTTTGATTGGAGCATTTAATCCATTTATATGTAAAGTGATTATTGATGGGTGCATAGTTATTTCAATTTTATTATTCATATTTTTAAATCTTTTTTTCTTGTTCTTAAAAAGTTTCGTTAACATTTCTTCTAATACTGGTTTGGTGATGATGAACTCCTTTAGCCTTTCCTTGTCTGGGAAGCTCTTTATCTGTCCTTCAATTTTAAATTATAGCCTTGCTGGGTAGAGTAGTCTTGGTTGTAGGTCCTTGCTTTTCATCACTTTCAATAATTCCTGCCACTCCCTTCTTGCCTGCAAAGTTTCTGTTGAGAATGCAGCTGACAACCTAAAGAGAGCTCCCTTGTAAGTACCTAGTTGCCTTTCTATTGCTTCTTTTAAGATTATCTCTTTGTCTTTAACCTTTGCCATTTTAATTATAATGTGTCTTGATGTGAGCCTGTTTGGGTTCCTGCACTTCCTGGGCTTGTATGTCTATTTCCTTCACCAAGTTAGGAAAGTTTTCCATCATTATTTCTTCAAATAAGTTTTCAATTTCTTGCTCTCTCTCTTCTCTTTCTAGTACCCATGTAATGTGAATGTTGTTATGCTTGATATTTACCCAAAGATCTCTTAAATGACCCTCATTTTTTTTGGTGTGTTGAATTCTTTTTCCTTTTTGCTGTTCTGCTTCGCTGTTCTGATTGGGTGATTTCTGCCACCTTGTGTTCCAAATTGCTGAGTCAATCCTCTTCTTCATCTATTCTGTTGGTGATTCCTTCTAGTGCATTCTTCATTTCAGTTATTCTTCACTTCTAACTGGTTCTTTTTTATGGTTTCTATCTCCATTTTTGTTTCCTATCTGTTTGGTGAAGTTCTCACTAATTTCCTTCATACTTATAATCAGTGTTTTGAGCTCCGTGTCTGGTAGATTGCTTGCCTTCATTTTGTTTAGTTCTTTTTCTGGAGCTTTCTCCCATTCTTTCATTTGGGACATGTTTCTGTGTCTCCTTAGTTTGGCTATCCTTCTGTGTTTGTTTCTATGTATGTAGGTTGATCTGCTATGTGTCCCAGTCTTGGCCAGGTAGCCTTACGTGGTAGGTGCCGTGTGGGATCCAGTGGCAAAGTCTCCCTGGTCACTTGCACCAGGTGCTGCAGGAGTGTGTTTTGTGTGTGTCGTGTAGCCCTCCTATTATAGTCGGGCATTGGTTGCTATTATCATGTCAATGGGTGGGATTGACCCTCAGGCTGACTGGCTGGGGGTTTTCACCACATCCACAGCTTACAGGCTACTGTGTGGGGGCATTACTCCATGGAGTGGGATTTGCCTGCTGAGACTGACCATCAGTTGTGCTGCTTGTGGGGCTAATTAGGTCATGCACTGCTGTGGTCTGAAGCCAACCTTTCATTATGTTGGTTCTGGGGACTGTTGGGAGGGGCTCAGGTGCAGGTCCAGGTGAGCCACTGCCTGTGACTGGCCAAGGACTACTTGGTAGGAGCTACAGTTTGATCCCCTGTTGTTTGCTGCCTATGCTGGATTTGGAGGTATGTGGGAGAGGCCACCTTGTGAACCAAGGATGGCTGCCACCAGTACTGGGCCTGGGGTAACTCCACAACAATCCCAGGGCACCCTGAGGCTGCTGTCACCTACCAGCTTCCTTAAGGCTCAACTTCTATAGAGTGTTGTGCAGTGCTTGAGCTAGGTGAGGTGGGTTCTCAGGGAATCACCAGAGTGGGATGAGTGGTGTTCACCAACTTAATGTAGATTTTGGTTGGTGCCAGTGCCGAGCCTGCACCTACTCAGAGGACATTGAGGCCAGCCACTGCCTGCCTGGGGCCCGCAGACCCCCAAGAGTTCATGAAAAAGTGCCACATGGGAAACCTGGCTGCTTGCAGAGAAAGTGCCTCCAGCGTTGCAAAAGTAGAGTGGGGTGGAGTTCCAGGGAGTCACCAGGGTGGAGCAAGTGGAGTTCCCCAGGGCAATGCAGATTCAGATTTAGCTGTGTTGGTGGAGGAGGCTCAACACAGGAAAGATGGTGCCCACCTGTCAGTTGCCCAGGAGGAGGATTCTACACATGAAAAATGGTGACTGTCCCTCCAATCGTTAACTTGAAGCCACACAACTTGGCTTTCTTTGAATGTCTCTGACACCTCCTGAGTCACTCTCCCCCCTCTAGACACCAGGGTGAGTGCCTGGGAGAGTCTGCATGCGGGTCCTGTAAGAGGACATCAGGGTTTCCTGCAGCTTTCTGAGTTACCTGGACAGTCGGAATCCCCATTGTTTTTCACAGCCAGATGTTGTGGGGGCTCCTCTTCCTGGCACTGGCACTGCTACTCTTAGCTAGGAAACCTGTTATGGGTCTGGGAAGCCCGGCATGGGGCTAGGGTCCCTTGCTCCTCCAGTGGCGGATCTCAGCAGCCAAGATATCCCTCCTGATTCTCAACCACTACACACCTGTTTGGGGCTGGCCCATTCTGTGTCTCGTCTCCATTCTTTCTTCCAGTCTCAGTGTGGCTTCTTCTTTATATCCTTAGTTATAAAACTTCTGTTCATCTAGACTACAGATGGTTCTCCAGGTTGATTGCTCTGTAATTTAGTTGTCATATGGTCATAGGAGAAGTCAAGCACAGCGTTTATTTGCTCCACCATCTTGGATATTCGGCAACTTGCTATGACTCCAAGTACCTTTTCATTCTTTTTCTGGTTATCACCTGCTTATCCTGGAAGACCCAATTCAGTCCATTAATTCTCTATATATTTCTGAATTATTCTTTCTTCCATCCCCCAACAGAATTACTTGCCCCCTTCTTTTTGTTGTCATAGCACTGTATAGGTGGCTCTTACAGCAATGACGAATCATAGATATAGATAATGTCACAGTTATTGAGAATGGGGCCATGTATAATCCATCTTTGTATCTCCTAGAACAAGTGTTTTGTGAACATTTGTTTTACCTAAATGTTTCGAACACTGTACTTGTCATAATTAAGACACCAGCTTGCCTTGTTAAATTCCTTGATCCCTAGTAGCCCTCCTTGTCTATGTTTCTCACACACCCTATTCACTCATTATACTATGGTCATTGGTGTCTAGTAAAATTAATTTGAGAGCAATCAAAGAGGGATCATTTTGTGTGGGTTGAATGCGAGGAAGCTGGCTTTTGACTGTCTGTTGTGATTTAGTGTGGACTTTCATCTTCTTCTTCCCTTTTTGCAGGACCCTAATAGGAGTATTCATACCAGCAGCAGCAGCAGCAGCAGCAGTTGCAGCAGTAGCAGCAGCAGCAGCAGCAGCAGCAGTAGCAGCAGCAGTAGCAGCAGCAGCAGCAGCAGCAGCAGTAGCAGTAGCAGCAGCAGCAGCAGCAGTACCAGTTTTTCAAAGCCTCACAAATTAATGAAGGAGCACAAGGAAAAACCTTCTAAAGACTCCAGAGAACATAAAAGTGCCTTCAAAGAACCTTCCAGGGATCACAACAAATCTTCCAAAGAATCCTCTAAGAAACCCAAAGAAAATAAACCACTGAAAGAAGAAAAAATAGTCCCTAAGATGGCCTTCAAGGAACCGAAACCCATGTCAAAAGAGCCAAAACCGGACAGTAACTTACTCACCATCACCAGTGGACAGCAAGAGAAGAAGGCTCCTAGCAAAAGGCCCCCTGTTTCAGATTCTGAAGAACTCTCAGCCAAAAAAAGGAAAAAGAGTAGCTCAGAGGCTTTATTTAAAAGTTTTTCTAGCGCACCACCACTGATACTCACTTGTTCTGCTGACAAAAAACAGATAAAAGATAAGTCTCATGTCAAGATGGGAAAGGTCAAAATTGAGAGTGAGACATCGGAGAAGAAGAAATCAACTTTACCGCCATTTGATGATATCGTGGACCCCAATGATTCCGACGTGGAGGAGAATATGTCCTCCAAATCTGACGTGAGTAGTCTTGTTGGTTTCCCTTCTTTCCCTTCTTAGTTTTCAGATTTCCTTTCAGATAGCTTCAGGATAAAGAGTGAGGGAAGAAAATGACAGTTAAACCATAAAATGGTAGCATGGAAGTGCTCTAGAAGTGAATTTCCTTGACCAATGGAAAGAAGGAAATGAAATCATTAAGAAATCTGCAGAATTTTAGGGTGCAATTTAAGCTGTTAAAGATATATTGCATAATATAATAATGGATCATTTGAATAACAGCAGAAGAATGTAGATGTTCTTTAGAGCTTAGCTACAATGCTTTTCAGTGATTGCTGACTTAGGAAAATGAGGCGAATGCAATAAAGCTTGAATACAAAGGACAGTATATTCAAAAGAGAAACTTAGAAAATATTAGGGTGCAGTTATAATGTTGATCTTTTTGATCAATGGAAGGAAGTAATTTGTTTGCACAGATGAAAAAAATGCTGGTGATAGTATTTTTTAAAGTTTTATCCAGGCAAAATTGATGGAACAATATACCATGCATATTTAAAATGTATAATTTGATAAATTTTACCAAAAATATGTGTCTGTAAAACCAGGTGATGGCATTTTGAAAATGAAATATTTACTTGTTTTCATCGTATAGCCACTGATTTGAAAGGGATGGGGTATGTGATCATTATAAGTTTTTTCTGATGAGCAGGATTATCTTTTGTGGGTGCCTAAAACACCATCTAATACCACCCAAAAATGTTACCTGATGTTGAAATTTGGACTTATAATTACAGATTTCTCAGAATTGGAAAGGATTTTCGGGTTATTTATTCTAACCTACCAATGTAAGAAATCTTACACTTTAGTGACAGAACTGTTAGTAATTCAAAAGCTATTTGATTCTGTTTCTGGAGAATGAACGTTATTTGCTATGACTTCATCTCCTCACTTTTTTCTCGACCTTTGGCTTCTACTATTACTTATCAGTCACGATCAGGCCCAATAAGTCTCCTTACTTTGGCTTGTCAATATTTCTAGACAGTGGTCAAGGAAAATGTCTGGCTAAAAATTGCTGGCAATTTTAGAACTCCACTTCTCTTTCTGTCCCAGGCGATCGCTTCACAAATGTTCCTAATTCAAAAGCTGGCAAGGGGTAGGGGACATCAGTAGCAGATTCTCACTCCTGCCTTTGTATTGTTCTAGGTAGAAAGCCACCTAGGGTTAGGACATGGTAGCAGTAGTAATCCCCAGCCATGCAAAGAAAACCTTCTTCCCCATCACTCTCTATAGCTAATTTTGAAATTTTAGTAGAAGATCATGTTTGGAGGAGAATAGCATATAAATTACTGGAGACTGGGTAATTTGTTCCAGTGTTTGGTAAAGGCTTGATAGTAATACTTTGTGAAATGGAGATGAGAGCTAATGGGTTTGTCCCAATATGTCAAACATTTATTTTTCCTCCCTTGCTTTTTACTTTTCCTCTCAATTCAAAACTTGCTATTAATGCTGATATTACAGAACCTTTTTCCTATGTTTGATTTCTATTTAAAATCACCCTGAAATGTTCACTAATGCAGTTGGGGTGTGATTATCAAGATTGCCAAGTTTAGCAACTTTGTCTTTCCATATTCTGACATGTTGCTATTCTTCTAGAACAGAGGTTTTCAAATTATGGGTTGTGATTCACTGTTGAGCCATGAAATCAATTTAGCATGTCATCACCAGTATTTTTAAAAAACCAGGATACATTATAATTAGTATGGGTAAATAATGGTTTGTGAACATTTTATTTCTAAGGGTGTGTGTGTATTTCTTGTAGTAGGTCATGGTCAAAATTTTAAAAGGCATCTCTCTTGAATGTTTACTGATTTGTGAGAAGACCAAATTGCATTCACAAAGTACTATTGAGTGTTCTTTCTACATGAAAATATCACAGATGATCTTTCTGTTAAGGTAATTCTGTGTATTCTCATTTTTGTTTGCTTCTTGCTCCCTTCCTTTTATATATGATTTATAAGCCATGGCTTTTCTTTTCATAAACTTTATGTTCAACTTGGTTTAACAAAATAATACCTTGACAAGTCTTCTGAAACAAAGAGTTAGAATTGTAATTCCTTAAAGTAGATAGAAAATTTTCAAAGTGATCCGTGACATTAGGGCTACATACCCAGCGACTGTAACAGGAGTTTTTGTGATGTGCTCTGTGTATCACTACAGAAGAAGGCTGTAAAGGCTTTCAGGTATTGTTTGGGTATAAAACCCAACAACTATACTTTCCTTTTCAGTTTTCTGAAAGTAATAATGCTTTTATTGTTGCCACTATTGGTTTAATTCTCTAAATGTGGGTGCTGGAACAGAAGAGAATTGACAAAAGTGGTTCCAAGTAAGGCAGTGCCGAAAAGACCTTTCTGTGAGCAAAGGATGATAAAAGAGGGCTGAAATTGCCTTTATCTAATAGTAAAGTTAGCCTTTGTTTGGCCTTTCTCCTACCTGGTATCCCTCCTGTGGGCAAGGGAGGAACAGGAGGCGATGATAATGGAGAGCCCTTAGCTGCCCTAAACTTCCCTTGTCCAGTAACTGATTTGGTGGTAGCTTGGCGGCAGGTCCAACTTCAGGGGGCACTGTCCATCTTGTCCTGGTGGGTGAGCTTGTCTGCATCTGAGGACGTGTGATCAGATGACCTGATCTCTCTGAAGTCCTTTCCAGCTTTGTTATTTGGATATGAGCCAGATTTATGTTCATTTATGGTGGGTGAGGTGGCAGGTAATTTTAGACACAGGGGGGCAGAGATTGTCGACTTTGGAAACAGAAAAAAGACACAAAAATTAGTTGGAAGAGTGTGAAGAATTAGGAAGGGGTTCGGGGCGGGGGGAGATTATTTACCTGGTATGCCTGTAAAGAAAATATCTTGCCTTGGTACAAATGAGTTACAATTAAAAGGAAGAACTTTTTAAAGAAGCTTTCTTATAATTAAGTTAGATTCAGATTTTTGTATAAAAATAAATATCTGTGCTGTTGAGATGGACTAGGAAGCTTAGATTGCTGATTCATATGGTTCTTTTTGGTAATTTTTATATGCTTTGTAAAAGAGAAGAGACAAAGAAGTACATCCATGTTTGTATGCCTGTACATTTTTTGAGGGATTGCTTATTTGTTGGTAAGTGGTTAGGTAGGTAGCTAAGTAGGTAGGTAAGCCAACATTTTCCAGTATCTTTTAGCTTTCTAATTAAATGAAATAAAGGACAAGAACATACCTATCACTGCATCCAGTAGGCACTTGGTAGTTTTTTTTTAGGTTTTTTTTTTTTTATTGCTGTTAGTATTAAAAGAAGGCATACTAAGAAGTGATTTATCTTTGGATTACTATTCATATGACTGAAAGAATCATTGAAAGAATAATTTAAAAATATATTTTGTAATTCCTAGAATGTTTCTCATTTTATAGTCTAATATTGTCACATGAAAATCCATCAGTACTTTTCCCTTACGGAATTTGGGAAGTGGCAGAGGAAGGTGGGGCGGGAGGCAGAAGGACTCTTTCATAGTGGGTGAACATTCAGCAAACACAGAAAACTTGATAAAGGCATGTTTCTGCCATGTACGTAAAGGTCAGCATTAAGCATATTTTATATTCAAGAACCTAGGTAATTCCCATTCTAGAGTCACGCTGTTTTGGTATAGGAATTTCTCTTTTTGTGGCCATAATGGTCACTTAATAGAAAGTGACTCTTCTTACTGGTGACAGCATTAATGAGCAGCTAGGAAAGGGTGAGGATCTGACTGTCCCAACATCAACCAAAAGTTTGTAATTGTGCTTTGCGTTAACTTGTCTAAACTTTAATTGACAGTGAAAATGAACTCAAATATCTTTCACCCCTCCTAGGATTCCCTAGTTTTTGTTTTTCATATAATTCTGCTTCTCTATTGAGTTGATCCTGTTTTGTGATATGAGGAAGTTTGGTATTCATGGCAGAGAAGGAGGGAAAAAAACAGGGAAAGACAATTGAAATACCCATTTATGATGGGATTCGGTTATAATAGTAATTTCTTTATCATTGCCTTCACTTCTTTTTGCTTTGCTTTGTAGAAATTTAATTGTAATTTAAAAGTGCAGAAGTTAAAAGTTTTCATTATCTTTCCTTGAAAATGGGCAGATTACGTTTGGTGAAACATTTTATACTTCAATCTGCAGTGTGAGAAATGAGATTTTAATCATGTCTTTTGGTAATTTTGGCTTATCAAAGTGCTTTCTTGGATAAAGTCTTCTTGAGGGAGGAAGACAAAATCTCATCCGATGGCAGCATTTTTCCCAAGGGTGGGTGGTATTTCAGATACAGGATAAAGACTTCAAACCACCATAGCAGAGTTTCTTTTGAAAAGAAAAAAAAAAAAAAAAAAGGGAAGGAGAAGGAAAAAGAAATTTCCCTTCTTTTGTTGTGCCTCATTTCCTCCCGCCCCACCCTGTTTCTTGCCCTGCTTAAACTGTCTGGCGCTGGCAGTAAGCGTCCTGCTGTTGTAGCCTTGGCCTTAGGTTTTTATGTGATGGAAGGTTGTCGCAGTCAGAGAAGAAGGTCTTTATTGTGTTTTCAAAGTGGCTTTTTAATGACTTGTAATTCCAGCACATGGGAGAGCTGTAAAGTCTGTAAGTATGGTGAGTGAGCAGCTGAAGAGGCCATTCATTAAGAGGCTGCCCCAGCTCTCTGGGGGGGGGGGGGGGGGGGGACACTCTCATTCTGGACTCCTGTTCTTTGTATTTTATAACTGGAGATAAAAATACCTGAAGAGTCACAATTCTTCCTCAGATAGAGTCACCTCAGCGTGGGACATTAATTCAAACAACTGGGAGAAAGTTACCTTTGTTGGGTGCATGGAGATATTTCACCTGACTTTGTTTTCCTATGTTTCGTTTGTTTTCAGTTTTAGATGTCATTAGATGGGGGAACTGCAGTTTAGCCAATCAGCTGTTCATTGACAGCCACATTTTTGGTTTGTTAAAAAAAAGAAAGATTCGAAGCAGTTAAAAGTGAGATTTTCTTTGGTTGTTTCTTTTAAAAAGTAGAGTTAGAGGCTCTTTCTCTTCCTTGCTTTGAGTATCATACTAAGCCCAAATAGTTTCTCAGTTTTTACGTTAAATAATTCCTTAGAAGCTTTAGATAGCTGAGGGTCATGAATAGACAGGGCTCCTGTCCTTGTAGAATTGATTGTCATCAATAATTGCCAAAGCTCAGCATTTTCACTTACTTGTATTGAATTGTTTCTCTCTTTCAATAAATTCCATGAGCCGCCTTGAAGAGAACTGCATCACCTATTCAATACTTTATTGTTTCTTACTCTAGGACCTATGATCTTTATGTAATCGTCCCATCTGTCATCTTTAGACACAAAGTCAAAGATGTGACTCAACGTGATCTTTGCATGAGTAGCTTTACCATACCACAGGGGTGCCTCACAATTGTAGCTAAACTTGCTTTGAATGCTTTCTATGTAATAGTCACTGTTCTAAGTACTTGACTTGTTTTAACTAATTTGACCCACAAGACAACTCTGTAAAATAGATAATATTATTATCCCAATTTTGCAGGTGGGGAAACTGAAGCTCAAAAGTTAAGAAAATTGCCCAAGGTTGCCATGTTTAAAAGTGGCAGAGCCAGGATTTGATCCCACATGGTAGGGAGTGCCCTCAAGAGGAGTTTTGGGGTGAAGCACATCTTATTTTCCCATGAATTCATGTTACAGTTGCAGAGATGTGCTTCATGAACTGGGTATCACTGCTGAGACATCATCGTCCTATTCCGTGTTGAATCATATTTCTTTGACCTACCTATTGGTTTATGCTTTACCTTCAGGAGGTTGTCCTCAGAGGTGGATTTGGCATCCACAGCCAGAATTGAGGGAAGAGCGATGAAACATCCAGGAATCTCTAACTTCTTAGACATTCCTGCTTAAAATAAAACATACTGTCACGGATCTGTATTTCGCATTATTATAGTATGTGTTCAGCACTGTTTCCCTGCTCCCAGAATTCTCTCACTTGCTTTTGCATGGGAATTTATGTTTCACAGAGCTGAGCTGCAATATCGAGCTTTCCCAGAAGGTGCCACCAAATAACAAATGGTGTCCTCCAGTCTGAAGATTTCTTCTTTTTGAATTATCTAGTTACATTTTGCAATTTCATTTTATAAGGTCACTAAGTTATTCAAAATGTAGGCTGTGCTTTCTTTGAATTAGGAGACAAGATAAAGCAATGATATAGGCAGAGGGTGGTTTTCTTTTGGTGTCTATGTAATTATTTAACCAAGTTTGAGAAATTGCTCTCAGTGGGTAACAATTTATGACTGTAAACTTTCAAGGCAGTGTCAACGTCCACAAAGAAAAATCACCCCTAAGAGGCTTCTTTAGGTCACTAAAGGTGAATGCACAGTGAGATGTTCCCAGATAAAGTCAAAGATCCTTCTATTAGTCAGGAGAAAATGGAAAAGCATTTACTAAAGTATTTGGAGACGACAGACTTTTGCCTTTGAATTCAGAAGACGTAGAGGATGGGGCTGTGGGGGGAGGCTGGGACAGGAGAAATATTCAGACTTAGTGACACAAGAGAAAAGGACATTTTCTTGCCTTTCTCAGTCATGGAAAGAAAATGTATGTATGAGGTCCTCAGATGTTTGTTGCTTTCAATAAATAAGATAATTACTAGGGTGTCCTGGTTTGAGAACTCAGTGTTTAGAATCATAGCATTAGGTTGGTGCAAAAGTGATTGTGGTTTTTGCAATTATTTTTAACCTTTTAAACCACAATTCCTTTTGCACCAACCTAATAGTTTTTTAAAAAATGAAATCGTTGACCCTTGCTTTGTTTTGTGCCCCTTATATACATATATCTTTAAATATGATAAACCATCATGTCACTTTGAATAACTACAAACATTTCCTTCTACACGTGTTTGTTTTTAATATTCTTTGATTACTTTAATGATATTCATAGCATTTGAAAATATGTATGTGGTAGGTACTCCTGTATTTAAACACTGTATTAGATGGTACAGATGGTATAAAATTAGGCTGAGCTTTGTAAAAAGGAAGGTATGATTAGTGTAGATGAGGGCTGGGATGGGCAGGAGAAGGGATTCTTGATCACAGGGAAAAAGACACCTGATGGCAAGTGTAGCAGACAAGTCTGCGTTGTCGTTACTGAAGATGAAGAGAGATCTTCTCAATGGAGCCCTGCAGTTAATTTATCAAACTGGTTTGTCGGGAGTGAAGGAAGCCTTATTGAACTCTATTCCATGCTAGGATTGTGCTGGAGACATTCACTCCGTGTCCTCTTATGTAATCCATGCAGTGTGTGAGATAGCTTTTGTTCTCATCTTACAGATGTGGAAGTGGCAGAGCCACAATTTGAATCTAGGTCTGACCAACGCCAAAGCCCATGCGTTTTTGTACTATTACCACTGATTAAAACTCCTTGAGAGAGAAATCACATCGAATTAAAACCACCGTGCTACTGATTAAACCTTTTCAAGAAAAATCGAATTAGCAGCATTACCTTTCTCACCATCTGGCTTCCTTTGGTAATGGTACCACAGTTCAGTGAAAGGAATAGAATAGGATATAAAATATAGTCCCGATACTTGGATACTTTTCTACAAATTGTGGGTGTAAGGAGACATGGCTGTGATATTAAAAATGCGGATTAACTCATGCTTCTTATGCCTCAGTATCATTTTCTAAGAAGCAGAATGTCTTGAAAAGCTGTGGTATCTTAGGGTCTGTCCAATTGCTCTTGTTCACCGATGAACTGCCTTACTAGGGTGTTTCATATACCTCACACTCGGGGCAAGGACGTGGCCAGTGTTACTGTAAGAACGACCATCTACTGTACTGCATTATCTGAAGGTTGTACTCATGAAGGATATGAAGGAAGGAAGGTACGCTTCCTTGTCCTGGAACGTAGCCATACCTGGCAAAGGCATTATCTTCCTGGGCCTAGGAGGGGTGCTCCCGAAGACACGGTCCAAGAGCATTTGCTTGGAATCAAAAGACTAGACAGGTTCAGCTTACTAGTGGTGAACTGTAAAATGTGGATTTAAATACTAGTGATGAGATTATATATAGATGCAAACTGCCACTCAGGTGTTAGTTCAAGCAACGATATTAATTATGACAGAGGCAAAGACTTGCTGTTTTTGTTTGGTAATTTATGAATTGTATTCTGTGAAGACCTGATGTTGGTAGGTGTTCTTGTAAAGATCGAGACACAAAGCTGCTGTCTAGGAATTTCACAATTTATAATCCACAGCCACAGTGTATTTTTTATTCCTGTACATGTTTCTAAAATGTCATTTTCCATTTGGCCTAACCTTCGGGAATCAAAGCAGAGTCTCGCCAAAAAGTCCACCCTAGTTTAAAATGTTTATGTCTGACAAATTCTACTCAAGATGATGTGATATATTTTCAGTATTATAAAGTGCTCATTGTAATTTCCAGTTTCCTCCCCTTCCTCATTATTTTCTAGGGTTGTTTTAATTAAAGGTGAACATCAGACTTGTGGCGATCTTGTGATAGGTTCTATGAAAGTGCTCGCTTATCTGACCATCTTGGGGCAGAGTCTCACTTCTCTTGCTTACCAAACCTGCCTTCATTGACTAGCAACTTGCAGAGACTTGCAGCAAGTCCTCCCCCTTTTAAAGATAAGCCATGCATCCTCCTCCTTGCTTTGTGTAATAATAAAACCAATGAGTCTCCTAATTTCCTCCAAAGAAACTGAGGTTTGCAGGAAGGTGGTGCTGCCCATCTCCTTATACTCATCGTATTAATAGTTCTCTTTATCTTTAGGAAACCTTCCAAGGCTTACTATGTACTCTTTTCAAGATTTAAGACAAAGTTTAGAAGCTATGAACAACTGTTTTTAATACAGCACTTACTTCATGATGGAGAAAATCATAGGATATTTAAAGCAGAATGACTTCAGGAACTTCCTTTAACTTGCGTTCTGCAGAGGACAGCTTGAGGCCAAGTTTCATAACTTGCCCAAGATCATGGAGCTCTCATTGCCCTCCAAAAAGCCCTAGGATGCAGGCCCCTAATTGATATGCCGTTATAATTTCCAGTTGGAGCACTTTACAATCCGTTACATGTCCCTCACTCCCTTCCCAAACTCTCCTCCACTTGAACATTTTAAAGTGGTTTCTAATGAGTTGTTTATGCCCATTAGATATAAGACCAGTGTCACTTCTTGGCCCTGAATCTCAGCCTGTGCCCCTTTGTTGAATGAATGAACCTGACATTTCATATCTTCAGCAGAATCGCACCTGTAAAGCTTCACGTCTTGTCTAAGTGAGGGTAGCGTGTAAGTCTCAGTGGATATTACAGAG
Organism: Rhinolophus sinicus; assembly: GCF_057876585.1. NCBI lineage: Eukaryota > Metazoa > Chordata > Mammalia > Chiroptera > Rhinolophidae > Rhinolophus > Rhinolophus sinicus. The sequence goes on along the minus strand of NC_142516.1, from coordinate 64,584,101 downwards.
ATTAATTGGTGAAGAATTTGATAGATTTTGTTGCCTGGTCCTCCTTGATTGTCTCTGGGAAATTACCAACCAGAAGAATCGTCGTTTGATGTATTTCAGAGGGAAAAAAAAAAAATCACTGAGCAAAACAGAAAATGATACATTTAGATATCTGGGAAATCAAAAATCTTAATATTGCTTAATAATACAAACATACAAAGAGCTTAAAAAACCTCCCATGTAAATGAAGCATTTACTAGGACAAGCTGATATTCTTACCAGATGAAACCTGAATCCTGCTCCCTCTTAGCCTCCAGCATCTTCGGTACCTGCCTCTGTGTCCTGAGTTATTCAGATCAGTCTCTACGGACGGACTGAGGCATCCTTCATACCCAATACCAGCTGCTTACACATACACCTCCTCCACCTTTCCAGTTAACCTTGATGCTCTTCAGACTGCAGTTTCTTCATTTCCTTTCCCTTCACTGACAGACACCTCAAAAGCTCCCTTTTTCCTCAACCCACTGTGGTCTGGCTTTTGCTCTTGGCAACTGTTCTTAACACTACCAGGTGTTAAGGTCACCAGTGCCTTCCAGATTCTAATGTCAAAACCGTCTTCTAAGCATTAGGTTTTATCCTTCTGGCACCTTTAATTTGCTGTTCTGTTTTATTCCTTGGCTTTATTCTACCTACCCTGGTCTCTCTACGCACTCTCTGCCAGTCTCCTTTGCCAGCTGACCTTCCTCCACCATCCTTAAGTTGGCTATCGCCAGTCTCCTTTTATATAATCTCCCTGGCCAGCCATCTAATACCTGTCTCCTGTCGCTTCTTTTTCCCAGGCCTTTCTCTACACAGCTATCTAACCCACAAATTTTGGAAGGAAATGTATAAAGACTATAAAACAGCTAGTTAAAATGGTGCTGGGGTCATTTTCAAAATCTGAATCTTTAATATTGCCATTTTTATAAAGCATTTCATTGTTTCAAAACCTCAGATGCCTGTGAGCTAAACACCAGATTCTCTTTAGCATTGTTTTTTGTTTGTTGTTGTATTCTTTTATCGTGGAGAATTTCAAATACACACAAAATATGCAGAGTAGCATAATGAATCCCTCACTTATCCATCGCTCAGCTTCGATAATTATTGACTGATGGCCAATCTTGTTTCAACTGTAGTACCACTACTCTTCCCCCAATATACTTTTTAATAAAATCCAAGATGTCATTATTTCACGTATAGATATTTCAGTGTGAACCTCTAAATGATAAAGGCTTTTTAAAAACAAAACTAAAATATCATTATCATATCTGAACAAATTAATAATTCTTAATATCAAATTTCTGGGCAAGTTTCCAGTAGAATCAAAATGGCATAAATTTGTTTTTGTTTTTGCAATTTGAATGAGGATCCAAATTAGGTCCATATCTTGCAATTTGTAAAACTGTCTTAAATTTCTCTTGATTTATAGGTTCTCTCTCATCTTTTTTTACATAAATGTTCAAGGAAACAATATCAGGTTGTCTTACAGAGTTTCTCAGTTTTGATTTTGCTGATAGTATCTTTGTGGTATATTTTCTGTAAATTAGAGTCATAGTCAGATTTAGGTTAGGTTTTTGTTTTGGATTGGGGCAGGACTATTTCATGGGTAGAATTGTTTCTTTCATCTAGAGGCCTGTAAGTTTATATTTTTGTGTGTATGAGGTTAGCACCCATTGGTGCTCAGTGCCTCTATGCATAGATTCATTAGGGGTTGCAAATTGGTGGTATTTTTATTCCATCATTCTTTCTTCATTTATCAGCTAGAATTCACCTATAAAGAGAAACTCTTCTACCTTTTGTTTAACGAGTAGTACAGTTTATATGGGAAAAATAAAACGTGTGATTCTTCACCCTCCCGCCCCTTTTTTTCACTAGTTTTCAAAAGACTGGGTTTGATTTTCTGGCATCCTTCAACAATGGCTCGTTTTTGTTTAAGCATTGCTTTAAGACTTCCTCAGTATGATCTTTCCACAGTCATCTTTCTTTGTTCTCCTTTTACTTTGGTGATCTTAAAAAAACTGTTAGCAATCTTCTGTTCCTTGACCATTCCATGCTATTTTATGCCCTAGTGAAATACCCTTGGTCCTTTAAGACCTGGTTAACTTCACCTCTACTTAGAAGCCCTCTAAATAATCTCCCCCACTGAAATGACCCTCATCCTCCCTCCTTTGTGCTCCCTCCATTAACAGTTTATGTATACTTTGATTATAGTTGTTATTCCCGCATCTTCTTGCATATTAAAAGGTTTTGCTCCTGATCAGTGGGATATTTTTAGGGCAGATACAGTTTCTTAATTACTTGATTTCTCAACTTTGTGCACTGTGCCAGACACTTAATTGGTGCTCAACAAAGGTTGAGTTAAATGGTACAAAGATTTACTTATATTTATATATATGTATGTATAGTTGGCGTATCCTAACGAATTAATTAATTAATTGAGGAGTCTCAACTATAATTATATCTGCATGATTTGGAAATGTGATTTTTGGCCCCTCACCTTATGGAGGTAGAGTAGACAGGCCCCAAGGAGTGGGAGAGCTCACCATATAAACACACATCTTGGCGCTCTCAGAGGCACACAGTTGAGGGTTTGAGCCACCCTTGTGCAGATAAATTCATAGAACAAAATCCTGGGACAAATTGTAGGCCAAAGTAAGCATGGTGTGTACATCAGATTGCACTTTACCTGCCTCTGTAGCCCTTGCTTTGTGTTAGACTGCAGGGAGCTAGCCAAGGAGTGTGGTGCTCTCGAAAACTCCCACAAAATGACTCGAAAAAATTTTTAACTGAGTCTACCATGAAGAGTAATAAACCACAAAAATAACAAAGGAGAGGCAAGGACCACAAATTAATCTTTTATTGAGACAGCAGAGTGACGTGAGAATCTAAAAATCCCAAAACATTTGCTTCTGTATTTTAAAAAAGCAAATAGTGTTCAGAGAAATTTCAATAACAGGATGTTGAAGTGAAAGAAATTTCTGCCTCCCTGTTTCCTATAGGGACTGTGCAGAGGCGTGATAACATGAAAGTTATACGACCACCTTGTTTTTGCTGTCTTTGCGATCATGAAATATGATTATATTTCTCCCAGTGTTTATATGTGCTCTTGAAATTATTGGAACTGCTAAAATACCACTAGTATACTGTATGAAAAGAACCATTTTTCCCCTTCTATTTCCTCAGGCTGCATAATTATCACGACAGATTAGCTTTCAATTAATAACCTTAATTTGGTTGTTAAATATTTATTAAACCATCACATTTGAGTATCAGCAACCATGCAATAAGATGCTTATTGTATATGTGGAAAAATGAATGAAAAAATGGTTGCAAAAGATTTAAGTTTCTAACCACAAGGGGCAAGCATTGTTAAAAAAAGAAGAGTTATACTGAACAGTAACACTCATGCCGAGAGAAACAAATGTGGAGGATGCATTTAGTTCCCCTAAGGATTATATTGGTCAGTTTTCAAATATGTATTTAATTATACTCAAATGTGTATTTAATTATATTCATTAGAAGCTGCTAGCATTTCTAATGGTGATTTTAAGAGTCATGATTACACTATAAAACTAAAATTATAACCAAATATAATTTATCACGGTGGGAGATTGACTCTATTAAGAGAAAAAATGAACTGAAGACAGCAGCCATCATTTTGGAAAGGAAAATGTTATCACAATTGTCTTCTCTTATCTTAAGGAAAGACATCGCTCTAGCACATGCACTTTGAAACCTTATTAAAGTATCCAAAAATTTAAAAATTGATGGGTTCCCTCCGATCTTCAGTGCTGGGGATCCCCTAAGTTGGAATTTGCGTGCTGGTAGGTCCTGAACAGCTGCCCTTCTACCCAGCCCTTATGAGGCCCTGCAGAGTCTGCAACCGAAAGAAGCTCAGCTAACTAATTGGCCTGCCCTAATGCCAGGACTCTCCATTCCCCTGTGAAACATATTGGCTGTTGCCCACGGTCGGTGGGTGCTCTCATCCTTCTCCCACAGGTTGAGTGGTACATTCACCAAGAATTCAGCGTAGTTGTTCCCAAACATGTATGTCAGTTTTACTTGTAATTACATCAATTGTTATATAAACCAATAATATACACAAAAGGAATTGGTTTTTTGAAAACTAAATTGAAACCTGAGGCGGAGTCCCAGAAAAGAATTTGTTCTCAAATTAGATGTAAAACACTAAGAGAAAAAAAGAATAAAAACCTAAAAGGACTCTGCATTCTAACAGTTATGCAAGTCTCTGGCTTCTTGCTTATAGACGGTGATCATAGGTAATGCATTGAGTGTGATTTATGTAAAAGACTTTTCAGACTTTATTAAAAGAAAACTCCTTTACCCTACATCAAAAAAATTGGTTGATTGATGTATATTTATAAACTTTCAGGTAAAAGATCTAAGGGACGTGTGTGTGTGTGTGTGTGTACACGCACATATGCATGTTTTTTTTATGTGTTGTTTTTTTTAACTAATTCTAGAATCTTCTACCTGACAGATGTTCACTAGCCAAAAATCTTGACTGCTCTTCACCCATGATTCTGGTACTTTATTCTTAGATCCTTGAGTTAGGATGAGTCTTACTCCAGCAACAATGACCTGTTATCTCTACCCTGTTATTACATTTTATCAATGACGGTCTTATTCTTATCTCACCTCTTGCAGTGTTGTTTTCTAGATAAGTTTATAGGTTCAGTCAGCTTTGACAGTAGCCAGCCCTGCTAGCATTTCCCTTCAGCATTAATATGCTCATGAAAATGTACTCTGGACACGGGAATCTGCTTGTCACCCTAGTGCGTTGGGCTCAGGAAAGCAGGTTATCCACATTTTGCTGTGGAACACAGACCATGTATTTTTATTTTTATACACCAAGTGAAAATGGGGTCCCAGAAAGAATCTTAAGAACTGGGGAAAAGGTCTGAGTCTGACAGTTGTACTAGCTTTGTGATCTGGGGCAAAATACTTAACCTCTTTGAGTCTTAATTTTATAGTCTCTGAAATGTGAATACTATCTCCCCAAATTGTGTAAATCAAGTGAGTAGCAAACAGTACCTGGCACATAGTTGGTAGTCAGTCAATGCTAATAGAATCTGAATATTTCTAAACTAGTCCCCGTCTGCCTTTTTAAATAAAATGAGGAACCTGGTAATGCCCACTTCACAGATTGTTAGGGTTATATGTGTAACAGACATCCCAAATTTCAAAATGCTGCACAAAAGATGTCAAGGAGATGACTTCATCTAAAACAAACAAGTAAACAAACAAAAAAACTGAAAACATGCCCTACGTAAGCATTTTATTCTTCTAGTTGATGGATTTTATTCTGCTTTGATGTGAAATTGCCATTATGGATGCTTTGTTCATATGTCTTAGTTAACTTTTGTCCAGTTTGCTTCTACTTGTCTCGTGATTAAGACTGCGAATTTGGAAGATGAGGACTCTGCTTTCTCAGACAACAAGCCTATGTCTGTCCTGACCTCAAGGTCAGAAGATCCTGAAGTACAGTTAGCGGTGGCTCTTCTTTACAGGCATGCTTCCTTTTGCTGCACTGCGCTTTATTGTACTACATAGATGTGATTTTTACAAAGTAAAGGCAAGACTTTCTACCAGCAAACAGATTAGACTCTCTCTTTTGAGGTCCTTTATTCTCGTGGTCTGAAACTGAACCCGCAGTATCTTTGAGGTCTGCTTACCTGTTTACCTGCTGCTCAGCTGTCACTATTTTTGATGGCTTTTGAGCAGCTGAAAGCCTATAAAAATGCAGAGCTGGCTAACATGTTTTAATCCATCTAAGGGCATGTAATGTGCCATGCAGGAAAGATTTATTTTGCTTTCATTATGTGTGGTTGTGAACCGTGTCAGTAAGTCAAAGGAAAAGCTTTTAATTGTTACAGAGTACAGTTAAAAGGTGTTTAACCTAAATTTCTTTCCCGAATGCCAAATATCTTTCCAGATGAGAAAAAATGCCAGGTTTTGTCTGGTTAGTTCATTACAGAATGGGGAACACATAGCCAAAATCAAAAGGCAACACAGTTTTGCATTCGATTCATAGCTACATGTTTTAAAGTAGCTTTAAAAGTTACCCCATTAGTACCTTTTAAAGCTACCCATAAAATGCCACTTTACATCTGGCATCAGATCTATTAATTTGACTGTTATGAATATGTAGGAATATTTTTGAAAACTCCCGTGGTCTTGTAAAGCCTCCAGGCTGTTATTAGCGGAAAAATCTTGCCTTCTGCCAGGGCATGGAGCCAAGATAAGATCCTTAAGTAGATAACATTTAGCATTTGAAATAATAGTAATGAAAGAGAAGTCCACATGGAGCTTTCATGTTGTTATCCATTTGAAATATCCAGTATGGTGTTGGAGTCCGAGGGAGAAGATTAAGCAGATGTCAGGTTTGTTTCAGCAGGATGCACTGCTTAACCACCCTCCTTCCAAAGTGTTTTATGCCCAGCATCCCGGGAAGGGCACTGACTCATTTATTTGATCCATCTGTTGCCTTGGGAGACACTATGATTTGGTTCCTCCAACTATTAGCTTCACAGGTGGTGACCAATGAACTTGGGGAGATTATGGCCTTTCATAACTCCTGTGGGATCTTCTTTCACCTGCCCTTCTCTCGCATGGGTCACCTTGGACTGAAATCCCGCCCACCCTGGAAGAAAATTTGGGTACAGCTTCTTTAATACGCCCATTAAAAAAAAAATCAAAAGAGGCCAGGGCTTTTTATCTATTTTTTTCTGAAAACCTATTTTTTCCAAATTCTTTCCCTGATGTTTTATTCCTTGTTTTATTGTCTTTTCTGGTTAAGAAATTAAAAACACTTTCCATGTTTGTTATATTTTATTGCCTATGAGGTAGGATTAAAAAAACACGGTGAATGTTTAAATTGTTACGGTGAAAAACACATTGCCATTAACCCCCCTCAAAATAATCCTCCTTGCTTCAATCACACTTATCCCATCGTTCTTGCCACTTTCTGAAGCAATTCTGGAAGTCCTCTTTCATGAATGTCTTTAGTTGCGCTGTCATGGTTGCCTCGATGTCCTGAATCGATTCAAAACATTTACCTTTCATGGTCATTTTGACTTTGGGGAAGAGCCAGAAGTCTCATGGTGCCAGATCCGGTGAATAAAGTGGATGAGCACACACTGTAAATTTTATTTGACAGAAATTGCCGTACCGGAAATGATATGTGACACATTGCCTTTCTGTTGCGGTCAACAAATATGGTGAATGCTGCTGCCAAGTGCCATCCAATGGAAAGGCAAGGATCCTCAATATGGGAAGTGACGCATCGAACCTTAGTAACAGTGTTTGACAAGTGTCAACTTGTTCTGTGCAGTCAGGTGTGAGCTACGATTGAGAAAATTGTGTTTTAAAGTGTGCTGTAAATCTTCCTGCATCATGACACTGCTCCATGTCACATATTGCTTCTGGTATGGCAATTTCTGTCAAATAAAAACATCAGTGTGTCCTCACCCACCTTATTCACTGGATCTGGCACCATGCAATTTCTGGCTCTTCCCCAAAGTCTAAATGATTCAGGACATTGAGGCAGCCAGACAGCACAACTAAAGACACGAAAAAGGACTTCCAGAACTGCTTCAGAAAGTTGCAAAAGTGATGGGATAAGTGTGTTTGAAGTGAGGAGGAGTATTATGAGGGGGATTAATGGCAATGTGTCATTTACTGTAATATATTTTTATTTAAACATTCACCGTATTATTTGATCATACTACGTATGTGAAACACTTTCTGAATAAAGATAACTCCCAGCCAAGGTCTTATCTTGCAATGGTAGAGGAAAGTTACAATTGGTTCTATATTCTGAGTAGAGTAGTTCTTTCCTCCAGGTGGTAGAATTATATACCTAGACATGGAGCTGGCATCCTCTTAGTGGACTCCAAATTTGACTATTAGGGGTACTGAGTTAAATTATCACCATTCAATTTCCCTCCTTACTCCTCCCTCCCCTAAGGCCTTGAATTGTTAATTCTCTAACTCAGGGCCAGGTGACCAATAGGCTCAATTTCTGTGTAGGAAGAAACAGAGCTGGATTTCTTTAAACTGCTCACCATCCTATTGTTTTGCACAGCTGGCGTCTTATTTTGTGTTCAGGCTGGGAAGAGCTTCTCTGCCTCCTTGCCTCCACAGTTGGTAAATACCTAAAACCTTCATTCTGATTCTGGAAGAGGTACCTTCCCTCAACCCATTCCCCCTTTTTTTGGCAAGGCAGGGTGGGTGCGGGGCGAGGGGGGGAGTCCCCAGTGTTTGGTCTCTCAGCCTGCAACCAGAAGCCTATGTGGGAATCCAGACAACTCTATGCTGTGTTGTACTGGTAAAAAATCCTACAAACTGTGTATGAGTCATTTTCCTCATCTGGAAAGAAGCAGGGATGGTAGCACTGAATGATTTGGTAGAGCTGTTGTCGAAGATAATTAAAATGACTACAAATCTTTTTTAGATGTGACGCTTTGCATAATGATAACTCTGATTAATCAATGATGAAATGCTTTCAAGTAGTGTCAAATAATCAGAACCAATTTATTATGTATGTTAAAACATCGATAATGTCAGTTACAAGCATATTTCTAGTTAGGGTTATCATTTTTTCTTGTTACTCTAATTTTCTGTGATTTGAAAGAATATTTACTGGTTACTGTTAAGTGATTGATACTTTAAAAAAAAACATGACTAATTATTACATAAGGCCAATAATGACTCTTTTTCTTTTTCAATTAGCATTATTTTTGCCAAACAATTAAAAGTAGTTATTTCGGGCACAGCTGTGGGGGTAAAGGAAGGCACTGCACATATTTATTTATAGGCTTCATTCATTGGCCTTTTCTTAGCAAATAACCTAAAACATTTAGACCTGTTTAATTGTATCATTGAATAATTTTTAAATCAAGGAGAAATCTGTGCAGCAAATCCACTGAAGATATAATACTACTGTTAGAGACAGTGTCACAAGGAATAATGTGAGTATTTAACCTTGGAAACGGAACAGTAAACATAGAGTGAGAAAGTGAGCACCATCTTCTATGAGTAGTTTTCACAAATCCTTAGATTCTGCAAATCCTTAGATTGATAAGTCCTGCGCTGTTCCTTAACAAAACTTGAACACTGAACTTGAAATATGCAGTAAAGGAGCATTTGAAAAGGACTGTGGCTATCACTAGGTTGTAATAGATTATTATACCCAGCTAATCTAATTTTCTTATTTTAGATTGACTAGAGAATGTAGTGGACTCATCAGTCTTTTAAAATACAGTAGGTTAAAGTGGAGGAGATATGAAAACCGGGTGACTCTTGAGATAGGTGTATTTGTACTGGGTGACTAGTGCGTTTAAACTCCATGTCAGCCAGTAAAGAGATCTCTTGTGGAGATGTCCTACAGACCTTTGCATTTTTTCTGTGTTGTTTGTTATTTTTACAGTGAGTTTCATAAAGACATGGAAGACAGGCTTACCAGTGACCCAAACATGGGAGGGATAGTGTATTTCGTATTATCCCAGAATTGTGGTTAGACATTCTAATCAAGTAGAAATGCTAGGCTAAACCCAAGAAAGTGAAATTTAACAAACATAAATGTAAGTTCCTTCATTTGAAATAAAATAATTCTTTTGATTAGTGAAGGATAAGGGAGATGGACTCCCAGAGAGAGTTTTCAAGGGGTGGGAGAATGATCTTGGAGATTTTATTGGATCATCAGTGCTATGTGAGTGAGTTTAATCTGAAACTATATTAGAAAAATTGCATGTCAATCATGGTAAATCCCGGTTTTGTTACCTTATGTACCCAGGAGACTACACCTGGGTCTTATGTTTGCTGCCACATGTTTGGTGCCAGCAAAGATGCTGACAAATTAGAAATGTAGGTCTAAGAGACCCATGATGGGTCTGGGAACCACCACGCACCACGCATAATTAAGAAAAGGAGACTGGGAAGAGACATAAGAATTATCTTTATTTTTTAAAACAGTGTTCTCGAAATTTCTCAGAGTGTTCTGATTCAATAGTGGATTTGGCTTCTTGGAAACTCAGGGAGCTGAGGTGGGATAAAGCAGCTTGGGAGAGGCGTAGGGTGAGCAGCTTGCACAATATTTATCCTGGGAGTTTCCCTCTCGCCCACACCGTGCACTGATTTTTGTGGCAAGCCACCGTTGATCTACCCCTCCTTAGACCACCTGTTTAATTCCATATCATTTTGTTTTCTTCTTTAGTTGTTTTTTTAAGTTTGTATAGTACCCAGTCTATAGTGTATCCAAGGAGTGTAATAAAATTGGAAAAACATTAGACCAGGTATATACTAAAATCTTAACTTTTAAAAAAATGCATAATTTCTAGTTGTTCATTAGACATCTATTATGTACTTGTTTTCCTTTGGTTAATTTCAACTTTAGAGGACTGCATTCGATGGTGACAAAGAATTTTATATTTTTACCCTACCTTGTTTTTGGAAAAATAGTGTAGTTTATAGAAATAGTGCTTATCTGCAGCAACATATGACTATATTTTAGAAAGGTAGATATGGAAAGTATGTCAGGGGATATATAAACATAGGATCCTTTTCATAAGCTGGCATGTTTTCTCATGAAATGGTAAATAAATAAATGGATGGATAGATGGAACGGGACAGTGATTCCACATTTTAGGTCTCTCTTTGATCCTCCCAGGCTCACTTGAGGCTGCTTCTTAGATTTAGCTTGCTGTCTTTGGTTCCATGCCTTAGTAACAATTCCCTCAAACTCTCTACCCTCTCTGCCAAATAAATGTGGGGAGAATCAACACAATTCCTTCCATGTCAAGTCTCTTATTTACCACTTAACATTTGTCATGTCTGCTTCCTTTTTTCTTTCTCTTACCACTTTTCTCTTTCCTAGAAATTAGCCAGAGTTGCTAGGACCAAGCAAGCAATCTAGTATCATCACTTGGCAAACCATTGTCCAAAGTCATAATCAGGGGAACTAATCTATATCTTGATCTGGTGGTAGTTACATGAGTGTATACATATGTAAAAGTTAATCGAGGTATACACCTACATTTTTGTACTTGACTGCATTTAAGTTATACTTCAATTTAACCTATGAAATATCTAATTCATCTTACTATTATAGGAAGGAAACTATTTCTTTGACTGCTAATTCATACTTCTAACTTTGATTTTAAATGTTTGAAGAGTAGTAGCCAATTCGTTACAGTTCTTCGTAAGTGTGAAATATTGAAACAAAAGGAAATTAAATATTAAACCATAAGCTAAACTGTAAAGCCTCTGTATCAGGGATCATATCTAGATTGTCCAGCACTGTTTCCCCAGGGTCCTAACACATTTCCAGACATATAGTAGGCACGTAAAAACAGTCAATAAAAGGAACATTTCTGTATGTATAACATTTACTGATAAGTTTTCACAAAGGAATTAACTCATGATTGTTTTTGGATCAGTATTTTTATCTTTGTGTACTTATATGTCTATTTTCATTTTACTTTAATCCTACTTTTTCTTTTTCAGTAAGTAGATCTTAGTCTGTGTAATGAGGTTTTAAGTTTTGTTTTCAAAGCCCTATCTATGTGTACAAACTTGGAGAAATATTAATATCTTTTCAGTTCTCTATTTAACCTTACCACCTTTTGCCTCTCAACATATTTTACTAATTTATATCCTTCTTAATGTAACACAGTCAAATCTACGACTTTTTTTTTTTTTTTTTGCTATTGTTTCACATTTTATCTGTAGTTCATTGGAAAGATTACTGCCAAACTCACCATGAAATTCTCTTGGTTGATTCTTGTAACATTTCCATTTTAGCGACTTCCATAATAATCTGATGGGCGAAATGTCCCAAAGCATACGTAACAATTATATTTTAAATTCTTTTTTTTTTTTTAAAGATTTTATTGGGGAAGATGAACAGGGCTTTTTGGGGAACAGTGTGTACTTCCAGGACTTTTTCCAAGTTGATATCCTTTCAATCTTAGTTGTGGAGGGCGCAGTTCAGCTCTAGGTCTAGTTGCCGTTGTTCGTTGCAGGGGGTGGAACCTGCCATCCCTTGTGGGAGTCCAACTGGCAACCTTGTGATTGAGAGCCCAGGGGCCCATATGGGTATCGAACAGGCAGCCTTCGGCGTTAGGAGCATGGAGCTCTAACCGCCTGAGCCACTGGGCCGGCCCAACACTTGTATGTTAATCTTTTAAAAACATAGGGATTGATTGGGGCTGGCCGGTGGCTCAGGCGGTTAGTGCTCCATGCTGCTAACTCTGGAAGGCTGCCGGTTCAATTCCCACATGGGCCAGTGGGCTCTCAACCACAAGGTTGCCAGTTCGATTCCTCGACTCCCTCAAAGGATGGTGGGCAGCGCCCCCTGCAACTAAGATTGAACACAGCACCTTGAGCTGAGCTGCCACCCGAATGGCTCACTTGGTTGGAGCGCATCCTCTCAACCACAAGGTTGCCAGTTCGATTCCTCGACTCCCGCAAGGGATGGTGGGCTGTGCCCCCTGCAACTAGCAACGGCAAATGGACCTGGAGCTGAGCCGCACCCTCCACAACTAAGACTGAAAGGACAACAAATTGAAGCTGAACGGCACCCTCCACAACTAAGATTGAAAGGACAGCAACTTGACTTGGAAAAAAGTCCTGGAAGTACACACTGTTCCCCAATAAAGTCCTGTTCCCCTTCCCCAATAAAATCTTTAAAACAGCGATTGAATTAAATTGCTTCACTTGCAGAGTAAGAAAAGGAAAAAAATGAATGAGCAATTGTCAATATACAGTATAATTCTAACAACTTTATTGAGATACACTTCACATACCTACAACTCACCCATTTGAAATGAACAATCAAATGGTTTTTAGTATATTCACAGAGTTGTGTGGCCGTTACACAATTTTAGAATATTTTCATTGCCCTGAAATTAAACCTCCTACCTTTTCGTTATCCCCTTTCGATTCCCTCATCTTCTCCAGGCCTAGACATTCACTAATCTTTCTGTCTATGGATCTGCCTATTCTGGACAATTCATATCACTGGAATCACATAATACGTGGTCTGCTGTGATTGGCTTCTTTCACCTAGCGTATTTTCCAGGCTCATCTGTTTTGAGCATGTACCACAAATTAATTCCTTTTTATGGATGAATAATACTCCATTGTATGGATATACTACACTTTGGTTATCTTTTCATCAGTTGACGGGTATTGGATTGCTTTTACTTTTGGCTGTTGGGAATAGTGCTGCTAGTTTTACCTAATGTGTTGTTGATGAAACATTACCTTCTGATTCTATAGCAGCATTCAGAATCCCTGACATTCTTAATGGTGTAAGTTTTAAAATTTCTCCTTAACTCTGAGCATCTTGAAAAAGTTTGGAGAATTTTGATAGCATTTGAAGGAGATGGGTAATTTTTCTTACCAGTGGAATGTCCCATCGGGTCAGTCATTTAGGTATCCTCAGTACAAAAAACGAAGTAAACTATATGCCCCCACCCATATCTGTATTGCTGGTGGGGATAATTCTTGTATAATACACCTATTTAGAAAAATATGGAAATCTTTTAAATTTGCAGTTTGTTTTTAACACCTACGTTATTATTGTTGCTTTTTGGGGGGAGGGGGAAATCTTTCTTTTAAAAAAAAATTCTACCATCTTCATCAACCTTTAATTTTACTTTTTAGCTGATTGTTCAGTTTTGTTATTTATTAGAGTAAGTATTCAAAAGAAGTCAAATACAAATTTTCTGATTTACTTTTTTGTTTTGAGGTTTGTACAAGAAGCAATTTGGTTAAAAATTCTTGTGTAGGAAATTTCTTCTAGGTTAGAAAACATTGATCTTCATAAATGTCAATTTGAACTTAAAGCACACATGCTTACTTTATTTGGTTAGATATTTTGGGCAATTGTGACATTGAAACCCCACCTCCTCCACCATGAGCCAGTCCTATATTTCTATTTACAGAACTTGAACTTCCACATATCTAAAACTTACTGATTTTATTTTATATTTCCAGAATGTCATGTAATTGGAATCATACAATGTGTAGCTTTTTAGACTGGGTTCCTTCACTTTGCAATATGCATTAAGGTTCCTTCAGGTGTTTTCGTGGCTTGATAACTCATTTCTTTTTATTGCTGAATAATATTCTATTGTATAGACATACTATAGTTTATCCATTCATCTACTGAAGGACACTTTGGTTGCTTCTAGTTTTTACTGATGATGAATAAAGCTGCTATAAATATTCATGTGTAGGTTTTGTATGGACATAGTTTTCAAATCAATTGGATAAATTCTAGGATTGCTGGATTGTATGGTGAGACAATATTTAGCCTTATAAGAAACTACCAAACTGTCTTCCAAAGTGGCCGTATCATTTTGCATTCCCACCATCAATGAATGAGAGTTCCTGTTGCTCCACATCCTCCTCAGCATTTAGTATATTGTCAGTTTTTAAAAATTGTAGCCGTTCCAGTAGGTGTGCAGTTGTTGTTTTAATATGTTAATTTGTTTTAACTTGAAATTCCCTGATGTTAAATTATGTTGAGCATCTTGTCACATACTTATTTGTCACATATGTATCTTTTTTGGTGAGGTGTCTGTTCAGATTTTTTGACTATTTCTTTTCTTTCTTTTGTAAGAAATCTATACTGTTTACCATTTATTCCAAGAATCTAGCATAATGTCTGACATTTTGAAAGTCTTTATCCAATATCTAACTGTTGAGTAAATCACAGTATTTACATACTGTAAGTACCAAAAAAATGTATACAAGAGGACACTGGTCAGTGTTGCTCAAGCAGCAGTTCGCCGTAATCAGAAGTGTCTGGACGCTGATGGTAACCACTTCGAGCACCTCTTCTACTTGCAGAAGTGAAACATGACTTGTGTTTGTCTTTTGTTGTCGGTATATATTAACTATTACAATTTTAAAGGTTTTTTCCTTTCTTAAAATGTGTATACATTTTTTTGGCATCCTCTGTATATTAGGCAGCTGGTAAAATGATACAGTAGAATAAAAATAAGAAGTGGTATGGGAATATTTTCATCATACATATATACAAATGTATATGTGTATTGGGTCATCATAATGTACACTTCGAATATCTTAGTTTTATTTGTCAGTTATGCCTCAGTAATGCCCCCCCCCACAAAAGGCATAGTACTCTCTTAGCACCCTAGAACCTCCCATCACTCCCATCATGTCCCCTCATTTCCAGAGGTAACCACTACCCTGAACATACATTGGTTTTGCCTGTTTTTAAATTTTATGTAAATAAGATCATATACGATGTAGCTGTTTGTGTATGTGACTTACACTCTATGTTCATGAGTTTCACGTAGGTTGTTATATTTACCCAAGTCTTTTGCCCAATTTACTGTTGCATTTTTTTCCTATTATTATTTTTGTTCTTTCAGTCATGTTTATAGGCATTAAGTATACAGGGTCATATGTTTTTGTTTCAAAAAATGTAGTATTATTGTATATCTGTACATATATGTAAAACTTACCCATTTTTAAATCCTTGAACTTTTGAAACATATGACTTGGTCTTCCTAAATGAGTGACCTTTGGACAGCCTTCCTGTAGGAGTTTGTAGTGTCTTTGGAATTCTACGTTTGTAACTTTTTTCCCAATTGCCTTTTCCAAGATGTTGCTATGTCAGAGGAACTGGCAAAGAGTTTATCTGGTAAAGAGTAATTTATTTTATTGATGAGACTTTTTATTTGTACACATTCACAAATATAACTGGCATGAAAACTCACTCTTCACGGTAATATATCACAATTCTGTCTTACACAGTAACTCTGAGAAAGTTGGACAACAAGGTCAGAGCATTGCTCTTTCAGGGGGCAGAACAGTTTAGTTGCCATAGGACAAGAGTGTCTTAAAGGAGCTGAAAACCATATACCTAGTGAGTGAAAATACCATTGGTGTCACCATAAGAGCAGAGTGGCCAAAATTAATAGTCATAAAACGCAGTTGGCATTTCTTACAGGGAATTCTCTGAGGTCTGGAATATTCACTGTGGTTATATATTCTCTTGGCTATATCATTCCAGAACATCTTTAGAATAGAGCTTGGGGCATCCATGGAATGGCGTCTGTCACCTCCAGTGATGTCTGTGGCAGCTGAAAGCTTCTATTAATAGGCTTTATCCACTCCTGCAAGTTTCCTTACTCTGGTGATTTGGCCTCTAAACAAATCTGGATGACAGGAACCAGACCAACTCCTTCTTGATCTTTCTTTAGCAAAGCTATAGCTAAGAAGAAAAACCACACAAATTTCAGGAGTTACCTTACGAGACTTTGGTTTTATTGGCTTTGGAGGGAGCAGCCCTGGGACTGCTGACCAGATTGATATTTAAATGATCCTTCGCCCCACTCTTACTCTAACTTCAAACTTTCTCATTTCAGATAACATTATGTAAAGTATGTGTCTTCACATGGTGCTTTTTGGGACCCTGTTCGCCAAATAGCACACATCTGTACTTGTTCTATGTATAGAATACAGAAATGTCAGTGCCAACTAGAATTGGTAATTGGTTTCAACCTAAGGGACTGCAGTGGTATCCTATCAGACAGAGCTAAAGTGAGGTGATAGGCCAGATCACTATAGGGAGAGACTGGATTGCAAATATCTCAGAGGACAGCGATTCTAGTTTCTTCTAAAATGAATCTTTACATCAATACCAGAAAGAAAGCATTGAAATGGCACCTTGTTAGACTAAGTGTTATTTCATGGTGGTCTCACAATTAGAACTTTATTGAAATGGAATGCTGTGCCAATTACTGTACATGGTTATATGCAACTCCTATAGGTGACTTTTAAAGAAAGCACTAACCTAGAATACTGGTTCTCAACATGGGGTGATTGTTTTCCCTACCCTTCCTTCTCCCCGCTACTTTGCAATGTTTGGAGACGTTTTTAATGGTCATGACCTGGGCATGTGTATGTGTGGCGGGTGCTCCTGGCATCGAGTGGGTAGATGCCAGAGATGCTGCCAAACATCCTGCAATGCACAGGACAGGCCTCATAAGTCCAAAATATCAATTCTGCCAAGGCTGAGAAATTGGATACTGTGCAAAAATTCTTAGCGGAGGTTACAGTTTATCAGGGCAAATTATTAAATCTTTCTGAATTCCTTTTTTTAAATTTGTTTTTCAATTACACTTGACATGCAGTATTATATTAGTTTCAGGTGTATATCATAGTGATTAGATATTTATATAACTTATGAAGTGATCACCCCAGTAAATCTAGTAGCCACCCTGCACCATCCATAGTTATTACAACATTACTGACTCTATTCCCTATACTATACTTACATCCTCATGACTATTTTATAACTACCAATTTATACTTTTTAATCTTTTCCCACTTTTCACCCATTCTTTCCAACCTCCCATCTGGCAACCATCAAAATATTCTCTGTATATATGAGTTTGTTTCGTTTTTGTTTGTTTATTTTGTTTTTTAGCTTCCACATATAAGTAAAACGATATGGTATTTGTCTAACTTATTTCACTTAGCATAATACCCTTTGGGCCATCCATGTTGCAGATGGCCAGATTTCATTCTTTTGTATGGCTGAGTAATATTCCGTTGTGTAGATGTACCACTTCTTTATCCATTCATCTATTGATGGACACTTAGGTTACTTTCATATCTTGGCTATTGTAAATAATACTGCAATGAATATATGGATGCATATGTATTTTTGAATTAGCATTTTGGGTTTCTTCAAATAAATACCCAGATGTGGAATTATTGGGTCCTTCTTTGTCTCTTGTTATAGCCTTTGTTTTAAAGTTTATTTTGTCTGTTATAAATATTGTTACCCCAGATTTTTTTTTTTCATTTCAATTTTCATGAAATATCTTTTTCTATGCCTTTACTTTCAATCTGTGTGTGTCTTTTGATCTGAAGTGAGTCTCTTGTAGTCACCATATGTAAGGGTTTTATCCATTCAGCCACCCTATGTCTTTTGATTAAAGCATTTGATCTACTTACATTGAAAGTAATTGTTGATAGATATGTATTATGGTAGATATGATAGTATATGTACTATTTTATTCATATTTTTTGTCTTTTTTTTTCCTTAAAGAAGTCACTTTAACATTCCTTGTAATACTGGTTTGGAGGTGATGAATGTCTTCAGTTTTTTCTTGTCTGGGAAGCTCTTTATCTGTCCTTTGATTCTTCGCTGGGTAGAATAATCTTGGTTGTAGGTCCTTGCTTTTCATCACTTTGAGTATTTTATGCCAATCCCTTCTGGCCTGCAAAGTTTCTGTTGAGAAATCAGCTGACAGTCTTATGAGAACTCCCTGGTAGGTAACTAACTGCTTTTCTCTTGCTGTTTTAAGATTCTCTCTTTGTCTTTAACCTTTGGCGTTTTAATTATAATGTGTCTTGATATGAGCCACTTTGGGTTCATCTTGTTTGGGACCCTCTGCTCTTCTTGGACTCATAGGGCTATTTCCTTGGCCAGGTTATGAAAGTTTTCCATCATTATTTCTTCAAATAGGTTATCAATTCCTTGCTCTCTCTTCTCTCCTTCTGGTACCCGTATGATGCGAATGTTGGTATGCTTGATGTTGACCCAGAGGCCCCTTAAACTATCCTCATTTTTTTGAATATTTTTTTTCTTTTTGCTGCTCTGATTGTGTGTTTTCTGATACCTTATCTCCCAAATCACTGATTCAGTCCTCTGCTTCATCTAATCTACCTTTGATTCCCTCTAATGTAGTCTTCATTTCTGATTGGTTCTTTTATATATTTTCTATCTCCTTTTGTGTGTTTCCTATCTCTTGAATTTCTCACTGAGATCATTGAGCATCCTTATACCCACCCAGTGTTTTGTTTAGTTCTTTATCTGGAGTTTTGTTCTGTTCTTTTGTTTGGGACATGTTTCTTTGTCTCCTCATTTTGGCTGCCTTCCTGTTTTTGTTCTTATGTATTAGGTGGAGCTGCTATATCTCCTGGTTTTAGTAGAGTCCCCTTATATGGTACTCTAGTGTGGTCTGAAGCCTGCCACTGGGTGTGTTGGTTCTGGGGCCTCTTGGGAGAAGCTCTGGTGCAGGCCAAGTTCAGCCTCTGCCTGTGCCCTGCCCAGGACCACTTAGTATGAGCTATATGGTGATCTGCAGATGGTTGCCACTTGTGTTGGGCTTGGAGGTGCCTGGGAGAGGCTAAGCTGTGAACTGAGGCTGCTACTAATTACTAGCTTGGGGCCCCATAAGAAGAGGCTTGGGGCACACCAAAGCCTGATGCTGCTTATTTGGGATTTTTGAGAGATTTTAGGAAAGTTTCCAGCATGAGTCAAGACAGGCCATTTTTATTGAAAAGCCACTGGAAGCAGCTTGGGTGGGCCCAAAAGTTGGGTGGGGCAGGAGTCTCAGGGAATCACCAGGGTGGGTTGAACAGTGGTAGCCAGGTTGATGGAGACTCAGATATGGTGGCCACCTGTGTCTGAATGCCAGGATGAGGGAGGGCTCAGCAAAGCAACAATGGCCTCTGCCAGCACTTCTCTCTGGGAGAACGCTGCCCCTCCAGCCCTTGCCCTGCAGCCAGACAGTTCAATTCCTCCCCATATGTCCCTGGTGCCTTTTGAGCTGTGGCCCCAGTGCTGGAAGTCAGAGTGAGTAACTGTCAGCAAGTAAGTCCATGCGTGGGCCCTTTAAGAGGAGCACCTGGGACTCCAGCAGCCCTCCATCTCACTCAGCCATAGTCTTCTCTGGTTTTCACAGCCAGAAATTGTGGGGACTTCTCTTACTGGTAATGGAACCTTGGGCTGGAGAGCCTGGTGTGGGGCTGGGACCCTTCATTCCTCAGGGGGTACCTCTGCAACTGAGATATCCCTCCCATTTTTTGGACCAGCCCATTCCATGTCTCTGTCCCTCCTACCAATGTTGCTTCTTCTGTATATATTTAATTATAGGACACGTGTTCAGCAAGTCCTCAGTCACTTCTCAATGATGGTTGTTCTGCAGTTTAGTTGTAATTTTGAGGTGGTCATGAGAGGAGGTGAGCACAGCATTTACCTACTCTGCCATCTTGACTGGAAGCTCCTTTAGAATTCCTCTTGAATACGAAAAAGTATTTCTTACTGCTTTAGGGTGGTCTCAGTTGAGCCAAGAAAATATATTTTGTTATTTTTCTTTATGTATTTCCAACATAATTATGTAAAATTTTTTGAAAAGTACAGAGTTGTTTTATAAAGAAAAAGTAAAACACATGATCCCACCACTCATTTGTACATTTCCTTAAAGATTGGAAATATCATGGAACAGAATGGTTTATCCATCAGGATATTCTCTTTAGAGAAACCAATTGAAAGATAGTGGAACTTTCCCTGGGCTTTTATCCTGCTTATGTTATCTTTTCCAAGTCCCCTTTCTTTCAAATAATACTGCCATCACACAGTTTCAGGTCATTTTATCAGAAAGTGATTATTTAAACTGTAAGTACCTTAGTAGAATTCCCAACATCAGGAATTCTTATCGATATTTAAGTAGAAAGAGGAAAATTTTTATAATTACTTTTAAATTTTTGTTGTGTATGTGTTAATAACTTAGAGATTTTTATTTAGTGCCTCTATTCATGATAGGTTTCATTAGTAAATAAAAGTATTTTGTAGCTCTCCAGTTTAAATCTAGAGATAGCATTTTTACTTTCTGGGTGAATTTTTAGTTGATAATGAGATCTAAGAAAGCAAGGGAGAGGAAAAGACCAGATATTCTAGACCACCACACAGTAGTATCCCTGAACTTCAAAAGCCCCAGGAGGGTGCAGCTGGGGAGTGCTGTATTTTCTGTCCTCTTGGTGAGCTAAATTTGGTTTGGCAGAGAATTTTTAGGAGTAGATAAGGCTCTGTGAGTAAAACTTTGCAGTTTTAGCCAAAGAAAACAGACTGGAGATTTGATGACTCTATTTGATTTATTAGTGCCATATGCAGGGCCTTTTGATCTTCAGGATTCAGTAAACCAAGGAATTGATATTTATCAGAACTCCATCACATGGGAAGAAATCTTAATTTGCCTGTAGTGTTGATCCTAATGTAATTATCCAACACCTGCATCTGATTGATGATAATTGTGTTAGGATATATTACATTTTAATAATAGGTAGAGACAAACATTAAAAACAAGTTTTTGAATAGCATGAACATTGGAAATCTTATTTCTCAAGTACATCAAATTTACTTTGTTCAGTATTCAGCAGGTCCTCCACTAGTGTCATTTCATTCAACATTATTTTGTTATAATGTTAATGAGATGCTGTAAGAACTTAACTCTTGTTTATATAATTAGCCTATGGTAAAATTGGTTAGTTATATGTTGTTTCGCTAAAAGTCACAGGACCTATTGATGACGGTAAGTGAGGACTTACTGTATAACAAAACCTCTTTCTAGGCATGTAGGAACTGCATGTAGTGATTGTGGTTTTTAAAGAAAAAAGGGAAATAATTTGACATTGATGATACCACACGAGCAGATGTTTCATAATAAAGGCTACTTACAATGTTAATTTGTCAGACAACATAAAGGAGTTTCAATTAAGTTTGAGGTTTCACCCCACTTCTGAATTCCTTTGTAATACTTTTGTAAAGTAGCAAAAACCACAGGACACATATTTCTGCCATTAAGCCAGCAGAATCCATCTGTTTTTTGTCTTTTTACTACTAAGACAAGTTAACATATGACAGAAGTATATATGTCTGCAAAATTGAGATGAAATGTCAAGAACAGTATTATGGTATTAGTATTTTCTTTAAGTGGATCTTTTTCTTGAGACTCTTGGGGCCCACATTTTTCCATAGGAGGAAAAGCTTTTGGGGCTCAGTGAGGGGAATGCCCTACATAAATTCCACTTTCTTTTTTTCTGTGAATTCTTAATTATTACTTGACCAGGCACTTCTTGCCTGTAGATGATTTGTACTTAGATTAACAGTTACATTTTAATTTTATTCTTTGTGTATTCTGTTGCTATAGAAGTCTTTTCTAGAATGTCTTACATATGAGGCATTGACCAAGGCATTTTATCAGCTTCCTGCTCCAAGACAGGTTTGAGGGAAAATAAATTTTGGATCAGTCTAAAGGTCATGGCCTTTTTTTCTTGAAATGTCAAATATATTTTAGGGAAGACTGTCACAGGGGAAGAGGGTGAACAAACCAAATGGACTCAAACATGACTTTTCTTATATCATACTTTCATGGTTATTCTTATTGATGATAATAGTACCTAATTATTTAGTCATCATTTATTCCATGTTGTGTCCTAAATACTTTACTTGCATTATCTAATTCTCATAGTAACTATATGAATGATTGCTGTTATTAAT
Organism: Rhinolophus sinicus; assembly: GCF_057876585.1. Taxonomy (NCBI): domain Eukaryota; kingdom Metazoa; phylum Chordata; class Mammalia; order Chiroptera; family Rhinolophidae; genus Rhinolophus; species Rhinolophus sinicus. Next base: position 64,561,729 of record NC_142516.1, on the reverse strand, counting down.
TCCATTTTCCCACTTGAAAAATGGAGAACCTGACACCTGAAGAGATAATGTTACTTGGCTAAGGTCACACAGCTAGAAAGTGGTGGAATCAGAATTTAAACCAGGTCTGATGTTTCCAAAACATGGGTTCTGAATAATTTTATTATTCCATTATTTCCACCTTTACCCTCATATTAATCTTGAGTTTTCAAAGTATTTGACATTTAGATTTAGTGCAAAATTCATCTCACAAGTAAAATATAGTTATTTTAGGTTTTTTGCCTTTTTAAAAAACTTTCCCTCTATTGTAGCGCATTTGGCTTTCTACATCTCACTATTACATCTTAATATATATATGAATCTCACGATGTGTGCATATGTACAACACATATGTACATATGAAGATACATACAACACAGCAGTTGTCCATAGCAGCCTCCAAATAGTGCCCTCTGTGTTCTCTGTTTTTTCTTGTTTACTGGAAAATGTTACTGGAGCCCCAGTAATGAATAGGGGCTTAAAGTTCATGCTTGGTATCTCTTAACTCTGCTCCTCTTTTTTTGCACAAGAACATGTGATCCTCTGTAGTGACTTTGCCCTGTTTATGGAGTGTATGCTATTACTGACAGGATGGGCAGGTTTTACAGTTAAAATATTCCTAAAACACAGGTCTTAAAACGGTTAAAATACGTATAAGACAGACCGATCCTGGAACCTTTACTTGGTCATTTCTTTACAATGTGCTTCATAAAACTCTGCAGGCTAGATAGAGCAGGAAGTTTACTCAACTGACTTCAGCTGATAAATCAGACTGACTTTGGGGAAATGTTCTGGAATACTACAGCAATGTGATTCAAGATCTGGTATACTAGGAGAGATAGTTTAGTGTTTGACATCTGATCTCTCTAGCAGAATGTATGCTTACCACACATACAGTAGTATCAGATGGAAGAAGCTAGTTTCTCAAACAGTTTGAGATGGATGTTTGCTTCTGATTAGCTTGTGTGTGTGTGTTGGATGAATGAGCAATTGAGAAATCATGACCATGTGTTTGCTGTCATTTAAACTGCCAATCTAATCTAAATATACATGTGGGTGCCTAAGGAGACTTCTTTCTTTTCAAGAGGATCATTCTTAACAGCTCTCAACTCCTTGCTGACAAACATGAACTTTGGGGCACTTCTGTTTTCCTGAGGGCTACGCTGTTTTCTTTTAAATAAGGTGAGGAGGATTTCTTTGCTTGCTGTATTTCTTGGATTTAAAGGCCAGCAGTATGTAAAGTTTATTTACCATGAGCAATAACTTCATAGGAAAGATAGCTTCTAGGATATTATACAAGGTAGCAAAAGAAGTGGATGATGATATAAGTAAAAGACATAGAGGGTTTCAGTGTACAGAAGAATTCAGGAAAACCTTGTTAGTTTTAGATCACTAATTTGCATATAGCATGCTTTAATCTCGTTAATAAAAAATTAGAGAACATGTTTATAAAAGAGGAGGTATGATTTTATAATACCTCATTATATAATAGAGTCTGTATATGCATTTCCATGCCCCTTCCCCCCCCCCCAGAGTTCTTTAAGGTAGAAAAAAGATACCCCTTCCCTCTGACTTCAAAGTATTTAGACATATTTTATCTACCCAGAAATTGCTGAAATACATATTAAAGAAATTGAAGTTTTCTATTCATGATTGTAATATTATAGACTTCCTTTTATTTTCTTAGCGAAGCTAAGGATTAGAGTTATAAATATCTTACTAATCAGAATGAATCTTTTTATTTAGGAAAGAATAATACTATTCATTTTGTCATAATTATATAGCTTATCATATTTTGAAAAGCCATATATCCAAAATGTTTTTCTTTACACATTCACATATTTTTAGATATAAAAGCAAACAGTGTAAAATTTGACTTACTAAAAATAACAGAACACCCCTTGTCATCTAACCACTAGAGTATTGGATAAAAAAACTAGTTACCACTAAATTGCTCATTAAAGTGTTATTTCCTTAGTATCCTAGAGAAACTATCTTATTGTTAAAAATTTATTGCTATGTAAATTCTTACACATGTACGTGTTTTAATGTTTATTTTATTTTATACTATATGTCTGTTTGAATAGAATTTGGCTTATAGATTATATATATGACAAATATAAACTGAAATAAGTACTAACAAAATTTAAAGAACACAGCATAGCATTAATTCAGAGATAGGCAAATTTTATACATGGACAATAAGGTCTGCAACTTTTTTCTTAGAGAAATATGAGAGTTACGTAGTTTTATATTTGGAATATCAAAACCTGCACATTCATTGGCAGAATAAATTTTCCTGGAACTGTATGTAGTGAAGGAGAATTTATCATATAGGTCTCTCAAATTAAATGCAATCACTTGATGTCCAAATAGTTTGTTATATGTAAATAGGCAAAGTAATTTCAAGTAAATGCTAATCTCAGTAAATTAAAATTGTTTTTCTCATGGGGTAGAACATACTGTTTTTACCCAGACATGGAAATATCTAAAGGTTTAAGAAACTTTTTTTTTGAATATTTCCTTTTTAAATGTGTTCATTCCAGTGTAATTTCAGAGAAAACAGAAGCTGATCAGAATAAATCCCTTTCATTCCAAGAAGAGTCATATTTAGTAAATTCTATCCTAAAGCAGTAAGCGGAGGCTTCGTGCTCCTGCAAAGCTAGTCACCCCTCTCCTTTCCCTCCCTCCCTCTTTCACCCTTCCCCCCGTTGCTCAGCCCACACTCAGGGAATTGTGCAATTTGCTCAGTTCACCAGGACAATTATAAGAATAATAATGTCAATATTTCTAGTTTTCTTTCAAATTTTCAGTTTATAAGATAACACCACTTTCCAGACTAATTTGACTTTCAAGTTTCTAGCAGCCAGCTGGTAAAGAGGATGTGATCTATTACACATTTCACATTGTTCATGACATGAAAACCAATCTCTTAGGAGATGTTTAAGTCAAATGCAATTAAGTGGAAAGAAGACTCTGTGTTTTCTCTTTGCTTTTCAGCACATGGTCTTTTAAATGTAGTGGATAAAAAGGTAGTAAGTAACCTTTGCTGGGTAGAGAGAAATTTGAATGCCATGTTATAAACTAAATGTTCCAGAACTTTAAATATAATGTATATATTTGAAACATTTACACACGTGTGGATAGTGAGGTTTATAGAATTGAGCTTTTCCTGAATAATAATTCTGAGTAGAAAATGCGGTTGTTTTATGAAGATTAAAAACAAGTTTAGGCTTTTCGATCATTCTTGAAATATTGAAATTGAATGAGTTTCTGAGGATCAATTCAGAAACAGTTCCAAACCATCGTCTAAGAATGCTGTAAATCATTTGTGTCGCTGCTCTAATTGAACAGCGTGGCTCTAAACCCTCATTAACTTGTCTGTAAGGAAGAGAAAATTGAGGAGAGTAAGGAAGAGAGAGGCCGAGGAGAACTCTAGCCGGTGCTGTCCTGAGCTGCCATTCTTGAAGGACAATCCTTTGAGCTAATTTCAGTCTCATAAAAAAAAAATCTATTTAGTGATTAGTAACCAGTGGATAAGAGCAGAATGCCCAAGTGAATAAAGGCCATAAATACTGAAGTCCTTGGGATAGCAGCCTGTAAAACTGTCAGAAAGCATTGCTGAAGTGACAAAAGATAGCCCGAAGTAACAAGAAGTGTTCACTCACCAGGCAATACTCCATATTCAAAGACAGAAGATGTAATTTAGTTTTCTTAAAAAATAGAGGTTCTTCCTGAATCCAGTACCTGCCCTACTTTAATTATTTTGTTTTGGATGGTATCTATTTACTTTTAATTTATGGTTGATTGCATTTGCTGGTAGGAATCACGAGGCCTGTTTAAAGATAGCTGTGTTTCCAAAAGTAGAACTATGATCACTGAAACTTCTGTTTAGATCCATCAAGATCTACTTACTTGCTAAGAATGTGCAGCATAACTAGTGAGTGGGTAAGTATGTGTGTGTGTGTGTGTGTTTAAAAGGCAGGTGGTTAGGAATTAAATGCTGACGAGTGCCTTTCTCTTAGTTTTAAATTAAAGTCTAAAGTTCCCAATTCTTAAATATTTCTCCCTAAGGGAAAAAAAAGATAAATAAATAAAAACAGAAGAATGTAAGTCTCTATAAAAAACTGTTTTGTTATTACTGCACAATACTGAGAAAACATATAATTAAAGTCTTACCAGGCAGACTTTAGATTTGTTTTTAGGGTTAGGGAAAATTCAAGATGATGGAATCAAAGGCCTTTATTCGAAACTCCCATTGTTCTAACTATGATGATGATTTTATGGCATTTGAATTACAGTGTTAGCAATCAAAATGATATGTTCCACAGTTTTACAGTATAACCTTCAAATCCCAAATGTGTGTTTTAGAGATGTGTTTTGGTGTATTGAAAGTGTTGTGCTTCTTCAAGTTAGAGAATTTTATCAACTTACGAGTATTTGCTGTTCAACATCCCGGCTGTGAGAACTGGAGGTGTCATTCAGTTGAAGGGAGCAGATGTTAAAGGTTCTTGCCCCTGCCTCCCTAATCCCAAACACCCTTGAAGAAGAGAAACGTTCTGTTACCCAAATAGCCATCTTTCTGATGGTGAGAAAAGGCGGTAAAAGGCAGTAAATCTGCCTTCTCATTATGAAGTGCAACAATAGATTGATTTATGAAGAAAAGCAACTGTTGGGCTTATATAAGATGTGTGCATGGAAATGTAGGTTCCTTTAGAGCCTATAAGCAGTAGCATTCCTCCAATTCTTGACAAGACTCTAATATTACCAATAGGGAATGTGCTAATTCTAAATACCACATTTTTAAAAGGGGTACATTGAGAACAAAACAAAAAATCTACCTCGGGATGTTTTCACAGGAAAACAGCCTCTTAAATGTGTGGTGTTTTTGCTGTTTCAGTTTATTTTCATTAAGATAGAGGGACTTCTTAAAAATTGTTTTATTTTTATAAACTTTTTATTAGTATTTGACATTTTAAATAGAAGTGAATGTAACTACAGCATATTTAGATGTTAAGCTGTTTATAAAAATTTCAGTGTCACTTAATTAATATTGTATAATTTTCAGCCAACACTATAAAATTGGCACCTCAAAAAGAGCCACAAATGAAGACAATTTGAAATTTCTGTGGGGGAAGAGACACAGGTCATAGAAAGTGTTTTGAGTTGGGTTTTGTTTTAACATCTATGAGCACTTTAAAATCTTTTAAATAAGTTTTTGTTATGTCTTATTTAATAAGGAACTTTATTATAGTATTTCTACTTACCTTAAAAATTAAAATTTTAACTTCTAAGTCAATTTTGAGCATAAAATGTTATAAAAATACAAAAATCTGGATAGCCATTGAGTAAATTGTAATAGCACTGCCTTATATATTGAGACCATATCACTCCAGAATTTGAAATCTATGTGATGTAATTAAGGTTTGAGCAGGTAAGTTATAGAATTAAAGCTGATAATTGTCTGTAGAGTTGATATTAAAACTCATCTCTTTTAGGAAACGTTTATCCCCAATATATGTACATTTCCAAATTATAGAAATAGCCATACTAACATATTATGAACAAGAAAGTACTTACAAAAATTTGAAAATTTAAAAGAAAGAGACACACAATAAACATGAATAAAGGTTCCATTATTTTCTTTTACCTTTATGGATTCTCTTATGTACATCTGTGCACACATATGTGCGTACCCACACCCAAGGAACTCTGGAGTGCCCTGATCCAGAAGAAAGGGCTCCAGGGTGTTACCTGGAAAATGTACTGTTATTCTAATGAGGAAGATACAAGGCTTGTAAAGAAATAATCCTTGCAACTATCTACAATCTGTATTGTATAGACTGATAATGAGAAATGTTGCATTTTTTACCTGATGATGATTGGACAGTTTTAAATCTGGATTTCCCAGTGGATTTTGGTTATTTTGGAAGTGAAAGGACCATAGGAATAAGGTCTTAGCAAATAAAAGTGAACTCTTGATGCTGCTGCAATGATAGTAAATCTAAGCTTCATGTTTAAAGGGGAAAATGCTCTAAGTCAAAAGATTAATAAATCTTCTTGACATTTGCATAAGTCTATAAAGATTCTATTGATGTCATTCAAATGCTCTGTCACCATTTTAAAGTAAGCTATTTTTAAAAAGGTCTAAAGTTAATAAGGAAATGCAGTTAAATGTCTTGTCAAGATGATGTCCTGAGGTGTATTTATATTTTAGTTCATTTCAATTAATCACCACCTTTATATACCCTGAATTCATTTTATTTAATTTACTTTAATATTTTAAATTTTAGAATCCAAAACTGAGAGCTATAACCACATACAGTGTACTTTTTAGGACTTGATTCAATTCAACAGTGCCCTTCTATATAGAGAGGATATAATAATACTCTTCCATTATTTCAAGCTTCTTTTGCTCCACACAGGTGTATTATTTCAAAAGTAACTGAATAGTTGTTCTGACAATAGTTTCAGTATCTTATTGTTAACTGATGAGCAGTGGTGTTTTGATGTTCATTGGTCAGCTTCAATAACAGTTAATTATGGGCCAATTCTATCAAGACACTTTTTTTTTCTTCCTATTTCTCTTTCGTGAAGCATTACAGCTCGAAACCCTTTCGCTTGTAACTTTTTCCTTTCTCTACTCACCACCCTGAAAACACACAAAAGAGAAAAAGAAGGCCAGTTAAAAGATAGATCTGATATTACAACTAAGTGCTGTTTGTAATGGCTGGTTGTGAAACTCAACTTGTATGCTTGTAGTCTTTGCTCAAGGAATGGTAACACGCTTATAGGTTGGTGCAACTGTAAATGGTCTGTTTCCACATAGTTTCTCATTCCTAAAGCTCTTAATGAGCAAGTGATTTTAAGGACACATCTGGCACATAACACCATCTTGCGACAACTGGATTTTTGAAAGATCACATGTTCTGGCCACGATGGTCAGTAGCAGCCTTCAAAGTACAACTGGTGATGAGAGATAAAAGACTTGAGACTCCTCTGTTTAACAGAGAGGAAGCTAAAAGAAAATTATAGCCAGCCCTAAGTGTGGAAAAGGATCTTATGGAAAGATTTATAGATCCTTGTTCCCCAAGGCCATTTCATTTCCTAATGGGATTTCGTGTTCTCAGACAGGGAGTGATGGGTACAAATGATGACAGGATTTAATAACAGTGAAGATGACAATAATAGCGAAGGAAGCAAATGCAATTGTAAAAACAGAGGCCCCTCGGTATAAAGCCAGTTATCTTTGCATCCAGGATAATTTTGTCTGTAAGACGAAAATATAACAGTGTTTTGAGCATAACATACTGTTTTGCTAACAGTAAAGAAGGGTAATTCTTAGGATCTTGCTCTTACCAGAAAATGACAGGCGCAATAGCTTTTGATAATATAAGGGCCCAAGAGGCTAAATACACGCACAATTCTAATTTAACATCAAGTTCATTCAAGTTGTCATAATACTTAAAAATGGAGAAGGTTTGCCAAAGAGAGATGTGGTGTCTTCCCCGTGGTCATAGACTTAAGTAACTGTCCAGCAGAAAAGGTTGCAGTTTCCTATTCCAGTGTCCTATCCCCAAATTCACCCTTGTTTTCAAAGAAAGAGCTGTTGGCAAGTTATTTAAAGCATGAAATCTGTTTTGTTCCTGGGAGTTATGGAAACTGTATAGAAGGGTTGGGGGAAAAGAGTAGATAGCTTCTGAAGGCAAATAAAATAAATGATTGTAGTGAGTTGCCTGATGGGCTTGTCAGCCCTTTTGATCAGTGCCAATGTCAAGAGGATTTGGACAATTCACGAGAGAAACTTTCTTGCTTTTTTTAAACAAAACTATTAGTGAGGTGGGAAGCCAGGATCCATTGTAGTATTGATTGGAGAAATGTTAGAAGCAATAGATACAGACACAGTCAGACCCAGGGATGAAGTGTGTTGTTTTACCACTGGTTTGCTTTGGGTGCCAATCAGGAGATGTCACTTAGGAATGGTAGGCTATTCAGTACATCTTTCACAGTGACAGAAAATTTTGTTCCCTGAAACTAGTGTTATAAACGAGTGTTAGTGTGTTCCGAACCCTGCTTCAAATTAATTGCATTTTTTCAAAGCTAATAGGTGTAGCAGAATGAGCACTGGACTAGAAGTTAGAAAACCTGGTTCTAATTAACCAAAATGCCCACTGGTCACTTAATCTTATTGTGCTTCAGTTTCAGCATCAATAAGATGGGGGTGAAAAGATGAGTCCTGCTGTGTTAGTCGGCTTGGGCTGCTATAACAAAATACCATAGACTGGGTGGCTTAAACAATAGGAATTTATTTATTACAGTTCTGAAGGCTGGGAAGTCCAAGATCAAGGTGCTAGCTGATTCCTGTTCCCCTGTGAGGATCCTTTTGTTGGCTTAACCTGGCTGCCTTCTCACTGTATGTTTATATGGGGGAGAGGAGGGAAGGAGCAAGCTCTCTGGTGTTTCCTCTAAATAGAGTGCTAATCCCATTGTGAAGGCTCCACCCTCATGACCTCATATAGACCTAATGACTACCGTCCAAAGGCCCCACCTCCAAATGCTATCATGTGGGGGTTAGGACTTCAACATGAATGAAGGTGGGGGGGCACAATTCAGTCCATAACACTTGCCTTTCTCACAGTAGCGCAAATGAAATAAAGAATATGAAAGAGCTACACAAAGATACATTAAGAGGTGAGGGTTATTGACAAATGTTGGTCCAGTCTTATTTTCATATACCTTTCTGTATAATAAAGGTTTGTACTTCTGGCATGTTTATTGGGAAGCAGTTACTAATGTAACACCAAATGACTATAAAAGTTCTGAGGTTTCTGCCTTTTGAAAATTTACTCTTACATTGATCTTTCCAGATTAACTTACCCTAATGTGTTATTTTATAACTTTTCAATACTTGTTTCTTTGCTTAACTTTGACCTTACCTCTTACTGACATAGGTCTCACAATATATTACCTATTAATGGATTGGTAGAGTGCATTCATGTGACCAAGAACATTTCCCCACAATTTTTCATAATGGATGTTATGTCATTTTTCTTTAAAATTAAATGTATATTTTAATATTGAGTTGGATTACCTGTTTCTTATAAAAGAGAAACTAAATGAGATAGTATTTTTTTCAGTTTTATTGAGCTATAATTAACATATGACATATTAAGGTATATAACAATGATTTGATACATGTATATATTGTGAAACGATTATCACAATAACTTTAGTTACTTAACATCCATCATTCCTTAAAAATGATTTTTAATGCTAGGCAAAAAAAAAAATGTCAGTGACTATTGTATTTTCATGAAGGAAGGGCTAAACAGGAGACGTAGTACTTCAGTCACGCATGAAAACTGAACAGGAATGTAAAGTATATTATATTTGTGTTTTCTTCTCTGAGTAATACTCATCATTGACCCAGTCTTTCTGGATATTTATGCAAAGAAAAGATAATCTTTATTGCAGGCTATATGTTTTCTTTTTCTAAAAGAGGTATACATTTTATGAAGAAAATGTAGCAATGTGTCTAAAATAATTTCTGTTTTACTTGTTTACTGTATTCTTTCTTTCTTCTGATGAAAGGTGTGTATTATTCTCTCCCTTTTTATTTTGATTGTTTTAAAGATCAACTTGAAATTCTGTTCATGAATATAGTTGTTTATTTGAAGGGATGGAACAACTCCTGTCTTCTGATTACCTAAGGAGAAAGTTTGCTTCCAATGTAAGAAACAATGCCAGGTTTTACAAGCCTTCTCCGGTGACCCACCTTGACAGGTGTTCTCTTTTGAAACACTTAACGTCCAGGAGTTGTAAACACGTGGGATTTTTCACTTGTCTTGGACAAAAATAATCCTCCGTAGAAAATCCATTACAAAATGATTTTGCATAGCCATTTATTGTTGAAGATTGCATTGCAAATCTTGGTAGGCCCATTGTTTTGGTAGTAAAGATATATCTTGTTTTAGGCAATAGAAGAGTTTGAGATCATTTGTAAATAATAGCAGCAACCAAAGGTTGATTAGCTATTATTACAACAGCAGTGGGCTAGGAGTTTTTACCTTATCATTTTAACATTACCACGTCTACGTGAGGTTCAGTGCCCTCACTCTGTGAGGAAACCAATGCTTAAGTTATTGTCCCAAAAGCATACACTAGCAAGCAATCGGATTTGCGATTCATAAGCCTATATATACGTTTGTCACTGGAGGTCACCATTTAAAGAAACTTCATGTCTAGTATTTGATTACTTAGTAGTTCAGCTTAAGCTTGTGCTTAGGGCATCAGTAAAAAGAAGCAAATATTTTTTTAGTGGGGAGAACTTTGATATTTCAAAAGCAAGCATCAAATTAGTAAGGGGAAGAATCAGAACCTAATTGAAGTTCTCTACGCTTAGGTTTTGGCACATACACACACAGGGAAGGAGGATACCATAATCTTTTCAATCCTTAGGGCCTATAAAGGTCTTAATCTAGCCCTGTTTTTGTGAATATTTTTTGTAAAGCAAATAACCTTTCCTAGTTTATACAATCATCCTTGATTTGTGTTTTTAGAGGGTAAAACTGATTTTGAAAAATAAAATACAGGCTTCACTTAAAGTGAGCTGCAGTTCTGTTTTGTTGGACTTGATAAAGTGTAAGACTGTGTCAGCCTCATGTAGTAGCAGAATGACTTCTCGAACAGTTAACGGTTATGTTATGTTATGTTATGTTATGTTATGTTATGTTATGTTATGTTATGTTATGTTATGTTATGTTATGTTATGTTATGTTATGTTATGTTATGTTATGTTATGTTATGTTATGTTATGTTATGTTATGTTATGTTATGTTATGTTGTTATACCTGGTCTTATAGTAAAAAAGACCGGGTCTCTTATATTAATTTTTGCTCCGAAAGACGCATTAGAGCGGATTTTCTGGCTAGGTCTTATTTTTGGGGAAACACGGTAGTTGAATTCTGTCCTGGTCAGCAGGTCAGTTTAAGGTCCATCCACCACGACATGATTGTACATGCTTCATAAATGTTTTTATTGAGTGGTAACTGTGTTCCGTCAGGGTGCTTTCTTGCAAATCCCTTTGAAGAGTATGCCGGGATGTTACCTCTGGATAAATCAATAAGTTTTTTAGTTTTCTCATGATACTTTTCTTATTTCTTTTATGCCTTCTTAAATTTAAGATTCTTTCAAACACATGGTTTTTTTTGCACTTAGGCAAAAAAAAGCAATTAACCTAGTATCAGTGGTGTTCAACCAGGAATTTTCGTTAGTATCATTTGTTGAGCTTTTCAGATATAACCATGCCTGGATCTCCACACCAAACCTGTTGAATCGGAGTCTCCTCATGTGTAGAATCCTCCCAATGATGCTCACGCGTACCCATAGCTGTGAATCTCTGGGTCCTTGATCAGTGTTTCCCAAAGTCTGGTTGGTCCCAGTACAGCAGCATCAGCAGCATCTGGGAACTTGTGAGAACTCCAGGTTCTCCTCCCTCCCGCACACTTACAGAATCCAACTCTGGGGTCGGGCCCAGCAGTCTGTGTTTTATCAAGTCCTCCAGGTGATTTGAATGCCCTTGAAAGTGTGAGAATCACTCCTTCGATTATCTCCAAGGTCTCCTCCAAAATTTCACAAATCCTGTCCTGGCTTAAAAAAAGTTTCCAGGACATTGGAATTTGTTGCCCATCGTTCCACATTTTATCCTTCTCTATCCACCTCTGTTGCTTTAAACTTTCTATTTGAACAGTCTCATTGAATAATGTGTCTTCTATTGCAAACCTCCTTAAATGCTTTACGGATGAGGCAGAGTGTTAATTATAAACGTTGAATAAAAAGCCCTTTTCTCCAGTTGTATTATATTTTTTACTCTTTGTCAGTTTTCTAATGGTTAGCAACTGTGGAATTATTAACCTAGTTTATGGTTAGGAAGCTAAAAGAAGGCTGCTTGCAGGTTCTGGCGTTGGCATGATGCTTGAGACAGATGGGTCCAGTTTACCGTGCGGTAGTTGGAGAGATGGCCATCACCCTCTCTTGCTACTCAAATTAATGTCACTCTCAGCAAACAGCTCTGGCAGAACGGCTCCTTTAAGTCCAGTGCAACGTGTACTGGTCAGGCAGGATGGGGAATTAGAGCTCTCTCTGCTCACTGTAAGGAAACCTCTTTCTTGGCTCCCAAATGGTTTCCAGAGCTATCAAAATAATACCATTTGCAGACACTTTTCATGGCTGAAAAGAGCAACGTGGAGAGGAAAAGGAGTACTCTGTGGACCGCGGGAGAAATGTTTTGCAGCTGGCATTGCACAGAAATGCTAACTGAATGCCCTCTCAGTTGTGTAACTCACCGTTGTGGCTCACAGTGGAAGAGACACTCAACAGAAATGAAGAGTACCTCACACAGGCGTGTGTACTTGTAAACCGACTCTTCTCTGTGGGCTGCAAACAGCACTGTGTAGGACATTGTACTGCAGATCTCAAGTAAATCTCGCCGTGGTGAAGGGTTGGGGGGCCGCCTGCTGCTCATTAGAGATCCTGTCTGGCTCTTTTCCTGCAGAATGAGTGGTAGATTGCTGACACCTGTTTTCCCATCCAGCCTGAGGATGTGAAGTGTGCATTAGGAATGCCTGAAAGTGCTTCCTTGTGTCTTCGTCTGTGGAGTTTGGTGTTGCTTGGAGAGGAGGGGGTGGCGGTTCAGTGCTGGGAGGGGAGATGAAAAATCAGTGGTGAGAAACTGCAGTATAAACAGAACTGAGGTTTTCATCCTCATTTAGTCGCTTCTGATTATGCTCTTAGTTTGTCCGCGTGGCCCCGGTCCGCTTGGTCACCTACTGAGCAAAGTAGAAAGATGTGTCTTGTACATGAGAAGACCTCAGATATTTCTCAAATAACATGAGTATCTAGTTGAGACTATGAGCACAATTAGAAGTGGGATAGAAATAGCCCACTCTTACAACCAAATTTATCAATATGATTAAGTTATTTTCAAATAAATTTGACCTTAAATATATAAAATTCAAGTGTGGTGATATTATGATCTGTTTGCGCAATTCTGTCCAGGTATTTGCTCTTCCCATCTTTATCTATTGTAAAACCTCAAAAACTGGCGGACAGTGGAACAGAGGACCTAATGTGCTGCCTTCAGTCACAGATATAGAGTGCCTACTATGTGCAATGCATTATGTTAAGTACCAGGGGGTAACGAGAAGCACAGGAGAGACCCCCCCAACCCCTGCTTTTTTAAGTGCTGGCACTCTACTGGAGAGATAAGACACACGTCAGAGGTAGCATAACACTGCAGCATATCTGATAAGCACAGAGACGATCCATATTTTAGTGGGATTGGAGAAAGAAGAGAGCTGTGAATTAGTTGGGTGGGTTAAGGAGGATGTGGCATTTGTTCTGGGTATTAAAGGATGAGGAGAATTCACTGAGAATGAAAGAATGGGGTATGTGTATGACACGCTTTCCCTGCATCAGTAGGCTGTGGAATTAAAGGGTGGTTTGGTTTGGTTTTGTTTTATTTTGTTTTGTTTTGTTTTGTTTTGCTTTGCTTTGCTTTGCTTTGCTTTGTTTTGTTTTGTTTTGTTTTCAGTAGTGGCAACATTTTCCCCTGACTCATTTGTGGGACTTGGCCAGGTCTCCTTGTGAATATTGGCCTCTGTTTGTGAACTGTGGATGAATGAGGTTAGGGTTGGGTCATGGCCTTGGATCAGAGTGAAATTAACTGGCTCATAATGCGATTGAACTAATGACCTTGGCCTCATTACCACTATGTTTTAAGCAGCTGAGTCAATCAAACATTGCAGAAAGGGTAATCAAGGTATCTTTTAGAAAGAGATCTGGATAGCAGTAAACATGGGAGTGAAATCAAAGCCAGGTTCTTTACCGCATGTAACACCCAGGTGTTTATCTCTTCATCCTTGAGTTTACATTCTTGTTTCTGCATTTAGTAAAACTATGGTGGACAAAACAAAAAGGACCCCCTGACTCTCCTGTGTTAGTGTTTTTGACATAATGCAATGTGTGGTCATTTTTCTTGTGCAGCATCAGGCTGTTTTTGCAGAGCAAGATATTTTTGAGCTACACTATTGTTTTTAACTTCAGATATGTAGTGTTCCATAAATGTATTGATGATGCCTTTTTCTTCTTTAAAGTCTGAACAACCCAGTCCTGCCAGTTCCAGCTCCAGCTCCAGCTCCAGCTTCACACCGTCCCAGACCAGGCAACAAGGTATCAAAATCTCCCTGGCAAATGATGAGACATTTTTCTCATAAAACATCTTAATGAGTTGATTTATGGCCTATTTTCTACTGTTTTATTATTTGAATGGTAACTTGGCTTTTATGCAGTTGTATTTATTTCCCCTAGGAATGCACTTGAGTATTGTTCTGATGTATGAGGACAGCCTCTAGAAATTCCCTTTTCCAGTCCTGGCCATCAGTGTCCCATTTTACAAAAGGATTATAGACACAGCCTATTCCAGGGAGTTCCCAAAGGAAATACAATCGCAAAAGCTGGACTCGAGAGGCTTTGACATAGACACATAGGTTTTTACTTTCCTTCCTGAACATCTTTCATTTCATTTATTTTTTTCCTACAGATTTCTTTGGCAAGTGTTAATTTTCTGTCTTTAAAATTAGTTTTTTTGCTACTTAAACTCAAAGAAATTTGAATTTAAAGATGTTTTTAAAAGAAACTTAAGCCAAAACATAGAACCTTAACTAAATGTATTTTCCATTTGTGTGTGGAAAATCTCCAAATATGGGCTCTTTTTTTTCTTTTAAACATGGAAAATGAAATAATAACAAAGAATAATTTGTTTTTGAGCATCATGTTGCACATTAGCCTTTTCATTGACCACACTGAATTCCTGATGGCCTTGTATGTTTTGAAAAGGATTAAATTGCTGTGTGTGTTTGGGCTAAGGCTAAGCTTCTAGGAAAAAATAAAAGACACTGATCGTTTGTGCTATTCAGATTTCTTGTTCCACTGACTTCCAAAGGTATAAACGCAGGACAGAAGCAGGGAAATTTGGGTTTGGAAGAATGTGAGATTGCAGAGTCAGTACTTATTTTTAAACTGATCTAATGATAGCTCAGATGTTCCTATTAGATTAGACTTTAGGAATCTCCTAATCCAGAATGAAAGTGCCTCTCTCACTTTTTTGATTGCCTTTACAATCTCTTCTGTTAAGATTAAAAATATCTATCTTGTTTGTCATTACATTTAGAGTAGTAAGGTGAAAATAAACCACACTAATGAGTTTTTCTGTGTTTGTTTCTCCCCTCCCCCCCCCCCCCCCCGCCCATTTTGTCCTGTTCTAGAATAAATTAGTTACGAGTCTGACTTGATCTTTTTCTCTTCCATCTAATACTGGATACTCTCTTTAATTTTCTGGTCACCTGATTTATTCCGTGATCTTATTTATGTAAATACATGCTGGTATTTTGCCAGGAATTTCTTAAAGAGCAAAACAAAAATTGGCTGCATAAAATTGTTGCAACAGACCTCGTGTCCAAGATCAATATGAAGATCAGAGATAGGACATTACACCATGGAATTGAGATACTTTATAATCTGAACTTGACTGAAATGCTTGCTTGACCTGAAATTGACCTTGAAATAAAAGGAACAGCTAAACCTTAATAGATCAAAAACTACCACACAAAGGCTGCATTGCCAAGAACAAGTTACCACCGCGGTGATTTATTAGTCTCAACTTTTCAATACAAGGATTAACCTAACAAAACATTCAATTTACTAATAAGATCTTTCTGTTTCTTTCTAGGGGTAATTTTTCTTAGGGAAGAAAAATACATAGGAAAAAAGTCCTAGGAGGTAGTTTTTCTAATGAACATCTTGGGGCGTCTATTATGAAAACGATAGTGTTTTGACAGAGGTTGCATTCCAGAAACTACCAAATTTGTCTTGTAAATTGTGTATATATATATATATATATATACATATATATACACACACACACACACACACACATATATACACGATACAGGTTATTTCTAACCAGTGTCCAGTGCTGGTGAGCATTTCCTTGTGTCCTATATGGCTAAAGCAGTATGTTTGATTGCCTGTGGTTCACTGTCATTACTCAGGTCCTTTAAGGTCTATAATGAAAGATCTGCATTCCGATGACAATGAGGAGGAATCGGACGAGGCTGAGGATAATGACAATGACTCGGAAATGGAGAGACCTGTAAATAGAGGAGGCAGCCGAAGTCGCAGGTGAGTGTCTTGGAAGAAAAGTTCCCTGAGACAGAATCCTACCTTTTCACTAGACCTAATCGTGTCACCACAGCCAAGGTGTGAACATCAGAAACAATGGCCGTAGATGGTCACATTCATTTCAAGTTGGGGCACCTTGGCATGCTTTTACTCACCTGTCCAGGGAACGGTTTACCCCTTTTCTCAGAAAGGAGTGGGTTTTCCTCTAAACATTTTAGAGGGAAAAAGTCCTATTAGAAGTCCATGTTCTTGAAAGTATATGCCAAGGTGGCAGGTCTGGCTGCTGAAATAAACTCAGTTTCCATTTGAAGAGTGTGTGTAGATCCATTGCTGTAGGTAGTCTCAGAAGTTGAGGAAACGTGTTTGCTGTTTGTAGTTAGAAATACATAATTGGCTTCAATGAATTATGTGTGTGACCTAATTAAAAGTAAGATCACCTGTGTGTGTTTTCCTGAAAATAAATTCCTTTTAAGTGTGCTGACAATTAGGTTCTTTAAGTAGCTCTAATGCTGTGAGGCATAATTCTACATTATAAAACGATAATTCATGTCACTTCTAATTAATAGTCAACTTGAAATTGCCTTGAGGATTTTATTTCTTTATCATGAGGAAAACAAATAGGGATGTTTACTTTAATGTGTTTTGAGTAGAAAAGAAATATGAATCTACTTGACTTAAAATCCAATTACATTTATAATATATAGCATTAAATCTTTTCCCATTATCCATTACTGTGTAGAAGACACTAAAATTTCTTACAGGAATGCGATCTGAACCCAAACTGGACAGGCCGTATGCTTCCTAATTGGGGATTCCTTAGCGCCCTTTGAGAAGAGGCTCCTTAGAATATGTGCCCTATCAGATCTCTCCGTGATTTCTCCTTACGGCCACACTCAATACTTCTTTCTCCACCTTGTCTCCCAAACTCACCCATCTATATTCCTTTTAAATCGGAGAAAATAAGAAACCTTATGACCTTGACCTTATAACATTTCCATTTAGAAGTCTTCATTCTGACAAGGAAACTAGTAGGGCAAAAAGACCTAAAAATGGACTGAAACTTGGAGGTGAGGAGCATATTTATAACAACCAAAATCCTGACCACTGACTGCTGTCGGTTTTAGCTGATGAAAAATGCATGAGCTATTTAGACCATTTCCCAAGTTATTGTTATTTGGAAGATCTAGATCTTCTGATTAGCTGTTGCCCACCCGCTCACTGCCCCCTCCCGAGTCAGTGGGGGTCAGATCATACCCATCTGTGATTGTCCGATGTGATACACATTGTTGAAAACGCTCTTCTTTTTTTTCCCACCTGACATGTGCTGTTAGCACAGCAGCGCCAGTGTAACATTTGATCTTCACTGCACTTGTGAAGTCTCAACTGTTTAATCAGTTTAAATACTCAACCTTCCACTTCAGTCAAGAAGCATTTCAAAGCAGCGCTTCAACTGAACACTTCATTAATGTAATTTACTTAAGAAAAACAAGTTCCATCAGTTTTTGCTAAAAGGATGTCCCAGTGTTTCCTTTTCATTTCCTACCTCGTATCTTGTCTATCTGAATATATTATAGAACTAGAATGTGATTGCCTATTCAGAGCAAGAGAAAAACGATCCTGATTTCTAAAGCATTTTCTGTTTCTGAGGAGAATATTATATTAAGTTACTATATAACCAAAGAGAGGGAGCAAACACTGAAGGACGTTTCCGAAGGAGGACATACATTCAGTAGAGGAGAATAAAGAAATATCTCCTACTTTGGCTAGAGGAACATTCCATTTTGTTGTGACAAGAAGACATAGGGGAACAGGTGATATTTTTATTGTCTTTAGTTGTTGAAAGATATTGTATTTTTCTAAAGCAGTTACGCCAAATACACTGTCTCTTCATGTCGCTCTAGTGTGTTCCCAACGAGTTGTATCAGTGTTCAGACCTAGCGACAGCCTTGAGTCGTTCTTTACACAGTTGAAGTGATTGGCAGTGTTCTACCATGTGGAGCTTCACACATTTCCATCGTCAGATGTCACCCTGAGCTGTCAGTTGTGCAGGGCTGTTGTCCACATTCTTCTCAGCAGTTGCTTCCACTCCTGCATCCTGTGTTTTAGCCATATTTGTAAAATTTTCACCTGTAGCAAAGAGGCGAGGAAAGGAAAACAAAAGATAGTAACCTACCAGCCGTCTAATTTCACTGACCTTCTGAGAACTTGGGTGATGTGCTGGGTGTTAGTAGGTGGGTGGAGCTGGAGCAGGGAGACAAATAAATAAAGGAAGCCAGTCAAGTATAGTGGCGGGGCACCACCCTTGGGGGACGTGGCTTGGGTTTAAATCCTAGAACCACCACTTTTACTTCTGTGACCCTAGGCGAGTTGACCTTGTCTCT
Organism: Rhinolophus sinicus; assembly: GCF_057876585.1. Classification (NCBI taxonomy): domain Eukaryota; kingdom Metazoa; phylum Chordata; class Mammalia; order Chiroptera; family Rhinolophidae; genus Rhinolophus; species Rhinolophus sinicus. Next base: position 64,543,091 of record NC_142516.1, on the reverse strand, counting down.
CTAAGTCTCAGGTTTCTCATCTGAAATAGGACTCATTAAATGAGAACTAGCAGGTAAAACACTTACCACAGTTCCAGATACAAAGTAAGCATGGACGCGTGTTTGTGGTTGTATGAGTTAAAATGAGTTTCCAATACTTAGAGTGTTTATATGCTTTGCTCTCCGCACCCATTTCCACAGATTGTCTTTCAAGAATTTCAAGAATTGTCTGTAATAATGATTTTTCTCTCTGTTTCTTTGTAGGGTTAGCTTAAGTGATGGCAGCGATAGTGAAAGCAGTTCTGCTTCTTCGCCCCTACATCATGAACCCCCGCCGCCCTTATTAAAAACCAACAACAACCAGGTAAATTGTCAATTTGCAGTGTTCAAGACTCAGCAAAATTAAATGTGATCATTTTTACACTCAACATTTTTTACATCTTGATATAAAAAAAATGGGAATCTACAACCTTAAGAATAAACACGTACTTAGGGTTATAGAAGCTTCTGTTGTCATAAAAAGTATGTTCCATTGGATGGGTTCATTAAATCGATGAAAGGAAGGATGGCGACGAAAAGTGTTGCCCATTTACTCTTGATTTCTATATATTTGTCCCCTCAGCAGTAAGTAGGAGACTTAATAAATTAGAAGAACATGACTTTTGGGGCTATTATAAAGCCTGGTTCTTTGCTTTACTAATGTATAGTAATTCACTGGTGGGAAATTAACTTTCACGTCTGATCCTCAGTTTCCTCATCTGTACCTGAGGATATTAGTGCCTACCTTGCTGGTTCTCGGGAGGATGATAAATAATAAATGTAAAGAGCATGAGGCAGTGCCCACATCTACTTGGCACTCAGTAGGAGGTCGATGTTTATTATTATAGGTACTCTGCCTCTGTGTGCTCATCCAGGAAAAGAGGATCATTTGGGATTGTAAGACGTAATTAACAAAATGCAGAGTAAATAATGGTCATTATCATTATTGTTAGAAATCAAGCTAAAGGAAAGCTGATAGTCAGAATATAGTTATTTGGATAGGTCTAGGCAGAGCTTCGAAAGCTATGATGAGATTTTGTTTAAAAAATGATTAAGACTAGGGTATTTCAAATACTTATTAAAATAAACTATTTTCAAATATCATGAATACTGTAAAAGCCTTGTTATGCATTAAGTTAATACTCTCATTACCATAGCTTATTGTTATCGTATGAATATTATTAACTTGAAAATAAAAATTGAGCGTTTTTCTAAAATTATTCTGTTTCCTACAAAATTGTAGGTGTCCTACAATTTTCAATGACCTTGCCCTTGAATTTGTGATCTTTGTTTTACTGGGAATGTGTGATTTTTCTAGCTGAACACTTTTACTTTTTAAATTTTGTATAAAGCATAAGCAAAGATCTCTTAAAATTTAAAATTCCTCATTTATAGTATTTATTGACATCTTAAAGCCTGCATTGATAAGTAAGATTAATACCACTGTTCTTTACCTCAGCAGTTATAGTTCAACTGCTGTTTCTTTGTATCCTACATATGAATGCAAGCCCAACCTTTTCATCTGTTACAGACTGGCTGTTCAAGGAGTTAGTGCGTTCTTATTCTTTCTCCTAACTTCCTGTAGTTCATTCATTTCCCCATCTCCAGTGCCAGCCAGGCCCGGGGCCCAGCCAGCTTTCACCTCTGGTACGGCTGCCCACTACCACAAATGAAGCCTTTCAGGGGAAAGCGAAGACTGGGGGCATAGCCTTCACCAGCAACCAGTTGAGAAGAGCCATGGGCTGGCTAACAGGATAAACTGGGATACTTTTGTAAATTTGCGCTTCAGTATAAGCTGGCAAAAGAGTAGAATTTGGACCTTGAGTATATTTTGATATCCAATTTAAACCTACTTAGCTTCCAGTTGGTGGTGAATTAGAATTAGAGGGTGGCAGTGCCAGGAGGGAAGGGCATTGAGGGTGTGCTTTCATGCCTCTCATGAAGCTCCTTCAGCCTCTTTCCACTGTGCTTGCTAAATAAATGCAGCTCCAACAAAGCCCCTATCTTGCCGTTCAAACCAAATAGCTGCCCCTAACCCTTCCTGTATGGGCAGTCTTGAGCTAAGCCGGGCTTTAGGGAAAAGTCTGGATTCTTTGTCAGACTTTTTTTTTTTTTTTTTTTTTTTAACCTGTCTAGCAAAACAAGAACAAAATGAATAGAATCATTTATCTGGAGAGGGTAAAAATTACTTCATCCGATTAAACAGCATACCACTGAGTCCTTGGCATATGTTTATTCAACAAATGTAGCTTCACACATGTGAATCATCAATCTGTCAGGAATACTCGCTTGTATGTCACTTTCTCCGTGCACCTATAAGCATAATAAGACAGTCCATATGCTTTCACTTTTAGCTAGTCGATGGTAGGAAATACTTGTACCCTAAGAGTGCTTCCTTCTTGGAGCTGTATCTTGGAACTGAGAGCAAGAAAATTTTTAAAACATTGTTTAGTATTGATTTCTTAACCCCTCAAGTCACCTGCATTGGGTCAGGCTTGATGCTATCCCTTGAAATCAGTGTTTTAGGATTTCTTAAATACTCACTAGTTTTCCTGACTCGTCAGTCTTCCTTAGATCTTCATGCCGATGAAATGAAATAGTAAAAAATTCTAAGAAATCTAAAAGTCGTGCAAATTTTATCTTAGAATGTGTTTTTAGTCTTCTATTTGAGTGTGTGTGTGTGTGTGTGTGTGTGTGTTTGTGTGTGTGTGTGAGATTATCGGAAATTGCACATCAAATAAAACAGACGAAAACCTATTGGGATGGCCTAACTGTGAGATGGGAAGACTCTGAGTTTCCTTCTTTCATACCGCTTGGCTGTTCTCTGTCTGTAAGTTGATAATGGTATCTCAAGTTTCTGTAAATTACCGGGCAAAGCTGAGTTTTCCTTACCTTTTCTCAAATCTTCTGCGGACCAGGGAAGAGGGAAAGTGCTAATTGAGTCAAACATTTTCTAACTATTGAGAAAAAGTGAACAGAGAGAGCGCCACACGTCAACAAAGCAAGTAATTAACCTGAGTATTGTTAGGAGTTACTGGTGGTCATTAACAGGAAAGACCTATCAGTAGAGAACCCATCTGTTGAATAATTGAGTTGTCAGTCCTCACAAAGGGATACAGAAAAATAATAATCTTGAAATTTTGATTCTCAAACTGTAGTCTCGGCTTAAGGATAGAAGTACAACTAATCACAGTTCTATTTTCGGAGACTATCACATGTACAAATGGTACATCTTGGCAGTCTGGATGGCTGTTTCCCTCAGTACACCTTAATAAGGAATAATAATGAGTGCTCTGTCATTTTAACCAGAGATTTTTTTTTTTAAAACTCCAGACCTCCCTTATGTGAATTTCAAGCAAAATAAAAATTCCAGCTTTTTTTTTTGGCTAAAAGTATGGACAGGAGGGAGGAGAGAGGGACCTTGAAGGAAGGAAGGAAGTGATCCATTGTACCCAAGTTAATATTCAGAATATCATAAATCACCTATCAGCCTGCAAGGCACGTTGAATGAAGTGAAAGAGTCTGTCCAGTTAAACTGGTTTGAAATAAGCCTGTGGAAGGCAAGGTGCTGTACTTTCATATTCTGGAGTCGTTTCCTCCAAGATAAGAAATGATCATAAATAAAACAATTGTCTTCAGCATGGCTCAACTCTCTCAGAATGAGGTTTTGACAAAGCTGTTTATTTTGGAGCAGGCAGAGATCAAAGGAGGAAGATTAACTGAGCCCTCTTTGGGCAGCCACTCAGTAACTTGAGGCGGATCACTGACACCCGGAGCTTTTGTTCCTGCCACTGCAGCCGCAGAAGAAAGAAACTAGGATTTCAATGTAGTTTGGCCTTCTGTGCTGGAGCCCTTTCGGAATGTGGAGGGTGGGACTTCAGTTCCCCACAATGTTCTGTCTATTTTCTGCTTTGAAGAAAAGGTGGTCGAATTCTCTAACCCTAGTTAGCAAAGTTCCATTGCATCTATTGAGTTCTCAGTCACTTTGACCCCTGGGGAGCAGGGAGTTGGGGGGGGGGGGTTGGCAGGGTCGGATATGGGAACAAAATTCAGTTTTCTAATGCACAGGGCAAGCAGGCAGGCGCTGTTTCTTTCTCTCGCCTGAAATCTCAGCAGATTGTCTCTGCTTTGCCCAGCCCTGTATCTGAGTTGGCGAGGAGTGCCATCTACTGACCTACTTACTCCTAGGTCTCTAAGCACCGAGTTTTCCCTTGAGGTCTCATTTCCAACAACAATAGAGAAGGAAATTCTGAATGTAGTGAAGTGGTTGGTTTCCTTTACAGTGGAGCATGCTACAAAAAAAAATAAATAAAATAAAAAATATTGCCTTGCTTGTGTTATGAGGCAATTTCCTTGTGCTGCCAAAAGTATTGTATTTTAAGTTAGACTGGTCAGATTGGTCATCTGGTTATCTTAATGTTAAAAATGAAGAAATAAAAGCAATTCTCAAGAAAGTCTCTGTTAGCAAGCAGCTCACTCCTTACCCATGCATTATTCTAAATTCAAAGGAGAATATACCCTTCTAGAAGTATTGGGGTTTTTTCTAGAATGTCATAGTGCTATCTTCAAAGTAAAACGTTTAGGAGAATAAAATTGTACAGCTGAATGGGAGTCTGGACATTATCTTGTTCACCTTTCTCATTTCATCTCATTTTTGAGCCCCCCAAAATGTTAAATGATAGGGTGAGGGCCTGAACTTACGTTTCTGAGCCCAGTCAGTGCTCTTTCCACAAATTAGAAGTGAACTCATTTAAAAAATCTCCTTTGTGTTACGGAATATGGTAGACATTTGAACAGAACTGTGTGAGGTGTGTGTATCTGTGTGTGTGTGTGTGTGTGTGTGTGTGTGTGTGTGTGTGTATTAGAGCAGAGAATAAAGATAGGAGCAATAGAAATATGAGACTTCTTAAATATGTACTTTATTTGGCACTTTCCTTTTTTAATATTAGTTTCAGATTATAACACTTGATAATGAGGTTACAGTGAAAAAGGTAAGTTACTTTGCTTTTTATGTTTATATATTTGTAAATACTCAACAATAAATTCAGTGGTTCTCAGCCATTTTAAGCAAGGACCATTTAAAAATATTTCCCTCATAATCCTCAATTTTGAAGATTCTAACAAATCAATTGTATTTTTTAAATAATAATTTGGTTTTAATTTTTATTAAGTAGAAGCCTAGCTCCCCAGGGAAGCGTCTGAACAGTATGCAAAACTACTGTTCATAACTTAAGCTGTAGTTGGTTCAGCTAAAAAGAAAGGCACCAGGAATTTTATCATGGATAAACACATCATTTCTTGAAACACAGAAAATAGTCCTGGCTCTTTATTTTTTGAGTTGGAGGGTCCAAGTTGGGAACAACCATTGTCACTGATGGCCATCTTTATTTCCAAAGCTACATCGAACTCGTGGATATGAGCAATTTTTAGAATCTGAAAGTCAGGCACTACAAAGGGCATTTGAGTATTTGTTTTATCATCTCTAGTGCACTGAGCACTGGTAGTCATGCTGAAACAGCAGATTGAATGAGAAAAAAATTCTTGCCAGAGGGAACTATAATCCGGTATAACTCAGCTGCTGTACATATGTGTTAGAGTGTTGTCACAAAGGAGAAGCAGCCTTGGAAGCTTAAATCAGTTTCCTTATTGTCAACTTTTAAGTTCTGTTGTTGCCTTGACTCAGCATTTTTGATATATAATTCATTTCCCAAGAAAAGGTAAGATCAGAAGAGAAGAAAGACAGTGCATAGAGGAGAAATGCTATTTGGAAAGTGATGTTGTATGACATTTCATCCATAAGTGCCTTTGTTTAGGTGGCTGGTTAGCTAAGAAGTGCTTGAAATCAAACTTAACAGTGTTCTCTTTGATCCCTAGATTCTTGAAGTGAAAAGTCCAATAAAGCAAAGCAAATCAGATAAGCAAATAAAGAACGGTGAATGTGACAAGGTGGGTTTCCAGCCCATTACTTGAGTGTGGCCGCACTGGCATGTCCTCTGTTTGCGTTTCCCTTGCTCATCCTGGCTGGTTCCCCTTTCTTTTCTTCATGCACCATGCCCGAGAGTTGTTTATTTTCTTAGTCTTGTTTATATCGCCAGTATTAAGCTTGGCCTTATGCTACCATTTGCCCTGATGCCTGTATTGCCCGTGAATTTCAGGCACATTGCATTGGTAGGTAAGAATTGTAGCAGACTTAGCAAATGAAGGAATCCACGATGTAAGCAAACAGGACATCTGACCCTAGTGTGGTGTGCATTCCCCAAGCGTGCATTGTGCATCTGCCACGTGACTGCAGGACCTTTTGGGGGTCAGTGTCTCGGTGGGAGCAGGGTCCTATCGTATTCTGCAGGGTCGGGGCAGGCCTGGCTAATGCTTCACAAACCTTTCCTTTGCCTTCATGGCAAATGACACCAGTCCAGGAACACCCATTCAGCTATGCTGATGAAGAGTCACTGGTGAGCAATTGGAAGGTGAGCTCGCATCTGCCCTTTCAGAGGAGCTCTTGACAAACCATGTGCTAATTTGGCTAGCGATCTCTATTTTTCATAAGACATTCTTCTCTGCTTTTGTTTGCTGTTCACTAGCAGTGTTAGACATGGTAGATGTGACCACGAAGGCCTTTTTGTTGTTGTTGTTTAAAGAATTTGCCCTGACGTAATTGGTAACGTGCATTGATACTTTCATGTTTAAACTTAGACTTTTATCTCTTCGTTAAAATCTCCTAAAATAGAAGAATTAAAAAAAAAGAAAAGAAAGAAAGTAGACTTTGATAACATGGTTAAACTCAAAATTTACCACTGAGTTCCCTTTCTCTCTGTAGAGGCATTATTGGGAGAGGGTGCGTCTGCTCACTTGAATCTTGTTGAGAGCAAATAAGTGCAAGAATTGCCCCCTTTTTAAAAGCTGGCTTGATAAAGGTAACAGTTGGCTGAGAGAGACTTGGTCTGCACAGGCCTTGGGCACCGAGTCCACACGGCTGGGAAGGGTGGTGGTGGGAGTTGGTGTAGAATGGGGAATCTCCAACTGCTGCTTGTACCATATTTCCCCGAAAATAAGACCTAGCTGGACCATCAGGTCTAATGAGTGTTTTGGAGCAAAAATTAACACCCAGCCTTATTTTAATATAATATAAGACTCGGTCTTATATAATATAATGTAATGTAATGTAATGTAATGTAATGTAATGTAATGTAATGTAATGTAGTATAGTATAGTATAGTATAGTATAGTATAGTATAGTATAGTATAGTATAATATAATAATGTAATATAATATAATATATAATACCGGGTCTTATACTAATTTTTGCCCCAAAAGATGCATTAGAGCTGATGGGCTGGGTAGGTCTTATTTTCAGGGAAACACGGTGTGTTCACATTTATTTATTCTCTTCCTTTGGAACTGCTTTCTAACATTCTTGTTCTTGGGGGCACTCTTCTCTTTCAGGCATACCTAGATGAACTGGTAGAGCTTCACAGAAGGCTAATGACACTGAGGGAAAGACACATTCTGCAGCAGGTGAGAAATGCTTTTGAGCACAACCCTTTCCAGAAGCCTCGAGGTCTCGCTTGTCTTGGGCTGGTGTGATAGCACCCGGAGGCCCTGCCAGCCCAGCACTGTGAGAACTGGGCTAATGCCACCTGAAGAAGCACAGTTGACCCTTGAACAACACAAGTTTGAATTGCACTGGTTCACTTATATGCGGATTTTTTTTTCAGCGTGTGTGCAGTCAACTCTTTGTATCAACCAATCGTGGATCAAAAACAGCATTTTCTCCCTGTGGTTGGGAAACCGCAGATGCAAAGGGCTGACTGTATGCATTGCTCTTTTTCATTTTATACGAGGGACTAGTGCATCTGTGGAGTTTGGTATCCACAGGGGGTCCTGGAACCGAATGCCTGTGGATACCAAGGGACTATTGTCTGGGGGGAATCAAGAGTTATATGTGGACATTCTGCTGTGCTAGGGGGTCAGCACCCCTAATTCCTGTGTTCAAGGGCCACCTCTTTTGAGGGAGGGTGCTCACTTCTGAGGCTGCTCGGAAATCTGCTTTGGAGCTTGGCGGTGGTTATCTGCCCTCCCTGACTCTGTGGGCAGTGAAGACTGGACACTCGTAGAAGTGATGGTGCTGGAATGCACTGATCCTTCAGCAGGCAGATGCTGTGATGTGGGCTGAGGGGAGGGGATAGTAGGAATGCAGAAACCTTCGGGGCCAGGCTTCTGGTTTCATGGGAAAACAGTGATAAGAATTGCAGTCAAGTGTTGTAAACATTTGTGATTCAATTTAGTAACCTTTTGCCAGTGCTGTTCTAAGGAAAATAAATATTTCCCTCATTTCTCTTATCTTGTACAACATACATTCTGTTATTATGAACTCAACTGTGGAATACTTGTAGAGTGGGAAAACTTCTATTAGTACAATTTGATGTTTTGAGAAGATAAGAAGGGTGGTTTTCAGTTTTCTTACAGTTACATGCGTCCATTGCTGTAACAGTGGCTATTGATAAAATACTTTAACACCCAAATAGAAAGTTGTGTTCTAAATTCCACGGTGGGTTTGTAGATTATTTCAGTGTTTAAATTTTTTTTTTTACTACTTTCAAGTGACTTGAATTTAGTACTTAATGTACCCCAGCTGTGTGTGTTATTTTTTAAATGTTTAATGGCTGATGGTAACATTTATATTCTGTGTACATTTTTGCTTAAATCTATAAATACACACTCTCAGACTTGCCAAGTTTCCTGATTGGTCTGATAAGCTTTTTAACCCTTCTAGAATTTCAGATTTGAACAAAAGTCTACAGATCTATGATTCTTAATTGGGGATAAGTTGCATTTCTTACACTTCCATTGAAGTGAGTATGGGTAGGGAAGCAGGATTTGAGTGGCTTCCCCTAAGATTTTGCTAGTGTTTTTCTTCAGCTTTCTTCTGTAGAACTAAAAATTGTTCAGCCTGTCATTTACCTATTATTTGGGGCTAATTGACTGAATGGTGATGGTAACACTATTAGCTGATTTCCCCATCTCTTCCCAAATGCCAGCTCTGAACCACTACGGAGCAGTCATCTAATAAAGCTATTCATGCACAAGCTGGACCCAAATAGTGAGTGTGGCAGGAGAGTGAGACAGATGTTTGGACAGGGTTGGGACACCTTCATAAAGGAAGCCCCGCCGACGAGTGGAAGATGCTAGGCTGTTGGATACAGTCTTACCTTGGGGTGTCATTGGCATTCCCAATTTCACATTGTCCTTTATTTTGACCTTTGAAAGAATTCTGAGGAAGATGGCTTACTGGAGAATTCCTCGCACTGGATCATTTTAGTGTTCTAGAGGGAGAGAGCGATCTCTATGAATTTTTAACCTGGCATAAAGGCACTCAAGGGCACACAGTGTCTCACCCTAATTGCATTCCCAGGCCGCCTGAAAGCTCCTTGTCGTTGGCCTTTTGCCTTGTAATGCAGCTGAGGCTTGTGATTATGATACCATGATGCATGTCCTGTCACGGTTTACTGCTTAATTAATTCCTATTGTAAAACCTAGCACTATGGAGGACTAATGTTACTTTCCACCTTGAGAGCTCCTCACCTTGCGGAATGCATTCCAAAGTCTACGTCCACTTCGCCACACAGACCCGAAACCTGAGACAGAATTTCTGGTGAGCCCACGATCACACCCTAGTAGGTCTTTTCCTGTTAAATGCATCCAATCTGCTCTGACACTTTTATGTGGCTCAAAAAAAAAAGTGGTTAATATCTTTGTCTTACTTTGGGGACGTGCAGTACTGGTCCCCAACCTCTAGTTTAATGAACACAAAGCATTGCATCAAGAAAGCCTGTGTTCTTAAGCCACTTTTCCGTTGAGGTAAAAATACAGTACCGTGGAAGCAGTCAAACCCAGAGATATCAGTTACGGAACTGACTGATAATTTGATTCTTCTTTGAACCACGTGTTCCGCTTTATTTGGAAAGGGAGAGTGAGCACTTCTAAACTCCTCAGCCATAAGCACTGAGCCTGGATTTGCATCCTACGTAGGAGGGAAAAGGCTCTGAGGAAAACCTTAGACTGTTTAGCAACTTAGATAACAGCTATTATACTTTTAGAATTATCTTCAGGGAGATGGGTAACGAGTAAGGTATTGAAGTATTCCTTCCAGCAATATGGAGATCCTTCCCTGAGAAATCTTCTGCTGAAAATATCCTGGGAAACTGTCTGTCATGTTTTAGAATCTCCTGTAGATTGGAGACTGATGGCCTGTCTTTTAACCCAAGGTAGGTCACACGTTGTCACATGGCAGAACCCCTTAGTCCATAGCCGTGGCCATTCCACAGGAAGACCTAACTTATCCCAGACCTGACTCCGCTACAGGCAGCTGCAGTTCAAGCAAAGCTTGTCCATTACTTCCCACTCAATCAGAAGCTACTTTGGGTAGAAAGAACCATGGTTTTGGAAAAATATAAGCAGACCCAAAATAGTGCATCTACCTTCTTATCATGAAAAACCAGGAATGGGGGAAGGAGTCACAGATTTAACAAGTGGATCTTCCCTGCTTAAAAAACAAAAACAATAAAACAACAGTCTGTGTGGTACCCCCTAAAAGGCTGACATGGCAGGAAATAATCCATCACCAATGTTTTCACAACAACTATCATCTGAAGAATGAGTTAAGCAGTTACATACTCTTCTTTTTCCACACCCCTTATGTAACCTGCGCCCTTGCCTGCTTTCCTTATCTCAGTCACTCTATTTTATTATTAGTAGTAGTAGTAGTATTACTATTACTATTATTTTGGAGAGGCATTCATTATTGCAGTGTGATGCTGGGTGCTGACACCGATAGTGCATCGGCAGAGCAGGGGACTCCTGTGGAAAGTTAGGGTGACACCTTCAGGAGCTAGTGGGACGTTTTAATGGACCTGTGTCATTGGAATGTAAAGCATGTTAATGCTGTGTTTCTGATGTTCTAACTATCAGGATTTCTGGAAAGGAACCCCCACTTATTTTTCTTTATGAAGTCTTAATTGAGGACTTGGGTACATGCTCTAATAATTCGAATCATTAATGCCGTTCCCTTTGGCAAATTGTCCCGAACACCCCAACTGCTGCCATGACTACTGCTTTAAGGCTGTCTCTGCAGCTGCCTTGATGTATTCTTATGGGCTCCCATAAAAATGTGGGGCTCATTTAGTTAGATTGATCAGTTCCCCTTTATATCTTTGTGTTTGTGGCTGCAGGCGGGGTGGGACGTGCTGGCTGTGGAGGAAGTAGGACTGTGATTGAAGCCCTGGAAACCTCTGAGATGCTACAATGCGTGTGAGATGACGGGGCTGAACTTCCTAGTGGGCAAATGTGTTTATTTGCTTTCAACTCAAGTGGCTTTTTCTAGAAAGTATTTTTATTGCTTGGTTTTCTACTTACTGTTAAGTAATTAGTGAGCAGCTCTATAGAGTCACAGAAAGCGATTTTCTTAAACGGGTGAATTGCCTGTCATTTTCAAGGGAGAATGTAGGCCTGTACTTTTAGTACCCTCACATTGTAGTTTCAGTTTGTCATTTCAACTCGTTTTCTTCACCTACTGTTCTCCCTACTTTCTTCCCTCCCCCCTGCGCACTTCTCTTATAATTATTAAAAACCAGAAAACTTCAGTAGATCTTTTCTGAGTTTTAGCTTCTGGCATTTTTCCCTGCTTCATTTGTTTAAGTGCTAATGAAATGGCTAACAGTCAACAAAGGGAGGAGGAAAAAGCGTTGGGTCTGGTAATTCATGTTGCTGTGTAGTTACCTCCCAGATAATTAAGGATAAGTTTTTATTTCCATGGTAGTCATAATCATGTTGCCCTGATCTGTGTAGCAATTTACAGTTTATAGAGAAGCTTCGTTTGCCATATCTTACTTGATTCTCTGCACTACCCTGTATGATGGTAGAATAGGGGGCATTGTCCCCATTTCACAGATGAGTAAACTGAGGCTCAGAATGTGATATGTCAAACTCAGGACTCTCTATTTCTAATGCTTTGTTACTTACCTACTAGCCAGCTAGCTGGGGAGAGGAGTCACACTCTGGAATAATTGTCATTTTCCTCCACTGTATAAATTGAAAGGCTATTTGTTTCTCTCATGAAAGAGTTCTCTGACGAGGGTATTTTGTCCATCCTGAAGTTTACACATTTTCAGTGGGTTTATAGTATTTCTAAACAATGGAATTTACTCTGGAAAGTATTCTTAAATCAATCGATGTTAAATATACGATATAGTAAGTATTTGATTGCTTTGAAAGGTTTGTGTGTGTGGTCATAGCTGGGTGTGTGTCTCTGTGTGTAGGGGTGTGTGTATGTGTGTGTGTGTGTGTGTGTGTGTGAGACGTATCCAAAGGTCTATAACTATTAAGTAATAAAACAAATGAGGGTCCATTTTTGATCGTTTAGTGTTAATAAGATCTTGCTTGATAAATTCTTAAGTGAATATAGTACTCTAACCATAATTGGGAATACCCTTTCTAATAATCTCTTAGTGCATGTAACAGAACCCTGGGGCCAGTGATTTAAGCAAGTAAGGCTCCCTCTCCACCACCACCTCCATATAATAACAGGCCTGGAGGTAAGTAATTTAGGGTCAGTGTGGTGGCTTAAAAGATGCCACTGAGGACATAGACGCCTTCCCTTCTTTCCCTTCTGCCATCCTTCCCATCTGCACTCATCCTCTTGAGGGGAAGATAGCCTCCGGGATCACATCTTTATTCCAGACAGGCAGAGGGGCAGAGGGCAAAAGGCATGTGCCCATTGTCCATAACCTTTGTGAAAATTATCCTGAAAGCCCAGTGACTTCTGACAAATAAATTGTAAATAGCAGTATCTGCCAAGTGCAGCAAGTGGGTCTGGGAGGCAAGCGTTTTAGCTGGGCGTGTTGCCACTCCTAGAAAATCAAGCTTCTGTTTGTAAAGAAGGAGGGGGAAATGGATATTTGCTAGGCAATTGTCTACGTCCGTCATAGTTTTGCAAGGGGAGCAACTTGTTGTAGTATTAAAAGCATAGTTATATCTGTAAGAAATCGTTTCAGAGGTTGAATATGCAAGAACGGCTCGATCTGGAGTTGTGCAGCTGATTGGAAGAACCTCAGTGTGTCTTTTGTGCTTCTGTGGAAGTCAAATATGTCAAGAATGGGGGGCACATTTTCTATTGAGAGCCACGGAACCATAGGGAATAGTTCACAAATTACTATTTTTTAAAGAAAACGAATTTTAAGAGGTGGCCAAAAGTTTCTGCTGTTTTCAACCTGAAATTAGGTTATCTAAAATGTCACTGAATGAATAATAGGCTAAATAATTACAATCTTTTTTTAAAGATAATTGAACCTCAGAGAATCACAAGTAAGTGATAGAAAGGGAGTAATAGAGACAACTGAAAATAAATGAAAGCGTAGCCAGTTATTTTTTCTGAGTAAATTTTTTTTTTCATTCTCATGATGATTTTTCTCTCTCCCCACAAAGCTTTCTAAAATTAACCCCTTCTATCTCATTTTACCCACAACCTATATACCTAAATCATACACCACCCAGGCACAGCACCCATTTCTGATAAAGTTAGTACCCTGTTTCCTTGAAAATAAGACCTAGCTGGACAATCAGCTTTAATGTGTCTTTTGATGCAAAAATTAATATAAGATGCAGTATTATATTATATTATGTTTATATTCTGTCACATTAAGTATATTATAACCGGTATTATATTATGGTAAAATAAGACCAGGTCTTATATTAATTTTTGCTCCAAAAGACGCATTAGAGCTGATGGTCCGGCTAGGTCTTATTTTCGGGGAAACACGGTAGCAGTAAAATAGGAATGGAAAGACATGTAACCTGATAAAAGATTCTCTCAAACCAATAACCAGCATCATTCTTATAGTTGAAACTGATGAAGTGTCCTCCTAAAAGCCAGGGCAAGACAAAGATACCCCTGTCACCACTTTGGTTTGTCATATTTCTGAAAGTTGGAGCCCATACAGTAAGAAATGAGATGTAACTATTCCAAATGGGGAGCCAAAGGCACCGTTTCTTTTTCTGGATAAAACTTATCACCCCCGAATACTCAAAGGAATCAACTAAACATGACTGTTAGTGATAAATGTAGGGTTTTATTCATTTTTGTTGAGATATAACAAAATGTAGAGCCTCATGAATTTTAACAAAGTGAATGTATCTTTTTCTAACCAGCACCCAAATCCAGCAACAAAACAGCACCCCCAGAAAGTTTCCTTAAGTGCCCTTCTAGTCACTACCATGATCTTCAGGGGTGGGATTGTAGGTGGCTTCCTTTTGTGTGTGTGTGTGTGTGTGGGGTCTTTAGTATATTCTAAAATTTCCACAATATTGTAATAAGGAAGAAAAATGTTTGTCATTATATATGCGTATGTATGGATGCACGTGTGTGTGTGTGTGTGTGTGTGTGTGTGGTGTATACTTTTTTATAAGGATTTTTATTTCTTGACTGGAATTTCTTTACATCTATTAAGTAGAGTCACTGCCCATTGAGTCAGTAACTGATTTTTAAAGGGGCCTAGAAATGATATCTTCCTAACCTCCCACTCCCACTCCTATCATAAAATAGTCTGGTGATGACTTGAAAGCAAGAATCAGTTTAAAGGATATGAATGATGAGAAAACGTCATCTGCCCCCGTTCAGAATTCCAACGGGTTAATATTCCTTTGGCTTAAAAATTGGCTAAGAGATACTTTGGTGCTATGAATAACATAGGCCCGTCTTGCTATAAATGAGAACATTAATCACTTTGTTCCATATTTAACCCCCTCCATGTCTGTCTCTCTCTCTCTCTCTCTCTCTCTCTCTCTCTCTCTCTTTGCCTTTTGATGTCTATTGTTATCGCCCAAACTTTCTCTTCTTTATTCCTCTAGATCGTGAACCTTATAGAAGAAACTGGACACTTTCATATCACAAACACAACATTTGATTTTGACCTTTGCTCGCTGGACAAAACTACAGTACGTAAACTACAGAGTTACCTGGAAACATCTGGAACTTCCTGAGGATACAACAACTGGATGCATCAAAAACTATTGTGTTTTTTTTTTTTCTTTTGTGGGGGGGATGTGATATTTTTGTTTGTTTGTTTATATGAAAACACTCAGAATGATGCAACCAAAAGGGAAAAAATAAAAATCAAACAACCTTCAGCTTTATTTTTCTTTAAAGCCAGTCATCATCTCTTGACAAAGGAGAGGTTAAGCAAACCAGCCTCAGCGGACCACTCTTCTCTCCAAGGAAATCCCCAGGAAGAGTTAGCCTGGATAGCCTTGAAAACAAACAAATCAAACACAACACAAGAAAACTTAAAGAATGTGTATGGTCTCATGTGTCTCTCTCTGTGGTGGTTCATTCCACAGGACGAATGCATATTCAACACACTGCCTTATTACATAACTGATCTATTTATTAATGCATACAGATATCCTAAAGTCGTTGAGGGAATGACACCACAAGACGTTATAAGTGCTCGGTCCCGTGGATGCTCTTTCGATGCAGCGCCCTTGCCACCCCAAGCCCAGTGACCTTACTTGTATGCCGTGCCACTCTTCACCGACTTTTTCCAACTCCTTTGACTCGTTGCAATCTGTATTTTCCACCTTTTGTTTTTCCAGTTCCAGGACACAAGTGATCAACTGGGGGGACCAAATAACCACCCTGATTTTCTTTGTGGTCTTTTTCGTGAAAGTTGGGGCCCTGTCCTCGGCTGTATCCATGTAACGATCTTGGACCATGGTAGAAAAAGCACCAAATAGGATCATGAGTTGCTGTCTAGCCTTAGTCAATAAACCTGTAGGACTTTTAAACAAAAGTGTACCTGGAAACGTCCTGCATCCAGCATTGTTGAGCTGTCATCAACATTCTTGTGTTTGTTTCACTGTCATAATATTAGATAAATATGGAGTACAGGCATTCCACAGGATCCTCATTTAAAAAAAAAAAAAAGAGTACTGGTTCTGTTTTCTAAAGAAATGTTGTAGAAATTCTTAATTTGAATCTATTTATTAGTAAGAGTTTCAGCTTTCTTCAGCTGCCAGTGTGTTATCCATCTTTACCATGAAACCTGGAATAAGAGATTTTTGTTTGTTCACATATAATCCTCTTAGACTCTTTTATATTTGGAAAATTAAAATCTTTCTTTGGGGGAAATTCTTGGTTATTCTGCCATAACAGATTATGTATTAACTTGTAGATTCAGTGGTTTGATACCTGTTTAGTCCCTTGCTTATGTTTCCAGAAGGATTTCTTGTATTGGTGAAAATAAAGATGGTTGGGGAGGGGGGATATTTTTTGTTCTTGATGTACCCTGTTTTGAAACTAGAAATCTGTCCTGTGGCATGCAAAAGAAAGCAAATTATTTTTAAAGAAAAAACAAAAACCAAAACCAACGTACTTTTGGTGTCATTATTCCATCATCCTCTCCATATGTGGAGAAATGCAAAGTGAGAACAGCTCATCTCTCAAGTTTTTGCTAGAAACTCAACCGAAAAGAAAAGAAATGAAGAAATACTTCTGGATCCAAAGGTTCGTTCACTGGATCAGCCTTAAAGAAAGTCTCTATGTGTGCTAATAGACCAGGTATCTCCCGTGTCCATTCCCATGCCAGATGCTGTCTTTTCATACAGAAATTCACTTGTGTCTGTACAGAAAAATGGTCCATCTAGACCCATTCTTTTGGGCAGTAATGTAAATGCAGATTGATAATGGAGCCATTTCTGCATTTTTAAAAGGGGATTTTTTTTTTTTACATTGTTTCTTTTCTATCCAAAGACACTATTTTTTCCTTTAAAAAATGATAATACAGCCATGCTTCTTGTAAATTCCTTCTCCGAAGCATCCTCCCTGAGGACAAGTGTACTTTTTCAATAATGTTATGATTCTTGCTGATTGGCAGGAACCATCCTTGAAGAATTTGTTATCTAGTCCGCTTCTCAATGTTGAATTACAGAGAAACTTTCTAAGTCGTTTTGGATGTTAGGTGACTATGAATTGTGTGCTTTTAGTTGTATTTTGTTTTGTTTTGAACTTTATAGGTAAAAGGGGAGGACAGTGCTTATATGGAATTGTTTGCAAAATTTAAAACTTTAAAAAATTTCTAACTGCTAATCCACATATTCTAATTAAACCAGAAATGTATGTGGTTTAACTAAAGTATCTGTGTAGTTTAACTAGGAATGTATATAATGTAGTTTTGGCCATTTTTATTTTTGTAACTAAATTGTGTGGCAAGAAATATGATTTGGCAATGTAAAGATTTTTGTTCCTTAGGTTACTAACCAACAAACTAGGTAACATAAGAAATGATCAAACAAAAAGGTTAATAAGTAGGGATGTTATTACAGTGATAAAATTTAGAACTAAAATTTAGGTAATAAAGCATATATCTTCAGAATATCGTCAAAATGTAACTTTGTAATTGATAACAAAATTTGGGAAAACTTACCCATTTACTACTTCTGGAAACAACAAAATGAGTTTTCCAGAGAATTCCAAGAGTAAGAGTCACATTGTTGATTTTTTAAAAGTTGCTCTTGCTCTTATCTAATTTTTAAATGCAGAAATAATAAATCCCCTTATAATTAATTTCAAATAGTTATACTTCTCTTAAAGTAACTCAGTTCTGCCATGTTTATATACACTCATCTTTGAAACCCGTTAAAAAATATTTTTGGCACATGTGTATCCTAACAGTGGCTTTGGTTTTTTAAGCACAAAAGAAAAATGGCAGAGTTCAATTTCTTTGGTGTGTGTGCGTGAGTGTGTGTGTGTGTGTGTGTGTGTGTGTGTGTATTTCAAATAAAATTAATTGGGTGAGTGTGAATATTGTTTGAGCCAGCCAGAGTATGATAAACTTTCTTTAAATTTTTCCCCATTAATTTGAGGGGGAACAATGTATGTACAGAACACACACCCCCCCCCTTATTGATTTTGCCTCTGGTTTTGCAGCAGGATATGTATGAGAGGTGATGCTTCTATCTTACTATATTGCATTCATGTCAGCAACGAAAATGTTTGCAGTTACTTTGTTTCTGCGCCATAATCCATCTCTCTCTCTCTGTGTAGACAAATAGGTGTGTCCATAAACCGGGGGTGCCAAAATAATGTATACAAGTGGTCAACGTTGCTCAAGCAGTAGTTCGCTGTAATCAGAAGTGTCTGGATACTGATGGTAACCACTTTGAGCACATCTTGTAATTGCAGAAGTCAAACGTGACTTGTGTTCATCGTTTGTTATCGGTATATATTGAGCATTACAATTTTAACACAGTTTTCCTTAAAATGTGTATACATTTTTTTTTGGCACCCTCTGTATATATACTTGCATATTGTGTCAAAATAGGGAGGAACATAAAAACTTAAGATTAGGAGACAAAAATTCTAGAAGGAAAAAAATCATCAGACAGTGACCTGAACATATTTAAACTACTAAGCAAATCTCCTAATCTGAATAATTACCCACCTTTTATGGAAAGAGCCAATAATTTTGGTTTTCTTCCACCAAAAATGTTTCTTCTGACTCCTTTTGCAGACCCAGCTAATCTTTTTAAAAGACAATTCAGGCCTGTGTAACATCCCACATACCGTTGCAAAGCCCCACACATGTTAACAAGTTAACAAGCTTATTTAAAAGGGACGTTCGTCTTAAATGTTTTAACTCTGTTTAGGTAATGGAGTTGGATATTCAGTGTTGGAGTTGGTCAGTGTTTGTGTTTGGTGGTTTATGTTCATTTCTCACTGTGGATGTGATCAGCTCTGGAGTAGTTTGCCGAATGCTCATTTTTACCTTTAGCGTTTTGTCTGCTAATGCTATGTACCACATACGCACACACGCATATTATAATCTTGCTTTGGACTGTTGCTCTAAAATCATAACTATGATGTAGTCTACTACAGCTGCAATGACTGTCGAGGAGTCGATTCCCATGGTTTAGTTTAGTCTTGGGCTGGAAATCTACAGCTTTGGATCTCTTTTGTTTTATGTGATGCTTTTTATCATGTAGGCACTGCCATCACTGCATATTTCTTGTAAAGATGTATTGAAGAAGTCAATTTAAAAGGAAGACAAAGCCACTGCTGTCTGTAAACTGTAAATATGTATTTTGGCACTTACACTCCAGTATTCTGAAAATAGAGTTATGATGGAAATGCTGACAGATCCTTAACGGTGGCCAGAGCTACCATGCAGTGCAAAAATAAATTAAGTAAAAATGTATTCTTGAGATTAACAGTGGAAGGCCAATACGTTTTATAAATCTGTCAGTATCTTTTTTAATGGAGTGTGTATGTGTAGTTATGTTGAAAGATACACTGTGTATGTGTGTGTAGATGCTATTATGTGAACTACAAGGCATTCGTAAGATGTATTCCCCATCTCTAAAACCCATGTTGAAATGTAAGTACAGATTGATGGCAAGGGTATTTTCCTTGAATTTATATCTAATCTATTGTGGCTCCCTTTTCTTTACAATGTATATAGTCTTACTGATTTGTTAAGAGTCCTTCTACCAAAGTTTGGTTTTGCTTTGCATACAGAAAAAACGAGCCGCTCGCCTTTCTCAAGAAGTGCTGCTGGTCCTAAAGAAGAATGAGTGACCAGACCAGCTGAGAACGTAGTCCACGCCCCATTCATCTTTGAGTCCCCAGTGTCTGAGCACCATTGTCCGTGTCCTAAAAGCAGTACATTTTTTAAGCTCTGCAGAGATTGGGCAAGAAATGGTGGTACGCATTCTTGGAATAAACTGGGTTACTTGTGTGTGCTATTTTTTCTTCTTCCCCCTATTTCTCTGGAAGGTTTTTTTCATAAACTAAATACCATGCTATTACTAGACAGAGTCTGTCTGACAAAGGCCCTGCATTTACTTTAGCAGCAAGAAATGCTGCCTTGATTAGACAGCAGAAAAACTACTTCAACAAAGAGAATACTTTCAGTTTGGCAAAAAACCAAGGAACTGGATGTAATGCTCTTCTTAATAGTAAAGAGACTTGCATTAAATTTAAGAAACTCACCTTATCTGCAGGCTGACAAGCCATTGGGGAGATGATAGTGGATGGCCTTCCTTATATCTTATCAACTAGACCCTGATTTTAGGTGTGGAAGCATCAGTCCCAGATGGGCTTGGCTGACAGTTAAGCTTTCTAATGACCACACATGAATGGACTAATCTCTTCCCTTGTTTTAGCATGGATATTCATTTGTTTATTTTACAATAATGGCCATGCATTTTCTGCAGCGTGGAGAAAGTCAGGATGAGCTTCTTGGGCCCCCTGAAGACAACTCAGGATGTGGCTTCCAAGTGCTCTCACCTAGGGACTGCGCTGGGCCAGTTTCTCCCAATACATTTGTTCCACCATCTCTCAGAAGTGTGCTCCCACTTGGGTACGCCAGGCGTCCTGGAGAGAGATGGCAGCTTACCCGAGGCCTGACACCCAGACCTCCCTGCTTGGCAACTCAGGGACATGGTGTCCCAAAACGAATGGTCTTGTTTGTTCTGATTAGTGAAGCAACTAAGGGTATTTTATGGGTTCCCTGCCTGCAATACCACCCAAATAGAAAACCCTGAGCACATTTCAGTGCCCTGCTTTCTCTGCCAGGTAACAGTATCTACACCTTCCTGTGTCTGTGGTCACCTTCTTTAGAGGCAGTTCCAGTCTTTTCCAGAGGCTGTTAACTTGCCCTGGGCTGTCAGCTTAGCCTCTTGGTCTTAACTTCTCCTTCATTAAAGAAGGGTAACCTGTGTGATTCCTGAGGGCTAGGAAGAGAAATACATGGCAAACTGAATAACAGTCCGGTCATTATAACTGGGCTCAATAGCTGTTAAATAACAACAAAAATAATCTACCACCCAAATGGGAAGGGTCCTTGAGGCCGCTTTGTACTAACTCGGGGCCCCGGGCAGTCTGCACAGAATAGGTGATCGTGAGGAGTGGGGAGATAGATGTGAGTGAAGCCAAGCTGTTTGCTCATTTTCCCCCTCGTGATCGTCTTCCACCACATGCAGCCCCCACCACGGTTCTGAAGTTTCAAAAGAGTAGAAAAGGATAAATCCAGGCCATTAAAAGAAAATAATCAAAGCTATTGAAAAGATAAAACAAATGAGTCGCATTAAAGGGGCCGTCTGTGCAAGTAATAAGGTTGAAATACTGATACTGATTTCCTCGCCGAGCAGCATTCCTCACACATGTGGTTTGTGTATCCGCGTCTGGGTGGGTGGTCTGGTGAGAAGTGCTAAATGCAGCAAGATGGCTTAGTTTTTGAGCAGTGGAGGGAAGCTTTGGGACAGGCTCAGCAGTGGCATCTAAGGCCCCGAGAACATAAAGAGGCTTCCCTTTTGCTTTGTTCTAGAAGGGAAAGTTTTAAGTTGGCTTATTCATTTAAATATGCGCCTCTCTTTTGCACAGAATCACTCCAGAGGGTAGGAGGTTTTTTGTGTGCGCATGTGGTTTTTTTCTAAAGCACCTCCTCGTCCCTTGTCCCAGCCCTAGAGGGTGGGATATGTGGCATAGAATGTAATAACTCTCCATTTGTTCTAATTTATTCCCTGGGTGCCAGGCAACTATACACATTTCTTTGGAAAGTGGTGCTGTTTTCAACAGCTCCTTAGAATAGATAGAACAGGAAAGAGTATTAAAGGCACAAGTTATGAATACCGTCCACAAACAAAAGCCAGAGGAAGATGGACTGCCCTAAAGACACATTTATACTAACAAGAATGCTGAAGGAAATACACTCAGTTCAAGGAGGGGAGACTGGTTAGGGAAACTTCTATTCAGAAAGCAGGGTGTCCTTTGTGGCTTCTGAAAGGCATTAATCATTGCCAATGTATGTCTGAAGACACGTTGCTTCCTGAATAGTCCTCAGAATTGGTGGATTTCTTTTCATTTCGACCATCAATCGATCATTGTTTTCCAAATCATATTTATCTGTTTACAGGTTTATCGCCGGTCTCTCTCACTAGAACTAAGTGCTATGACAAGGACTCGTCTTGTCTGCTGCTGACTCTCCAAGACCTAGAACAATTAATTCCAGGACATACTGGGCACCCACATTTGTTGAACAAAAATGTGGAAGCATTTTGGAACACTGATCTCTTGACATTTCATAAAACAAAGATTTTGTGTTTAAATAAGTTTGGAAAAACTGCCCAGGATATGACCTTCTTGAAATTTCATGACACACTACCATATTAAATCTCTGGAAGCCATACGTTCTAATAACAACAACCAAACTTTATTTAATGCAATATTTCCTAAATTGTATATAGCATAACAGTAATTACACAAGGTGATAATAGATTTGCTTTCAATTCTTTGATCAAAATAGTTTTTATACTACATTTCATTCTTCAAGGTTTACAACATAAATTGGGATGCTATAGCTGGTTCAGAGGACAACACAGCTATTAATATGCCCAGAAGTAGTTTTCTGGGTTAGGTGATCATTTATTGTCCAAACGGGAACATTTTTGTGAATGAAATGGGACAGTATTAATAATTATCCTAGGAAAAAAGTAAACTGGGGCTATCTTTGGCAAATTAGGACCTGTGGTCAGTCACCCATTTTCAAGAAACACACTTTTGGGACATGCTGACCTGAAAACACACCCTCAGTTTTCTATCACGTAAGTGGTAAGTGTATGATAAAGGGTGTTTGATTGGGCTTTGTATAGTAACAGGAGAGCATCTCCCTCACAGGAGGGGCTAGAGCGTAGGACCCGGGATGCGAAAAGCATTTGCAGTGGTCGAACTGGTCCGCTGGACCATTCCTCACTTCCTACCGCTGTGCCCGTGTTAGCCTTTCATTTGAGTAGGTAAATAGGCCAGCAAGTGACGATTAGTCCTTTCTACAATATATGCAAGGAGGACCCATTCCTTGTATTGGGTCCCTGGTCCCTGGCCCTGCTGGTTAGGTTGTGGTGTTTTTCCACACAGGATACCTGAGACCTTTGCTCAAGATGCTACCTCTTTATTGCCCCCTGCTGAGTCACTCTGCCAGCTACTGCTGTTTCCTGCGGGTCGGCAGCCCGCCCTCATATTGCTGGAGCTGCTCAGTCAGCAGATTCTCTCACCGTTGGAGCATGTTCTGGAATTTTGCTGCTTTCCACTCTGTCTCCAGGTCCTGCTACCTGATATCCTTTGATATTTTAGTGGTTCCAAGTTGCACGGGTGCAATTCTTCGCATAGAACAAACATTCCAAAAATGTTGAATGAATGGCCGTAAATAAATCTCTTGGCTTGCAAGTGGGTTGTTACATGGATGTCAGTCTCTGCTGCAGCTTTCTCCAATTGCTGTCTCTTATTCTGCTATTAAAGGCAATATAGTGTGGTGACAAAAATCACAGACATTGGAGTCAGAGAGGCTTTATTTTGAGTCCCAGCACTGCCACCCCAGCCCCGTAACCTGAGGTTTTCCTGACCCTTGGTTTTCTTGTCTGTGAGATGGGATCGCAGTGTACCTGTTTTAAGATTGTTGTGAGGATTAGATGTTTGTAGAGCACTTAGGACACTTAGGCCTGCTCTGTAGTGAAGTGCTCAATAAATGGTGGTGATTTTTATTTTTATTATGCTGTTGGACTCTGGTGAGAGCTTTCTATTCTCTTTTGTTAGTGGACAATTTTGCCAACACGTAGGATTGTCCTAGTGCAGTCTCCCATTCAGCCTCGAGTGTCATTAGCCTAGTTGTCAGCCCATTGTGATGTACCCAATACATTAACAGCCATGGTCACT